>NC_135341.1:6707329-7323406 GCF_023851605.1 Tamandua tetradactyla | reverse complement strand
CGCTGCGGCCCGCAACCAGCCACAGGGTCCCCTCAAGCCGCGGCAGCTGACGCCCCCACCACGCGCGGCCCCTGAACCAACGGAGAGATTTGGATCCGAAAGCCCCAGGCCACGGAGATCGGTGACTGGGGGAGACCCATTCCAAACACTTGAGACAAACGTGTGCCACGTGCGCCACGTACTGGGCAAGATAAGAAAAACAGATCCCAGAGATTTCACAGAAAAATCTTACAACCTTGCTGGGTCCAACACCCAGAGAAATCTGAATAAATGCCCAGACGCCAGCAGCAGAAGATAACTGTCCACGCTCAAAAGATTGAGAATATGGCCCAGTCAAAAGAACAAACCAATAGCTCAAATGAGACACAAGAGCTGAGACAACTAATCCTGAATATACGAACAGAAATGGAAAACCTCTTCAAAAATGAAATCGATAAATTGAGGGAGGACATGAAGAGGACATGGGCTGAACATAAAGAAGAAATAGAAAAACTGAAAAAACAAATCGCAGAACTTATGGAAGTGAAGGATAAAGTAGCAAACATAGAAAAAATAATGGATAGTTACAATGATAGATTTAAAGAGACAGAAGATAGAATTAGTGATTTGGAGGATGGAACATCTGAATTCCAAAAAGAAACAGAAACTATAGGGAAAAGAATGGAGAAATTTGAACAGGGTATCAGGGAACTCAAGGACAATATGAACCGCACAAATATACGTGTTGTGGGTGTCCCAGAAGGAGAAGAGAAGGGAAAAGGAGGAGAAAAACTAATGGAAGAAATTTTCACTGAAAATTTCCCAACTCTTATGAAAGACCTAAAATTACAGATCCAAGAAGTGCAGCGCACCCCAAAGAGATTAGACCCAAATAGGCGTTCTCCAAGACACTTACTAGTTAGAACGTCAGAGGCCAAAGAGAAAGAGAGGATCTTGAAAGCAGCAAGAGAAAAACAATCCATCACATACAAGGGAAACCCAATAAGACTATGTGTAGATTTCTCAGCAGAAACCATGGAAGCTAGAAGACAGTGGGATGATATATTTAAGTTACTAAAAGAGAAAAACTGCCAACCAAGACTCCTATATCCAGCAAAATTATCCTTCAAAAATGAGGGAGAAATTAAAACATTCTCAGACAAAAAGTCACTGAGAGAATTTTTGACCAAGAGACCAGCTCTGCAAGAAATACTAAAGGGAGCATTAGAGTCAGATACAAAAAGACAGAAGAGAGAGATATGGAAAAGAGTGTAGAAAGAAGGAAAATCAGATATGATATATATAATACAAAAGGCAAAATGTTAGAGGAAAATATTATCCAACAGTAATAACACTAAATGTCAATGGACTGAATTCCCCAATCAAAAGACATAGATTGGCAGAATGGATTAAAAAACAGGATCCTTCTATATGCTGTCTACAGGAAACACATCTTAGACCCAAAGATAAACATAGGTTGAAAGTGAAAGGTTGGGAAAAGATATTTCATGCAAATAACAACCAGAAAAGAGCAGGAGTGGCTATACTAATATCCAACAAATTAGACTTCAAATGTAAAGCAGTTAAAAGAGACAAAGAAGGACACTATATACTAATAAAATGAACAATTAAACAAGAAGACATAACAATCATAAATATTTACGCACCGAACCAGAATGCCCCAAAATACGTGAGGAATACACTGCAAACACTGAAAAGGGAAATAGACTCATATACTATAATAGTTGGAGACTTCAACTCACCACTGTCATCAAGGGACAGAACATCTAGACAGAAGATCAACAAAGAAATAGAGAATCTGAATATTACTATAAATGAACTAGACTTAATAGACATTTATAGGACATTACATCCCACAACAGCAGGATACACCTTTTTCTCAAGTGCTCACGGATCATTCTCAAAAATAGACCATATGCTGGGTCACAAAGCAAGTCTTAACAAATTTAAAAAGATTGAAATCTTACACAACACTTTCTCGGACCATAAAGGAATGATGTTGGAAATCAATAATAGGCAGAGTGCCAGAAAATTCACAAATACGTGGAGGCTCAACAACACACTCCTAAACAACGAGTGGGTCAAAGAAGAAATTGCTAGAGAAATTAGCAAATACCTCGAGGCGAATGAAAATGAAAACACAACATATCAAAACTTATGGGACGCAGCAAAGGCAGTGCTAAGAGGGAAATTTATTGCTCTAAATGCCTATATCAGAAAAGAAGAAAAGGCAAAAATTCAGGAATTAACTATCCATTTGGAAGAACTGGAGAAAGAACAGCAAGCTAACCCCAAAGCAAGCAAAAGATTAGAGCACAAATAAATGAAATTGAAAACATGAAAACAATAGAGAAAATCAATAAGGCCAGAAGTTGGTTCTATGAGAAAATCAATAAGATTGATGGGCCCTTAGCAAGATTGACAAAAAGAAGAAGAGAGAGGATGCAAATAAATAAGATCAGAAATGGAAGAGGAGACATAACTACTGACCTCACAGAAATAAAGGAAGTAATAACAGGATACTATGAACAACTTTACGCTAATAAATACAACAACTTAGAGGAAATGGACGGGTTCCTGGAAAGACATGAACAACCAACTTTGACTCAAGAAGAGATAGATGATCTCAACAAACCAATCACAAGTAAAGAAATCGAAGCAGTCATTCAAAAGCTTCCTAAAAAGAAAAGTCCAGGACGAGATGGCTTCACATCTGAATTCTATCAAACATTCCAGAAAGAATTAGTACCAACTCTCCTCAAACTCTTCAAAAAAATCGAAGTGGAGGGAAAACTACCTAACTCATTCTATGAAGCCAACATTACCCTCATACCAAAACCAGGCAAAGATATTACAAGAAAAGAAAACTACAGGCCGATCTCTCTAATGAATATTGATGCAAAAATCCTCAATAAAATTCTAGCAAATCGTATCCAACAACACATTAAAAGAATTATTCATCATGACCAAGTAGAATTCATCCCAGGTATGCAAGGATGGTTCAACATAAGAAAATCAATTAATGTAATACACCATATCAACAAATTAAAGCAGAAAAATCACATGATCATCTCAATTGATGCAGAGAAGGCATTTGACAAGATTCAACAACCTTTCCTGTTGAAAACACTTCAAAGGATAGGAATACAAGGGAACTTCCTTAAAATGATAGAGGGAATATATGAAAAACCCACAGCTAATATCATCCTCAGTGGGGAAAAATTGAAAACTTTCCCCCTAAGATCAGGAACAAGACAAGGATGTCCACTATCACCACTATTATTCAACATTGTGTTGGAGGTTCTAGCCAGAGCAATTAGACAAGAAAAAGAAATACAAGGCATCAAAATTGGAAAGGAAGAAGTAAAACTATCACTGTTTGCAGACGATATGATACTATACGTCGAAAACCCGGAAAAATCCACAACAAAACTACTAGAGCTAATAAATGAGTACAGCAAAGTAGCAGGTTACAAGATCAACATTCAAAAATCTGTAGCATTTCTATACACTAGCAATGAACAAGCGGAGGGGGAAATCAAGAAACGAATCCCATTTACAATTGCAACTAAAAGAATAAAATACCTAGGAATAAATTTAACTAAAGAGACAAAAGACCTATACAAAGAAAACTACAAAAAACTGCTAAAAGAAATCACAGAAGACCTAAACAGATGGAAGGGCATACCGTGTTCATGGATTGGAAGACTAAATATAGTTAAGATGTCAATCCTACCTAAATTGATTTACAGATTCAATGCAATACCAATCAAAATCCCAACAACTTATTTTCCAGAAATAGAAAAACCAATAAGCAAATTTATCTGGAAGGGCAGGGTGCCCCGAATTGCTAAAAACATCTTGAGGAAAAAAAACGAAGCTGGAGGTCTTGCGCTGCCAGACTTTAAGGCATATTATGAAGCCACAGTGGTCAAAACAGCATGGTATTGGCATAAAGATAGATATATCGACCAATGGAATCGAATAGAGTGCTCAGATATAGACCCTCTCATCTATAGTCATTTGATCTTTGATAAGGGAGTCAAGCCAACTCACCTGGGACAGAACAGTCTCTTCAATAAATGGTGCCTAGAGAACTGGATATCCATATGCAAAAGAATGAAAGAAGACCCATATCTCACACCCTATACAAAAGTTAACTCAAAATGGATCAAAGATCTAAACATTAGGTCTAAGACCATAGAACAGTTAGAGGAAAATGTAGGGAGATATCTTATGAATCTTACAATTGGAGGCGGTTTTATGGACCTTACACCTAAAGCAAGAGCACTGAAGAAGGAAATAAATAAATGGGAACTCCTCAAAATTAAACACTTTTGTGCATCAAAGAACTTCATCAAGAAAGTAGAAAGACAGCCTACACAATGGGAATCAATATTTGGAAACGACATATCAGATAAAGGTCTAGTATCCAGAATTTATAATGAGATTGTTCAACTCAACAAGAAAAAGATAGCCAACCCAATTACAAAATGGGAAAAAGACTTGAATAGACACCTCTCAGAGGAGGAAATACAAATGCCCAAAAGACACATGAAGAGATGCTCAATGTCCCTGGCCATTAGAGAAATGCAAATCAAAACCACAATGAGATATCATCTCACACCCACCAGAATGGCCATTATCAACAAAACAGAAAATGACAAGTGCTGGAGAGGATGCGGAGAAAGAGGCACACTTATCCACTGTTGGTGGGAATGTCAAATGGTGCAACCACTGTGGAAAGCAGTTTGGCGGTTCCTCAAAAAGCTGAATATAGAATTGCCATACGATCCAGCAATACCATTGCTGGGAATCTACTCAAAGGAATTAAGGGCAAAAACTCAAACAGACATTTGCACACCAATGTTTATAGCAGCGTTATTTACAATTGCAAAGAGATGGAAACAGCCAAAATGTCCATCAACAGACGAGTGGCTAAACAAACTGTGGTATATACGTACGATGGAATATTACGCAGCGTTAAGACAGGATAAACTTATGAAGCATGTAATAACATGGATGGACCTAGAAAACATTATGCTGAGTGAGTCTAGCCAAAAGCTAAAAGACAAATACTGTATGGTCCCAATGATGTGAATCGACACTCGAGAATAAACTTGGAATATGTCATTGGTAACAGAGTTCAGCAGGAGTTAGAAACAGGGTAAGATAATGGGTAATCGGAGCTGATGGAATACAGATGGTGCAATAGGACTAGATACAAAAACTCAAAAATGGACAGTACAATAATACCTAATTGTAAAGTAATCATGTTAAAATACTGAACGAAGCTGCATCCGAGCTATAGGTTTTTGTTTTGTTTTGTTTTGTTTGTTTTCTTCTTATTATTATTACTTTTATTTTTTTCTCTATATTAACATTCTATATCTTTTTCTGTTATAATGCTAGTTCTTCTAAACCGATGCAAATGTACTAAGAAACGATGATCATGCATCTATGTGATGATGTTAAGAATTACTGATTGCATATGTAGAATGGTATGACGTCTAAAAAAAAAAAAAATGGTCAGCACAATACTGCCTAATTGTAATGTAATTATCTTGGAACGCTGAATGAAGCTGCATCTGATCTATAGTTTTTTTTTTGTTTGTTTTGTTTTTTTTTTCTCTTATATATTTTTGTACTTTTTATTTTTATTTGTGTTTTCTCTCTGTGTTATCACTTTATTTCTTTTTCTGTTGTAGTGCTATTTCTTTCTCTAAATCGATGCATATGTACTGAGAAATGATGACCATACACCTATGTGATGATATTAAGAATTACTGATTGCATATGTAGAATGGATTGATTTCTATTGTTGTGTTAGTTAATTTTTTTAATTAATAAAAAAAAAGAAATAAAAAGAAAAACACATAAAAAAAAAAAATGAGAGAACGCAATGTAGCACAGCCTAGCAGCTTGGCATTCCTCATCTCAGCACTTGCAGCTCAGCCCAGGCCCTTGGAGATGGAGAAAGAAATCACCCCGGGGAAAGTTGTTGGAACCCAGGGGCCTGGAGAGAAGACCAGCAGAGACCATCCTGTGCCTTCCACGTAAGAAAGAACCTCAGTGGAAAGTTAGCTGCCTTTCCTCTGAAAAACCAACAAAATAAATCCCCTTTTATTAAAAGCCAAAAAAAAAAAAAAAAAAAAAAAAAGATTAGCTTCCCTGTTAGAGGGATAAGTTTCATAAGAGCAAGCCTCAAGATCAAGGGCTTGGCTTACTAACTTTGGAGTCCCTAATGTTAAAGAGTTTCAGGGATTTCCCAGGTGGGGAAGTTTAATGATTCCTTATTTTTTCTCTAGTCCCTCAAGTGACCCTGCTAATCCTTTTAAATTATCTGCCCAGTGTTCTCTACAATAGATCAGGGTATTACCTTAAGCTATGCATAATTACAAGTGCTCATTCCCAATTCTAGGTTCCATGTGTTTAGGTTGTATAAATGAACTGGCCAGACATGTTAGGCCAGATAGTGTGCCTCAGAAAATTTAAGTTTTGAACAAAATAAACATCACTTCCATTGCTCTCATTTGGTAGGTGAAGTTCTAAAATACAGACAATATCATCCTTTAACCTGTATTCTGATTTACCTTAGACCCAACCAGATAAGCTTCATTCTTATCTCTAATTTAAGTCTGACCTCTTTTTTAGCTTCTTTATCAGTTGCTGTATGGAGCAATGCTGACATTCAGATCTGCAGAACTCCAATTCTGAGTCTTAGGTACAGGTACCCAAATTTCCAGGGAAATACAAGGTTATACATATAAAACACAACATTTCAGAAATAAATGTGACTACTGTAAGGACTTACAATTTGGGCCCCAATTTTATTAGAATTATTTTCTAAAAGAGACCGTACATTATATTTCTTTCTTATTTTGCTCTATATAATGTAATAGATTACCTCTCTCTCTACATTTTCTCTAGCACTTGAATCTCTCTGTTTATTTTGTTTATTGAATCTGCAGATTTAGTTAAAATATATTCATATAGCTTATATTTTATCCAAAACAATTTAAGTTTCACAGTATCCTCTCTTAGTTGTACAATCATCATCAATCTCAGTTTTAGAAAACTTTCATTGCTCCAAAGAGGAAAATAGCAGGTAGACACACCCACCCAAAAGACAAAATCCAAAACTCCCCTTAACTCTTGCCCCCTGCCTCCAATTATTTATTCCTAGTATTGTTATGGTACTAGTGATGTATTCCTGTTAAATATAGAACATTGCATGCAATAAGGTTTTTTTTTCCTATATACCACTCTATTATTAACTCTTTGTACAAGTGTATTACCTTTGAAGTAGTTCAAGCTGATGTTCTTTCAATCCAGTTTTGTGAGGGCAAACCTATTGTTGGGTGGATTAAGCTGTTTCCATGGAGATGTGGCCTTGCTATTCAAATGGGTCTTAATCCACTAAATGGAATCCTTTAAGAGGGAGGCATTTTGGAGAAAGCACAGATGCTTGGAGACAGAAAATGCCCTGGGGGATGCTAAGCTAAGAGGAGAAATCCAGAGTTTGTCCTGGAGAAGCTAAGAGAGGACCCGCAGATGCTTAGACAGAGAAACATCCTGGAGACACTAAGAGAAGACCTGCAGGACACAGAGAGAAAGCCACTGGAATCAGAAGTTGAAAACAATAACTGAGAGCCAGGATGAGCAGATGCCAGCCATGTGCCTTCTCAGCTCACAGAGGTGTTCCAGATGCTGGTGGCCTTTCTTCAGAGTCAGTTATCATGTTGTTGATGCCTTAATTCAGACATTTTCATGGTCTTAGAGCTTTAAATTTGCAACCTAATAAAGCGGCTTTGTAAAAACCAATCCATTTCTCTTATATTGTATTCTGGCAGCTTTAGGAAACTGAAACAATACCCTTCTAGATAACTTTATGTATATTGTTCTAGTTTGCCAGCTGCCAGAATGCAGTGTACCAGAAACAGCATGGCTTTTAAAAAGGGAGAATTTTGTAAGTTGCAAGTTAACAGTTTTTAGGCTGTGGAAATGTCCCAATTACAGCAAGTCTATAGAAATATCCAATCTAAGGCATCCAGGGAAAGATACCTTGATTCAAGAAGGTTGATGAAGTTCGGGGTTTCTCTCTCAAGTGAAAAGGCACATGGTGAAAACAATCAGGGTTTCTCTCTCATCTGTGAAGGCACATGGTGAACATGGCATCATCTGCTATCTTCCTCTCCAGACTTTCTGCTTCATAAAGCTCCCCAGGAGGCATTTTCCTTCTTCATCTTCAAAAGTCACTGGCTAATGGACTCTCTGCTTCTTATGACTGTGGTGTTTTCTGCTCTCTCAGAATCTCATGGCTTTCTCTCCTGTTGTTCTCTAGCTTTTTCCAAAGTGCTTCCTCTTTTTAAAGGATTTCAGTAAAACCAATCAAGACCTACCTGGAATGTGTGGACACACATCTCCACCTAATCCAGTTTTACACCCACTCTTGAGTGAGTCACATCTCCATGGAGAAAATCTAATTAATGTTTCCAACATACAATACTGAATAGGGATTAGAAGAAACCATTGCTCCCACAAGCTTGATTAGGATTAAAACATGGTTTTTCTAGGGTACAAAAACCTTTTCAAACTGGCACATTCTATTCTCTGTACCCTAAAAATGACATGTTTTTCCCATATACAAAATGCATTCATTCTGTAACAATATCAGAGAACCTTAAACCATTTCAGTAACTATACAAATACAATATAAGGTTAAAACCAGTACAAAGTCTCATCAAAGTTAGTTACACGCATGGTCTGTTCTAAGGCAAAATTCTCCTCTGACTCTGGACCTGTGAAACTCAAGTTATCTGCTGCCAACATACAAAGAAGGAGCAGTCATAAGATACATATACCCATTTCCATAGGGAGAAATTGGAAGGAACACAGGGGTCATTGGACCCAAGCAGTTTTGAAAACCTACAGGGCAAAGTCCATTAGATTTCAAGGTCTGAGAGTCATTTATCTTCAGGGCTTTAGAAAGTGGCAGTCCAACTCTTTCCAAGGGCCTACACAGAGGCCTGCTGCTCTCCAAATGCAATCTTGGGGGACACTGGGGAGACCACCTTTTTCTCAGCTCCACCCTCTCCAAGGATTGGGGCTGCACCCGGGCTCTCTGCCATCTCCAGGACACATGCTCAAGCCCTTCATGTGACGACAGGTAGGCTCTACCCAAACCCCCAAGGAATGTGCTTTATCTTCTCCAAGACCTGAGGTAGCATGATTCTTCCACTGCACAGAGGCCCAACCTCTGCCTTTGGGGCAAACTTACCCTCTCTGCATGTTTGAGTGGTGTTGGTTTTCCTTGTTGAGTCATGATTAGCATGTAAAGTGAGTATAAAGCTGTAATTGCTACATTTATTCTGTTCTCCTGGCCTGAGGCTTCTTGACTTCAGATCCCAAGACTCCCTAATTTTGCCTCTGAAGTTATTTTTCCTCTAATGTGTCCCTTCTCTGTCCCTCTCAGTTCTGACTGACAGTGGTTCTCTTTATACAGATCACGCAACACTCTTGTGGGCTTTCTATGCAGTAGCCTCAGATCATGTCCATCAGACATAAGGAGTTTCCCCAGATCTTTCCTTGGTAGCTCCATGTCCAATCCTGGCTTTCTCTGAAATGGCTGACTTGATCCACATTTGGTTAAATCCTCACACGGGGCACTGTTCTCTGGGGTCTTCCTTCCTGGAAGCCCAGAATTTCCCAGAACATCAATTTCTGGTTTCTTTGTACCCAAGAGTTCAGTTCTTAGCTTATCTCTTTCCTGTCACATTTCACTGTAAGCTGTGAGGAGAAACAAGGCTGTACTTTCTATATTTAATTTGGAGATCTGTTCTGCTAAATATACAAGTTCATGGCTTTTAAAATCAGCCTTCGAGCCAAAGCCAGTAGTCAACTTTGCCAGATTATCTGCCATTTTAAAACAAGGATTGCTTTCCTTCCACTCTGTAATGACACACGCCTCATTTCTGTCTAGAGCTTGGTCAAAGGTTTCTTTAGAGCCCACATTTCTACCAACAATCTCTTCAAAGCATTCTAGGCCTTCTCTATCAAGCTCCTCACAACTCCTCCAAAATCTTCCCATTATCCATTTAAAAAGCCATTCCATCATGTTTGGTATTTGCAAACTGCAGCAGCACTCCACTCCTCTGGTACCAAAATCTGTTCTAGTTTGCCAGCTGCTGGAATGCAATATACCAGAAATGGAATGGCTTTTAAAAAAGGGGAATTTAGTAAGTTTCAAGTTAACAGTTTTTAGGCCATGAAATATCCCAATTAAAGCAAATATATAGAAATGTCCAACCTAAGGCACCCGGAAAAAGATACCTTGATTCAAGAAGCCTGATGAAGTTCACGATTTCTTTCTCAAGTGGAACGACACATGGTGAATACTGTCAGAATTTCTCTCTCATCTGGGAAGGCACATGGTGAGCACAGCATCATCAGCTAGCTTCCTCTCCAGGCTTTCCGCTTCGTGAAGCTCCTGGGGAGCATTTTCCTTCTTCATCTTCAGAAGTCACTGGCTGATGGACTCTCTGCTTCTCGTGGCTGTGGCGTTCTCTGCTCTCTCAAAACCTCATGGCTTTCTCTCTTGTTGTTCTCTAGCTTTTTCCAAAGTGCTTCCTATTTTTAAAGGATTCCAGTAAAACCACTCAAGACCCACCTGGAATGGGTGGAGACATGTCCCCACCTCATCCAGTTTAATACCCACTCTTGAGTCACATCTCCATGGAGAAAATCTAATTAAAGTTTCCAACATACAATACTGAATAGGGATTAGAAGAAACTGTTGCTCCCCCAAGGTTGATTAGGATTAAAACATGTCTTTTCTAGGTAGAAAAAAAAACAGTATATGTATATATATATACACACATATGTATATAGAAGTAAAAATTTATATACTATGTGCATAATTTTAACCAACACTTTTCACCCTATATACTTTTTTGCGATCATTATTCATTTTCTAATAGTATGACATGAATACTTTTTGCCTCAATAGGTAATTTCTACACAATTATTTTACAACTTATATGGTAATCTATTAAATAGCTTTATATGTAACATTTAGATGAATACCCATATTTGGATATTGAAATAAGGGCTAACTTTGTGTACTACATTTATATTCACAGTACATATTTTTGAAGTAAAATGTTCCCATACTTTCTTAAAAGTTTATATACTAGATACGGTGGCAGAAAGATTTTATGGAGTCTATTAGATATTATAAAGAACTATATGAAATTACACTATGGAAAGTCTGTGCCTATTTATGTTCCTGCAATCAAATGTATCTGATTATAGAGAGAATGTACATTCTGTTCTTCTACAATGCTCATTTTGAAAACACAAATTTTCCCAACTACATTGATATATTAGAGAACAATTTGGGCATAACACAGATTTCACATTTGCTTATATATGATTTTTTTCTTCGACAAATGCTAAATATATGCATAAAATGGCACCCAGCTAAACTAAGCCTTGTAGAAATATACACAGTGCAAACATGCATGTCTCTCAAACATCTACTAGCTACCTCAGTAAAGCTCCTTTGTTATGTACCTGCCCACCTATATCTAGTGTTGCAGCTTTCTATTCCAATTGCAAATAACCTTTCTACCACTATTGCATAATACCTCACAAGATGCAACTCTTCTAACAACCACCTCCATAAGCAAATGTCAAATTTCTTTCAAGGTAAAGTGCCATATTTATTTTCTTATTCATATATTCTTTAACAAATTAACATGCATAAAATTGTGCTGCCATTTTTAATATGCTCCTATTATTTTGGTTGTATTTTTCACTGACAGAGTTTTTGAGTATTGTGCCTCAATCTCATTTTTCCCATAAGTACAGTGAATTTCACTGGATGATTTTGCGCAGTGAGGTGATTTTCAGAACCCATGTGCCATTCTGTAACTGTGTGTGTGTGTGTGAGAAAGAACTTTCTTAAAGACTCTATAATTCAAATCATGCATCATTCAAGATTAATTCTTGTAAAGAATGGTAGTTATTACTGTTTACTGGTGAAAGAGACACAGCTATGTGCTGGTTGCATAAAGCCCATTTACAATTCACTCCGCCTGGTAACTTTGAAATACTTTGACTCTTAATGCATTATTATGTGGAATTTCTGTATTATCTTCCAAAATTTGTTGATAAAGTGATATTTTATTCAAAATTGTTACATTTTCAAGCACAAAATATTAAAATTCTCATGAAGTGTGACCTGGCTGTTCCTTGCATTAAATTAAGCAATATCCTTCTTTTTTCTTTTTTTAAGTTTTTCCAATTCAATAGAAAAAATATAGTGCTGGCCAGGATGAAAAATTTAATATATGGTTATTTTGCAACTTGTGTTTCTTCTATTGTGGATTGCCTATACTGTATATAACTCATTTTTACCATTAAGAAAGTAAACAATTATTTTTATTAATTTACATCAACACTCTATATCTGCACTATATACCAATTCTCAGTTGGATACAGTAGATATTTCCCCAATTTTCTGTTTTCTTTTAATAACATTTACTATATTATATGTTTGTATGTACAATTTTAAATATTTATACAGTACCATTATACATTTAAAGATGTTCCAGTTCTAGGGATATGCAACATTTCCTTATTTCTCCTGTTAACCTACTAAGTACAACTACCAACCCTGGACACTATATATTAAACAATCCGAAGAAGACTCTGAAAGGTGTAGAGAAGAAGGATTTCTGCCATAGACCTCAAGACCCGAGGAATGACATGTTGGTAAGTTCCTTGGGTTATAGCACTGCCTTATACATCAGAGACTTGGAGTAGAAGAAGCTAGCAACCTGGAAATGCCAAACGGTGCAAGCAAAACCTCATAACAAAGCATTGTTTTCGTTAGTTAAAGAGCCAAGTAAAGGGTAACATAGTAACACAGAAAGCTTTTCAACACTAATTACTTTAGCCAAACACAGCAGAAAATATGTGGCTCCCACACCCCCACATCCACACCAGCAATTCCAAGATTTCCATATTTGCGAAGCTCTAACAAGGTCCCCTAACACACAAACCGAGGTGTTACTAGAGAAAGCCAATAAGGAGCTGGGATTTTAACCCCACTGGCCAATAACAAGACTACCTCTGCCTTGCAAAATCAGTGGAGAAAATATAGAATCTGGACATCCACCCACACCCGGCAGTGATGAGGTGCCAGTCCCTCTTCCTGCTGAATTAGTATCAGAAGAGGACTAGTGGAGAGTCAGAATTTACACCATTATTCAGCAGTTACAAAGCCACCCCTACTGCAATGACAACAGAAATCAGATGGGGGACCCAGAGCTCCCATCCACACCTAGCACTAATGAGGATTCCCTTTCCCCTTAGTGTCAATAGAGGTCAAGTGAGGAAAGTGGACTTTTACCTCCAAACAGCAATATGACAACAGTATATACCATTCCACTGCTGGAGCAGTGACAAAAAGGTCCAGCAAATATAGAACGTTTAAATAAAATCCAGAATTTCATAACAATACAGAAGTGCTCAGGTTTCAATTGAAAATCATTCTCCATAGCAAGAACCAAGATAATCTCAAAAACAAAATAAAAAGCCCCACAGTGAATAGATGTGGTAGTTGATTAACTGGTGTCTCTCCAAAAGATATGGAGTGTGCTGACTTCAAAGGATGTACGTCCCCTAGAAAAGCCATGTTTTAATCTAAATCCATTTTGTAAAGGCAGCCGTTTCTTCTAATCCCTATCCAGTAATGTATGTTTGAAACTGCAATTAGATCATCTCTCTGGAGATGTGACTCAATCAGGAGGGGTTGTTAAGCTAGACTAGGTGATGACATGTGTCTGTCTATTCGGGTGGGTCTTGATTAGTTTCTGAAGTCCTATAAAAGAGGAAACATTTTGGAGAATGAGAGATTCAGAAGAATGACGTAGCCATGAGAAGCAGAGAGCCCACAAGCCAGGGACCTTTGGAGATGAAGAAGGAAAATTCCTCCCCGGGAGCTTCATGAAACAGGAAGCCAGGAGAGAAAGCTGGCAGATGATGCCTTGCTTGCCATGTGCCCTTCCAGTTGAGAGAGAAACTGTGACTGTGTTTGCCATATGCCTTCTCACTTGAGAGAGAAGCCCTGAACTTCATCAGCCTTCTTAAATGAAGATATTTTATCTGGATGCCTTTGACTGGACATTTCTATAGACTTGTTTTAATTGGGACATTTTCTCAGCCTCAGGACTGTAAACTAGCATCTGATTAAATTCCCCTTTTTAAAAGCCATTCCATTTCTGGTATATTGCATTCTGTCAGCTAGCAAATAAAACATAGAGGAAGCTATGAATGTGAACTTATTTTGAAAAGGGTCTTTGCAGATATAATTAAATTAAGGCTCTTGATAGGAGTTCATCACGGATTAGGGTGAGCCCTAATTCCAATGACAAACATCCTTAAAAGAGAAAGGGAGAGGACGTAGAAGAGAAAGCAGTGTTAGGGTGTTCTCCAAGATTCATGGGTGGGCAGATGTCATGGAATACCTGAACCACTAGAAGCTGAAAGAGATAATGATGTATCCTTTGAAGGAACGAAGCCCTACTGACACAATGATTTAGGACTTCTGGCCTCCAGAATTGTGCAGAAATAAATTTCTCTAGTTTTAATCCATTCAGCTTTTGGTATTTGTGATAGCAGCCATAGTTAATTAAAACGATGCCGACACTGAGATGCAAAGATCTTAGAATTATCTGGTGATAATTTTAAAGCAGCCATGATAAAAATGTTTCTGTAAGCAATTATAAACATGCATGGAATAAGTGAAAAAAATATGGAACCTCACAGCAAAGAAATAGGAGGTATAAGAAAGAGACAAACAAAAATTTTTTAATTGAAAAATAGAATAACTGAAATCAAAAGCTTATTGTGCTCAAAAGCACAATGGGACAGAGACAAGAATCTGTGAAATGGAAGTTAGAACAACAAAAATTACCTCATCTGAACAACAAATAGTAAATAGACTGAAAAGAAAAGAAAGGGTAAATAAAAGAGTTTAAAAACTTATGAGATTTTAATATATTTACAATGTAACATTTATATCACCAGGGTCCTGAAAGGAGAGGAAAAAGAAGGAAGAGCTGAAAACGTACTCAAAGGAATAATAACTGAAAAATTCCCACATAAGAGAAGAGATAAAAGCCTGTAGTTTCAACATGGTGAGTGAATCACGTGAAGGATAAACCCTAGGAAATCCATGCTAAGACACATTATATTTAAACTACTTAAAACTAAAGTTAAAGGGAAAAAAATCTTGAAAGCAGCCAGAGAAAAACACTGCCTTATGAAAAATAATATGACTGAGAGCAGAGTCCGAATTGAAGACCACGAGGATCATCAAAAAAAAACAATAGTTTTTTTCTTTTTCTTTTGCATGTGCAGGCTCTGGGAATTGAACCCAGGTCTCCATCATGTCAGGTGAGAATTCTACCACTGAGCCACCATTGTATCACCCAAAAAAGGTTTTTATTTATTTCTTTTTTTTCACATGGGCAGGCTGTGGGAATTGAACCTGGGGATCTCGCATGTTATACCAAAATTTTACCACTGAATGACCCCTGCACTGACCAGCACAATTATTTTTAAATGCTAAAAGAAAAGACCTCTCAACTTAGAATCCTATATCCTGAAAATACCCTTTAAGATTGGCAGGGAAATTAAGACAATTTCAGATGAAAGAAAACCAAAAGGATTTGGTGCCAGCAGACTGACCTAAAACAATGGTTAAAGCAAATTCTACAAACAGAACCAAATGATAAAAAATGAGAGAGAGGAACCTTAGAACATCAGGAAGGAAAAAGAGCATGGTAAGCAAATCTATGGGTAAATGAGATTTCTTTCTCCTCAAGTTTTCTCAACCTTGCTTGACAGTTGAAGAAAACTGTACCTTTATCTGATGTGATAAATGCATACCTTAGAAGAGAGGATAATCTCAAATTAATAATCTCTCCTTCTACCTCAAGAATCCACAAAAGAAAACCAAAATGTGGAAATAATAAAAATAAGGCAAAAATATATGAAATGGAAAACAATGCAACAATAGAGAAAGTCAGTGAAAAAACCAGCTGGCTAACTTGAAATGATCATGCAAATTAACAAACCACCAGCCAGACTGGCAAAACAAAAAAAGTGCACAAATTATCAGTATCAGAAATGAGAAAGGGGATATCACCATATCCCTGCAGACGTCAAACAGTTGGTAAGGGAATGCTACAAACGACTCCACAGACCAAAATATGGCAACTAGATGAAACGAACTACTTCCTCAAAAACCTCAAGCTACTATAACCCACTCACAGTGAAACAGAGCATATTACTAGACTTACAACTACTAAAGGAATTCAATAATAATTTAAATACTCTCCCCCACTCTCCCCTCAAAAGCTCCAGATAATAAGGTGGTATACGGGAATTCTGTATTGTATACATGATTTTTCTGTAAACCGACAACTTCTTTAATTTTAAAAAAAGGGAACAGGAGGGTCCTTGTGATAATAAAAATGTTCTATCATCTCACGATTGTCTCTAAGTCAATATCCTGGTTGTGTGATTGTCCTGTAGTTTCTTCATTGAAACCATAGCCACAACCTGGATATTCATTGCCATTTCGGTAAATTGGGTAAATCGTTCTCAGGCTTTCTCTGTATTATTTCTTATAACTGCATATGACTCTAGAATATCTCAAAAGAGAAAAGTTTCCTTTAAAAATATATCAAATTTAAGAGTTTCTCAGAATACTTTTACCTTTTCTTCCCACATTTAAATATTTAGTAGTGACAGGCAGTGCCAGCATCATGGGTGTGCAAATTCTTCACGCACAGAGTTCCACTCAGAGAAAGGGTCCATGCTAAGTTTAATGATCTGTTGTTGCTGTCATTAAATTCTTGATAATATTTGAACAAGGTGCCTGAAAAAATTATTTTTGTTTTGCCCTGGGCTGTGCAGTATATGTATCCAGTCCTGATGGCAGGTAATGAAAAGTTCACAGGTAGCAATTATTTTCTAATAAGAGTTAGAACATTTATCTGGTAGAGACACAAGTTCAGAATCCCATATAAATACATGAGGGATTGATTGCAGTTAGCCATATTTTAGAAGGGCAGAGTGAGGCCTGAAGCAAGTATGAGTCTTCTTTTAAAGAAAATAACCCCCATTGCACACCTACACCTGCATGACTCCTAAGAATCAAAAGCTATTATTTCACCAGATTTGTAGCACATTAGTTGACCTTTCACAATAAAAAGTGATTCTTTTTCATTCATCCTCTCCTAAATGCTTTGCTTATTATGCAATGATTTATGAAAAAAAATGGTGCTGTTAAGAGTTGGGTCTTTGCAATATACACCACGCTTGATTTGTGGTACCATGAGGATCATCATCAATAATAAAACTAAGTTTGTTAGGCAAATGAGCAAGAAATCCATAATTTTAAGAGGTCAACAGAATACTAAATGAAACTTGAATTTTAAAAATTTGGGCAAAATCCAAACACTGAACTTTCCTAAAATCAGAGTTTATATTTCTTTCATTTTTGTGTGATTTTTACATTTGATGTAGTGTCCATGTTATTCACATTAAAAAATACTATAGAAGGCCTGTGTTATTCCACCCTCTGCCACATGTTTAGGGGAATGGAATAGAATGTCATATTCAAATTCTTATTAAAAGAGACTCATATTGTATTACAATTGAATAAGACAGGTGAGAGTCTTCATGTTTTTAGAAAATTTCGTACCAAATGTTGATTGTTGAATCTGATTTCTGTGAGAAGCAGGAATATTTTTGTGGAAACAGGTGATTAAAGTTTTCGATCTTTTCCATTCTCTTCAGTTCATTTGTTGATTTTTTTCTACATTATCTGTGTGGTTCATTGGGCTGTTTGTTGTAGGTTGCAAGTGACAGCAACCATCCTTAGTCTAGCTCAGTGATTCTTAATTCTAGTTATGTATTTGAATCACCAGAGAGGCTTTTAAAAACACATGGATGGCCAAATCACAACATTTATAAAAAGAACTCTGGAAGCAGATTCCAAGACATTATGATGTAGAGCAACTAATACATTTGTGAAAGCTGTTGAACTGATTTCATAATCAGTTTAGTCATTATCATAACGACTAAAATGTCCAGGTACAGGTCTGTTGTTTTCAGTCCTAACTAGATCTAAGATTCAAATCATGATATGAGAACTTTTCATCCTTCTTTTTGATTCATTTTTCTCTATATGTTAACTACATTCTCTTCTACTGTAAATAATTTTCTCCACGTGGTTGGAGGTGGTGACCAGTTTCTTCTATTCATAGCAGCCCTTCTCCTATGAACACTATGGCTTGTTTCATGAAGTTGGGTGATGTGCTTATCCTAGGGGCTGCACGTAGGGCAGGGTCAGACCCACATGAATTACGTGAAGTGGAAGACAGGAGGATCTTTCAAAGACAGAAACCCTGGGAGATATCATAGATATTCTTCACTCTGTCAATCAGTTAGCCGGTCAGCAACACTTCACATAGTTTTCCTTCAGAGAAAACAAACGAACCCACATTTTAAAGACTGGGCTATGGTGAAAATAAAAGTTGTTTCCCACTCAATTTTATTCATTTTGCATTCTCCCCAACATTGTATTTTGGACAGAAGGTTTTTCTTTTCTTAAATAGTTATTTTAATACCTAAAGAATACTACTTCTCAGCCCTTAGACATATCTCCCTTATTATATTTCACATAAGAAAGGGAAAAAAACTGAAAATATAAAGCAGTATTTTTGATTGAGAGTTGTTAGGTTATCTGCTAAGCACCTGGAAGCATTATCTCATTTACCAGTATGAGGTTACTACTTCCATATCGCAAAGGAAGAAATGTGTATGTTGTCATTTGCATAGTATCACAAGTATCAGAGTCAGGATTTAAACGAAGATCCATGTACCTCTGAAAAACCAAACAGAGTTGAATTATTTACCTCATTTCCTGCAGTTGATTCAATTTTCTATTGTTTCTGTAGGGTGTATCTGCTTTAAAAATGAGTACAAGGAAAGCTAACAAACAGCAGTAATTCTACAGCAAAGACCGGGCTACTGTAAAGAACCTCACTCACTGCCTTTTACAGAACAGATAATAGATACTTGTTGAATGATTGGGTTAGCCGGTTTGAAAGTAAAATCTGTTGCAGAGATTGGAAATATACAGATAATCACTCATAATTGGCTTCCATCCACATATTTATTCATATATCCATATAAAATATGATGGACATTAGAAGTAATTATTCTAAAAATTGGGGAGACCTTTGAAGAGTACTTTGAAGGGTGCATATTGATTTTCTGTGTACAATAATAAATACCAATTCTGCTGCAGTTTCTTTAAATGGAGATATGCAAATTCTCATCTAAAACAGTATAAATAGTAAAGAACATTATTACTCTTATTTAACTAACAGTCAAAACAAAGTTGATCTTGCTAGCTCTAAGTACATCTTGGTTAATAAATGCATATGTGGATTGAAGACCAGATGAGCTAAACAAATTCTAGCTATTTTAGAGTATTTCAGGGTTTTTTTTCTGTAGGTATATTAAGATCTTTAACTATTTTCATTTTAAATTATTAAGGAAATGACCAAACTGAATAGTTAGGTTTCTATGCCATGTGTTCTGTTTACCATTGAAAAAGTTCTATGGCTGTATGCCAATTACTTGAATAACAGAATAGATTAATGCTGAATTGTAACAAACCCTAGTGCATATTCTGCTAGGAGAGCGAACACCATCCAGAAGAGACACTGGTGTTCACTCAATTTCTTTACCGAGAGCGGCTCTTGAACAGGAATATTGTAGATGCCAGGCAGATTATATATGGCTGAATTGGAATGGGTAGGAAATGTGGGAACATGAGAAACTGGGATATGTGCAAAAAAAACTCCTCAGTGAACAAAGTGCAAGCCCAACCTAATGGCATTTACTTTAGGTTCTCCTAAAACGCGGTGCTAGCCAAACAAAGCAACTTGAGGTGCTATGTAGATTCTAACAGCAACCAGTTTGAGATTTCATCCTCAGAACTCTACTCTATATTATTGCAATATATAACTATAGAAACAAAACAATGTATTATAGCAGCAACAACCATGATAAACACACCAGAACAGGTAGTTGTGTTTCAGGCTCTCAAAAAATATCATATCCAATAGTAAATTAGGAAATTTTCTTTATAAATTTAATGTATAGAATTTGACCACATTTTTACTTCAGACCAATTTTCCAAATAAGGAATATCTACTGCATAGTGATTTATTCTGTCTGCTTAAATTCACAATGCAGAACAGGCAGGTATTATCCAATGCCATCTATATGTAGGATCTTTCATTTCCTTCCCTAAAGAAAGAAACATCCTTAACAATGCCTATGATTGGCCATTTTCTTTTTATTATTCATAAATAGTAGATGATTTTACAGCAGACTTTATAAACTAGTTAAACTTTCTCATTCCATCCTCAAACTTTCCTTTTGAGGGAGAGTATATCTAATTATACAGAATATAAAATTAGGTAGTCTTGATATCATTTCAAGCCTACCATACCATATCGTTGTAATGAATAAGAAATTATATTTGCTTATCCTTCACTTATACTTGCTTATTTTCATTTCCAAGGGGAAAATAATATGGCAAAATAATTCAAATGATTATATCTTAGTGTGAATAATTTTATGGAATTTACTACTTTATATTTCTACATTAAAATTAATGTGTCCTTGCTCACCACACCCACTTCACTTGCTTATGCATTCTCAACTCCTGATGGCCTATTTTATTGAATATGAAATAAAACAAACAAAAAATCTAAAGAAGCCACCTATTTTTAGATGCTACTGTAAATTTTGTTTCAGTTTTTGGTCCTCATTTGCTCACAACATCAGTGAGGCTCTGATGGCCATCTCTGAGATTCTAGAAATTGAGTGAAGAAAAATTAGGTAAGGGACCTTCTGGTCTCAGGTTAATGGAAAAGTGCTTTTTAAATATGACATATTATTGGGTAGAAAATAGATATATTTTTAACATTAAAAATACCATTATAATGCTGAGGATACAAATGAAGAAGGTAGAAATTAAGATTTCAAATTTATCTGAACATGTATATTTATTAGAGCGACTAAAGGAAAATAAATATTGTATGATAAAAGCGGAAGCTAAGGATGTGCTAACTGCTCTGGATACATACAAGGAAACAGTCATTGAGAAGAGAAGGATTGAAAAAACAATGGGCAGGTTGAAGAGGAAAGGAGGAGTATGAAATGTACAAAGACAGGTGGTCCATGAAGAATATTCTCCAGGTATTCCCATGACTTGGGAATTTAGACTCTGTACCTTGAACGGTTCATGAAGATAAGTTAACTAATCCCTTGCTCTTCAAAGTATTATTCACAGCATCATCATCACATAGGAGCTTGTTAGAAATGCAGATTCTCTGGCCTCATCCCTAAGTTACTGATTTAGAAGCTGCAGTTTAACAAAATTCCAGGTAATTTCTCTGCACATTCAAATCTGCGAAACACTGAACTAGACTACAGAGTGCCAACCTGGGCCAAAGATGCAATAATGCGGACTCTCCTGACCACGTTATCCTCTCCCAACATATTGTCTGTGCTCACACGACAGAGCCTAAAGCCTGGAATAAAGCAGTTTTACAGAATAGCACGCTGAGGGGAGCTGGTACAGTGTGAAGGGAACTGCCAGCTCTTGAACTCACAACCTTTTAAAATAATTTTTAAAATTCTTAAAATTCAGAGAGCTGTCCTTTTAAAACACATATTTCTCTCTGGCAGTATAATCTTTGTAGACCAACTTGTGAGAGGATCTTAAAAGACTGCCACCTACAAAATTGAGCTGTACTGACTATGGCAGGGTGTGGGAATTTCCCTGCCATACCACCCCTTCTACCAGCCAGTTTGCTCCTCCCAACTGCAGAAGACTTGGCACTGACTATAAAAGCCTTAAAGAAATTCAACTTACTGTTGTACTTGTAAATGGATTTTACATTTTTAGAGTATGGCCTAGTAGAAGATTGCATTTACCAAGAAGTGCCTTCCAGGAAGCAAAATCTTTTTCTGAAAATGGTGTTGGAGAGGAGGCTGTTCCAACTTCCTGAGATAATATTTTGATTGGTGTTACTTACTGCCCTGTTGAATTTCCAAATCCGTTAAGGTTTATTCCTTAGTCCATATTTAGAATTTACTCTAAATAGCAAAGAAAAACATATTCAAATTCATTTTCTTCTTTCATATGAATTAATTTTGAAATCAATCGAAAGGCATGGATGTGTGGGTATCTATTTTAAATTTGTGTAGGTAAAATGAAGAAATTATAATTGGGTAACGCCAATCTCTGAAAAGCGAAATGAAATTTTCTTGGGACTTTATTAGATTGTGAGGGAACTGAACCCTTTGTGGAAATTCCAGACAGCTGGAGTAGTTAAGAGATAGAGGACTGTTGTTTCTGCTTTGTAAATAAATCTTTAAAGCAGACTTGCTCTTTCTGTGAGTCGTTCCATTGGATTTGGTGGTTGACAAGATTTGGACTTTGAAGTTATGTCTTCCTCTCAGATTATCAACATATTTTTTGAAAAATGAGTTGATTCTTTGGCTTTGGTGGCAGAGATAAGTTCCTGACTAGCAATGAAAATCAAGAAAAGAATAAGAAAGAGTAAAATAAGAATAAAGATTTAATAAGTCACTTAAGACAATAAGAGCAGATACAGTAGTAAAAGGAGGCTATGCAGATGATTATACAGAAAGATGAATACATCATTCTTTTAAAAATATTTTTAAATTTTAGAATAGTTTTAGATTTACATGAATATTTTGATGACAGTACAGAATTCCTATATATCCCACACCCCTAGAAGATCCCTTATTCTTACATCTTACATTAACTTGGTACATTTGCTACAATTAATTGATCACTATTGATACATTATGATGAATTATATTTCATGCTTTACTGATATTTATTCTTAGTTTTTGTCTTTTTCCATTTCAGGATCCCAAACAGTACACCACGTTACGTTTAGTTTTCTTGCCTTCTTGTACTCCTATAGACTGTGACCATTTCTCAGACTTTCATTGCTTTTGATGAGCTTGACAGTTTGAAGAGTTTGTTCAGGTGTTTTGTAGAAATGTCCCTCTAGTAGAGTTTGTTTTATGTTGTTGTGGAGATTACTGGGGTTATGAGTTTTGGGGAGGGAGATCACAGAGGTATGGTGACATTTTCATTGCATCACATCACATCCTGACTTATCACTGTTGATGCTTTTGTTTTTGCTCCATTACCTTCTCCTCCATTTACGTTTGAGATGAAGTGAGTAGGTGCACCCCACATTTAAGGAGTGGGGAGTTAGACTCCACCTCTTTGAGGAAGGAGCATCTACGTAAATTATTTGGTATTCTACTCAGAAGATTTGTCTCTTCTCCCCCTTTATTTATTTATTCGAGTATTTATATCAGTATGGATTCAAGGATATTTGCTTTGTACTTTAAGCTATAATCCAATAATACATTATTTATTTTGATGCTTAAATTTTTGTAGCTTTGGCCATTCAGAGATCTTTTACTTGGCCCTTGGAATAAAACATTCTTCAAAACAGGAGCAAGCAGAGATCAATAAAGACGGTTGGAAAGCAATAGACTCACACAACAATGTATACTTTTTTAAAAATGCCTAGAATGTACAGAAAAAAGTCTAGTTTGGAGTTCAGGTTTGCCAATCACCAGCAGTGGGATCGTGCCTCAATTTACCCATCCACGTACTGAGAATAATATTAATATCTGACTTGACTCAAAAATGAGATTAAAAAACACCTCATTATTTTGTTAAAAAAAGAATTATTGTTAAAAACACCCTGAGTGGCAATTTATTATGCAACCATGATTTTAAATAACTATATCCAAAGATCAGTTAGCATGCTTTGTAGAGAAATGACTGTAAATTTCAGCATTCTTTTTCTGCAAGGCTGCTGATAAGCAACACAAGAGAACTAAGAGTTGAATGTGTCAATAGACAGGGAGTCTTTCAGATCCCTCAGAATCCTGTTGGACACGGAAAGAAGCAGTTCCGTTTAGCAAGCTTCAAAAGATCCCACTATCAGAACTGTAGCGCAATGCTCATTAAGCCTCATACTTTTAATAGCTAGAGTAGCTATGATCCTTTGATGTACAAACAAAGCTCCGGGAAAAATAAAAATGAAATAAAAAAAAAAAAAACTCCTAGGGAGAAGCTTTTCTGGGTTTATAATATTCTTTGTGAGGTACCTGTGGGTGTGTAGAAAGTTATGTGTTCCTGTTGTATATGTAGTAGAATTCAACAGAAGAATTATTTCTATTTTAGTTAAGATGACTAGAATTTTATTCAGCTGCGACATTCCTTTGTTGGGTTCATTGTTTAATTTGGAAATAATTATACTAAACAGTGACCTGTCATATTCTATGGCAACTGTTTTCCATGAGTTGAGTTGCTGCTAATTAAATATCAAATTAATCAGCATCTCATTTTCACTGAAACCTTTCGTCTCCATCAGTATTGATGTGGAGTTGCACATGAAATGCAGGTGGGCTAATGAGTGCCCAGCATTCTGTAAGGCATTTTGTGAATCAGCTGCTTATGCAGACTTCAATAGGTTTTTACCCCAGTAAAATCACAGATACTCTAGAAATGAATTGAGGTGGACATTTCCACCAGGCTGACCTATTTTGCATATTTACTGCCATATTTATGTCCATTAGGACTCATTAGTTCTTTGTAGACAAAAATGGAGCAGTAGATAATATTCAAGTACATTCTGTTGTACTTTAGCTCCACATGGTCACGTATCAGAAACTCACTTCTAATTCTCTTAATCAATATATGTGTATATGCAGTCTCTCCAACCACAGTATTCCCCCAGTGTTTTGCACATGGATAATAATAGCAATAACAGTAATAGTTATTGATTTCCTATCATATTCCTGACAGTGCTCTGATTACATTTCATGGGTCCATTTAATCACCATTTCAAAATAGTAAATCTGATTCAGTAGTAATTTGCAGTTTATAAAGATCTTTCATGTTTGTTTTGAAGATATCAACGTCAGTCCACACACACTGATGTGTGAAAAAAATCAGTTATTTTTTATCAGTGCTATTCTCATCCTATCAAGCATATGATAAATTTGAACTCAATTTTTTATTTTTTCAGTGTTCCTTTATCAGATAGGGCTATTCAAAGTCAGAACCAACAGAGTATATGTATTTATATGAAGAGACATATTTTAAAGAATTAGATCACAAAATTAAGGAGTTGGCAAGTCAGAAATCCATAGCACAGATTGGCAGGCTGAAGTTTAGGGAAGAGCTGATGTTGTGTGTTGAGTCTGAAATCTATGGGGCAGGAAGGCAGGCTGGAACACAGGCAGAATTTTTTATGCTGCAGTCTTTTTCCTTTTTAATATTTTTACTGAGTTTTCTTCACACACATACAGTCCATCCAGAGAGTACACTCAATGGCTCACAATATCATCACATCGTTGCGTACTCATCACCATGACCATTTTTAGAACATTTGCATCATTTCAGAAAAAGAAATATAAAGAAATAAACTCACATTCTCCTCTCATTGACCACTAATATTTATATCTACCCAACTTTTTTTACTCTTTATCTCCCCATTTCATTTATTTGTTATGTGTCCCCATTTTTCACTCATCTGTCCATATCCTGGATAAAGAAGCATCAGACATAAGATTTTCACAATCACACAGTCGTACTGTAAAAGCTGTATAGTTATACAATTGTCCTCAAGAATCAAGGCTGCAGTAATACAGTTCATCAGTTTCAGGTACTTCCCCCTGGCCAACCCAATACATCATAAACTAAAAAGGAATATCTATGTAATGTGCAAGAATAACCTCCAGGATAACCTCTCAATTCTGTTTGAAATCTCTCAGCCACTGAAATTTTATTTTGTCTCATTTCTTTCTTCCCCATTTTGGTCAAGAAGCTTTTTCAATCCCTTGATGCCACATTCCAGCTCATCCCAGGACTCCTGTCCCATGTCGCCAGGGAAATTTACACCCTTGGGAGTCATGTCCCACATGTCCCACTTGGGGGAGTGGACAGTAGGTTCACCTGCCATGTTGGTTTAGAGAAAGAGGGCACAGCTAAGCAATGAAAGAGGTTCTCTGGGAGTGACACTTTGGCATAATTATAAGTAGGCTTAGATTCTCTTATGCAGGAATTAATTTCAATGCCAAGTTCAAAGGCTCAAGTTACTGAATCGGTTGTCTCCACTGCTTGTAAGAATATAAGGAACTCCCCAGGTTGGGAAGTTGAATGTTTCCTCCTTTCTCCCAAGTCCTCCAAGGGAACTTTGCAAATACTTTTTGATTAGTATACTAATATCTGTCAAGTCCCTGCTTTCAAATATTTTGGGTTTATACCTAGAAAGGGGATTGCTGAGTCATATAGTAATTCCATTCCTAACCTTCTGAGGAACTAATAAACTGTTTTCCAGAGCTGCTGCTCCATTTTACATTCCTACCAGCATGTAAGAGAGTTCCTATTTGTATATAATTTGATCCACAGTTTATTTTGTTATTTTAGTAGTAGCCATCCTAGTGAGTGTGAAGTGACATCTCCTTGTGTTTTGTTTTGCCTTTTAAATTTCGTATCAGAGAAGTTGTGGGTTTGCAGACCAATCATGCACAAAATACAAGATTCCCATACATCACCCAACTATCACCACTGTGCCTTGCTGTGGAACTTTTGTTACAATTGATAATAACACTTTTTTGTAATTATACTAATTTTTTTAGCATTAGTTACCTTTATTACAATTCATAAAAATTTATAAAAATGGTATTATATTAACTATCATCTACAGTTTACATTAGGTATATTTTTTTCATATACCACTCTATTGCCACTGTGTATTAATTTTTTTATTTGCTACGTTTTCATGAAAGAACATTCTTGTAGTTGTTCTACAATTTATGGTCCACCATCGACTAACAAGTTTCATTGTTATATAGTCCTGTGCTTTATCTTTTAACGTTTATGCTATTATATTATATTCACCCATATAATTCAGTGCTGTTAATTATATTCATAATAATGTGCCACCATAACTGCTATTGATTGCCAAACCATTATCATCAACCTAAATACAAATTCTGTACAAATTAAATATCGACTCTCTGTTCTCTCACCGCAATCTACCCCAAGGTAACCTACATTCTAGATTCTAACTCTATGGGTTTGTTTATTACCGTTTGTTCATATCAGTGAGGTCATATGATATTTGTCCATTTGTGTCTAGTTCATTTCCCCCAGCATAATGTCCTCAAATTTCATCCATGTTGAATCATGCTTCAGGACTTCATTCCTTTCTACACTGAAGAATATTTCATTGCAACTTGCTTGTCCCTTGATTTGTTGATGGATACTTGAATTGCTTCCATCTTTAGGTAATTGTGAATAATGTCACTATGAACATCAGTGTGCAAATATCTGTTCGGGTCCCTCCTTTCAATGCTCCTGGGTATATACCTAATAGTGAAATTGCCAGGTCATACAGTAATTCTACACTTAAGTTCCTGAGGAACTGCCAAACTGTCTTTCCCAGCAGCTGCACCAATTTACATTCCCATTAGCAGTGAATGAGTGTACCTATTTCTTCATATCCTCTCCAACACTTGCAGTTTCTGTTTTTTTTTTAAAGATGGCCATTCTAGTTGGTGCTAAATGATATCTCATGGGTTTGATGTGCATTTTCCTAATAGTGATGTTGAGATCTTTTCATGTGCTTTTTAGCCATTTGTATTACAGGCTAAAGTTGTTATGACTTTACTTGTTTTTATAAACATTTTTTTATTATGAAGTATAGCATATATACAATAAAGGGTTAAATTTCAAAGTTAAGTTTAAGAAGTAGTTAATAGATCAAGTGTCAGAGTATAGTATGGGTTACATTTCCACAATTTCAGGAATCTCCTACTGGCAGTTCTAAGACACTAGAAACTGAAAAAAGAAATATCTATATAATGATTCAATAGTGATAAACATTTGTTAAATCCTAACTTTCCTGATATACCTCCTCCTTCTCAGTTGATCATTCTATCAGTCTTCAGGGATATTTGAACAATGGCCATTCTAGCTTCTTTATGTTGAAAAGGAGTGTTGGCCTATGGAGTAAGGGAATGCATCTGGTTGATGTTCTGGGAGAGACTAGCACCTCTACGTTTCAGGGCTTATCTGGCACAAGAACAATCTGGAGTTTTTAAGCTTCTGAAAAAAAGAACTTAAGTAAAAATTTTATAGAGTCTTAGATAGAACACTGGGTCTTCTTTACGTTGGTGGGGCTTGGCATACCATGGCAATTTGTGACATCTGGTTGAAGTTTGCGTAAGAGTAACCTCCAGAATGACCTCTCAACTCTATTTGAAATCTCTTGGCCATTGAAACTTTATTCTGTTACATTTCTTTTCCTCCTTATGGTCAAGAAGGCATTCTTAATCCCATGGCACCAGGGCCAGATTTATCCCTGGGGGTCACATCCCCCATTGCCAGAGAGAGACTTACATCCCTGAAATCTCATGTCCCATGTAAGGGGATGGGTAATTAGTTTATTTTCAGAGTTCGGCTTAGAGAGAGAGGGGGCTGCATCTGAGGTTTTGAGAGAGTGACTCTAAAGTGTGCTTGCCAGTAGTTTTAACCTCATTACAGAGATGAGTTTCATAAGGGCAAGCCTAGGGTGCACAGGTGGGATCAGTGGTAGAATGCCTGCCTTCCATGCAGGAGACCTGGGTTTGACTCCCAGACCATTTTCCCCAAAAAACAAACAAGTAAACAAAAAGGGAAGGCCTCAAGATTGAGAACTTGGCTTATTAAATTGGTAGTCCCAGTGTTTGAGAGAATATTAGGAATTTCCCAGGTAGGGAAGTCAATAGTTCCATATTTTTTCACCAGTCCTTCAAGGGACTTTTCAAATAGGTGAAAAAGTTTTTTGATGCACAAAACTTTTTAACTTTGAGGAGATCCCATTTATCTACTTTTTATTTCATGGTTTATGTTTTGAGATTAAAGGCTAAGAAATCATTTCCTATCACAAGATCCTGAAAATGCTCCTCTATATTTTCATGCAGGAGTTTTATAGTTCTGGTTCTTATCTTTAGGTGTTTTATCCATTCTGAGTTAATTTTGTGTATGGTGTGAGATATGGATCCTCTTTCATTCTTTTACACGTGGATATCCCATTCTCTGTGTATCATTTGTTAAAGAGACTACTCTTTACCAATAGACTCAACTTGGCAGCCTTGTCAACAATCAATTGGCCATTGATGTAAGGATCTTTTCTGAACTGTCAGTTCAATTCCATTGGTGAATATATCCATATTGTGCCAATACCATGCTGTTTTGACTTGTTTTAGTAACTAAAGTAATATGCTTTAAAGTCAGTAGGTATGTGTGATGGTTAGGTTCTGGTTCGCCTTGGCCAAGTGATTATGCCCAGTTGTCTGTTCAGGTAAACACTGGCTGACCATTGCTACAATGATATTTCATGGCTGGTTGATTAACCAGAAGGCTGGTGTATTAAATCATCAGTCAGTTGATTGCATTGTGGCTGATTACATCTGCAGTCAACTAAGGCTTGCTCCCAAAATGAGAAAATCCAATCAGCTGAAGGCTTTTAAGGAAGAATACAGCTCTTCCACTGCTCCTTCATCCGGGCTGCCTCTCCAATGGAGTTTGTCCAGACCCTTTGTCAAAACTCCCAGCTTCATAGTCTGCCCTATGGATTTTGGAATCTCATTCTGCAAATCCAGTTGTGTGAGACACCTTTATAAATATCATATGTACAGATGTCTCCCATAGGTTCTGTTTCTCTGGATAATCCTGACTAATATAGTGTGAGTCCTACTTTAATTGTCTTTTTCAAGATGTTTTTGTTTATTCAAAGCCCCTTACCCATCCAAACAAATATGATAATTAGCTTTTCCATATCTACAAAGAAGGCTGTTGCAATTCTGATTGGTATTACACCAAATCTGTAAATCATATTTGGGTGAATTGAATCAATTATATTGAGATTTCCAATCTATGAACATGGAATGTCCTAATGACTTTTGCATCTTCATCTTGTATCCTGCCACTTTGATAAACTGGTTTATTAACTCTAATAGCATTATTATAGATTTTTTGGATTTTCTAGATAAAGAATCATGTCACCAGCAAATAGTGAAAATTTTATCTTTTCCTTTCCAAATTGGATGCTTTTATTTCTTTTTCTTGCCTAATCCCTAGCTAGAATTTCTAATAAAATGTTGACTAACAGTGGTGACAGTGGGTATCCTTGTTTTGTTCCAGATTTTAGAGGGAAAGCTCTCAGTCTTTCACCATTAAGTATAATGTTGACTGTGGGTCTTTCATATATGCCCTTTAACATGTTGAAGGGGTTCTTTCTATCCCTATTTTTCTAATATTTTAATGCGATTTTCGTTGAGATTCATTATATATTCACATACCATATAGCCGTCCAAATTGTACAATCAGTGGTTCACAGTGTAATCATATAGCTGTGCCTTCATCATGACAATTAATTTTTTAACACTTTCATTACTCCAAAAAATTAAAATTAGAATAAAAGTGAAAAAAAAACACCCGAAACATCCCATATCCCTCCTCTTCCAATTATTTATTTAATTTTTATCTTTTTTTTCCTTAGTCATCTAGCCATACACAGAGTAAAAGGAACATTGTTCACAAGGTTTTCAGAATCACATGGCCACGCCTTAAAATCTCTTTAGTTATTCAGTCATATTCAAGAATCAATGCTATTGGATTATAGTTCAACAGTTTCAAGTATTTCCCTCCAGCTACTCCAATACATCAGAAACTGAAAAGGGATATCTATACACTGCATAAAAATAACCTCCAAAATGACCTCTTAGTACTCAAAGAAATCTCTTTGGCACTGAAACTTTTTGTTTCATTCTTTTCCCCCTTTTGGTCAAGAAAGATTTCTCACTCCCATAATGCCAGAGCCAGGCTAGGGCTCGTCCTTGAAGATTTATACCCCTGGTAGTCATGTCCCACCTATGGGGGAAGACAGTGAGTTCTTCTGCTGAGTTGGCTTACAGAGATAGGCCACATCTGAGCAACAAAAGAGGTTCTCTGGGGGTGACTCTTATGCATAATCATAGGCTTAGCTTCTCCTTTGCAGGACCAAGTTTCATAAAGGCAAGCCCCAAGATCAAGGGCCTGGCCCATCAAATTGGCAGTCCCTAGTGACTGCAAGAACATCAGGTCTTCCCCAAGTGGGGAAGTTTAATATTACCACCTTTTTCCCCAGTCCCTCATGGGGATTTTGCAAATAAATACTTTTTAGTCTTCTGCCCAGATTACTCAGATATATTGGGGTATCCCACCAACTTATACAAACCAGCAAGATCACACTCCCGATTCAAAGTTCCATGTAATTATAATGTTCAAATAAGCTGAACTTACCAATTAGATTATACAGTGTGCTACTGAAAATATAAATTTTCCACCAAGAACACATCTTTTCCTTTGGTCTCACACAGAAGTTGAAGCTTTTAAATGCAGTCAGTAGCATCTTATACCCTTTAGTCGGCTTCACCTTAGTCCTGCCCAGATCAGTGTCATCCACATCTCTAATTAAAGTATGATCTCTTTTTTGACTTCTTTAACAGTTGCTGTATGTAGTAATGTTGACTTTCATAGCTGAGAACTTTAGCTCTGACTCTCATTTCACACAAATACCCAAAATTCCAGGGAACAACTAGTTTATTCACAAATATTTCAACATCTAAGAATTTTGAAACAAGTTACAACTCTGGAATAAATGTGATTTCTGTAAGAGTTTACAATCTAGGAAACTTTACAATAGGCCCGCACCTGATAGCCTGTGCTCTCAAATTCAGTTCTCAGAGTTTGTATATTATAGTTAGTCCATATTAGTGAGGCATAATAATATTTGTCTTTTTATTTCTGGTTTATTTCATTCAACATACTCTCCTCAAGTTTCATTCACCTATTTGCATGCCTCACAACTTCCTCCCTTCTTGCAGCTGCTCAATAGTCCATTTAATGTACTACCACAGTTTCACTTCCATTTTTCAGTCAATGTATCCTTACGTCACTTCCATCAATTGCAAATCATGAACACTGCCACAATTAACACCAGTGTACAAATGTCTATTCCTGTCCCTGCTCTCAGTTCCTCCAAGTATACATCTAACAACAGGGTTGCAGTATCATACGGCAGCCCCACCCTTAGCCTCCTGTGGAGCCACCCACTACCCTCCAGTGGGGCTGTGCCTCTTTGCTTCCCTGTCAACAGTATATAGGTACATCTCTTTCTATATATTTTCCCTAGCACTTGTATGTCTCTGTTCATTTATAAACAGTTCTATTCACATATCATACATTCCAACCTAAATAAAAAATCAGTGGTTTCAGGTGTAATCACATAGCCATGCCTTCACCACCACAATTTTTATGAAGACATTTCCATTTCTTCCACAAAGAAACCTCTACTCCATATCCCCTTTCCCCACTTGCTTATTGATATTTAGCTTTAGCAGATTGCCTTTTTTATATTTTCATACCTTCCCCCATATCCATTCCCTCCCCCACCCTCGTTGAAATTTAACTTTGGCATATTGCCTTTTTTACATTCAGTGGAAGCATATTACCAAGTTACTATTAATTACAGAACCTAGTTTGCATTGATTGCATTTTTTCCCTGTATACCATCCCATTTCAGTACTTTGCAATGTTGACATTCATTTGTTCACCCTCATGTAAACACATTCTTATATTTGCACATTTAATCACCATCATTGTTGACTCTAGGCATTGTTAAATTATAGAGTCACAGTCTTTAGCCTCTGTCATTTCTTCCCATGTCATCCATGCCCCCAGCCCCTCTCCCTTAACCGTACTCACATTCACCTTCATTCAGTGTACTTACAATATTGTGCTATCCACTTCTGGATCTTTACAATCTGTTCTGTTGAACATTCTGTATTCCTTCAGGATCAAAGGCAAAATTTCTGCCCTCTTTCTATCTCCTGCTAACCTGTGTTCTCAACTTTAAGTCTCAAAGTTCACTCATTAATGTTAGATCATATTAGTGAAACCATACAGTTTATTTGACCTTTTGTTTCTGACTAATCTTACTCAGCATATTAGTCCTCAAGGTTCATCCATATTGTTACATATTAATAACTTTATTCCATCTTACAGCTGTGTAATATCCTGTTATATATATATATATATATATATATATATATATATGCACCATAGTTTATTTAGCCCTTGTCTGTTGATGGACATTTGGGCCATTTCCATCACTTAGCAGTCATGAATAATGCCACTATAAACACCAATGTGCAAATGTCTGTATGTGTTCTTGTCTTCAGTTACTCTGAATATATGTCTAGTAATGGGATTGCTGGATCATATGGCAATTCTATACTAGCTTCCTGAGGAAACTCCAAACTGTCTTCCAGGGTAGTTGCTCCTTTCTACATTTACACCAAGAGTGAATATATGTGCCTCTTTCCCCACATTCTCTACAGACTTATTATTATTATTATTTTTTGATAATAACCATTCTAGTAAGTGTGCGATGATATCTCATTGTGGTTTTAGCTAGTGACGGACATCCTTTCATATGCTTTGAGCCATTTTTATTTACTCTTTGGAAAAGTGTCTATGTCCTTTGCCCATTTTTAAATTGGATCGTTCGTCTTTTTGTTGTTGAGTAGAAGAATCCCTTTATCTATGCTGCATATTGAGCAGCTATTCTCTTTCAGTACCTTAAATATATCATACCACTGCCTTCTCTCCATGGCTTCTGATGGTAAATCAGCATTTAGTCTTATTGTGGATACCTTGTATTTCATGGATTATTTTTCTTTTGCTGCTTTCAGAATTTTCTTTACCTTATCTGTTATGTAGTTTCCAAATATTGTCTACCATTCTGTAGGCTGCATTTTTGCTTTTCTCACAAATTCCTCTGATGGGCCAAAAATGTTCAGTTTTGAAGAGATCCCATTTATCCTATGCTTTTTTCATTGCTCACACTTTGGGTGTAGTGTCTAGGAAACTAGGATCTTGTAGTGTCACAAGATCCTTAAGATATTTTCCTATATTTCCTCCTAGATGTTTTATGTTTTTAGCTCTAATGTTTAGGTCTTTAATCCATTTTGAGTTAATGTTTGTATAAGATGTAAGATAAGGGTCCGCTTTCATTCTTTTGGATATCGATATCCAGTTCTCTAAGCATCGTTTGTTGAGGAGGTTTCTCTGTCCTATTTGCATTGACTTGACTGCCTTCTCAAAAATCAGTTGGCCCTTGTTGATATGTATCCTGTCACTTTACTGTACTCATTTATTAGCTCTAATAGCTTTCCTGTAGCTTTTTCAGAATTTTCTACATACAGGATCATGTCATGTGCAAACAATGAAAGTTTTACTTCTTCTTTTCCAATTTGCATGACTTTTATTTCTTTTTGTTGCTTTATTGCTCTAGCTAGAACTTCCAGTACAATGTTGAATAACAGTGGTGACAATGGGCATCATTGTCTTGTTGCTAATCTTAGAGGGAAAGCTTTCAGTTTTTCCCCATTGAGTATGATATTAGTTGTTGTTTTTTCATACATTCCTTTTATCATATTGAGGAATTTTCCTTGTATTCCTATCCTTTGAAGTTTTTTCATCAAGAAAGAATGCTGAATTTTGTCAAATGCCTTTTCTGCACCAATGGAGATGATTATGTGGTTTTGTACCTTTGTTTTCTTTTTTTGTTTGTTTGTTTGTTTGTAATGGCTTTATTCATAATTGCCTAAAATTGGAAACAACCCAATTCCCCAATGGATACACGAATGTACTCTGGCACGTTTATACAATGGAATACCATTCAGGAAGGAAAATGGCAACGCCATTACAAACATAACAATGTGGATGAATCTCAAATGCATTGTGCTTAAGTGAAAGAAGTCATATTCACAAGGTTATTTCACCATATGATTCCATCTGTATGACATTTCTTGCAACACAAATACTTTAGGGACAGATAACAAATCAGTGGTTGCCAGAATATGGAGATTGGCTAAAAAAGGGGGCAATGGAACTGCTTTATATATATTTTTTTATTAATTAAAAAAAAATTAACTAACACAACATTTAGAAATCATTCCATTCTGCATATGTAATCAATAGTTCTTAATATCATCACATAGATGTATGATCATCATTTCTTAGTACATTTGCATCGATTTAGAAAAAGAAATAGCAAGACAACAGCAAAAGAAATTAAATGATAATATAGAGAAAAAGATAAAAATAAAAAATACAAAAAATATATAAAAAATAAAAATAAATAAATAAATAAAAAACAAAAAAAAACTATAGCTCAGATGCAGCTTCATTCAGTGTTTTAACATAATTACATTACAATTAGGTAGTATTGTGCTGTCCATTTTTGAGTTTTTGTATCCAGTCCTGTTGCACAGTCTGTATCCCTTCAGCTCCAATTACCCATTATCTTATCCTATTTCTAACTCCTGATGGTCTCTGTTACCAATGACATATTCCAAGTTTATTCTCTAATGTCAGTTCACATCAGTGGGACCATACAGTATTTGTCCTTTAGTTTTTGGCTAGTCTCACTCAGCATAATGTTCTCTAGGTCCATCCATGTTATTACATGCTTCATAAGTTTATTCTGTCTTAGAGCTGCATAATATTCCATCGTATGTATATACCACAGTTTGTTTAGCCACTCGTCTGTTGATAGACATTTTGGCTGTTTCCATCTCTTTGCAATTGTAAATAATGTTGCTATAAACATTGGTGTGCAAATGTCCATTTGTGTCTTTACCCTTAAGTCCTTTGAGTAGATACCTAGCAATGGTATTGCTGGGTCGTATGGCAATTCTATATTCAGTTTTTTGAGGAACCGCCAAACTGCCTTCCACAGTGGTTGCACCATTTAACACTCCCACCAACAGTGGATAAGTGTGCCTCTTTCTCCACATCCTCTCCAGCACTTGTCATTTTTTGTTTTGTTGATAATGGCCATTCTGGTGGGTGTGAGATGATATCTCATTGTGGTTTTGATTTGCATTTCTCTAATGGCCAGGGACATTGAGCATCTCTTCCTGTGCCTTTTGGCCATTTGTATTTCCTCTTCTGAGAGGTGTCTGTTCAAGTCTTTTTCCCATTTTGTAATTGGGTTTGCTGTCTTTTTGTTGTTGAGTTGAACCATCTCTTTATAAATTCTGGATACTAAACCTTTATCTGATATGTCGTTTCCAAATATTGTCTCCCATTGTGTAGGCTGTCTTTCTACCTTACCTTTGTTTTCTTAATGTGGTATATTATATTAATGGATTTTCTTGTGTTGAACCACCCTTGCATACCTGGTATAAAGCACAGTTGTTTGCTCATGGTGTTTAATTATATTATGTGTTGTTGGTTTTGATTCGGAAGTATTTTATTGAGGATTTTTGCAACCATGTTCGTAAGAGATATTGATCTGTAATTTTCTTATCTTGTAGTATCTTTGTCTGACTTTGCTATGATGGCAAAGTCGACCTCTAAAAGTGAGTAAGGTAAGGTTCCTTCTTCAAATTTGGAAGAGTTTGAGCAGGATTGGTATTAATTCTTCTTGTAATGATTGATACAATTCACCTGTGAAGCCATCTGGCCCTGCTGTTATCTTTCTTAAGAGGTTTTTGATGACTATTCAAGCTCTTTACTTTAAATTGGTCTGTTTTGAGGTCTTCTATTTCTTTTAGAGTCACTGTAGATTTTCTGTGTGTTTCTAGAAATTTGTCCATTTCATCCAAGTTGTTTAATTTGTTGACACACAGTTGTTCATAGTATCCTTTTATTATCCTTTTTTCTTTCTGTTGGCTCACTAGTAATGTCTCACCTCATTTCTGATTTAATTTCATCTTCTCTATATTTTTCCTTGTCAGCCTAGCTAAGAATTTATCAATTTTATTGATCTTCTCAAGGAAACAACTTTAAATTTTGGTAATTCCCTTTATTGGTTGTTTTATTCTCACATTCATTTCATTCTGTTCAAATATTTGCTATTGTTTTCCTTCTACTTGCTTTGTAATTTGTTTGCTTCTTTTTCTAGTTCTTTTAGGTAAAAGGTTAGATTTTTGATTTTAGCTCTTTCTTCTTTTGTTAATGTAGATATTTAGGGCTATAAATTTCCCTTCCAGCACTATCTTCACTGTATCCCAGAAATTTTGATATGTTTATTCCTGTTTTCATTTGTCTTTAGATATCTATTCATTTCTCATGCAATTTCTTCCTTGACCCACTTTAGTGTGTTTTGTTTAACTACCATATGCTTGTGAATTTTCCAGGTCTCTACCTAATTTTCATTTCCAGCTTTATTTTATTATGTTCAGAGAAACTGTTTTGTATAATTTCAGTCTATTTAAATTTATCAAGACTTATTTTGCTACCCAATGTGTGATCTATCTTGGAGAATGTTCCATAAACATTTGAGAAAAATGTAAAACACTGCTTTGGTGTGCAGTGTTCTATATATCCCTGTTAGGTCTAGTTCATACATCATATTATTCAAGTTTTCTACTCATTGAGCCTGTCTAGATGTCCTGTCTATTAATAAGAATGGTGTATTGAAATCTCAAATTATTATTGTAGAGATGTCTAGAGTTTTAACAGTGTTTGCCTCATGTATTTTGGGGCACTAAGGTTATGTGCCTAACTATTTATGGTTGTTCTTTTCTCTTTGTGGATGCCTCCTTTAATTAATATGTTTTATTCTTTCTTTTATTACAACTTTGTATTTAAAGTCTATTTTTTACAATATCCATATAGATACCACAACTCCTTTTTTGTTACTGTTTGCATGGAATATCTTTTTCCAACCTTTCATTTTCAACTTATTTGTATCTTTGGGTGTAAGGTGAGTCTCTTGTGGATGACATATAGATAGGTCATACTTTTTAATCCATTATTCCAGTCTGTGTCTTTTGAATGGGGACTTTAATTCACTGACAATGTAATTTATTGATTCAGCATCATCAAGTAAGTAAAGGCAGCACTTATTTCATCCACTTTATTCTTTGGTTTTCATATGTTATATCTTACTTTCGTCTCTTTTTACTCTTTAGTTACTCTTACGATAATCTCCATTTCTACACTCTACTCTGCACCTCTCCTGTCTTTTCATCTCAGTCTGCAGAACTCCTTTTAGTATTTCCTGGAAGATAGGTCTCTTATTGATGACCTCTTTCATATTATGTTTAACCTGTGATATTTTAACTCACCCTTATTTTTGAAAGACTGTTTTGCTGGATAAAGAGTTCTTGGCTAGCAGTTATTATCTTTCAGTACCTTAAATATATCATACCACTGCCTTCTTTCTTCCATGGCTTCTGATGATAAATCAACGTTTAGTCTTATTGTGGTTCCCTTGTATTTGATGGTTTGACTTTCTCTTGCTGCTTTCAGATTTTGCTTTATCTTTGATATTTGACATTTTGATTAGTTTATAGGCTTAGAGTTTGCATATTAGGGTTTATTCTGTCTTGAGTATGTTGCACTGCTTGGACATGCTTATTTATTTCTTTTTAAGAGCTGGAAATTTTGGGGCTACTTTTTCCTCAAATATACTTTCTGCCCTTTTCCCTTCTCTTCTCCTTCTGGAACACCCATGACTTGTATGTTTGTGTGTTTCATGCTGTCATTCCAATCCCTGAGACCCTGCTCATTTTTTTTTCCCATCCTTTTCTCTGTCTGTATCATTTCTATTTTCCTTTCTTCTAGTTCAATGATTCTTTTTTCTGATCATTAAAATCTGCTGTCATATGTCTCTAGTGTGTTTTTAAATCTCATCTCTTGTGCCTTTCATTCCTATAAATTTTATTATGTTCCTTTTCATATTTTCATATTTTTCTTTATGCTCACCCAGTATCATCTTAATATCCTTCATCATATTTTGCCATATATTCTTTCATTTCCTTAATTTGATTTAGGATATTTGTTTATACATCATTGATTAGTTATCCCAAATTCTGTCTCCTCTGAAGTTTTAATATTTTTCCATTGACTGGGCCACATTTTCCTATTTCTTAATATGGCTTGTAATTATTTGTTGCTGTCTAGGCATCTGATTATTTAAATGAGTTTACTGCGAAGGTCAGTGTTCTAGTTTGTTAGCTGCTGGAATATGACATACCAGAAACACAACTATTAAGAGGGGGAATTTATTAAGTTGCAAGTTTACTGTTCTAAGGTCATGCAAGTCTATAAAAATGTCCAAATTAAGGCATCTACAAGAGGCTACCTTGACTCAAGAAAGTCTGATGAAGTTCAGGGTTTCTCTCTCAACTGGAAAGGCACATGACAAACATGGTGACGTCTGCTAGCTTCCTCTCCAAGCTTCTTTTTTCTTGAAGCTTCCCTGGGTGCAAAGTCCTCCATCTCCAAAGGACTCTGGCTACATGGGCTCTGAGTTTCTTGTGGCTCTGTTGTCATTATCAGGCTTTCTCCAAAATACTTATCTTTTAAAGGATTCCAGTAAAGGTTTTAAGACCCACCTGAAGTGAGTGAAGTCACATCTCCATCTAATCAAGGTTAATACCCACAACTGGGTGAGTCACATCTCTACAGAGATAATCTAATCAAGACTCCAAACTACAGTACTGAATAGGGATTAAGAGAAATAGCTGTTTCCACAAGATGGATTAAGATTAAAACATGGCCTTTCTAGGCTACATAATCCTTTCAAACCAGCACAATTTCTCTTGTTTGCCTGGGGTTTTATGTTAATTAGCTTTGTATTAAGGCTCTTCTCTCACACTTGGTTCAACTTATTCTAGACCTTCACAGTTGCCCATGTTTAACTGATCATATTTTTACATCTCTTCTTCATCTGATTCTTTTCAAATATGTGGTGTAATTGATAAGACTGCACTACTTATGCAATTGTTTCACCCCCAGGAGAAAGCTTTTCTTTCTATGTTCCTGCTCTAGGACTCTGGTCTGTTATATTTTGTTTTTGCCTCTATGAATTTTTTATACTCCTTTCATTACCTCTACTGCTTTTTCCTGGGAGGGCAAATTCTGGGGGTGGGTCATCCTGGAGAGGATTGTCAGTATTTGCCAGCCAAAACAGGGCCAGCGACCCATGAAGAGGTCACAGATCATCTCCAAAAAGCCTTGGGGAGAAGGTCAGGAAAGACACTAGAAGTCTTTTCGATGACTCTCAAATGCTGCACTTTCCAGGTCTGCCCAGCAAATGTTACTCTTCAACAAATTAGTCCCTGCGGTCCTAAGAAGGTACTGTGTCTATAAACCTTCACTCCCTTAAGTTGTGAAGGTTTAACATAACAGTCTAAGACCTTACTGTTCTAAGGTCATGCAATTAAAAAGTCTATAAAAATAGACTTTCCATGTTATGTCCATGTTATGGCTGAAGCCATGGTTGTATCCATTCCTGTCCAGGATGGCAGATCTGAGCCAGAAACCAGCAAACCAAATTCTCTCATCAAAAGCTGTGAAGAGTGCTCTACCTTGTTCTTGGGAAAGAGACTTCCATGTCCCTTTCCAGTTGCAGCAACCAGGCAGGGACTGGAACTTAGGGGCCCTCCTCAAGAGTGGGGAATGGGCATAGGCATCCCCTGTGGAATGAACTACTAACTCTTCTTTACCACAGTTTCTCAGCCTCTTCTTCCTGCTCCTCATTGGATACTGTATAGTGCTCCCTTGGGTCTCAGAGCACAGAACAGTCGTTCCAAACAGCTCATTCTCTTCCACTAGCTGTTTTGGAGGGGTGAGTCCTGAATCTCCCTGTTCTACCACCTTTTGCCCATGTTCCTCAAATTTTTCTTTATGCTCCCACAGTGTCTTCTTAATATCCTTTATTTCTTTTGCCGTATTTTCCTTCATCTCCTTGAATTGATTTAGATTTATTTAAACTTCCTTGATAAGTTGTTTTAAATTTATTTTATTCTCCTCTGCAGTTGTAATTTGCTGCATTGACTGAGGCATATCTTCCTAATTCATAGTATGGGTTGGAAAATTTTTGGCTGATATCTAGTTATCTGTTTATATTGATGAACCAAGTCTGAATATTAATCTCTCCCTCTTTTCTAGGGTTTTATTGTTGATTGGCTTTGTCTTAAGCCCATTCTTTGATACTTGGTCCAACTTATTCTGGACTGTTTTTTCTCAGTTTTTCTTCATTTGATTCTTGCCCTGGGTATGTGGTATGATTTTTAAGATTGCCCTTTTTGTATAACTGTTTCAATTCCAAGAGAAACCATCCTTCATTTCTTCTTTGGAACTCTTAATATCTTCTATTTGTTTTTGTTCAGTATTTTCTCCCTAGCTCTTAGGATTTATTTAGTTTCTCTCTATCAGTTAGTACCCATTTTTCTGTCCTCTCTTAAGTTCAGGGACTTCCTCTCTTAGAGTAGTTCAGTTTAATCCCACCCCTTTTCTTTCTATGTGAGGCTTTTCTGCCTCCAGTTTATTTCCCAATTAGATATCCTGCCCCAAGGAGCTGGATGGTATCAGTCCAGAAAGATAGGTCAGTCAGAACAGCCTAATTTGCATTTGGGTGGTTCAGTCAATAGAACTGGATTGAGTGAGTGTAGCACTTTCAATACAGTTTTAGTACAGCCTCTCGGTTTCCCCCTTCTACACACAGGGGCCATTTTGCATGCATCAGTCCTTTGTGACTTTTGTTCGGCCCTGGGTCTCTGGGTACTTGGGTCCCTGTATGGGTTCTATCACTACTGTCCCTGGTAGGTGGTAAGAGGGGTCAGAATCACTGCTTCTGAGCAACTCCCCGACCTGCATGGGACCAACTGAGGGAGAGGCAGTTGACTGGAGGGACCGGGATGGAAGTTTAGTACCAGATATTTTCCTTTGATTCATTGTGGAGTCATTCTCCAGTTACTATCCTCCAGAGTTCAAAAGAAATGGACTTTGTTATTTTATTGACTGAATCTCTGGGCAACTTTTTTCAGGGTATGCCTTATTTTATTTACTATGTTGATGATGTCACTCTCATTGTGGTTTTGATTTACATTTCCCTAAAGGCTAATGATGTTGACCACCTTTTAATGTGTTTATTGGTTATTTGTATATCTCCTTTTGAGAAATGGCTACTTAAATCTTTTACCAGTTCTTTTCATTGGGTCATTTGTCATTTGTTGTTGATTTGCAGCAGGTCTTTAATATGTTCTGAAAGTATACCTTTATTAGATATTTTGTTTTCAAATTTTCTCCCTGTTACTAGTTTGCTAGCTGCCAGAATGCAACACACTAGAGAGGGATTGGCTTTTAATAAAGGGAGATTTATTTCATTAGTTCTTCAGAGGAAAGGCAGCTAACTTTCCACTGAGGTTCTTTCTTACATGGGAAGGCACAGGACAGTCTCTGGTGGCCTTCTCTCCAGGCCCCTGGGTTCCAACAACTTTCCCCGGGGTGATTCCTTTCTGCATCCACAAAGGCCTGGGCTGAGCTGGGAGTGCTGAGATGAGGTATGCTGAGCTGCTTGGACTGTGCTACATTGAGCTCTCTCATTTAAGCACCAGCCAATTAACTCAAATGTCATTCACTGCAGCAGGCAAGCCTCCTAGCCGACTGCAGATGTAATCAGCAACAGATGAGGGTCACATACCATTGACTCATTTCGTGCAAAGCATGAAACTAGGTGCCTTCACCTGGCCAAGTTGACAACTGAATGCTGCAATGAATGACGTTTGACTTAGCCAACTACAGATGTTAATCAGCAACAGATGAGGTTCACATACCAGTAGCTCATGTCCGCAGCAGCAAAACTAGATACATTCACCTGGCCAAGTAGACAACTGAATCTAACTACCACACTCCCATTCTGTGTGTTGTCTTTTCACCTACTTCATAATGTCTTTGATGCAAAAACATTTTTAATATAGAAGAAGCAATTTATCAATTTTTCATGCTTTGTTTGTAAAGTCAAAGAAGCCATTGCATAATAAAATACAAGCTCTTCAGGATATTTCCCTAGATTTTCTTCTAAGAGTTCTATAGTTTTATATTTTATATTCAGGTCATTGATCCATTTTGAGTTCATTTGTATATATGGTATGGAATAGGAGTACACTTTAATTCTTTTGCATGTGGATATCCCCTTTCATTGCACCATTTGTTGCAGACATCCCCCATTGAATAGAGGTATACCCTTGTCAAAAATCAACTGACCATGGATGTGAAGGGTTTATTTCGGAATTCTCAATTTTGTTCCAATGGTCCATATATCTGCCCTTTTTCAGTAATAAGCTGGTTTAATTACTTCTACTTTGCAATAAATTTTGTAATTGTAAATTATGCATCCTCTAACTTTGTACTTCTTCTTCAAGGTAGTTTTAACTCTGAAGGTCCCCCTTTCCATTTGAACTTGATGATTGGCTTTTCCATGTCTATGAAGATGTCTGTTGGAATTTTTATTAAAATTACATTGAATTTATAAACACCTTGGATAGTATTGGCATCTGTTGTGGTTTGCTAGCTGCTGGAATGCAGTATACCAGGAATAGAATGACTTTTCAAAAGGGGAATTTAATAAGCTGCTAGTTTGCAGTTCTAAGGCTGAGAAAATGTTCCAATTAAAACAAGTCTATAGAAATGTCCAGTCAAAGGCATCCAGAGAAAATATCTTCATTTAAGAAGGCTGATGAAGTTCAGGGCTTCTCTCTCAAGTGAGAAGGCATATGGCAAACACAGTCACAGTTTCTCTCTCAACTGGAAGGGCACATGGCAAGCAAGGCATCATCTGCTAGCTTTCTCTGCTGGCTTCCTGTTTCATGAAGCTCCTTGGGAGACGCTTTCCTTCTTCATCTCCAAAGGTCACTGGCTTATGGGCTCTCTGCTTCTCCTGGATATGCCGTTCTTCTCTGCTCTCTATGAATCTCCTTCATTCTCCAAAATGTTTCCTCTTTTATAGGACTTCAGAAACTAATCAAGAGCCACCAAATGGGTGGAGACATATCTCGACCTAATCCATTTTAACAATCACTCTTGATTAAATCACATATCCAGAGAGATAATCTGTTTACAGTTTCAAACATATAGTATTGAATAGGGATTATTCTACCTTTATGAAATGGGATTTTGATTAAAACATAGCTTTTCTAGGAGACATACATCATTTCAAACCAGCACAGCATCTTTACACTATTAGATTTCCCATCTATGAACACAGAATGTCTTTCCATCTATCCTGATCCTTAATTACTTTCAACAATGTTTTATAGTTTATTGCCTACAAATCCTTTATATACCTGGTCAAATTTATTCTTACATGTTTTATGCATTTAGTTGCTTCTAAAATGAGAATTGTTTTCATGACTTCCTTTGTTGATTTTTCTGGCTTGTGTAGGGAAAAACTTTAGAATTATGTGTGTTGATCTTGTCCCCTGCCACTTTGTGGAATTCATTTATTAACTCTAGTACCTTTCTTGTAGAAATTTTGGGAATTTCCATATAGAGGATCATATCATCTGTCAATAGGGAAAGTTTTACTTCCTCCTTTACAATTTTGGTGCCTTTTAATTTCTGTTTCTTGCCTAATTGCTCTGGCTAGAACTTCCAGTACAATAATAAACAGCAGTAGTGGAAGTGTCATCCTTATCTTGTTCCTGAACTTAGGGTGAATGTTTTAAATCTTTCACCATTGAGTAAAATGTTAACTGTGTGTTTTTCACATATGCCCTTATCAAGTTGAGCATATTTTCTTCTATTCCTAGTATTCTGAAATTTTATCCAAAAAAGGGTGTTATATTTTGTCACGTGTCTTTTCTGTGTCAATTGAGATAAATACGTAGGATTTTTTTCCCTTTGTATTTCTTAGGTGGTGCATTACATTAATTGACTTTCTTATGTTGAACCACAGTTGGATTCCTGGGATAAATTCCATTTGATAATGGTGTTTAATCCATGTATTGTTCTGTTGATTTTTTTTTTTTTTTTTTTTGCATGGGCAGACACTGGGAAATGAACCTGTTGGATTTAATTGCTAGTATTTTGTTGAGAATATGCATAAGAGATATAGGTCTTTAATTTTCTTTTCTAATGACATCTTTATCTGGCTTTCATATTGGGGTGATTATGGCCTTATCAGATAAGTTAGGAAGTACTCACTCCTCTGCAGTATTTTGGATGAATTTGACCAGGATTGATATTGATTCTTCTCTGGATGTTTGTTAAAACTCACCAGATGTTATTTCATCCTTGAATTTGTTGGAGATTATAAAAACATGAGCACTACTGAGGATATCTTTTTACATGTTATTATTCTGTTGAGATCTTCTATCTTCTTGAGTCAGTTTAAATAATTTGTGTGTTTCTGGGAGTTTGTCCATTTTATCTATGTTATCTAACTTGTTGCTAAAGAATTGTTCATAGTATCCTATTGTAACCCTTTGTGTTTCTGTAAAGGCAATAGTAATGTCACCTGTTTCATTACTGATTTAGTTTTTCTTGCCCTCTCTCTTCTTTGTCAGTTTAGCTAAAGGTGTGCACTTTTATTTATTTTTTCAGTGACACACTTTTGGTCTCATTGGATATCTCTATTGTTTTCCTATTCCCAATTATAGAAGTAATATTTATTATTTCTTTCCTTCTACTCACAAAGGGTTTAGTTTGCTCTTCTTTTTCTAGTTCTTCATCTCTTCCAACATGTGAGGTTAGGTTACTGATTTAAGATTTTTTCTTATTTTATAATGGGGGTATTCAAAACTTTGTATTTTCCTCTGAGCGCTGCCTTTATTGTACCCCATGAGTTGTTTTTTTTTTTTTTTACTTTATGTTTTCTTTTTCATTCCTCTCAAAGCGGTTTCTAATTGTTCCTGTGATTTCTTCTTTGATACATTAATTGTTTAAGAATATACTGCATAATTTGCACAATTTTTCAGTTTTCCAGATTTTCCTTTGTTATTGATTTCTAGTTTCATTCCATTATAGTCAAAGGAGATAGTATGTTTAACTTTTGAGACTTTTTGTATTTTTTTTTTTTTATTAATTAAAAAAAGAATTAACAAAACAATTAGAAATCATTCCAATCTACATGTACAATCAGTAATTCTTAATAACATCACATATTTGCATATTCATCATTTCTTAGTACATTTGCATCGATTTAGAAAAAGAAATAAAAAGACGACAGAATAAGAATTAAAACGATAATAGAAAGAAAAAAAAACAAAAAAAACAAAAACAAAAAACCTATACCTCACATGCAGCTTCATTCAGTGTTTTAACATAATTGCATTACAATTGGGTAGTATTGTGCTGTCCATTTCTGAGTTTTTATATCCAGTCCCGTTGTACAGTCTGTATCCCTTCATCTCCAATTATCCCTTCTCTTTTTTTTTTTTTTTTAATTAACGGAAAAAAAGAAATTAACCCAACATTTAGAGATCATACCATTCTACACATGCAATCATTAATTCTTAACATCATCACATAGATGCATGATCATCATTTCTTAGTACATTTGCACTGGTTTAGAAGAACTAGCAACATAACCGAAAAAGATATAGAATGTTAATATAGAGAAAAAAATAAAAGTAATAATAGTAAAATCAAAACACAACAAAACAAAACAAAACAAAAACCTATAGCTCAGATGCAGCTTCATTCAGTGTTTTAACATGATTACTTTACAATTAGGTATTATTGTGCTGTCCATTTTTGAGTTTTTGTATCTAGTCCTGTTGCACAGTCTGTATCCCTTCAGCTTCAATTACCCATTGTCTTACCCTGTTTCTAACTCCTGCTGAACTCTGTTACCAATGACATATTTCAAGTTTATTCTCGAATGTCCGTTCACATCAGTGGGACCATACAGTATTTGTCCTTTAGTTTTTGGCTGGATTCACTCAGCATAATATTCTCTAGGTCCATCCATGTTATTACATGGTTCATAAGTTTATCTTGTCTTAAAGCTGCATAATATTCCATCGTATGTATATACCACAGTTTGTTTAGCCACTCTTCTGTTGATGGAGATTTTGGCTGTTTCCATCTCTTTGCAATTGTAAATAACGCTGCTATAAACATTGGTGTGCAAATGTCCGTTTGTGTCTTTGCCCTTAAGTCCTTTGAGTAGATACCTAGCAATGGTATTGCTGGGTCGTATGGCAATTCTATATTCAGCTTTTTGAGGAACCGCCAAACTGCCTTCCACAGTGGTTGCACCCTTTGACATTCCCACCAACAGTGGATAAGTGTGCCTCTTTCTCCGCATCCTCTCCAGCACTTGTCATTTTCTGTTTTGTTGATAATGGCCATTCTGGTGGGTGTGAGATGATATCTCATTGTGGTTTTGATTTGCATTTCTCTAATGGCCAGGGACATTGAGCATCTCTTCATGTGCCTCTTGGCCATCCGTATTTCCTCTTCTGAGAAGTGTCTGTTCAAGTCTTTTTCCCATTTTGTAATTGGGTTGGCTGTCTTTTTGTTGTTGAGATGAACAATCTCTTTATAAATTCTGGATACTAGACCTTTATCTGATATATCATTTCCAAATATTGTCTCCCATTGTGAAGGCTGTCTTTCTACTTTCTTGATGAAGTTCTTTGATGCACAAAAGTGTTTAATTTTGAGGAGTTCCCATTTATTTATTTCCTTCTTCAGTGCTCTTGCTTTAGGTTTAAGGTCCATAAAACCACCTCCAGTTGTAAGATCCATAAGATATCTCCCAACATTTTCCTCTAACTGTTTTATGGTCTTAGACCTAATGTTTAGATCTTTGATCCATTTTGAGTTAACTTTTGTATAGGGTGTGAGAGATGGGTCTTCTTTCATTCTTTTGCATATGGATATCCAGTTCTCTAGGCACCATTTATTGAAGAGACTGCTCTGTCCCAGGTGAGTTGGCTTGACTGCCTTATCAAAGATCAAATGTCCATAGATGAGAGGGTCTATATCTGAGCACTCTATTCGATTCCATTGGTCGATATATCTATCTTTATGCCAATACCATGCTGTTTTGACCACTGTGGCTTCATAATATGCCTTAAAGTCAGGCAGCGCGAGACCTCCAGCTTCGTTTTTTTTCCTCAAGATGTTTTTAGCAATTCGGGGCACCCTGCCCTTCCAGATAAATTTGCTTATTGGTTTTTCTATTTCTGAAAAATAAGTTGTTGGGATTTTGATTGGTATTGCATTGAATCTGTAAATCAATTTAGGTAGGATTGACATCTTAACTATATTTAGTCTTCCAATCCATGAACACGGTATGCCCTTCCATCTATTTAGGTCTTCTGTGATTTCTTTTAGCAGTTTTTTGTAGTTTTCTTTATATAGGTTTTTTGTCTCTTTAGTTAAATTTATTCCTAGGTATTTTATTCTTTTAGTTGCAATTGTAAATGGGATTCGTTTCTTGATTTCCCCCTCAGCTTGTTCATTACTAGTGTATAGAAATGCTACAGATTTTTGAATGTTGATCTTGTAACCTGCTACTTTGCTGTACTCATTTATTAGCTCTAGTAGTTTTGTTGTGGATTTTTCCGGGTTTTCGACGTATAGTATCATATCGTCTGCAAACAGTGATAGTTTTACTTCTTCCTTTCCAATTTTGATGCCTTGTATTTCTTTTTCTTGTCTAATTGCTCTGGCTAGAACCTCCAACACAATGTTGAATAATAGTGGTGATAGTGGACATCCTTGTCTTGTTCCTGATCTTAGGGGGAAAGTTTTCAATTTTTCCCCATTGAGGATGATATTAGCTGTGGGTTTTTCATATATTCCCTCTATCATTTTAAGGAAGTTCCCTTGTATTCCTATCTTTTGAAGTGTTTTCAACAGGAAAGGATGTTGAATCTTGTCGAATGCCTTCTCTGCATCAATTGAGATGATCATGTGATTTTTCTGCTTTGATTTGTTGATATGGTGTATTACATTAATTGATTTTCTTATGTTGAACCACTTTTTGTATTTTTAAACTTTTTGACTGAGAATATGATTTATCCCAGAAAGTGATTCTTTAGAAGCATGCGTGTTCTGCTGTGGTTGGGTGCAGTATTCTATATAGGTATTGTTGGTTTATAATATTGTTCAGTTGCTCTATTTTATTATTAATCTTCTTTATAAATGTTCTATCCATTATTAACTTCAGTGTAATGAAGACTCCTACTATTACTGTAGAACTAATTGTTTCTCTTTTCTAATCTTTCAATGTTTGCTAGATATTTTTGGACTCTGTTATTAGGTGCCTGTGTGTGTATAATTGTTATATCTTCTTGATGTATTGTTTTTTTAATTGATATATTGGGTCCCTCGTCCCTTGTAACAGTTTTTGAGTTAAAGTTTATTTTGTCTGATCTATGTATTAGTTACTATTTACCTGAAATACTTTTTCCATCCTTTCACTTTCAACCTATTTCTGCCTTTGAATTTAAGATGAGTCTCCTATATGGCAATTATTTTTTTTATTCATTCTGCCAATATTTGGCTACGGACTGGAGAGTTTAATTCATTTGCAATTAAAGCAACTACTAGTAATGCAGGGCTTCTGCAATTTAGCTATTTAGTTTATTGTAAATCCCATATTTTTTGTTCCTAAATTTTTTCCTTATTGCCTGCTTTCATATTTAGTTGATCTTTTGTATTGACCGATTTAGAATCCCTTCTCATTCCCTCTGTGTATATGTTTCAGAAATTTTCCTTTTGGTTTACATTTACTTAAGTTTAACATTCCTACATCTATAAAATTCTGATTTGATTTCATACCAACATAACTTCAGTAGCATACACAAACTGTGTCTTCATCACATTCATGAAATCCTCCCTCACCAACCATCATGTTGTTCTTGCCACAAAATATGTCTCTACATATTGTGTGTCCAAACTCATGGGTTATCATAACTTTTAAGCATTTAAAGTTTAGATCCTGTAAAAATTTAAAAAGTGGAGTTACAAACCAAAAGTATAGTAATACTGGCATATATTTATCCTTACATTTATGGTTGTCATTGATGTTTATTAGTTTCTGCCACTTTGATCCTCTGTCCAGTGTACTTTCCTTCAATCTGAAAATTTCCCTTTGGCATTTCTTGCTCAGCTTTTGTTTGTCTGGGAACGTTTAGATTGCTCCCTCATTTTTGAATGACAGCTTTAACAGGTACAGAATTCTTGGTTGGCATTTTTTCCTTCCTCCACTTACTTTAATTATGACATCACACCATGTTTTTGCCTGCATGGTTTCCAGTGGAAATTATATACTTAATCTTGTTGAGGCTCCTTTGTACGTACTGCATTATATAGCTGTTGAGGCTTTCAGGACTACCTTTTTGTCTGTCATTTGGAGTTTGTGTATAATAAATGTCAGTGGGAGTTTTTCTTTTTTGGATTTCATTGATCTTCTTGGATGTGTATATTCATTTCTTTCATTAAATTTGGGGCTTTTCAGCCATTACTTCTTTTATTTCTTTGAATATTCATGCTTACTACCTTTCTTTCTTCTCCATTGAGTATATTGGTATTCGTGATGGTGTCCCAGAGGATACATAATCTCTGTTTACTTTCTTCTTCTTCTTTTTCTTTCTGTTTTTCAGATTGTATAATTTCGATTTCTTGTCTTCAAATCACTGATTATTTCTTTTACCACCTCAATTCTGCCCCACAAAGCCCTTTAGATAATTTTTGCTTGAGTTATTATACCCTTCAGCTCAAATATTTCTGTTTTGTTCCTTTTTATGATTTCTATCTCTTTATTAAATTATCATTGTGCTCGTAGTATTAAATTATCATAACAGTTTCCTGATTTCCCTTAGTTCTTTTCCATATTTTCCTTTAGCTACTTGAGCATGCCTAAGAGTTCTTGTTTCAGTCTGTATCTGATATGTCCCATTTCTGCACTGCCTCATTGATGGTTTCAAAGGCATTATTTTTTTCTTTACATGTGATATCATTTTCCATATCTTTATATGTCTTGTAATTGTTTTGTTGTGCAGTTGACATTTTAATATTTTAATATGTTAAATTTGGAGTTCAATCACTGGAATATCTATTCCTTAAGTTACATTCAATTAGTATTATAAGAGATTTCCTTGAATGTCACAATCTAACAAAAAAAATACAAGAGAAAAGAAGAGGAGAGAGGAAAAAGAGGAGGAGATGGAGAAAAATAAAGGAAAAGAGAGAGTGAGAAATAGAGAAAAGAAAAAAAAATGTGAAAAAAACACCTTTCCCAATCTTTATATCTTGGTTTTGTGGGAGTATTCCCCTCAGGGCTTAAGCAGTCTGGAAATGAACCTTGAGAATAGCCTGAGGCAAAAGCATATGCTCCTCTCTGATCTTTTTTTAAGCTTACATCTTGTCTTGAGCATGCACACAAGGCCTATTCCCCTGTTTACATGGGTACTTTCCAAATGCACCTCTTAGCCCAGCAAATTTGCAATATGTATTGGGCACACTATTTTATGTCTTAAAATCAGTAATATTTTGCCCCAGGCAGCTGCCTGGGGCAAATAATCTTATAAAATTTTGGTCACCATATAAGCTGCTTCTACATCTGAGCAAATTTTGACATGAGCCAATGGAGAAGAGTACCCTAGTTCAGTCCTTCAGGATGCCAATAGACAGACTGGCGCAGAGATACATGCAACCTACTATATGCACAATTGTTGCTTTGCTCAACAATAGATAGTAATACCTATCCATATGACAATATCACAGCTCTTTGCTGAAAAGTGAGTATGTTTGAGTGTGACTATGTACATGCACACACATCTAGCTAGCTAACTGTCAACTTTTATCATCTCTACCAGGCCAAATAATATTTAAGCTGGTCATTTATGTCCAGGTCTGCATTATAGTTAAGGCTCTTCTTCTAACATATAAGTCTTGTGCTAATGTATAAATCTAATCAATTGTTTAAAGGAAGGAATACATTAATTGAATTAGGTTATCTAGAATTAGATTATCTAAAATGATCTAGAATAGAATTAGCTAGAATTAGATTATCTAGAATAGGTATATAATTCTATCTAAATAGAATTACTGATTCTATCCAATGATTGGATGCTATCCAATGATCTATCCAAAATTTTTTTAAAGCACAAGCATAATTGTACTGTTAGAGATATTTTGTATAACAGTGTATTAACATGTTTGTTTGGATTATGATATCAGTAACTCTGGAAATCAATTAAATGAAGAAACAAAACTTGGTATTTGATGGTTCTGCAGACCCTTTATTGCTTCAGATACACTCCACCAAGCACACCATTCAGATTTTATGACAGGATGAAATAACCAACTGTCTATGATGACAAAATAAATTTTATCAAATTAAATTTGTTTCTACCAAATGTTATTATTCATATTTCCTTTGTGATCTTATCTCACTAGTCACAGAAGTCATGTGCCTGGCATGATGAATGGAAATTCTTTAGAGTTCTATGAGGGAGATGGTATCACCAAAAAGGATTTATACTGGTGTATAATTATGAGCCAGACTGATTCATAGGAATTAAATACACCAGGGTTGGAGAGGATGAGGACAACTAGTACAATTAAATACTCAAACAGAACTAATCTATTTGCATAAGTAATCCCTTCCTCCCTCATTCTATTCTTCCTTCCTTCTCAATCCTCCCAAAATTAAGGTTAGATGATCATTGTCTTGGGATTCAGTATAGTGGATGAGCCATCTGATGCTCTTCTAATTATCATTGCCTATAGGAACCTTGCTTTGGAGATCTCAAGAAGCTTTGTAGAGTTCCACTTTATCATCACAGTTTCAACTTTTAGCATGTTCTATCTGGGTTCTTTATAAATTCCTTTTGCTGGGTACTCAGGGTTCACAACTAAGGTTCACGTATTTCTCCATATCTACAAATTTTCTTTTTATTATTTCTTTAATTTTATAGATTTTTTTTCTTAATTTTTTTTTTCTATTGCCATATATACAACCTACCATTTCCCCTTTTAAACACATTCAGATATATATATTTCAGCACGGATAAGTATGTTCACAATGTTGTTCTACCATCCCTACCTTCCATTAACAAAACTTTTCCATCATTCCAAATAGGAACTTGGTGCATTTTAGGCTTTAAGTCCCTATTCCTGTCTTCATCCCATCCATTGGTAACCTATTAGTCTATATTCTAACTTAGAGTTTGCTTATTTTAACTGTTTCAAATAAGTGACATCATACCACACTTGTCATTTTGTCTGACTGAAGAAGTACTGAAAAGGTCTCTCTTCTTCCTTAAAACTGATTGGATTATCTCAGGAGCAGTGAAAATTGTACAAAATTGAGAGTGTTGATGATTATACCACTAAATGAGGATAATGTGAGACATGAGCTGTTGACTTTGGACATTAAACATGATGCCCAATGGATGGAGGTGGCTGAGGGATGCACTGACTAAGAATTAGAATGGCAAACTGTGGTGTATACGTATGAGCGAATATTGTACTGCTATAGAAGGGAACAAAGCTGTGAGGTATATAACCCTGGGAATGAGCCTATGGGATGCTATGTGATGCAAAATAAGCCAGAAACAAAAAAGAGCAAGTATTGTATGGTCTTATTAGAAAATACTTACAAGAAAATTGGGCCCTCAATTGTAAGATCTTATAACCGTAACATTTAGTCATATTTAGTCCAAAGCTGTCATTGTTATTTCTAAATTTTGAGAGGCTGTGCCAAATATGTATAACCTGGTATTTCCCTGGAACTTAGGGTGCCTATGTGTCACTTAAAGCCTTCAAGTAGGAGTTCTGTAGTTCTGAAAGTCAATATTACTAACATACAGCAACTGTTAAAGAAAGTAGAAAAGAGATCAGTCTTCAATTAGAGAGAGAATGAAGCTGATTGGGTAGGGACTAAGGTAAATCACACTACAGGAGTAAAGAGGACATTGCATTTTAGAACTTCACCTACTCCATCTATGAAACCAAAGGAAGAGAGGTTTATTTTGTCCAAAATTTAAATTTAAATTTTCTGTAGCACACAATCTAACTCAACTAGTCTGGAGAGATCATTTAAACAACCCAAATGCAGGGAGCCCAGAATAGAAATGAGGGTTTGAAATTCTGTATAGCTTAATGTGCAATGCCACATATATCCCAGAGTATGTTGAGCAGATAATTTTAAAGTATTGGCAAAGTCCCTTGAAGGATGTGAGAAAAAATATGGAACTAATAAACTTTTAAGTTTATTTATGAAGTGGAAAAACTACGCTGGACTATAGTTATACTTAAGAATTATCTCCAGAGGACCTCTTTTGTTGCTCAAATGTGGTCTCCCTCTCTCTAGGCCTAACTCTGCAAGTAAAATCATTACCATCCCCCCTATATGAGCTATGATATCCAGAGGTGAAAGTCTCCCTGGCAACATGGGAGATGATTCCCAGGGATGAGCCTGGCCCTGGCATTGTGGGGTTGATAATGCCTTCCTGACCGGGGGAAAGAATTGTAACAAATAACGTGTCAAGTTGAATCAAGAGGCAACTCTGGAGGCTACTCTTACACTAACTTCAGCTAGATATTACTGTTTATCATGGTTTGCCAAATCCTAATCAAAACCATTCCTGCCAACCCTAAAGAAAACCAAGGGCTCTATCTGAGTTCAACAAAAGTTCCACGTACTAATGTTTACTTTCCAGAAACCTACAACCTCCATACGGGCTCCTAGGCCAGAATAGTCCTGAAATGCAGAGGGCCCAGCCTCTCCAGAACATCAACTAGTTCTACCTCCCTATCCCATATTATCAACAGCCCTTTCCAACATGAAAAAGTTAGAATGGGCATAGCCCAAATATTCCTAAACAGGGTGAGAAAGTTCAAAGGTGAAGGTGGAGTTATAACAGAGAAGAGAGGATTTAACAAATGAGTATGACTGCTGAATCATTATATTGAGTTTTCTTTTTAGTCTCCAATGTCTTGGTGCAGCCAGAAGGAAAAACTTAAAATTGTGGAACTGTAACCCATTCTAAATGCTGAAATCTTTTCTATAACTAATTGTTGTGGTGTGTTTTGAATTTATAGTTTTGTTTTATATATATATATATATAAATTTTCACAATAAAAATTAAAATAAATTAATTAATTCTTGCTGGGGAAAAAAACATTTGGCCCTAAATGTTAGCTATGATTTCTGAGTTCACAATTTTATTCTACTGACCTATATATGTTTGGCCTTGTGCCGGTATCGTGCTGTTTTGATTACTGTTGCCTTGTAATACATTTTAATATTGGAAAGTGTGAGCTCTTCCACTCATTCTTCTTTATAAAAATGGTTTTGATTTTCAGTGCCCCTTACTCTTCCATATAAATTTGAAGATTGACTTTTCCATTTCTACAGAGAAGGCTGGTGGAACTTTGATTAGGATTGCATTGTCTCTGTAAATTGCTTTGGGTAGAATTGACATCTTAACAATATTTAATTATCCAGTTATGAACAAGGAATGTTCAAGAAATCGTTGATTTCTTCCAGCAAAGTTGTTTAGTTTTCTATCTACAAGTTCTTTACATCCTTGGCTAGATAATTGTAGATATTGATTCTTTTATTTGCTATTGTAAATGAATTTCTTAATTTCTTCTTAATGAATTTCTTCTCCTTAATTTCTTCTTCCAATTGTTCATTCATTTTGGGTGTTGGTTTTGTACCTGCCACTTTGCTGAATTGATTTATTGCTGATAGGACCTTTGTTGTAGATTTTTTAGGAACTTCTGTATATAGGAATCATGTCATCAACAAATAAGGAAGGTTTTACTTTTTGATTATCAATTCGATGTCTTTAATCACTTCCTCTTGCCTAATTGCACTGACAGTAATTTCTGTTAAGGTGTCCTTATTTTGTTCTTAATCTTAGAAGGAAAGCTGTCTTTTTGGTTCTTAATCTTACAGGGAAAGCTGTCAACCTTTAACTATTAAGATGTTAGCTGTGTCATTTTCATATATGCTCTTTATCATGTTGAGCAATTTTCCTTCTATTCCTAGTGTTTTTTGTTAAGAAGGATTCTGATTTTGTCAACTGCCTTTCTGCATCAATTGTGATGTTAATGGTTTTTGTTGTTGTTGTTATATCATTAATTGATTTTCTTATGTTGAACCCCTTTAAAGCACACCAGGGAAAAGCCCACTTGATCTTGATGTATAATTATTTTAATGTGCTGTTGAATTCATACACTCCTACTTTGCTCAGCATTTTTGCATCTATATCCATAAGAGATATTGACTGTAATTTTATTTTCTCATGCTATCTTTATCTGACTCTGATTTGAAGGTGATTTTAGCCTCAGAGAATGAGTTAAGTAGTGGTTCCTCCTATTCAAAGTTTTGAGAGCATGTGATCAGAATTGAGTTGTATTCTTGGAATGTTTGGTAGAATTCCCCTGTGAAGCCATCAGGTCTTGGGCTTTTTCTTAGTGGGAGGTTTTTGATTGCTAATTTAATCTCTTTAATAGTAACTGGTTTGTTGGGATCTTCTATTTCTTCTTGAGTCAATGTAGAGAGTTTGCGTGTTTCTGAAAATTTGTCCATTTCGTCTATTTTTATCAGTGTACAGTTGTTTATAGTATCCTTTTGATAGTCCTTTTAGTTTCAGTAGGGCTGGTAGTAATGTCCCCATTTCATGTCTGATTTCATTTGTGTTTTCTCTTTTTTTGTCAGTTTAAAGTTTTTACAATTTTATTGATCTTTTCAAAGAACCAACTTTGGTTTTGTTGATTGCCTCTATTTTTTTTTTAATTCTCAGCTTCATTTATCTATATTCTAACCTTTGATATTTCCTTTCTTCTGCCCAGTTTGGGTTTAGTTTGCTCTTTTTTCTGGTTTCTCCAATTTTGAGATTAGTTCTCTAATGTGAAGTATTTCTTCTTTACTAATGTAAGCATTTAGTGCTATAAAGTTCCCTCTCAGCAATACCTTTGCTGCATCAAATATGTTTGGTATGTTCTATTTTCATTTTCATTGACCTCAAGATATTTCCTAATTTCCCACTTTAGCCCATTGATTGTTTAAAGAGCATTTTATTTAATTTCCACATATTTTTGTGTTGCCATTTCTCCTTCTGTAATAGCTTTCTAGCTTCATTCTGTTGTGCTTGGAGAAGATAAAATGTACGATTTCAATATTTTTTTAATTTTACTGAGACCTAAGATATGGTCTATCTTAGAGAATCATCTATGTGCACTAAAAAAGAATGTGTATTCTGTTTTTATTATGTGGAGTGTTCTATTTATGTCTATTTCTGTTAGGTCTACTTGATATAGAATCTTGTCCTGCATTACCTTATTGATTTTCTGTACAGATATTCTATTCTGTATTGAAAGTAATGTAATAAAGTTTCCTACTGTTAATGTAGACCTATCAGTTTCTCCTTTCAAATCTGTCAGTATCTGCTTCATATGTTTTGGGGTTCTGCTGTTAAGTGCATATATAATTGCCACATCTTCTTGTTGAATTGACCCCTTTATCAGTACATAATGGCTGTCTTTGTCCATTGTGTTTTCTACTTAAAATCTATTTTATCTAATATTACTACAGCCATCCCAACTCTCTCTAGTTATTACTTGTATGGTATATATTTTTATCCATTCTTTCACCCTCTATCTATTTGTATCTTTGAATTTAAGATGGGTCTCTTGCAGACAGCATGCAGTTGGGCCATGCTTTTTTATCCATTCTGCCAATTTCTGCCTTTTCACTAGAGAGTTGATGCATTTGCATTGAAAGTAACTAGTGATACTCCAGAAATTTCCTGTGCTATTTTGATATTTAATTTTTGTAAGTCTTATACATTTTTTGTTTCTTAATTCTTCCATTAATGCCCATTTCTATACTTATTTAATTTTTTGTGTGTTTTATCATGCAGTGTAAATTCTCATTTCTATTTGGTTGCATTTTTTATGTATGTTACTTATGGTTGTCATTGGGTTAAAATTTAACACCCTAAAAATATAACAACCATGTTTAGTTTGATATGCATTTGACTTCAATAGCATAAACATTTTCTTTATATCCCTCCTTTCCCCACAAATTTTTGTACTTGTTGCCAATTTTATCTTTGTACATTGTATTTCCAAAACCATAAACTTGTCATTGCTTTATATGCATTTTCATTTAACCATCTGTAGAAAGCAGGCAGTGGAGTTACATACTCAAAAATATACAGTACAATAATTTATAATTATCCAAATGTTTATCATCACTCAAGGCCTTTCTTTCTTTCTTTCTTTCTTTCTTTCTTCCTTCCTTCCTTCCTTCCTTCCTTCCTTCCTTCCTTCCTTCCTTTCTTCCTTTATTTCTTTCTTTCATTTATTTATTTATATCTGGTGTCATTTCCTTAGTCTGAAACATTCCCTTTAGCATTGCTTGTAGGGCAGGTCTAGTGGTTATGAACTTCCTCAGCTTTTGCATATCTGGGAACGCCTTAATTTTTTAAAGAAAAGTTTGCCTGATAAAATTCTTGGTTATAATTGTTGTTTCCTTTGGGAACTTAGAATATTTCAACTCATTGCCTTCTTGTTGCCATGATTTCTTGTGAGAAATTGGTGCTTAATCTCTCAATGTAATTGGGACTCCCTTAGATATAACACATTGTTTTTCTCTTGCAGGCCTCAAAACTCTCTTCTTGTCCTTTAAATTCAGTAGTGTGATCAGTATGTGATGGGATGTGTTTTTCTTCAGGTTTTTCCTGTTTGGTGTTCTCTTGGCTTCTTGGATGTGTGTATTCATGTCTTTTCTAAGTTTGAGAAGTTCTCTGTCATTATTTCTTTGAATATTCCTTCTCCTGCTTTCTCTCATTTTTCTCCTTCAGGGATTCTCCTAATGTGTTTAATCATACATGTGATTATGCCAGAAGTCTCTTAGGCTATTTTTGTTTATTATTATTCTTTTTTCTTTGTGCTACTCAGCTTGACTCATTTAAATTAATTTTGTCTTCAAGTTCACTGATTCTTTCTTCTGCCAGCTCCAATCTTGTTGAAGTCCTCCTAGAAAATTTTCATTTCTGTTATTATAGTCTTTGGGCCCAGAAGTTCTGTTTCAACCTTTTGCAAATTTCTGTCTCTTTAGTAACATTCCATATTACTCATTCATTGTTTTCTTGGTATCAATTAGTTCTTTCTTTCTATTTCCTTCATCTACTTGAGCGTTTTTAAGATCATTTTTTAAAATGTCTTTGTTCAGTTTTCCACAATATATTTTAAAATGTTAACTCTGTGAGTCATTCCCTGAGATGTCTGTTTTTTGATTTTGTAATCACTTGGTGATATGACAGAGATTTTCTTTTGTGTCAACCATCCTCTCGTGGAAATCCACCTAAGGTGAACACAAAGTATAAGGTTTTCCCTGTCTTTTCTGAGCCTATGTCTTGTGCCAGGGGTTGCTTATTAGGTGCTTTGGCATTTCCCTGTTTACAGGAGTCTGAATGCCACCTTAATATTCCAAGACACAGACCTTCTCTCTCTCTTCTCAGTGTTTAAAACAGGTTATTGTTTGCTCACCTCAGTAGTTTCTTACACTTCTTTTCCTGTATTCTCAAGCTGCTTTTGCCTGGAGGTTAATTTCTGGGGTGGGGGGGTGGTTGGGTGGGTGGTTGTAGGGTTGGAGAGAAATTTCCCAAGTCAAGCTTTTTCCTGTTGAAGCAAGCCAGGTACCCCCAAAAGGGGTGCACACCAGCTCCAAATTGCCCTTGGGAGGGGGTCAGGAAGGGTACCAGGAAATTCTTTCATGGATCCCTGAAGCAGCATTTTCTTGACTTGCTCAGCAAACGTTGCCCTTGAACTGTTCCTCAGTGTCCTAAAGAAGTGTAGTGTCTCTCAATCGGTGAAACAGCCCCTGTCTGGAGCGAGTTGGAACAATGTGTGCCCTCAGCAATCTGAATTTTCTACTCAAAATATTTGATCAATGATCAACCCACCTCTGATCCCAGGTAAGTTGATTTTTATGTTCTTTTTGTCACTGTGAGCTAGGGGCTGGACCCAAGGCAGCCTGACAAGAGTAGAGACTGGGCACCAGTGACCCTGGTGTGAAGAGAGCAAATTACTAGTCTTCACTGTAATTTACTGGCCTCTTCTGTCTGCTCTTCCCTGGATGCTGTACAGTGTTCTACTGGATTCTGGAGTTTCAAAATAGTTGTTTCAGATGGTTCCAGCCTATTTAATAGTTGTTCTGCTAGAGAGATTTAATCTTGGAACTTCCTACTCTACCATCTTCCCACAATCCACTTCTCTTATTTGTTTTAACCTCGTCTTTCCTTCTTGCATTCTATTCAGTGTCAAATATAATATCTCCCTTTCTGAGAATGAGCTTTCTACCTTGCCCTTTGCTTTGTTTTTTTCTTTTTTCATTTTTCTTTCTATTTCATGAGAATTACTCAAGTTTATTTAAAAGTCTTATTGTTTATTTTTTGGCAATTTTATTTTTATTCTGTAAGAGATCTTAGTTTTTAATTTTTATAGCATCCTCTTTTTACCTTATTTTTGTTTTAAGATTTTGTATCCTTTTGTATAGTTATAATCTTTTTGTCTATTTCTCTTTGAGTGAGTTTTTTTGTTTGTTTGTTTGTTTGTTTTTGCTTTTCTCCCTTTTTCAAGTAGCTACTTTTCCTGTATTCCTAATGGTACCTAGTTATCACTTCATGCATTTAAATAACTATGATTCTGGCTAAGAAATGCTAAAGTAGTATCAGGACTAACAACCTCATCAAAGGCCTTAGCCTTCCCTTAATAAATTATTTTTACAGACAAGCCATGTATTTTTTGTGTATTGTTTCCATTATAGTAAATCTCACTGCCTTTTTTTTTAATGTGGTAAAATACTTATTACATAAATTTTACCATTTAAACTTTTTAAAATTGTACAATTCAATGGCCTTAAATACATTTACAGTGTTTTTCATGCATTACCATTATGTATTTCCAGAACTTTTTCATCATCCCCAAAGGAAACGATATATGAGGATTATGAATTTACCCATTAAGTAGTCTTTCTCCATTTCTCTATTACCCAAGCCATAAGCAAGCACTAATCTGTTTTCTTGTCTTTATGTATTTGTCAATTCTGGATATTTCATATAAATAGAAACATATAGCATGTCACCTTTTGTGTCTGTCTTCTTTCACTTAACATAATGCTTTTGAGGTTCATCTATGTTGTAGCATGTATCAGAACTTCATTCTGAATTATGACTAAATAATATTGTATTATATAAATACATGACATGGGGAAATATTTGTTTACTCATTTATTATTTTATATACATTAGGGTTGTTTCTATCCTTTTGCTATTTTTGAATAGTGCTTGTGCTGGTTTAAAAGGATGTATGCCCCCTAGAAAAGCCATGTTTTAATCAAAATCCCATTTCATAAAGGTAGAATAATCCCTATTCAATACTGTAAATTTGAAACTGTAATCAGATCATCTCCCTGGATGATGTGATTCAGTCAAGAGTGGTTGTTAAACTGGATTAGGTGACAACATGTCTCCACCCATTTGGGTGGGTCTTGATTGGTTTATTGGAGTCCTAAAAAGAAGAAACATTTTGGAGCATGAGAGATGCAGAGAGAGCAGAGAATGCTGTATCATCACGAAGCAGAGTCTACCAGCCAAGTGACCTTTGGAGATGAAGAAGGAAAATGCCTCCCAGGGAGCTTCATGAAACAGGAAGCCAGGAGAGAAAGCTAGCAGATGATGCCGTGTTCTCCATGTGCCCTTCCAGCTAAGAGAGAAGCCCTGACTGTATTTACCGTGTGCTTTCTCAGTTGAGACAGAAACCCTGAACTTCATCGGCCTTCTTTAGTCAAAGTATCTTTCTCTGGATGGATGCCTTTGATTGGACATTTCTATAGACTTGTTTTAATTGGGACATTTTCTTGGCCTTAGAACTGTAAACTAGCAACTTATTAAATTCTCCACCTTAAAAGCCATTCTGTTTCTGGTATATTGCATTCTGGCAGCTAGCAAGCTAGAACAGTGCTACTATGAATAGTTGTGTATTGAGTTCTTATTTGAATATCCATTTTCAATTCTTTAGGATACGTACCTAGTAGTGGAATTCCTGGATAATGTGGTATTTCTGTGTTTGACTTATTCAGGCACAAACTGTTTTTAACAGAGGTTGCATTATTTTACATTGCACTGACAATTTTTGAGGGTTCCATTTCTACACATTCTTATAAAGTGGATATCTTGTTCCTGGTTTCAGACAGAAAGCTTTCAAGGCTATTACTATTGAGTATGATGTTAACTATCCATTTTCACATATGTCCTTTATCATGTAGAGGAAGATTCTTTTTATTCCTAGTTTGTTGACCATATTTATCATGAAAGGGTGTTGGATTTTGTTTGGTAAATGCCTTTTCTGTATCATTTGAGGTGCTCATGCATTTTTGTTTTCTTCATTCCATTAAAATGGTGTAGTACATTGATTGATTTTCATATGTGTCACCACCCTTCACTCCTTGGAATAAATCCCACCTGATCATGGTTTAATCATTTTAATATACTGCTAGATTTGTTTTTTGAGGAATTTTGCATCTATTATCATAAGGAATATGGGTCCATAGTTTCCTTTACTTATGATGTGTTTGTCTGACTTTGCTATCAGAATAATGATAGCCCCATACAATGAGATATGAAGTGTTTCCTCCTGTTCTGTTTTTTGAAAAAGTTTGAGAAGATCAGTATTAATTCTTTTATTGTTTGGTAGAAAAACCATCTGGTCCTACACTTTTCTTCATTGGCAGGTTTTTTTATTTCTAATTCAGTTTATTTACTTGTTTGATCTATTAAGATTTTCTTCTTTTTCCTGGATCAGTTTTGGTAGTTTGCAAGTTTCCAGAAGCTGATCCATTTCATGTAGGTTATCTAATTTATTGGTGTATAACTGTTCATACCTGTTTCTCTTACCTGCTTTATTTCTGTAAGTTTAATAGTAATTTCATCACTTTCATTTCTGATGTTAGTAATTTGAATCTTCTCTTTTTTCTTAGTCAGTCTAGCTAAGGTTTTGTCAATTTTGTTGATCTTTCCAAATGACCAATTTTCAGTATTGTTGACAATCACTATTACTTATCTGTGATCTAATCTTTATTATTTCCTTCCTTTTCCTAGTTTTGCATTTAGTTTACTCTTCTGTTTTGTAGTTCCTTTTGGTAAAAAGTTAAGTTACTGATTTCAGGTATTCCATTTTTTTAATGTAGGTTTTCATAGCTATAAATTTTCCTCTGAGCACTGCCTTTGCTGCATCCTTTAAGTTTTGGTACATTGTGGTTTTGTTTTCATTCATCTCAAAGTATTTTTCTAGTTTTCCTTGTGATTTTATTTTTTATCCATTGATTGCTTAAAAATATATTGTTTACCCCCCTCATATTTGTGAATTTTCCAGTTTTCCCTCTGCTGTTGATGTCCAGATTCATGTCACTGTGTTTGGAGAAGATACTTGTTATTATTTCAATCCTTAAAACTTACCGTGACTCATTTTGTTACCTAATACATGGTCTAATTAGAAGATGCTCTAGGTACGTTTGAGAAGACTGTGCATTATGTTGTAGTTGAGTGAGGTATTATACATAAGTCTACTAGGTCTAATTGGTTTATGATGTTGTTCAATTCCTCTATTTCCTTATTAATAATCTTTCTTCTAGTTGTTCTATCCATTATTGAAAATTGGGTGTTGAAATCAATACTTTTTATGGTAAAACCATTTCTCTCTTCAATTATGTCAATATTTGCTTCATTTATGATGGGTTTCTGCTGTTAGTGTGTTTAAGATTATAATTGTTATATATTATTGATGTATTGACTATTTTTCAATGTATAACATTCTTCTTTGTCTCTTGTAACAATTTTTCACTTAAAGCCTATTTCATCTGATAATAATATACCCACCCCAACTGTCTTTTGGTTACTATTTGCATGGAATATCTTCTTCCATTCTTTCTTTTTAAATCTATTGTATCTTTGGATATAATATGACATTCTTCATTCAGTTGATTATGGCAGAGTTTTCAGTTTTTGGGGTGTTTCTGTAGAGATAAAGACCCATGGAGTTCTATACTTAGCAGTTTTTACTGATGTCACTCCCACATCATTGCCTTTTACACTTTATACTGCTTTGAGTGAGAAGAAATTTTTGCGAAACCATGAAATGATTACATATTGAACGCCTCAATAGTTTTTGCTTTCTTCACTCTTTATCTTCTCAAACTCAGTATCCTGCTGTCTCTGAAGTCAGAGTTTGGCAAGGGATCTGTTGAGAAGATGCTTCCATTTTTTATGACAGTAACTTTTCTATCTATTCCGCCTAACTTTCCAACTCCTAGAAATTTGCTTGAATTCTACTTTTTGTTAAACTTTATTTTTTACTGGCATTTGTACATTTATTTCTATTACTGTTGTTATTTCATTGGACTGTCAGTAGTGAAGCAAGTATTTATGTCTATTTCACTGTATTGAATCCAAAGTTTGGAGTATGAGTTTTAAATAAATTCTATAAGATAATCATTTAGGAGTCTAACCCCCCTCTAATTCACTTGCCGATTTTTATTTTCGTCTGTTTCTTACACAGAGTGTTTTTGGATATTTGCCTTGGTAGCATGAACAATAATCTTTAAAGTAACTATGTACCTGTTAGGATTAATTGTGTTTTACAAGTCATAGTCATTTCAAGTTTATTTGAAATCTGTTTCACTTTTGCAATGATAAGTAAGTTTGCAAGTTTACTACAGACCACCTCTCACACTGAAAATAACTAGAAAATAAAAATAAATTCATTATCTCACATGTCTTTAAGGTTCCATCACTGTGTATGAGGGTTTATCTGGACTTGAATATTAGTTTATGGTACATGATGCCAACAAAATCAGCATCCCAAATCTCAGGTAGAACTGCATTCTATCAGCTCTCCATAATGCATAGTTCCTCAATCCCTATATATATATATATATATATATATATATATATATATATATATGTAGACAAATGCACGTGAATATATATAGCAAGCTGAATTTTACTTTTTTTTCTATCTGACACTTACTGATTGCATCTATAATTAGATAGTAGATATGGCTGATGTTTTCCTTTACCATTGAGTACTTACAGATTTCCTATTTTTAAAACTTTGAACAGACTTTTAGTGTTCCACAATTTTCTTTCCTCCCTATCTTTTTCCTACTTTACTGTTTAAAAATGACATTACTTTATGCTACCTATTTCATACATACAAGCAATTTGAATAAATTGTGTGTGTCTACCCAATTTTGAATCACTAATTAGTTCAGCAAAACAATTTCATTTAACGTTTTGCTAATCTCAAACCGTAATAATCGGTTTCTGATATTCCATTTCGTATATGTGCATCTTTAAAGGGTTCCATTATGTTCTCTGGACTCTTTCAACATTTGCCTGCTCTAAATGGGAGGGTCTATATAACATCTGATCTTTCAGGGTTTACCACTCATAAACCAGAAACTCATCTTGCACCATAAGAAATATAGAAGTTTAAAGCAAGCCTTTATTTAACATTTTGTGTGTCAACATTTTTCCAACATGACCTGCCAAGTGCACTTCATAGCAGATGACTCTGAAACATGAACATTTGCTCTTATATCTCAGCCATTAGTATTGAATTAAAGACTACAAGGTTTGGATCACATGGAAGCCTTCTCTGGTGCTTTATACTGATGATACTAGCCAAGAACAGGAGCATCTGAATTTTTATGCCTGTGGAATACTAAGAAATATTTGGACATATGACAAATATGTGCCTCTATCACTGATACTAAGGGACCATCCTTGACACTTGTAAGTAGCTTTTCACGGTTATGGAAACTATATTGATCCCAAAAAGATGTTGTGTGAGCTGTTAAAATATATCCTGGAAACTCAATTTCTGTAAAACATATCCTCTCAAATAATTATAGCAAAATATAAGATTCTTTTCATTGTGAAGTGGTATGAGCAGTAGGAGAATACATTAACGTATCTCGTGTATTCCCTATAAGTGTAAAATACACTAGCATCTTTATATATATTATTTCATTTTGCTCTCATAATGATCCACTAACATGAAGGTTAGGATCATGTCCATCTTTAGCCTTGACCCCCATCGGTCTACTCAAATATATACATACGACCATTCATAATTTTCAAGGGGGTGGCATTGCCTTAAAAATGAAACCTAAAAATGCCCATTTTCCCCCATATCCACCAACAGTTATTAAGCTTTATATCAGTTAATCATCAGTCCTTTCCTTGGCTACCACAGCAGGCATTTGATTGCTCTCTCTACTTCCAATTTTGCCCCCCAAACGGTTCTCCACATTTAAGTTCTTATTGTTAAAACTTCAGAGGCTTCCTATCAAATGTAGAAACATAGAATGACATCTGAACTCCTTTACCATTGTCTACAAGACTTTATATAATATTTTAGATGGCCAAAGTTAGCAAAACAAACAAACAAAAATATGTGTATTTATGTACTTATATAGAATCTACCCCAATATTTTTCATGTTATACACCCACATGCACATGCACAAGTTTTTAGTATGCATTTCCTGTGAAATACATGGGACATACTATACAAAAAAAAAAGAGATTGCTTATCTAAAAATCAAATTTAACTGATTGTCCTGCATTTAATCTGGCCACCCTATCTGGAAACTTTCCACCTTTCTAAATAGTGGTGGTTTGAAGTTGAATATACCCCAGAAAACATGTTATTAAATGTAATCCATCCCTGTGAGTGTGAACCCACTGTAAGTAGGAACTTTTGATGTTACTTCAGTTAAGAAGGTGGGGCCACATCAGTCAGGGTGGGCTCAACCCATGTGCCTTGCCATGTGACAAGCTAAGGACCCAGGCCACTGGCAGACAGAATGCCACAGTCTCTGGCAAGAAAGGACCACGTTGAAGATACCTTGATTTGGAGGTTCTTTTAGCCTCAAAACCATAAGCTAATAAATTCCCATTGTTTAAGTCAATCCATTTCATGATATTTGCTTGAATAGCCTAAGAAACTATAACACCAACCTTACTTTCATACAATTTCACTATTGCTTACACTGCTTTTCTCTTTTGGGCTCTTCTAAAATCCCAACATTTTTCTTCCTTTAAGTCTCCTGCTAAACCCCGACCTCATTCCCAGGGTCTTTCTAATCATTTTTAATTCTACATACTATTCTGTCTTGTATGCCCCAGTAACCAATTTATTTCACATTCATCATTACCATTTTTAGTTAATTATTGTTTTTTTTTTTATTTTTAATCCTGCCTCTTCCAGAAGACTGCCTCCCATAAAGAACATGTTTATTTCCATCTCTACATGCTAATACTAATGTATTACCTGATGTCCTGTTTGCTAGCTGCCGGAATGCAACACACCAGAGATGGATTGGCTTTTAATAAAAGGGGATTTATTTTGTTAGTTCCTCAGAGGAAAGGCAGCTAACTTTCCACTGAGGTTCTTTCTTACTTGGGAAGGCATAGGATGGTCTCTGTTGGCCTTCTTTCCAGGCCTCTGGGTTCCAACAACTTTCCTTGGGGTGATTTCTTTCTGCATCTCCAAAGGTCTGGGCTGAGCTGCGAGTACTGAGATGAAGTATGCTGAGCTGCTTCGGCTGTGCTACATTGAACTCTCTCATTTAATCACCAGCCAGTTAAATCAAATGTCATTCATTGCAGCAGGCACCCCTCCTAGCCGACTGCAGATGTAACTAGCAACAGATGAGGTTTACGTACCATTGGCTCATGTCCACAGCAACAAAACTAGGTGCCTTTGAATCTAACTACCACACTTGATAAACAGAGTTTTAAAAAATATTTGTTGAAGAATGAATGCTATAATGAATAAGTAGAAGAGGGCTGAGGATGGACCAAATGTATTGTTAGTTATATGTCCAAACCTACTTTACTTAGTAATTCATTCTCCAAATATTTACTCAAGCCTTGGCACTGTACAAGGCTCTGGAAATGAAGCAAAAAAATGATAGACAAGGTTCCTGTCTTCATATGACTTACCTCTGCTTGGAAATACAGAAAGAGACAAATGAGCAATTTAAGTGTGGCTTCTGTCATTGTCACAAAGGAAACAAACAAGGATTAGATGGAGAAAACCTGGGGAGGCTGCTGCAACAGTAGCCAAGATTTCCAATGTTTCGTTAGGGCAACGAGAATATCCTGAGCAAAAATGTCACTCTGGAATGAACATTGGACTGTTTTGAAAAGTTTCTCTGCTTAGCCTTATAAATCAATGTGTAAAAGGAATAGAACACTGACTTCACGACTCCTTACTTTGCAACTGCTTCGCATTGTGCAAAATAAACTGTGTACAGGCACACACATGCTGCATATATATTCAGTTAATTTTCACCAATTAATGTGCAGAGAACTAACAAAGTTAGTGATATAAAAAGCAATTAAATTCAAAATAGGATGTTAATGTTATTTTTTCAAAGTGTCTTACAGTGGTTTTTTAATTTATTCAATGAACCACAAATTTACTGAACACTTATTTCATGCCAGACACTGTTATAGGCATTGTGGATATGATACAAACAAAGGCAGAAAACTTAAAATTTTATTTCATGGAAAGGAAGTATTGTAAATAAATTCCTGCCATAGAGCAGCAAGAACATATATATTAAGAAGTTGATACTTTTTATTCTCAATGTATTTGTGTAACTTTAACTAATTAATCTTCATGATACTGAACAATAAGTAAAGCTTATGTGTGACCGATAACATGTTCTTTCAAAAGAAATGACAATCTCTGTAAACAGTGTTTCCATTGCCAAAAATCCACAAAAGACTTTTCCTTTGCAACACCCTAAATCTAAGAGAGCTACAATACACTGTTGAAAGTTCACTTTTTCTCTTGCTTGGCATTTATGCATTTTAACAGTAGAGTTTCAGAAACTGTTTAGCTATTTTTAAGCTATGAGATGCTCATCCTTGCTTGGCATTTATGCATTTTAACAGTAGAGTTTCAGAAACTGTTTAGCTATTTTTAAGCTATGAGATGCTCATCTTTATCCCAAATTTTATTTTGAATATTTCTACCAGGTGAGGCAGAGAAACCTGGATGAGATGTTTTTAACTGGCTGTACAACTTTAGCAAGTTACTTAAAGTGCTCTATATGTTTGTACCTTCCTTAGTTCACTAGGTATTCTAATACCTCTCCTGTTTATCTTTCAGAACGGTTAAGTCAGGATCATACAAATAGTTATGTCACCACCCCCCCGCTTGAAAAATTCACTGACCTCCCATTAAACCTGCAATAAAATAAAAATTTCCTACCATGCCCTGCAACACACTCCTTCTACCTTTACATTTTCTCTTGATACTCTCTTCCTCACCATCTTTACATCTCCTCTTGACATCCTCTTCCTCATTCCTTCTCATCACAATGGAGAGCTTTAGGTGCTGTAAATACATCAAACTACCTTTGCCGTAAATTCCTTCTGCCATTTTTTTTTCCCATTTTCCAGGCTTTTGCTGAAATTTCACATCATCAGAGAAACCTACATTTATTATTTGCTACCTCAAATAAGAATTACCCTATTCATTGTTTAATAGCACCCTGCTCATTTTAAATGTCTTGTTATTTTTTTTAGATGTTTCATTATTATTACTGTTTTCTCTCAGGCCAACTTGGCAGTAAATGCCAATGAGAGAAGGGACCATTTCTGTTTTATTGTTCACTTTATACCCAGAATAAGCACAAAGTTGGAATACAACATCTCCATAAATACTTATGGATTAACTGAACAAATAAATAAATATCAAATGTAAGTGGTTAGAATCTTTAAATACTACTAACTTAATTAAAGGAAAGAGTGGTGATGGTTGAGAACTGACTTCATTTTTTATCTTGCCTCTGTTTGTCTGATTGACATCAGCCAAGTTGTTCCATGTCTCTGGGATTTCAATCCTCATTTATAAAATGGAGATACAATACATATGTCATACACTGTATAATGCGAACATGTACACATGCAAAGTACCTTGGTATATATTGATCAATAATATTTTCTTATTTTATTTTGAAGTACTGTTAAACTTACCAAAGAGTTGCAAAAATAATATAATTCCCATACAGAGGATTCCAGCATACAACTATTTCCCTTATACACAGAATCACCAATTTTAGCATTTTGCCACATTCAGTATATAATTATTTCTGTCTTTCAATCCATCTGTCTTATCTATCTGTCTATTTATCAGTCCATTTTCTGAATACATGAATGTAGGTTGTCTACATCATACCTTTTGAACATGTACATTTCCTAAGAATAGGAATATTCACTTACATATATACCTTTAGTGCAGTTATCGAGTTTAAGAATTTTAACATTGATATAAAGCTTACAGTTTATATTCCAACTTTTTTCACATTCCAGTGATGTCCTTTTGAGCCTTCTCTCCTCTCTTGTTAGATAATATCCAGAAACACATAAATTGCATTTACTTGTCATTGTCTCTTTAGTTGCTCTTTCTTTTCTTTTTTAAATTGTGATAACACATATACAACATAGACCTTCCCATCTCAGCCAGTCCCCAGCATACCATTTGTTCTATTTGCTATCTGTCAGAATGCAATACACCAGAAATGGAATAGCTTTTAAAAGGGGGGAATTTATTAAGTTGCAAGTTTACAGTTCTAAGGCCATGAAATTTTCCCAATTAAAGTAAATCTATAAAAATGTCCAAATTAAGGCACCAAGAGGTTGCCTTCACTCAAGAAAGGCCAATGAAGTTCAGGGTTTTTCTCTCAACTTCTGGAAAAGCACATGGTGAACATGGTGATGTCTGCCAGCTTCCTCTCCAGGCCTCTTGCTTCATGGAGCTCTCCTGGGGGCATTTTCCTTCTTCATCTCCAAAGGTCTCTGATTGCATGGGCTCGGGCTCTAGTCATCCTAAAACTTTCTCCAAAATGCTTCCTCTTTCAAAGGATTCCAGTAAAATAATCAAGACCTACTTGGAATAGGTGGGGTCACATCTCCATGGTGATAATCTAATCAAGTTTCCAGTATACGGTATGCAGTTTTCAGGATTTAAAAGAAACGGCTGCCCCCACGTGATGTGATCAGGATAAAACCATGGCTTTTTGGAGGACACATAACTTTTTCAAACCAGACCACCACTCAGTGGGATTACTCACATTTGTGATGTTGGAATACCCTCACCACCTTCTATTACTAAAACTTTCCCATTTTCTCAAGCAAAAATCCTATACCCACTGTTCATTAGCTCCCCATTCCTCCTGATATTCCCAACCCTGGCAACCCATACTCTAATTTCTATCTCTAAGGGCCTGCATTTTCTCTGAGAATTTCTTTGTAGTTACCATGGGCTAATATCTAACATCCTAAATCTATAACACTCTTGTCTGCTTAGATATCAACTTCACTTCAATGATATGTACAAACTATGCTCCTCTAGCCCTCTGTTCCCGCACCTTTATGTCGTTCTTGTCATGCATTACTTGTTTACACATATAAGTTCTAAACCGCTGAGTTATCATTACCTGTTATGTGTTTGTGTTTGGATTCTGTGGGAAGTGAAAAGTAGGGTTGCAAACAAAAAATTAAAATGATACTGGCATTTATATTTATCTACATTCTTATGCTCAGACATCTTTATTTCTTTATACGACTTTGATCTATTATTGTACTTTCTTTTCAACCTACATAACTCTTTAATTATTGTTTTTTTAATTAGAGTGGTTGTAGCTTTACAGAAAAGTCATGTAAAAAAATACAACACTCCCATATACTCCCCATTGTTGACAGTTTTCATTAGTGTGGTACTTTTGTTACAGTTGATGAAAGAATGTTAAAATATTACTGGTAACTATAATTACATTAGACGTAATATCTAGATGTCAACATCTAGTTTCCAAAAGATGTATTTTTCAGTTTACTATCACCTAGTGATAGTGTTGTCCAATTGTTATAATTCATGAAAGAACTTTCTTACATTTGTACTGTTAACCACAATCCACTGTGTACTGTGTTATGCAGTCCATGTTTTATCTTCTGACTGTCCCCCTAGTGTCATATATGAGCAAAGATGTCCCCTTTCAACCACATTTCTAAATGTAATTCTGCATGGTTAATTACACTAACAATAATACGCTCCTTTCACCACTATCCATTTCCAAACATTTACAGCTAAACTAAATAGAAATACTGCACAAATTAAGCATCAGCTTCCCTTTCTCTACCCCCATTCTATCCCTTGGTGACCTATTCTACATAACTCTTTTTAACCTGCCCTCTACTAGGGCCAATCTAGTGGTGAAGAAATCCCTCTCTTATTCTTTATCTGGGAATATCTTAATCCCTTCCTTCTTTTTTTTTTTTTTTCTTTTTTGGTATGCTGTATGGTGGGGTCACATTTGATTCTTTTTCCTATGTGAGTATCCCATTATTGCAGCACCATTTGTTGAATTTTTAGTACGTTTTTGTTGGTTTCTTTGTTGTTTGTTGGGGAAGTGCATGGGCTGGGAATCAAAAATGGGTCTCCCACATGGCAGGTGAGAATTCGACTACTGAACCACCTTCATACCCTCTCCCTCATTTTTGAAAGGTAGTTATGCCAGGCATAGAATTCTTGGTTTTGCTATCTTGTTTTTTTTGTATGCTATGTGGCAGATCACATTTCTTTATTTTTCCATGAGTATCCCATTATTGCAGCACCACTTGTTGAATTTTCTGTTTTGTTTGTTTGTTTTTGGTTTGTTTTGCTTGTTTAGTTGTTTTTTGGAAAGTGCATGGACTGGGAATTGAACCTGGGTCTCCCGTATGGCAGTGGAGTATTTTACCACTGAAATACTCTTGCATCCCCTAATTTTTTGCTTTCTTTAGCATGTCAATTCACTACACTTTTACCTTTACGGTTTCCAATGAGAAATTGGTATTAAATCTTACTGAGGTTCTCTTATATGTGACACATTGCTTCTCACCTGTGGCTTTCGAACTTCTTTATCTTTGGTATTAGACCGTCTGATTATAATACGCTGCAGCATGGGCCTATTCAAGTTTATCCTGGTTAGAATTTGTTGTACATCTTAGGTGTGCTAATTCATGTTTTTCATTAAATTTGAGAAGTTTTCAGCCATTATTTGTTTGATTATTCTCTCTGCCCCTTTCTCTCTTCTGGGATTCCCATAATACCCATACTGCTATGCTTGATAGTGTCCCACGGAACAGGCTCTGCTCACTTTGCTCCATTCCTTTTTCTTTCTGCTCCTCAAGCTGAATGATTTAATTGTCTTACCCTCAAGTTCAATGATTCTTTCTTCTGCGTGCTTCAGTCTACTTTTGAACCCCTCTAGGGAATTAATTTTTTTTTTTACTCTGGTCTTCAGGTTTGTTTGGTTCTTTTTCATAATTTCCATTTTGCTATTAATATTCTGCTTGTGTTCATCGATCCATGTAATGAGTTTAAAGGATAGCTTGAGGTCAAATCACAGGGCCATTCTGATCCTGTCTATGCATGTGTGTTATGTTGGGCATGTGCATGTGGATCTATGAATGCCCCATTTACCTGAATGAATTTCCCCTTCTCCCTGAGAAAACTGTTTTTCATGGTCCCGGTACCACACTGTATGTCCTATAGCCAACAATTCCTTGCCCCATACAGCCATTTCACTGCTTTTGCACAACATTCTGTAGGATTGGTCTGTAATGCTGCCTTCTACATGCAAAACAAGTCTGGGACAGCAAATCCCTCAGGCCACCACTGGACCTATTGGGCTACATATAAATGCTTCCAGTATGTGCATAAGGGTTACTCTGTTCCCTCTAGAACCAGGACCAGAGATTTGAACTGGGACCACAGGCAGGCTTCATGCCAAGTTGGAAAGAAGTAAGAGAAGTGCTTGCTGGGGTGCTATTAGATCATGCTGGGTTGTTTTGGTTGCTTGTTTTTTAGGCATTTTCAGGAGATCATGCTGTTTTAAATGAGCTTTTTTCTTGATTGGGCCCTTGCTCTTTTACTGTAGTCAATTAATTGCTTTCTGAAGCTTTGAGAAAGATGTTTCTGCCAATTATTTCTGGTTGTTCAAAGCTTGTTTGGAGTATGGAGTCCTTTGCATTTCACTCCACCATCTTATTCAAGCCAGGCTCTTGCTGATCAAGAATATTAGAAAAAAAAATCAATTCTTTCTTTTTATTCTCATACTTCTTTATAGATTTCTAATCCTTCACCAGGAAAGTACAAAGGTACATAACCTTTGAAAATACATAAAATCTTTGTAGCTTCTTTTGATATTCCAGTTCTAATCCTCTTTCTACCTCTGGCTTGGTGATGATTTTCTGACCACTTCTTATGATTTTGACACTTTCCAAAATGCATACATAAAATGGCCATCATAAACTTATTGAACTTTGCTAATAAAGAATATTGTGGAAGAGAAAACTGAAGGCAATTAAGTAACTTTTATTCTCATTACCTTTACCATTTCTGAGCACTCTTAGTTTATAGAATGTTATAGTTGACCCTGCGGCAGAGAAATTGTACTCATTTTCCAATCACAATATCTGACCACAGGGATCATGAATATATATAATAACACATACTTATATTTTATCACTGATTTTTAGTCTGTAATCTAAAGCTTTTTTTGAAGAGAAAAGAGATCAAATATCTGCCTTCCCAAATTGCACTGTTCTCTACCCCATACTGATTTTTGTTGAGGAAAAAAAAAAATCTTAAGGAATTCTATTGAAAACTAGAAGAAAGAGGCTCTTTTAGGATAATTCCTTTACCTTTTCCTGCTTCACTCCACTCTGCTATTAGAACATAATTGACTTGGACACTCAGAATATGCCAAGCTCATTAAACTTGAGAGGCCATAATGTGCAGAATCACAGATCTAAATGGCTTCTTTTAAGTTCCCTTATGCCACATATTTGGATTCCACAGAGCTCTGTCTGTGGTAGGATGTGCTTCTTGAAGGAGGCCTGATGCCATCTGTTTAATCTGGCATGAGTTCTATTTGGAAAATTTGAAGAGTTGGTAGCCATTAGTTTTAGTTTGTTTTTCAGCAATGAAAAATAAAAAAAAAATTAGTTTGATTTTCTATTTGTCTCATACATGTAACCATTATCCCAATTTGTAGAAGATAAGGTAGGGCAAAACCTAATATGCTGCTTTACAATGTCTACTGCAGCTCTCTTTATGTTATTGTGTCTCATGCACTGTTAATATGGGCTTTAAGAATCAACATGGGGGCGGACCACTGTGGCTCAGCAGGCAAGAATGCTTGCCTGCCATGCCAGACGACCTGGGTTTGATTCCCGGTGCCTGCCCATGTTAAAAAAAAAAAAAATCTACATGGGAGCTACAAAGCAAACTAGAGACTAGAACAGGCTCATCTCTGGGAAACCATGACAATTTTTCCCAACCCAAACTCACAAAATGAAATGGATTTAAGTTTAGGGAAGTGGTCAGCATCAGCTTCCAATGGGATGTGGTATGTTTGAGCTGGACAAGCCAGAGACTTAGAATCCGTGGGCTAATTGAAAGTCAAGAACGAAGGCATTGAGTGAGAAGAAGATGCAGTGTTAATAGATGTCTGATCAATCTTCATTCCAGAAAGATGTTCATGGCACAGATACTTTTTAAACTCAAGGATCCTTTCTATCAATATACTCTAATTAACTATGAAAAGTCTGTTCTCTGAGACCTAATTCTTACATTCATTTTAGAATACCAGCTATCAGCAGATAGCTACCTCAGACTTCTGAGGTAGAAATTTCAGTAATAGACATTGGCTGAGACTGCCTTAACTTCCCCTTTGTTTGACCAAACTTTAGACAGGATTATCCTGGCTCATTTTAGATGGGCTCCTGACCTTCTCACCTCAGCCCTTACAATCCTAACTAGAGAGCTCCTTGTCTCCCTCTTCCTCTTTCCCAGTCTTCACAGGCTCCAGGTGGCCTAATAACTGCAAAGGAAAAATTCTGAAATAAGTGACCCTAATTGTGACCTTGATAATCCTGCCTCCATTTGAGTGATCAGACCCTCTATCATCCTTAGGCTTTTTCACCAGCCCACTCCAGCCATTTAACAGCTTGCTACTCTTTGTTTCAATGAAAGTGAGTTCAGATTTGGTATCTGTTCTTTCCCCTGCTACTGTGGCAGTCCCTAAATAAAGCCATCCTTGCCCGTTTAGCATTGTCTGGTACAGATTTTCCTCTGATAGCATCTTGAGATTTCTATAACTATCTCCTAATGTTATAAGGAAATCAAGGAGCTGACAGTTTCACTCCCTTGGGCTCTTAAAAAAATACTGAGTTGTAGCATTGGGCTATTTCTCTGTTACAAATACTCATGCTACTTCAAATATCAAAAGTTAAAATTTCTGAATATTTCACACTGCTCTCTCAAGCAGATTCAAACTTACCTCTGCTTCCAACTACACTAAGGGTCCCAGATAGAGGAAGGGAAGTGATGATCCAAGACCTCTAGATTCTGAGAACAGACAAAACTCTCTCACCTCTTACATTCAAATCCCTCTTTTCTTGTTGGGGAATTCCTTCCTACACATATCCTCTTTTTATTCTGATATATTCCTTCCTGTCTACTGACCTGTTACTAACAACTAATGAATGTGTTCTGCTATCACACCTCATTACATAAAAACCATGCCTTTGCCCTACATTTTACTGTTGCCCAACTTTTTTATTCCTCTCCCCAGTAAAACTTTATGAGTTCTTTTATTATTGTCTCTTACATTCCATGGAGACCCATTTCTTACTTATCAGTGACCTCAGGGTTGCCAAATCAAATAGTCTTGTTCTTTATCTTTTCTTTCTTGTTTTCATTTCCTATCTAATAAAACAGACACTATACAACAGGTTGGCTTAAGCAATGGTAATTTTTTGATTCATGGTTATGAGACTAGGAAAAGTCCAAAATTGAGGTGCCAGCAAGGTGATGGTTTCTCCCTGAGAACTTTGGCATTCCAGAGCTGCCTACTGGCTCTTCTGGGGGATTCTTTGGCTTGTGTATGACCTGTCAATGTCTTCTCCCTTCCCACCTCTCCTTCCATTGACTTCTAGCTTCTCTTCGTGGCTTCTCTTCTGTATCCAATATCTGTTGCTTATATGAACTTCTGCCAAGTTGGATTAAGGTCCACCTAATCCAGTTTGGGTACACCTTAACTAGTAATATCTTCAAAGTTCCTATTTATGAAATGATTCACACTGCCAGGACTAGGGGTTGGCAAATGAACATACCTTTGGTGGGATGTATGGTGCAATCCCAAAAAACTTCTTAGTAGCTTTTGATAGAGTTGGCTACACCCTCCTTCTGGAAATAATTTCTTTGCTTGGTTTTATTGACTCTGTATTGGTATTCCTCAAACTTCTCTGGCCTCTCCTTTTTCTAAATACAATTTATGGAGATGTAATATATATTTACATACCATATAATCATGCAAATTGTACAATCAGTTATTCCCAGTATCATCATATAGCTGTGCATTCATCACAATCAAATTTTTAACATTTTCATTACTCCAAAAAATAAAAAGAAAAGTAAAAATGAGCACCCCAAACCTCCCAAGCCCTCCATGCTCCCCTACTGTTTATTTATTTTTGTCTTTTTTTTTCTTATTCATCTGACTGTACACAGGATAAAGGGTTTCCCCAGTCACATGGTGACACCTTAAAATCGGTATGGTTATACAATCATCATCAAAATTTAGGCTATTGGATTACTGTTCAATAGTTTCAGGTATTTCCCTTTAGTTACTCCAATAAACTAAAAACTTTACTGCATAAGAATAACCTCCAGAATGACCTCTCAACTCTATTTGAAATCTCTTAGGTACTGAAATTTTATTTTGTTTCATTTCTCTTCCCCCCTTTTGGTCAAGAAGGCATTCTCAGTCCCATGATGTCAGTGCCAAGATCATCCCTGGGGGTCATGTCCCACCTGCAGAGCTGACTTAGAGAAAGTGGCCTCTCCTTGAAAGACATTCCAAGTATTGCAGTATTTCAAGGCATTATCCTTGGGTCTCCTTTTTTTTTTTCCTTTTTATGCACATTCTGCATTGGTGACTTCTTTCAATATGATCATTATGATAATAAAACCCTAATTTCAATCTTAAGTCTTGACCTTTTATGAACTCCAGAGCTTTATACCTAATTGTCTTCTTGATATTTCCGGTTGGATATCTGATACGCATTTCAAACAATGCGGCTTGAACAAAAATTTCATTTTATACCAGGGATTGGCAAGTTGCAGTTGTAGATCAAAACTTGACCCATCACATGATTTTGTTAAGTAGAATTTTATTGGCACCCAGCCGCACCCTTTATTTACATATTGTCTGTGGCGGCTTTCACAGTATATTAGCAGATTGACTAGTTTCAACAGTGTATATGGCCTGGAAAGCCTAAAACTTTTCCTAGAAAATTTGCTAACTGCTAGACTTTACCCCAAACTGCTCTTTCCCCAGTATCCCCCATCGTCTCTCTAGTTTCTCCAGCCAAAATTCTTGTAATTATCCTTGATTTCTCACTTTTCTTATTGATTACATTCAATATATAAGCAGTTCCTATGGACTTTAACTTTAAAATGAACCCCAAATCTATTTGGTTTTAAAATTTTCACTACATCCACCCTCGTATGTTGCTGGAAACACCAAAACAACTTTCTAATGATCTCCTTATTATTCTTTTTGCTCTTTTACAATTTTTACAGGAGAGTGTTTTTAGATCACAATTCAGAGTCCTTTTCATGCTTAAAACTTTCCACTGTCTATGCATATCACTTAGAATAAAATCCAGACTCTCTACCTTACCTAACAAAGTCCTATATGATTTAAGCCCCTCCTCCTTCTCCTGTGTGCTCTCTTATTCTTGCTTTTCCACTGTCCTCCAGTCTCACTGAGTTTTCTGTTTTCTAAGATGTAAAGTTCTCATGTTTGAACTTTTGTGCTGATTCCTCTGCCTGGGATCTCTTCCTCCGTACCTTGGAACTCCTCTTGTCATCATTCATGTCTCAGTTCAAATGTCACTTCCTTCAGGATGCTTTTTCTTCATCCCCTAATTTAACGTAGTCACCCAGGAGCAAAATGTCATATCAGTTACCTTGTTTTAAAGTTCCTTCAAGGAATTTTTCCTATAAATACTGTAAGGAATGAATATTCAGCTTTAGTATTCCAGAGAGGCTTCCCAGTGGTGTATCTAACAAAGTGGGCCAGTTTGGTCTCCTAAGTCTAAATATGAAGGCAGAAGGCAGAATAGTATAGTGTGCTAGTTTGAGTAATATATGTAACCCTTTTAAAGGATTAATTTGGCTTTATTGTATTTTTCTTAAATATGTATTCATGTAAATTGGTTATAGCAAGCATTTGTTTTCATGAATTGAGTAAGTAAAACCATTTACTTGTGTGATTATTTTGTTAATTTCTATCTACCTCAAGCATTTTGAGGACAGGGACCATATATAAATTTGTTCATTAATGCATCATCTGTGTTTGATAGAGTGCTTAGGTCATAGGTAGATGCAATAAATATTTGTTTAAAATTTTTTTAGGATGGAGTAAGAAAAGGCATGGCCCCTGAAATCAAGGAACTTGTGTCCCGAGAGAAAGGCTTAAACACACAAAAAAGTTGGTCATCCATTTGCCAGAAAATTCCTTAGGCTGATGCTGAGCTTTAGTATTAAAAGTAGGCATTTATTGGGCACTAACATTCCTAAACATTTTGCAGTAGTTCATTTAACCTTTAAACCAAGCTTAGGACTCATATTATTACTATTTCTTTATTAAAAGATGAGCGTGAGAAAGAGTAAAGATGTTGTCTAACCAGAGATAAAAGGTAGCAGAGCTGGGATGTAAACCAGTCTGTTTGTAGCCAGACCCTGATTTCCAGAGGGTATCCACTGGCAGTGGCTAGGATCTAAGAATCAGAAGTTATACCTCATTAGAGAATAATAGACTTAGACTTATTAAGTTTCCATGTTTAATGAAAAAAAAAAAACACTCCTATACCATAATATGGCTTTAGACAGTTTCTTCTGTATAAATTATTCACACACATTTGAAGCTAAAGGAATCTTGGAAATATTCTTTTCTGAACCCCTCATTTAACAAGTTAGGGGTCCAGTTCTAGGGCAATAAAGTCAGCCAGCTAAGTAGGAGCAAAATCAGGAGGAAAACCAGAGCGCTTTTCCTCTGTACCTCTCCAAATGCTGCTTGTGTTTAATGCCAGGAGAAAAATAATGTTTGCTTTCTCTCAGCAGAAAAGTTGAAGAAGGTAACCTAAATATTTTTTGTGTGTCCTATGTTCCTTTACCTTTAGAATCATTGCCAGAGTTTCTGCTCAACTCAGATGCTGACAATATAATTCTTCTGTATCTTTCGAATGATCCAGAATCTTTTTTCATTTATTCATACTTGCACTCACCTATCTAGCCATTTATTTATTTATCAAGAATTTTTGTATGTCAAATATGTGCAAAGCACTGTATAAAGTAAGGGGAAAGAAAGAATAATTGAATGTGATTTTATTCTTACTGATTCTATCTTCTATTACGTTTTAATTTGTAACTAATCTGAAGTCTCTTCAAAGATAGACAGTTCGTAATTCCTAAATGAAATAGCTATAAAACAGTGAAAAACATTGTACAGCATCAATGTGGCAATTTGTTATTGAGCGCTACATCTAGCTATTATTATCTAAAAAGGTGCTTTGTTTCTACTATTAGCATTGCTAGCTAACATTCTTGAGTGCTTAATATGTACCAAACACTCTGGTAAACACTTCATGTTTATTAACTATTTTAATCACCTTATACTTCCTTGAAGAAGTGTAGTTATTATCTGTATTTAAAGCATAAGGTCTCATTCCGAATAAGTGGTGGAAAGCCAAGATTCAAATCCAGACACCTTTTCTCCAGAGAATATATACTTAAGTACTTCATCAATCTGTCTTTAAACTGTTAACTTAGATGGAAAATATCTCAGAATGTTGGTGGAGGAATGTTCTGGAATCTGGGTTATGCAACACAGGAAGTAGGAGAACACACCATTCTTTATTTTCTTCTAAGAAACACACCTAACTTCCTTTATTTATGATTTTCCATAGAATTCTACCCCATTTGTATCACAGTCATTATTTTATTTAATCCAAGCACTAAGTGATGATGACAAATCTCAATGTCTAAGAAGGAAAACCACATTACAATTTTTTTCTTAAATCTGACCCATTTTTAGAAAAGATTTTTTGCAAGGTGTGCTTGTTGAGGTTCTGTATCATTTTTCAGAGTCCTATTTTATAAGGGTATTAACAGCTCGAAAGTGGTGTAAGTAAAAGTGGCTCTTCTCCTGAACTTGGCAGAAGATTGAAGAAGGCATGAATAGCAATCTATTCCCTGATTTATTCTGAGCTCTGACACAACTGTGGTCCATATAAATTATGAAATGGATGGTTCCAGTAGTATTATTAAATTCTTTGTTGGCTGCAAGCATTGCTCATTGGATACCCTGAGGTTTGAGTTGCTTTCAAACGGTGGAAATCTATGTACTTATATATCATTTCAACCTCATGTGTGAGACTTGAAACAAGGAACTTCCATTTATAACTAGTAGACTTAGCCTATAGGGTGAATTGGATATAACCTTTGCATCAAAGTAGTGGTGAATTGATTTACATTTTTTCAGCCCAAAATGTAAGCTTTGTTGTGAGAATTATACTATAAGCTGCCTATATATTTCTCAGTGTTAAGTATTTGTATTACTAAAGATGAGTGATTCTCTATAAACACTAGATAAATGTGCATTGGGCTTTCATAAAGAATTATAGGCACTGTAAGCTTGGGAAACACCTGACTCATTTAAAATAACACACTTTGTAGTTCATGATAGGAATAGATTCTTCCTGAGGCAACACTGAGGTAAGAGGAATTGGCTGAAGATAAGGTCATCATTCCATGCTATTACTTTCTATATACTTATTATTTACAATATTCTACAATTTGTAAGAGTTTGATGCCATTTTAGTTACATTGTGCATTTAAAATGAACTCCAAAATGAAGCACACCTGAAGTGTGTTATGTCCCCACTCACTGGGTTTCAAGAATCAGAGTTGAGGAGACTCAGTGGGTTTCTTGACCTCATTTTCATTCTTGCGTTTGGTAACTTTTGACCCTTAATTTCTTATCTGCATAGACATTTAGTGTCTGGTAATCATTCAATATGTTGTATATTCTACAATGACTATGTAATTAGCATCTACTTTGCATTATTTCTGATCCCCAACAGAGCTCACAGATATATTATTCACTGTCAGCATGAGACATATGATTTTGGAAGCACTGAAGGGCAAATTGAAAAATAACTATTAATACTAGCTCCTGGATTTATTATGTGCGTTTTGGGAAAGAGAATACTAATTCCCTATCAGTTTGGGGGGTATTCACTTAATTTTCAAAGCTTTATAAAATGAGACATATGTGTAGTTATTTACTAAATCTTACTTGATTATTTTCCTGGAAGTATAATAGTATAAATTTGGAATCCATTAAATAATCCTTCATTTATCCTCTTACCTGTATGTAAAATTAGATGTCAGTATCAGTCATCATCCATATTCATTGTATTTTTTGAGCAATATTTTCTCTGATACCTCAGTAAATTGCAAATAAGCGACTTGCCAAGGGATATATGTTGACTCAAGTTCAGGGACATCATTTGGTATCTGCCTTAAAGGTATCTCTGAAGTATCTACTGTGTTTGCAAAGGTTGATTTATATGATGTATAATGACTCATAAGAAATACTAATATTGACTAATTATTTGTTGCATTAGGACTCAGACAATTACCACACGGTATACTCTTGCTTCTTTCAGTGCTGGAGAGTGTTGCCATATAGTAAAATGAGTAAAATGAGAATTTGTTTCTACTTCCAATTGGCATTATCTTTCATCTAAAGTGTACTTTTTTTGTCATATTTTGCTATGCAATTATTAATGCTTTTGTCACTGAATAAAATATGTCATTTAATTCTGAAATAGCAATATGAAATCCAGAGGAATGACGAGTTGCTGGAAAGATAATTAGAATGAGTAGAATATCTTAATTTATCATATTAAGAAATTTATGTCTGGGCTTTCAATGTCTTTTCATATATACTGTCTCTAAATGTAATGACATATCCACCCACAGCATTAAGAATTATGGTTTCTTTCAAGAAAACGTGCTTTTATTTGACTCTTATTTTAAGACTAAAGGAAGAATGAAAAAAAAGGTATTTACAGTGAGTAAAATTTACCAAAAGAAAATCATTTCAGCATTCTCCATTCTGTACAATTCATTCTTAGTGATATTTGCACAAAAAAATGGAGACCGCGTGTGGCAGGCAGTTTTCTAAAATTGTCCCCCCAAGGCTCCCATCATCCCCTTCTGATTCCAACACACACTAATCTAGATACTTCTGTGAAGGGATACTGCAGATGGAATTAAAGTTACTGATCAACTGATCTTAAATGGGGAGAGTACCCTGGATTGCACAGGTGAGTCCAATTTAAGTCCATGGCCCTTAACGGCAGAAGAGCAAAGCAGAAAAGCGAGGCAGGTGATGAACTGGAAAGCTGAGATGGTTGCACAGTGAAGACCAGAGAGATCTGAAGACCCAACATGGCTTTGAAGAAGGCCAAGAATGGCCGTAGGAAGCTGAGAATGAGCCGCAGCACAAGGAAACGGGGTTCTAGACCCTACAAGTATGGAGCCAGCCAAACTACGCTGTACCTGGCTATGGGACTTCACACCTCTGAGAACAAATTTGCATTCTTTTAAACTGCTAATTTTGTGGTAATTTTTGTGGCAGTAATAATGAAAATAATATATTTACCTGCAACAGATATGCAAATCTCATATTCTAACCATTCTTTGGAAAAGTTATACCTCTTTGTCTTACTACCATATTTTCACTTTCTTAGTGATGTGTCAAGCAGTGAGCATGCTTGTGGAAAAGAATTCCAGGAGATTCCAAATGACCATTTTTATCTCATTGTTGAGTACAAGTGGCCTTTTCAGAACCCAGATCTCACAATGTTACCATCCGCCTCCCCAAGTCTCCCCCCATGCTTAAACTCTTTCAATGGCTTCCTTTTGCTCTTAAGAAAATAGAACAATTTATGGTTACCTATCTTCCCGATCTTGTACCTTATTCCTCTATGATTCTTCTGTGTGGCATAGTCTCTATACCTGCACCCCTTTCCCTTGGTGCTGCTGGAAGCATTGTGATTTAATGGCTAAGAGGATGGGTTCTTCAGTTAAGCTGTCCCACCTTCATGTGCTGGCCTTGCCACTTTCTAGCTCTGTGACTCCAGACAAGCTACTTAACTTCTCTGTGCCCCAATTCCCTCGTCAGTTTAATGGTGAGAATAATAGTATCTACTTCTGAGGGTTGTCAAACATAGAATTTACCTAGGTTGTGTCCCTTCCATTTTCTGTGTGTAGTACTTTTTCACTGATTCATTAAAAAAAATTTGTTCTAAAATCTCTTAACAGAGTTCTGATACCAAACTTAGTAGGCCCAGTTTTAATTTTGATCTTTTTCTCCTCATAGTACCAAGCAATTGTGTGCCTTTAGCTACAAATATAGGCTAGTTATCCAAGATTGGCTACTTTTTCATTCATTCAACAAATATTCAGTATGTACCTATTGGATGTCAGATACCAAAGAAACAGATTTAAATAAAATATATAGTTCCTTCTCTAAGTCTATCATTCTACCTCTATTCTATCATACATGATATGTTTGATCACATTTAACAGTAAATCTATAAATTTGGTGAAAAACTATTTATTGATAAACAAGGTATTTTAAATACTTCAACCAGCAGAGTTAGGTGGCTATAATTAGAATTAAAGCAAACCTTTACCCTTGAAGAGTGCTTTGTTTCATTTTAACAAAATTAATTTAGTGATTATTATAAACTAAGCACTTTAAATAATTACTAGGAAGCATGCATATATACATGTACTATAAGTATATGTATACATATATGCATATACATATACTAGGAAAATTTCTGGCACTTAATGAGTGTTTGTTTATTCCAACATTTTTCACTAAGCCTGTACAGAGCACTAATCATTTTTCTAGGAAACAAGGACATATCAGGAGCATGACTGGATTCTGAACTAACGGGAGAAAAGCATACTGAACAAATAAAAAGTGGATCGTTTATATCAACCAAGGATAACTTCAAATAAAAAAGAGGGATAAGATACTACGAAATGTTGGAAACAGGTAGGGGAGCTGAACTCTTTTTGGTAGGGTAATTAGGGAAGATCTTGGGGATGGAGCAATTAACTTAGCTTTCACAGATCTGAGGTTAAAAATCTTGACTGCAAACAGGATCCACAGCACAGTGACTCACCCCTTTTTTTTCAAAACGCCCCTTTCCTTCTGCAATCCATTGGAGATTTTCCTTTTCAATTAAAGAGATGTCAAAAAGCTAGACTTAAGAATTTGTTTCAGTCCTAAGTTTATCAAACTGATCATTAATATTAAAATTATGTGTATTAATTTGGTCACCAAAAAGGACAACTTAAAAAATTTTCCTCTACTTGTGGTAATATCACACAAAAGACACAATTACAATATGTACTCTGTACTTCTCTTTTCTTTTGCATTAATTGCCTATTTACTGCAAAACTCGAGCTAATTTACACAGTACAAAATATTACACGTCTTGCTTTACGTGTTTAATTACATCAATTAATTATTTGCATGATTCAACAGCCTCATAGGCTACCAGAGAAATGATCATTTTAAAAGCTTGAAGTTACTATGTTTGAGGCAAAACTGGAAAAGGTTCAACATGAAGAATGATTGATTTCTTGGTGATATCTTTCTGTCATAAACCAAAGATATTTGAGAAAATGAGTTGTAATTTTTTCCACAGTGTGGTGTACTGCCAAATACCAGCATTTTAAAAACTTGAACGTATTAAAAGTAGAATTGAGTAACAGCAAAACTTCACAAATATTCTGCAATTTCTATTTTAAGTAACATAACTTTCAAAGATCCTCACAGTCATTCAGAATTCAGAGCTATGTTAGTCAGTGGTTCAGACAACTGGAAACAGCTTTGTTTAAACTGCGGGCACAGTATGTTAATGCAGTAAGGCTCTTCAAGAAGTTTTAACTGTACTGAGCATCCTAATGAAGGGTGTGCAAATATTCAACAGCCTCTACAATTATGTTTCTGTTTTCTTTTCAATATTGAATGTTTACATTCTTAAAGCATCTCTGATTGATAGCTTTTATTGACCTTGTTTTCTCCTTTTTCAGCTATTTCCTTTACTTGTTTTGCTTTATGCATTTCTTCAGATGTTGTTTATTTATCTCATTGTTTGTTTAGGGGAAAAGGTTGTTCTCTTTTTATTAACAACTTGAATTATCACAAGTACTGAGGCTTAGGGCCAAGCAAGGAAGACAAGTTAAGCTTATTTTTTCCAGTACCAGTTTCAACCTTCAGTACAGACCGCTGGGTAAAGTTGTATTAGATTCATACAGAATATTTGCTGAGGTATCCTTTTTTGCTTGCCTCGGCATTGGTTTAAAGCAAGAATAGGACTAAGAAGAGCCAAACTGCTTTTGCAAAGGTTGTTCTTCATTTGTCCTTTCTCTCCCAAAGTTTCCCAACAAACAAGGCTTTCATGAATACTGATCTGCGACTTAACTCGCTTAAGCTATGGGCTTCAGGACTCGGTCCTTTCTAAATTTTGAACATGACATGCAAACTCAGCATGACCTGTTTCAAACCCACAATCTCTATACCCAAGTCTTCAAACCTGGTCTCCTCTAGTAAAATCTTTATTAGTGAAAGACATAACCACCACTATCCATCCTTTGCATAAGCCAGAAATCTAGGAGCCTTGATTGCCAGCTCCCCCCCCGCCACCAATGCAGTTTCCAAATGAAATTACTGTTGATATTAATTCCTAAATATCCTTCATGTTTATATCCACCTATCTCCATCTCCATGACTGTCACCCCCACTTAAGACTAACTTAACACTTTCTCTTGTTCAGAGAGCTGAGCTTCCTAACTGGTTAATGCACAGCCACTTCTGCCTCTCTTTAAAAGTTCTTCCATACTGCATTTTTCCAAATAAATGTATGATGATATCATATGCTCCATCCTCATGCATGAAACTCTTCAATGGATTCTCATTACAATTAATATAACTCATAAACTCCTAAATGTTTTGGCTCCTTTTTGTAGCCTCATCTCACTCTATGCTCTCCTTCAATCTATGTGCCCTAGCCACCTGCCTGGTTTCTCAGTCATACCATGCCTGCTTACTTTATGTGACCTTAGAACGTGCTGTTCATTCTACCTAGAGCAGTCATCCTTTCAGCCACATCCTCCACATACACACACATGATCATTTTTGCCAACTTAAGTCCTTTCCATTCATTAATTTTTTAAAATTCCATCTCAAGGTTTTCTTTCCCTAATCTCCCTGTTTAGATTGATTTCTCTCCTAAAAATCAGGTTATCACATTTATAACTTTATTTTATTTCTGGGATTTATTAGATTCTAGACTAAACTTTCCATATGGATGGGTACCATATTTGCTTTGGTTCAAAACTTATCCATGCATCCAGCTTATTGTCTCATGAATGATATTTACTCAATAAATAACCAAGCAATAAATGATTGGCCTTCCTTTATATTGCATAAAACAGGCCTAACTCTTTTTCTGCCTAAATGTAGTTCAGATGTTCTAAGTGAGGCATCATGCTTTCCCTCTCGCACTTGGATCTTTGTACCTCGGGAATAGCGACCTTCATCTATTCAACCTTCCTTTGTATTAAGTGTTTTAGTGACACCTTCATATCTCTGATCACACCCCTTCCTTGAGCATGTTTTTCATTGGCTAGGTAAAATATAGGCAACTCTGAACATGTTGTGCCCAGAAATGAACCTAGTAGATTATCTACGTAATATTTTTTTCCCTCTATACATGGCACTAATCTGCCTTGTTTTTTGAATTTTATAGAGGGTCAAAGATGTGCTAATAAAATAGTTATCATGAAAAGATTTCTAACAATTATAACAGTTTTATTGTTATAATCTGTTTTATTAGACAATTTAATTTTTCTGACATGATTCCCAATTCATTTTAGGGTACAATACAATAGCTCTATCTTATTCATTTGACTTAATTTCAACTACAGTTAACTTAGAATTATAAACTCCATAGCAAAATATCTGAATATAAGGATCATTTATTTTGAGCTCGTTATTTTTAAAATGAGGAAATAGAGTCCCAAGAAACCAAAGTTATTTGCTTAAATCTCTGGGAAATATCAAAGTAAGATTTAGAACAAGCTATCCTGACCCCTAAACCAAAATTTTAAAAAATACACCAAAGATGACTACTGATTGCAATAAATCTGGTGAGGTGCGTTTTTTTTCAAAAATATGGATTCCATTTTTCACACCATTTTGTGCCTATCTTTTACCCACTATGCTGGTTTGAAAGGATGTATGTACCCTAGAAAAGCCATGTTTTAATCCTAATCCCGTTTTGTAAAGGCAGCCATTTCTTCTAATCCCTATCTAGTAATATACATTTGAAACTGCAATTAGATCATCTCCTTGGAGATGTGACTCAAGCAAGAGTGGTTGTTAAGCTGGACTAGGTGACAACATGTCTCTGCCCATTCGGGTGGGTCTTGATTAGTTTCTGAAGTCCTATAAAAGAGGAAACATTTTGGAGAATGAGAGATTCAGAGAGAGCAAAGAAGAACGACATAGCCACGAGAAGCAGAGAGTCCACAAGCCAGCGACTTTTGTAGATGAAGAAGGAAAACACCTCCCAGGGAGCTTCATGAAACAGGAAGCCAACAGAGGAAGCCTGCAGATGACGCCTCGCTTGCCATGTACCTTCTCACTTGAGAGAGAAACCCTGAACTTCATCGACCTTCCTGAACCAAGATATCTTTACCTGGATGCCTTTGATTGGACATTTCTATAGACTTGTTGTAATTGGGGCATTTTCTCAGCCTTAGAACTGTAAACTAGCAACTTATTAAATTCCCCTTTTAAAAGCCATTCCATTTCTGGTATATTGCATTCTGGCAGCTAGCAAACTAAACATCCACTATCAGTGATTCCATTTCATTGTATCTGATTTGGAACCTGTATGTCAACAGAAAGAAAAAAAATCCTCAATGTGACTCTTTAACAATTTATGGAATTATTATACTGAACAACTAGTTTCTCATTAAGCTGCTAATATAGTAGCTATTAAAATCACAGCAGCAGCAGTACTATATTATTATATTATATTACTAGTATTATTAGTATTATTAGTATTATTATAATAATTATTATTATTAAGTCATTTAGTAATTGTATAAAATTGGAAATATTTATAAATTTTTTAAAAGTGTTAATATGCAGACAACCATAAACATTTAGTAAAACTATGCTTATCCTTTAATCAAGGTTCCCTCCTATTGGTACTCCTTTCAAATTCCTTTATTTTTATGATTAAGAGAAGGAATCGAAATTTCCCAGTCTATTTCAGGACCTCTCAGACACCAATTGTGAGAATGTATGCCACACCACCCATATGTTCGTCTCCAGATGGCTAGCCTGCTTCTCTTAGCACCCCCACCTGCCTGGGCCAAAGGCATGCTGTGCTCAGAACCCTGTGTATAATATGGGAGATGCTGATGCCTGCTTTCATTCCTGCACTCACAAGTCCATAGTTTCACTAGAGGACAAATGAGGGAAGAGAGGGAGATGGTGGCAGGGGATGCAAATAGAGTTAAAGCATATAGAAGGAAGTGGGGAGAGAGGAAGGATGTGAGAAAGAAAAAGTTATGACTCTATAAGAAAAGTATATATATTTTATGATAGTATTTTGGTAATTTTAAGGAAATTAATGTTTTACACTCAGATATAAAGTAAATATTCCACAAATTTAGTCACCTGAAGCCAAACAAACATTCTTTCTTGGTCTGACATTAGAACTGATGTTGTATCATATGGACCCTAGAAGTCAATAGTGGATGAAAAGTGCATGTATTTGTTTATCAATTGTTTTCTATGGAAAATGTCCAGTGGATTTGTATGAGGTTTCTCACATATTATGTTACTAAGAAATGCCCTCCCAAACATAAATGCATGTTGTTGATGAATGCTGGCATTATATATTTTAGTTGGAACTCAATGAGAGAACACTACGAGAAAGGAAGAACATCAGAGAAGTTACAAATGGAATTCTCCCCTTTCTAACTTTTCTTCCCTGTCCTTAACCTAGAATTTTCCTAGTATCATTCTTAGATAATTGTTTTAGTTTGTTAAAGTTGCTGGAATGTAATATTCCCAAAATGGAATGGCTTTTAAAAAGGGAATTTATTAAGTTGCTAGTTTACAGTTCTAAGGCTGTAAAAACATCCAAACTAAGGCATCCAGGGAGAGATACCTTGATTCAGGGAAGGTCAATGGATCAGGAGTTTTTTGAACACATCAATTTTGAGATACTACTGAGATTTCTGTTAATCTGGAGTTGAGAGGCAAAGTTTGGCCCAAAGTCATCATATATGGTATTTAAAGAAATTAGACTGGATGAGATCTCAGAGGGACTAAGTGTGTTATGAAGAAATGAAGAGATACAGTGACTGTGAAATGAGAGCATGCTAATATTAAGAGAGCAAGTAACTCAGAAGGAGCCATCAGAGGAGATTAAAATGAGCAGCAGTAAGGAAACAAAAAAGATGATTCCTGAAAGACAAGGTAAGAGATTAGTAGACTGAGGATGCAATTATTCATATTGTTAATAAGAGAAACAAAATATTATTAATGCAAAAATATTTAAATTGCATCTTTTTAATTATAATTAATACTCAAATGAGTTACAACACAAAACTAAGATAAATACTACAGAAGAAAAGGACATCATTTTATAACAATAAATATTAGCAAGAATGGGGAGGATGAGGGAAGACATGGTGTTCCTAAATGCTTCTCCAAGGAAACAATCTTGAGATAAAAGACAAAAGGTCCATAAGCATTAATTACTTAAGGAAGAATAGGGAACGTTTTGGAGTGTTCCACCCACAGTAAATGGCATTAGCAACAATCTTGTATAGAAGAAAAAATAGGATGTTCAAATAAAAGTAAAAGACCAGTGTGATTTGAACACAAAAAGATTGTGTGACCACTTTCATAAAGAGTCTTGTATGTTTGGGAAGAGATTACTTGAGAAGCATGGGCAGTATGGACCAAAATGAGAAGCTAATTCCATTTTATCAGGTAGGGTGGTTTTGACTACAATTAAGAGAATATTTGAATAACAACGACATGCAGAAACTCAAAAAAGAAGAAGCATGGACAAAGGTAATTATAGGGATAGCTTAGTGACTTTATGAAACAAGGACTATAAGTAATTTCTCTATGACTCTTCTAGTCTTCCCCTCATGATCACAAGACGGCTGCTGCTGCACATAGTATCCAGTGATGTCATAAAAAATGTCCAAGGCAGGAAAAGAGAGACAGAGACTTTCTTCTACACATCTTTCCCTTTCTACCAGTTAGTAAAATGTTTCTGAGAGGCCTTCAACCAATTTCACTTTAGTATAATTGCCTAGAACTAGGATAAAATGTCACCTCTAGTTGCAAAAAGAATTGAGAAAGCAAATGTTTAATGATTTTAGATTTAATCTTGAAGGCAAGCTCAGTGATGTGCAGGTAAATGTTTAACAAACAGATAGCTAAGGGGAAAAATGTATGTACATATATAAATGTAACGTAAATTTCATTGATGTAAAGGATGTATAGCACATTATTTGTAAATAATACCAATTGCCATATTCTTTATTGTAAATTCCATATAGCCAACTAATTCACAAAGAAACCTTCATTGATTTTTCTCCCAAACTCTTACCCATTGTCACACTATAGTAGCCACTGATGAGTGTAGTCCCAACATGGATGTTGTTGATATTTTTATTTGAGTTAATAATGGATACAAAAGTGAAAAAAAAAAAGATATTTGTTTGAACTTTACTTGTTGACTTCTTTGCTGATTCAGATCTTTGTTTGAATTTGAGGGAAGAATATTCCCTCAATTTTTTGCAACAGTCAATTTATTTAATTTGGGAGTATATAACTTGAATTTTAATAATGGCCTTGTTAACAAACTGGCTTGGAAATTTTCTGAAAATTTAACAGTCAGCTCTCATGGATCTCTTTGAGTGGGGCCCATCAACAAGGATTATACACTAGCAAAGAAGAAGGAAAGAAATGGCTACTGGGTTTGCAGTCTTTAAACATTTTAACTCAGTGAAGTACAACAGTAGGGTGATTTTTGCAATCAGTTGTGTATGTCATTTAGAGATCAGTTACTTAGATTGAGCCCATAGCAGTTCTAAATTCATTAAGAAAAAAGTAATGTACCTTTGAATCTTCCTCCTTTTTCTCACCAACTTCTGCTACCGTGCCTTAACTTTCCTTGCCAGTTGCTGAGATCCCTAGATTAAGTACAAAAATAACATTGATTTCCAATACAGACAAAATGTACACTGCAAAGCAAAATAAAATTGGATTCAGTTGAATATTCTTTCTTAGAGCCAGGTTGATTTCAAGGTACCCACATAAGGGAGTTTGAATAATAGAATTTAAAGCTGTCCTGACAGGGGATTAGTCCAAGCCCCTCGTTTTATAGATATTAAAATGGAGATCCCTCGAGTTTGGATGTCCTACATAAGTCACCAGAGCAAAGAAGAGAACTCTAGGTTCCTCATTCTGAAGGCCCTGCCTTTTCATTGCTCTGCACTAAACTTCTATTCTTGAGCGAACTTTGTCAGGAGACCCTTTGCCACATACTTACAATGTGAAGTGAGAGCACCTTCCATCAATCAGGTTTCTATTCATGGCCTGTTCAATCCACCTGTGGCACAATCTCAGCGATGCTCTGCCCCAGTTCAGTGTGTTAGAAAAACACTGAGGTCCATGCAGCCATTATAAGTCTAATTATATTTGACAGCCAACCTGACAGCTTTTGTTTATGTGTTTGTTTATTTTTTCAGGGCTTATGGCTTGAAAGAAAATGAATCGCACCGTCAGAACACTCTCACCCTTCAGGAATTCTTACTTTGCTTCATTGAAAAGCTTAAGGAAACACCTGTTTCTAACATGACTGGTGAAAATAATAAATGAAGTGACTCCGTTGCAAGGTTTATATAAGTATACATGGTCCACGTGGCACCCAAAGTTGCTCCTGGTACACCGGATGAGGCACAAGGTCCATGAGCATCACAATAGAAAATTACATATGGAGTATTTTTGTGAACAAATGCAAGTTATGGCATTGTTTTTAATCTTCTGAGAATGAGGCAAGAAATATGTCTAGGAAATCAGGGCAAAATAAGACCTATAATTATATAAGGTTCATAAGGAGATTTAACAGATCACATTTAAACCCACCTTAATTTGTTTTTCCTCAGATCACTTACCTTTCAAAAATATTGACAGTATATTTTCAGAGTTGATGTAGTAAATAGATCTTGATCAGTTTAGACCACAGTCTCCCAACTAAAGATCTTTTTGCCCCCTATTTGATTCCACAATTTCGCCAGTGATTTGACTGAAGATATTGGCATATTCATGAATGGCTGAAAACAGAGTAATAAACAGTTGAATGACAGTTTCAAATTTCAATTCCATATCAACATATTGAAATGATCATTTGACCCTAATAAAGCATAGTAGAGATCAATATAAAGCCATCTATTTGAGTTAAAGGGGAAAATCAAAGCAAAAGGAAAAAAAATACAGGAGGAGGAAGATAGAAGCAAATAGCAATTTGTGTAAGAAAAGATTTTAGTTGGCTGCAAAGCCTCCATGAGTCAATGTTGTGACAGGACTGCAGAGTATGAGTGTAAGCATATTGAATCTCATCTTCCTCTGAGAAGTACACATGAGAGCTGGTACTAGCCCTACTCTAGTTCAGGCTGGAGAGATTGTACCTGGAGTGCTATCAGCTTGAGCAAAATATGTTTTCATTATCCACATCTTTGTATAAGTCAGACTTCAACTGGGAACCACTAGAAGTCAATTTGACAGTTCAGAAACTATAGCATTTGCTCATCCATCATGTACTTATAGTGTTTTCTCTTCTAAGTTATACTTCTTACTCCCTGTTCTAATGTGGCTATTGATGGTTATGTTGTGTTTTTCCCAATGTAAGAAACAGCAAATTACGTGTATGTCTGGCTTTATACACTTCTATATACTGAGTGATTTCTAGAAAGAAAACTTTCTAGCTAAATAAGAGTAGAATGTACTGTCTAGTTGTGGGCAGGATGTGATTGGAATATTTAAAAATTGAGTTTGTTCCGATAAAAATCCCCAGGAAGATGGAGATTGTGTAAACCAGTCTTTAAGGAATTGTTGAGAAAAAAAAAAAAAAAGCAGCCTTATTTACATGTAAGAAAATGGAAAATGAGTGGGTACTACCTAATTAAAATAATTACTTAAAAATGAATTTTCATACTTTAGTGGAATTCAGTTGATTTTTGTGATGCTATAGAGCACAAATGGTCAGCGAATGGAAGTGTGAGGTCACAGACTCAGGTCAGTATTAGAAAAATGTTTCAAAGAGATCAAAGTATTCAAAGATGGAATGTGCTGCCTTATAATCAATTTCTTATTCCTGGAAGGAACAGAAAAACAAATATATTAACAATATTATAAATAGGAGTGATTATTCAGAGAGAGGTTTCCAAAGGGTTAGAAGGTTCATTTGAAGTCAGAAAGCCTATGATCCAGTGTTCCATTATTGCTTTCTTCACCATCCATTTCCAAAATCCCTGGACTAATGATGCAGAGAGAATGCTATAGCCTTGATCGTGCCTTCTATTAATTTGCAATTTTTCTTAACGATAGCACTGATCAAAAAGTATTGTTCAACTACTATCCAACCACTTGTTAACACAGATCATTCAACCTGGAAAAATGAGTAGGGGCTGTTTACACTCTTATGCCTACTCTCTGATCTTAATTTTCCCATCTAGGTTTTCATGTATTTAATTAGCTTACAGACAATTCATCTATGAAATCATAAAACTTCTATATGGATTTAACATAGCATAGTCATTGCATAGGAAGGTTTAATAATGGAGCATAGTGTTAATCAACGTGTTTGGATGTGAAGCCAATTTATAATTTGAAAGGTCAACAATGAAGGGGCATCATCCATCATGATTTCATCAGTCATATTTTATTAAGAGCTACTCAAAAGCATGTGAGAGCATTCACAAGAGGTTTAGTTCATAATATTTGAGCTAGCATTTTAAAACCATCAGTAGTCATCGTGTTCATGATATTAATTACATAGAAGTATGCCTTTTTTAAAAGAAAACTGCAAAGCTCCTTAAATCGTAACAGCACTGAGATTAGCCTTTAGAAACGTAAAATCAAATGCAAGTGTTTGTGTAGTCCAAACTTCTTTATGAGGATGTCAGAATGATAAGAGAAAGCCCCTAAAATATGCAGATCATGTTATTAATCTCCAAATGAAATATTTCAGATCATTAGTTCATTACCACACTCTATTGTCCTGAAGTGAAGCAATTAAATATTCTCTTCTTTTCCAAATGCTGTTGAATGCCAAAGAAAACTAGTGAAGATGTCCTTTAAGTTCAAATCTGCTTGTCATGCAGCATCTATTCATTTAGCCATCATAGAATAAATACCACTCTTTACCCAGCCCCATCTATTCTGCCACTACATGTTTCTGGGAATCACATTAGCTTGTATATGATTGGTAAGTAGGGGGATGACGTCAACAATACACAAAATCTCATTGGTGCATATATGATTTTCTTAAGCAAAAGGAACCTTGAGCAGGAAAGAAAAAAGCCATCACCTCAGCTACTGGCCTAGCAGTAGGAGACCTTTCAGAATATTCCAGATGAACACAAGCAAGCAGGGCTTCCTCCCCAGAGCGGCTTACAGTCAGCTTTGCTCAGCTAGCGACAGGTTACATTTCCTTCAAAGCGTACCTTACATGTAGCTCCATTGTCTGAGATCTCCATGCCCATCTAGTTTATCTTACCAACTTCCAGATGTCCTTAAAGTATTACTGCCTTTTCCATTCCATTTTTTTGTGCATTATTAAAATATTCTGTGGCAACCTTCAGCTACTAGTTAAGCTGCCTGCCAAGGCAGTTCAAGTTAGCTCTGCAGGTACTTATTACAGCTTTTGTTTGTGCTCCACTTTAAAAAGTACATAGGTCTTGCTTTGTCATCCCCTGCTATTATGCAGAAAATGAAATATTTCAGTAACTTATGTACCATTATAGAGAAAAACTGTGATAGATGCTATAGATTCAGAATTGAATAATACACAATCTATGCCTTCATGCTGCCCAGAGTTTAGAGAGAATGACATGCGAACAACAGGCCTTAATACAATGTGATGAATCCTATTGCACTCTAGGTCTATTCTAGATAATAGGAGAATTTGGAGGTTACAAGACACAAATATCATGAGTTTTGTTACTTTCTGGATGAATCATCCATGGTGAAGAAGTTCTGATAGTCAGAAGTTCTTTATATTGAACTAGAATTCTCATCCATTTATCCAATAAATAAACATTTTTGAGCAGCTTCTGTAAGTCAGAAACTTTCCTGGAAAACCAGGGTTTAAGTAGTATGCAAAATCAGACCTGGCCCTACTGCTATGCAGTTGATTTTCGAAAGGCAAAGCAGACAATCAACAAATAGAGAAATGAATGAATTTGAATAAATAAAAAATTATTTCAGATAGTAATGGGTGCTCTGACATAAGTTAAATGCGGTCAGAAAGTTAAGTTGGAATAAGAATGATTGTGCATGTTGGAGGGTGGGTAGTGAAGGGAAACTTTCCTGTACAGGGTATTTGGAGTTCAACCAACGGGACATCAAAAAGAGTTTTGTGGCAGGGAGTGTATGTTTATGGAGCCGAAATTAAGCCAAGGAGGCTTTCTGGGAAAGTGAACAGAGGCTAGGTAAGATTTGGATCTTAATCTCAGATGGGATTGGATGGAAAGGCCCTGGAATATTTTAAGGAGAGCAGGGCATGAAATGACTTATGTTCTGAAAACATCAATTTGTCTGCCATATGAGAAGCTATTGGGTTGCAAGAGTGGAGGCAGGGAGACAAGTTAGAAGATAATTGCAATGTGCCACGTAAAGTGTGGCAGAGATTCGATGAGGATTAAGGAGACCGCAAGCAAAGGAGTTAAAGTAGACAGACCAGGATACGGTTAGGTGATAGAATTTGTAGAAATCATTGATGGATTGAACGTGGTGGTGATAAATTGACCACAAAGAAGTCCATCAAATAAACATAGATAGTTCTTTACATCTCCACTACATTTCATTTCTTCACTCTTTATTACTGGAGGTTTTCAATCTAGAGTTACAGGACAACATTTTCTGGCTATTTTATAAGTTTCACCACCTTGGTTTGGACATTGGGTAATGTCATCTCTAAAGAGGTAAAGAGGGTCCTGCAAATGCTGTGTAGATAGGAATTACCTTAACTTCCTAGAGCTGACATGACAAAGTACCAAACGAGGATTAAACCAGCAGAAATGTATGTCTCTTGGTTCTGGACACCAGAAGTCTGAAATTAAGCTCTCAATGGGGCCATGGTGCCTGTAAAACCTCTACGTGAGATTTTTGTCTTGCCTCTTCTAGCTTTTGACATTGGCATTCCTTGGCTTATAGATGCATCATTCCAATCTCTGCCTGGATCTTAACATGGTATACCCCTTTCATGTCTATGTCTTTCTGCCTGGTCTCTTTTTATAAGGACACCAGTATATTGCATTAGGTTCCACCCTAATCTGGTTTAGCCTCATTTTAGCTAATCACAATTTGTTTTCAAATAGGCTAAAACTCATGGGACCAGGGCTTAGGACTTGAACATTTCTTACAGTTCAACTCATGACAGGGTGCTTTAATGAATTTCATTCATTCAGCAACATGGACTATTAGGGGAAAATGCTTATCAAATGATTTTGTTTCTTTAACCAGTAAGGTCAGTTTTAAGACTCTTCATTTTACCTGTAGATGCCCTCTTTACACCTTCAGGCACCCCCATCACCCTGCCCAACATACACAACATACTTAAACACACATACTCTTCAACCTCCCACCTTCTTCCAGAAAAATAAAATTATCGTAAGCACTCTGATCCAAAAGTAATAGGCAATGAAAAAAAATATTGACCCATATTAAACCGCCAAATGCACATATGGTGTGAGAGGATTAAAGTGTCTGGCATGAGCTACAGTATTATAAAATAAATGGTATGCTAGTCATTGAAGGCTCTTATCCATGTAAGTGAGTAGAAATATATAGTATTTACTTATTATCTTCAGCCCAAGTAGTAAATTATCACTGAAATGGCAAAGACTGAAGTGGACATAAATTTGGGGTTTGCTATGCTGAGGAGTTTGGAGCTTGGTATATATTTCAAAAGCCTGTGGAGACTACTGATCATCATGATATGTGGTCCAATGCTGCAGATAAAGTATAAAGGTGATTTCTAGTCGGAAACTTAACCAAGGCTCTCCTGATGCATGGTTAGAAAGCCCTTTCTCTCTGGGAAAGATGTTTTCAGATTAACTTTCATTTCTTTCCAGCTTTAGATACTAAAATACTAAATTATTTGTATTTCACTATCCTGGGGGAAATGATTTCTTTTAAAAAAACTAATGTAGCTATCATTTATTTTTATTTTGATTACTGCTTGACTTAAGGAATTAACTATTATCTATTAACTTCTGTCCTACAGCAGACACTGTTTGACAATAGTTAGAGAGTGATGAACAAACACATGTAGATTCTACCTTCAGAAAAATTATGATCCAATGAGGGTTAGAAAGACCATAAAATAAGTAAGTACATATCATATGTAATGAATAAATAAAATAGGGATGGTAACATAGAGGAGGAAAATTCAATCTGTTTTGCATGAAAAGCAAGTTTGTTCAAGGTTTGGATACATATGCACATTAGTGTTAGGAATTAGCTCAGTTTGATAAGCTGCCAATGTTAAACTGAACACTGTTGTCACTTTGCTCTCCAAATACTTCATTTAGCATTTGACCTAATGGTGGCTATTTGAGTGCAAATAGTTGGTTAGCACAAGGGAGCCTGGGTTCAGGGTTTAAATGACTGACTCTTAATCTATCACCACTTCTGGTATGGAAATACCAAGCATATCCCCTAATGCTAGTGGCATAAGCATGTCATCTTTGTAAGCAAAGAGAAGTCTCATTTTTTCTTTTGCTATCCTATTATAGATTCAGCACTATGTTTTTACAGCCTTTCTCCCAGTACTGCTCTATTTATATTCCAAGTGGAAGGTGTTTGTTTTCTTTTAATGTTGGTGCTGGTTAATGGCTTTTTCCATTGTGGTGAGCCTGAGAGTGCCATTCTCTTTGTTTTTCTGCTACCATTGCTGCCTCCTGCCCCATACAGAGTTTCTAGAAATACACACTTATTTGATTACCTCAGGACATTACCTCTCTGGTAATGTCACAGGGGCATGCTACTCTATTAAACTAAGACTGTCTAAAGCATGTAGGAGGGAAATATGACAGAAAACTATATTTGGTTGCTCCTAAGAGCCTCATGCAGTTTTCAAAATCTTTCTGGTGATATTACTGAAGGGTTTTTTTTTTTTTTGGATGATTTTATATTTCTCTTCCTAAAGAGAGACAGAAAATCTTGATTCTTTTAAAAATATTGAAGTGGAAATTCATTTTGCTGAAATAGAATATATTCTATACATGCTGACAATGAATTATCTTTTAGAAGTCTTTGGACATTATAACCAATTTTCATATGTGGAATATCATTCATTTCTGGGCCCACATATTATCTTTAGCATTCTAATTCCCATTCTACAGAGCAAATTGTAGTTCCTTTGTGTTTTAATCATCAATTATCCTTACTCAGTTATTTTAAGTAGTTGGCAAGCAAAACCTTGTGGGTGTCCTGACCAGTTTAATCATGAAACATTTTTTAAAGCACCAGGATGTCATTAGTGATCAATATATATAGGGGCAGTCTTCAATCACTTTGTGTTCATTATTAAAGCCTCAGGTTGTGAGGCTAACTTGAAGAGAGAGAACTGATGAAGCTGGTTAAAGAAATGACTAGTGAGTAAGAAGACTCTGTCTCTGATGTTAGCCTGCCTATGGGCTCTGAAAACTTTAAATGCCTCTGGTGGCAGAGTATCATTAGGTATCAGCCATTTTCTATCTAATCACTACTTCAAACTCTGAGCTTAGAGGCATAAAAATAACACAAGCGATGAATTACATGAAACCTAGAATTTACAGTATTCCAGATAATTGTACCTATGGAGCATTAATATTCTGAGTTCCAATCTTACTGCTTTGGCCCATCTCATAAAACAAAAGTCAGAGGCAGGAGCAAAGCTCAGCACAGAAAGTATTCATAGAGTGTGAAGTATATGAAATTGGACAATAATTGACCTGAAATTCCTGCAAAACAGACAATCCAAAAGCATTTAAAAAAAATTAAATGGTATCTGGCATATATGGTTGTCTTAGCAGAAAGTCCTAATTAACTTTTTTGTCAAAATGGATAGATGATGCAGGGGTATACTTCCCGTGAAATTAGGTCAGGACTGGACAGGCAGGCGCTTGCTGGTTGTAGAGTTCCAGGGGCACGGAGGCCACCTTTTCTCTAATGTGTATGCATGTACGGAAATTACTCCAGATGAGAAGTAGACATGTGGGCCTGGAAGAAATATAGTAGTATAATCAACCCCATCTCTGTTGAGGGAGATAAATTTGATCAATGTCACTAATTAAGGGCAGGTATCACAAGTGTCTTATAAATTCTGTGGTGCTGGAGATATTGCCCCAAATGTATCCATGTTAATTGATTACATGTGTAGGCAGTTACATAATCTTCTTGCACATGTGTTTTGTGATCCCTAAAATGGGCAGAGACAATATCTGATGAGAATTAAGGTTCTTTCCTCTTCTCAAATTCTGTGAGTCCAAGTGTCCACGTCTAACTGGGAAGATTAAGAGTTTTATTAAATATTGCAGTATTATAAACTTTCTTCAATGCAAAGACAGAAACCTTGCATTAAAATGAGGTCTGAGCTTTTCAGAAACATAATTTCTGCAGCCCTTTTGGATGCTGTGTTGATTGCTACAGAAGCTAATTTACACAGTACTGTTAGATTTTGGGGGAGCGTCTCTTCCTTTTTTGCCCAATGACTGTAACTAAAATTGCATAGAGCTAGGAGGAATAACAAGGGAAGAAATAGATAATAGAGATTTTTTTTATCTGCATTGATTTTAAGTCTCTTAAGTTTGTTTGAGAATATTTCCCCAAAGATCCAAACACTGGATGATTTGTAAGTAGGATTTTGAATAAACAGAAAATAAACCTAGTAGTTTACATGCAACAATATTACATTGATTTAGAAAAATGCATTAATCCATAAAATTCAATTTAATACATATTTATTTAGTTCTATGACCAGCAAGGGATTTTACTAGATTTTGTTAGAAATACTAACATGAATATAAATACCTACCCTGGAAGAGCTCATAACTAGGAGAATGTACAGAAATGTGTTGCGACAATGCAAATGTGTGAAAAAAATGCAATGTGAAAGAGATTCATTGCAATTGGAAAGATGTGAGTGAGCATTGAAAGGTGGATAGAATTTTAACAAGTGATTAATAAAGACACAGCAGGTGATAGCATTTTTCATTAATGTATACCTAGAGCTCTGCTTGCGTAATTTTGTCTCCATAAGAGTAAGTTTATGCTTAAAAATGCATCCATGTCACCAAAATTCTAATGGGAACAAGAAAATTTTCTGTTCATCTGGTTGCTTTGGTTTTAATGAAAGCCGAATAAAAATGAGTTTTGACCATGACACAAAGCATGGATGGTGGGAAACCTGGCTAAATTGCTCTGACAGAAGTTCAAGCAAAGGTCTGTTTCTAGATTGGCTCATAATAAGGATGTTCTAATGAAGCTTTCTTAGCTTGTAGTAGAAGATGCAGAGGTGCAGGGATAGGGAGAGGAGACTAGTCCTCACTCACCTGGCTTTGGCTTTGCTTATCACATTTAGTTTGTTTTGCTTTGCTTTATGTTCTTGAACTAAGCTTGGACATGAATTTTCCGTTAGGAAACCCTCTTCTGAGACCTAACTGTAGAAACAGGTTTCTAGACTATGTAAAGTTCTGGCTTTACTTTCAGAATTATCCTCTTTAAGCCTCTGGCCCAGAAAGAAAGGGAGATGTCCAAATTCCAGGGGTAGACTCAAGTAACAGATTTCACATCAGCGGTGAACAGGGAGAATTGCATAAATTCCAGCTTCCTTCCCTTCAAGTTGGGTTAGCTAATTTTCTCTGCATAACCAACCCAAGAGTAGGCGCTATAATTATCTGCATTCTACAAAAGACTAAACAAAACAAAGAAAAAATAAAAACAAAGGGAAAATAAGCAAACTCGGGTTTGGAGAAATTAGGTAGCTCCCCCAAGTTTTACCACTTGCTATTTATCTCTCTTCCTTTCTCCCCTGAGAAAGTGGTTTCCCCAGTTTCTGTATTGCTATGCTCTTTTTGGCTCTTATGCTCTTTTTCTATAATTTTACCTATTCTCAAAACATTAAATGACAATCATGGGCAAATGGTTTTTGGAATCCATTTCTTTAATCTCCCAAACACCCAATATATTCTAAGAGTGCCAGCCAAGCTCAGATTTTTTAAAAGTTTCCTATTGTTAAATCAGTCAAAAATAGTGGGCTTTTTTCCCTTTGGTGGTCAATATCCATTCTTTGAACTTTGGATTATAGCTCCAGCTCTCAGGGAGCTAACTTTGCCTCCACTGGCTACAGTCCGGTGGGGGTGTCAGTCAAAGTAGCCCACCCCCATTATGTCCAGATAGTGATCGTAGATCTGAGTGACACAAATATTTGAAATAGTAAGAGATGATTAACTCCAGATACTATAACTTAAAAAAGACAGCCCATCAATTCCTACAAACCAGACCCCTGAAGATATACTAGACCATGTGTTTTCTAACTACTTTTTCATCCTTCCCTGTAATTTTACAAACTGTTTTCTGTTCTTCTTCTGTCATTAGCCAGAGTTCATTTCTGATGCTTGCAAACATAAACACATACACACACACACTAATATCTTCAACAAGTTTTTATTTAGTATCTACTATGTAGCAGGCAGTAATTAAGAAGTAGGGGTTCAAAAATGATACCTTAAAGTCCTAATGATAAGTAATTCTCATTTTAGTAAAAAAAAAAACAACACATCTGAATTAGACAGATACATTAAACTATATTGTAAAAAATATACTTTACATTACAATATAAAAAAATTGTATTACAATGAAGCATCATCCCTAAACATCAACATAAGTTTTATCTCTGTCTGAGAGATAAAGCCAACACTTTGTAGACTCGGGCAGGGGAAAGCAGCTTTCTATTATAGATGTAAGGCAATTTCCATGCTAGCAAGATAGCAAGACATTTCGAAACATAAAGAACATATTTATCAAAAGATAAGTTGGTCAGTATTAGATGAATGGATTCAAAAAAGCAAAAGTTGGAAGTTTCTATATAAACATCGCTCATTGAAGAGAGACCCGTTGCCAGTGTACTACCAGTAGTAGAATGAGGTAATTAAGAATGAGGAATCTGGAGTCAGATACTCTGTGTTCAAGTCCTGGAGAATTTACTCAACCTCTTTAGGAGTCAGTTTCCTCACTTCTGATATGGGGATAAAGACAGCACCAATTTTACTGGCTTAATGTGAAGATTAGTCTCCATGGATTGATTTCCTCTATTCATAAATGTTCATAACTTTCCAGTGTCTATTGAATTAACTTCAGAATCTCTTTTGTGACATTCCAAATCATATAAGTTATGGTTCTAAACTATTTTACAATCTTATCTCCCACTCTTTCCCTTTGTATTCTACCTGTGCCAATCAAATTGGTTTCTCTCACTGTTGCCAGATCCTACCTCAATCTTTCCCACTGGATGCCCTCTTTCCTCATCCTTTCTTTTTGAAACTGTCCCCACAAATAAGGTGTTTCGTAAACGACACTACCAAACTAAAACCTGGTTTTGGTTGTGTAATCGTAGTATAATAAAGAATTTAGCTGGCCTTTGTCCCAAGTGCCTGGGGTAATCTCTAAATCTTTGAAATTTCCCTTGAAAGGAGCACCTTTGTAATTCAAAGGCGTTGCCTCCATGTTCCAGCAGGGAAAAGACCAGGGAGTGCATCAGAACAGGCAAAGGACAGTTTATTACACCTGCTCATTTATGCTAATGATAGTTTCTGGTGTGAGATGATTTAGGGCGAGGCTGGACATATTGGCAGTCTAAGGATGGTATTCTACTTCTGCCACTTACTAGCTGTGCATTGTGACCTTGGATTAAGTCCAGATTCTCAGGATGAACTTAAAGACCAACCATGTGGTTAAGTGATTGAGGCTTTAATCACATCATAGTAGCCAGAACTCCAGAAGAGAGAGGGGTGGCATATTGAGTCCAACAACATGGGCATTGAGTTTATGCTATGTAATTACATAGGCATTACATGCCTAAGTAATGAAACCCCATTAAAGACTCCCAGGCACTGTTGCTCAGCGAGCTTCCATGATTGATACACATTGATGTCCCCAGGGGGTGATGTTTTATGACTCCATGTGGAGAGGACACAGAAGTTTGTGTTTGAAATCCTCCCAGACCATGCCCTCTATGTCTCTCCTTTTGGCTTCTTTTGATTTGTATTATCTTTGCTTTAATAAAATGATAATCATAAGACTGGTGTTTTCAGTGAGTTCTGGGAGTAGTTCTGGCAAATTATATAATCTGATAGGATGGTGAAAACCCCGGAATTTGTAGCCAGATGGCCAGAGTACCATGGCCTAGACTCCCTGATGTCTGGTAGGCAATCTTGTGGAAGACTGCCCTTAAACTGTGACATCTACTCTAATTCTGGGTAGAGTCAGAATTGACTTGCATTGAAGTTGCTGTCGAATTTACTATCATTTGCAGTTGGTGTCAGCAGTTTTTGCAGTCTATACAATAACAAAAACTGAACTCAAAAGACTTGCATAGGGGCAAATGGCTTACATTGTTGAAAAGTCTGAGAGTTGTTTTCAGTTTCCACTAAGTGTGCAAAGATGCCTCACTTTCCCCTACTTCTTCAGACAGCAGTTCCACACGATCCTTTATAATTCCCTAAAAGGAGTGAATCACTATCCTCTTTATCATTCCTGAAAAAAAACAAAGAAAAAGAAATAAAATTCCAATTTGCTCTATTATGTCAGATGATTACATGGACCAATCACGTTAACTGGATTTGTTGTGCTGAAGTATAAACACATCACTAGAGAATTATTTGAGAGGAGTAAAAAGATGATGCTTGGCCATGCACAGACACCAACCCTGAGCTTACCTTGTTATTACCGCTGATTACCTTGTTATTATCCCTCCCAGCCCAGGAGAGGTTTAGAATCTGGTGCTGCTTAGTCAGTGGTGGAAGCAGACACAGTTGTCTGTTTGGCTGCCATATAGTATGTGCTAGATTGTTTGCTGGCCAAGTATTTCTCCCATCCCTATGCAAACCCCTTTATCGGCTGATTTTTCCATGCCCCCATCTGAAAGTATCCTCTACCCCCCTGAATCTAAGCTGAACTGTGTGTCACTTTGGATAATACAATGTGACAGAAGTAATAATGTGCAGGTTCCACAGGTAGGCCTTCAGAGGCCTTGCAGATTCTACCTTCACTGTTCTGGAACATTGCCCTGAGACGAGGCCATGGTGTGAGGGACCACATGGAACCAGAGACCCAGCTGTCCCAGAAGTACCAGTTGGTCATGGTCCCCAGGAAACCCAAAACCTGACTGCTGCATTATGAGTGAGCACAAGCAAAAGAGCCACTCATTCAACTCAGAACAGAATTGACAAATGATAAATGGCTATTATTATAGGTCACTGCATTTTGGGGGTACTTTGTAACATATAAATAGATAATTTTTATATCTCTGGGCCAGCTCACACTATTAGATAAACCCATCAGGCATATTTTCCAAAACCAATGGTGTTACTATTATATTTTACTCTTTTCCCCCCAGAGAAAGCAACTCTCAGAATTGATGGGAATATGAAACCAAGACTGTGTTTAACCAAGATAAAATAAATTATGAAAAGACATTTGTAAAATGTTCATTAACATGAAAAGCTATGGATCAATTAGGCTTTGGGTTTGAACCCTGAGGGCACAGGGTTCCTGGCATGTCATGGGCAAAGGGAAAAGGCAGATCCTTGAAGCTATATGCTTTTAAAGAGTCAGCAGAGCCAAGCAAGAGAAAAATGCACATCTGTCTATGTTATAAAAATCTGTCAAAGCTCCAAGGAAGTGTCACTAAGAAGCCCCTTTCTAAATGCAAAAGCTTAGAAAGAGAATAAAATACTAAGTTCATTAATTTCAGTTATCATAAACCATTGTATTAATTTCTTAATAGAGAAGGGAATTCAATGATGGAATTCAATAATTGTGGCAATTAGGTTTCGATGATTTCAACAGAATTGAAAAAGTAAAATACCTCCTAACTGAGTTAGTAAAATCCTATTGAGCATCTGTTAACTGGAAATCAGTATCTTTGAGAGGGATGCACAATGCTTATATTTTCTTCTCAAGGAATTTACAGTTTGGCAAGCTGAGGGACACTAATGCATGTGTATAGTTCCTAGGGTATAATGGAAAAAATAGCAAATGTGGCAGCAGATAATAGGCATGGGAGTATTGAAGGCTAAAAAATTTTCTTTTCTACTTAGAAAGCTGGGAAATGATGTCAAGGGATATGTGATACTAAAGATGAGACTTGAAGTTAGGCTAATTCCTATACCGTTAAAAATATGACTGGAAGGTATGGTGGTTTGAAACAGTATAAATCCCAGAAAAGCATGTTCTTAAATCTAATCCATCCCTGTGGATCTAAACCCATTTGAAGTAGGACTTTTAATGAGGTTACTTCAGTTAGAGTATGGACCCAACAATCAGAATGGGACTTAATCCCATTATTGGAGTCTTTAGAAATGGAATGAATTCAGACAGAGAGAGAAAGTCACAGGAAACAAAAGCTAAAACCAAACCTGAAAGAGAAAGGAGTGACCAGGAGACACCATATTGTGCCTTGCCATGTGTATTAGCTAGGGCTTTCTAGAGAAACAGAATCAGCAGGACATATCTGTAGATATAAGATTTATAAAAGTGCCTCACATAACCTTGGGAATGTAGAGTTCAAGGTCTGTAGGGCAGGCTGCAAGATGGTAACTCTGGTGAAGGTCCGGAGTGGACTCTTAGGAGAGGCTGGACAATCATGGGAATGGGAGAGTCCAAAATCCATAGGGCAGGCTGTGAAGCTGGTGACTCCAGTGAAGGATCTGGACGAACTCCACAGGAGAGGCTTGCCAGCTGAAACAGGAAGATTGACTGTCTCTTCTGAATCCTCCTTAAAAGCCTTGCAGTGATTAATTAAGCAGCACTCACCACAGAAGACACTCCTCCTAGCTGATTATAAATCACTTGTGGATACAACCAATATAATCATGATTTAAGTCCATGAAATGTTGAAATGTCCTCATAGCAATAGATGGGCCAGCATTTGCCCAATTAGATGAACAGGTGCCACCACCTGGCCAGGTTGACACATGAACTTGACTATGACACCATGAGACAGAGGAACCAAGGATCTTGAGCAGCCAGCCCAGAACACTACAGTAATCAGGGAGAAAGTCTAGTCTCGATGATACCTTGATTTGGATATTTTTATGGCTTCAAAACTGAGAGGGAGTAAATTCCCATGGTATTTTGTTTGAGCAGTCTTGGAAACCAAAAGAGAAGGCAATTTCAAGGGCAAGATAGGACCTTTGGGACACAGAGGATAAAGCATATTTGGCTAGAGTGTAGAGTTTGAGTAAACAACAACAAAAAAAAAAGTGAGAAAGAATAAATCATTTTATTTCTCACTTTATGAGAAATGAAATAAAATAAAATGAAATTTTATTTAAAATTTCATTATTTAAAAATGAAATGAAATAAAAAATCATTTTCCTCCAGTTGGTCTAGTGCCTGATATGCCTAGATAAGAGTTGTGACAGGAACCTTTGTAAGAAAACCTTCATAAAGCTTTTAAGTAATAGAATAGCATCTTTAGGGTTTTGTTCTAAAATGAATTATCTGAAAGTAGTTTTTACAATGAAGAGGACTGAGACTGGATTAAAAGGCACCATATTGGAATCCTCTGGCAAGTTCTGGTTGGGGCATCAGAAAGAAAATATGGGGGGACAATGGATAGCTCCAAATATATAAGTATGTAACCAGATGGGAGCTAGAAACTTGTAGAATCATAAAGAATTTGACAAATTTTTGTCCCAGCTTGTTGCAGGTAACCTTCAGTTCTTGTAGTATCCCTTATGGTGGTAGTGTCTTTTGTTTTCATTGTGTTAAACACCTAATAGTTTATGCTAACATGATGACTCAGGGTTGGGGGAGGGAGCCTGGCCTTACTAGAAAGATTAACTATGTGATTAGGGGATTAGGGCTTTGAATGAGGACAAATCAATCCCACCTTCTGAGAAGGGGAGGGGACTAGAGGTTGTATTCAACCATGTTGGCATTAATTCCATCAGTCATGCCTATGCAATGAAATCCTGTAAAAATTTTGATCACCCAAAGCTCAGAGAGCTTCCATGATTGATAACACATCACTGTGCCAGGAGTGGGACACATTCTGACTCCACCAAAAGAGGACATTGCAAACTTTGAGTCAGAGACCCTTCTGGACTTTGCCTTATGTGTCTCTTCTTATTTGTAACCTTTTCACTATATTAAAACTAATTTTAAGTACAGTGCTTTCCTAAATTCTCTGAGTTGATTTAGTGAGCTATCCAATCTGAAGGGGTATTGGGAATCCCCAGATTTATAGCCAGTTCACCACAAGTGAGGGTAGCTTCGAGAATCCCCGAACTTGCAGCTGGCATCTGAAAATGAGGGTAATGAGCACAGAAGCGAACCCTTCACAATTATGGAACAGGTGCTGCTAACCTGGAATCTGACCTAATTGTAAGTAGTGAGAGTCAGAATTGCATTGTAGTTTGGGACAGAAGTTATTGAAGCCATGTGTTGAACTGAAAAAAAAAAAAAAAAGGAAAGGAAAAACATAAAATCAGACCATGGCAAATTTTCCTGGTACAAACTCTGCATGAAGGGTTCAAAGTTCCCAGTCCATGCCATTTCAAAAGCCTGCTCTATGCTGTGAAATCAAAAGAGGGACAAAAAGAAATCAATCTTGAAATGGTATGTGGCCATATGATTCATCATCATACCTGGAAATCAGGGCTCAGAGATCCTATTTCTTTTCTCAGCTTTGCTATTTCCTCGAAGAGCTTTCCCATGTGTTCTCTCAATTTCTCAATATATTTATGAAATGGTGATAATGATTTTGGCTACCCTCTTGTGCATTTACAGAAGAAAAATACTGAATTCATTTCTGCAATGCACATTGAGAATTTGGGAGGTTTTCTTTTATTTCAAGAAAAATATAAGCATCTAAAATACTCATAACAGCCAAGGTTGGGCAACTGAAATTGCCTTCTGCCCTGTGGAGACTGCATAATATGAGCTAGTGGGAAAACAAATAATCCTGAAAAATGAGGCTTCATATCAACAACAGAAAAAAAAATCTAGAACATAAATTGTAGTTTTTTTGCAGAATATTTATAACAGCTCACTTTCAGTCCTCCTTGTCTGTTGCTGAGAAGGGCCAGTAGAAAACATTTCTCGATTCAGCATTTTGTTTGATCCCTTACTACACAGTGATTGATCATAGCAATTTCTTTCACATAAACAGAATCCTCCAGATAAGCTTGTTGGAAGCACTCAGGGCTATGAATACACTGTAGACTCAAAATTAATATTTTGCTTGCAGTGTTAAACTCAGTGCCAATAGGACTCAAACTACTTGTATCATAAAAGCAAAACTCTTTTAAGCATCCTGATTTAATCTGGATCTGGGAAAAGAGCATTTCCTAAGCATGTTTCTCCTTTAGTTTGTTATCTGTCTTTTCATTAGAGCCCTAACATACAAGCCACAAAATGTATGGCTTCACGCAAGGAGCATCTTTAATCATTAGGAAACTATCCAGCAGCTACTCAGCTATCTCATTTTGGAGAGCAGAGAGCTGTATCAGGAAGGAAGAGAAATGGAGCACAGCATTTCCTGTGATCCTGAACATTTTCTCATATTGATGATGGTCATTTCTGCCACTGGGGTAGCTAGAATTGTAATTTGAGAGGAGTGTCATTTTCTGCAGATACAAGGCTTGTGTAATCTTCCCATTTAAATGACATGATCCTGCAGGCAAATGATTTCATGGTTCACAGTTTGTCACTTCTCCACTGCCTGAGAGTGAAACAGTAGCTAAAGAACAATCAATAGACTGATTTTATTATGCCTAACTCTTTACCTTGTTCTAACTAATTTTTAGTTGGTAAGTTATGTTTTAATATGCCATCAAAGGGAGAAGTGATCATGAGTTTCTAACAAAAGGAAAGAGATCATCAAATGAGTACAGGGTGAATTATTTAGGATAAATTATAGGAAACCTATAGTTTCCCCCCTCCACTGTCATGTTTCCATAGGGAAAACGGCCTATTAACATTTTTAAACTCTTTGAACTCAACTGAAGGTTTCTTTTACTTACCCTGCTTTAGAGTTTTTAGTTTTGTTTGCCTAAATTTTAATAATGGTAATAATATAAACACCTACACACATGATATTGAGACTAGATTTTGAATATGAATAAACATTTTTCAGAGGTATTAAGCAAATAGACATAAGTCTTTGACTCAAGTCTTGGAAGTCAGGAGACCTTTGAGTTAAGTTCCATTTTCAGAACGTACCAGTGATACAAGTTAGGATGTGGGTGACCAGAGTCTCTTTGCTTCTTTACCTTCTGAATCTTCTATATTGTTTGGTAGTAGGTAGCAGCTTTGGAAAATGGACTTTTTTACTTGTAAGATAGCTTGGTTACTCTTTGAACCTTTTCTTTTTCTCTTCTCTATATATCTGGATTTCATTATCTTTAGAATGACCATAACATTCATCATTCAAACTGGTAGGCTTTTTTTTTTTTTTTGCTTGGGCAGGCACTGGGAGTTGAACCCAGGTCTCCAGCATGGCAGGCGAGAGCTCTGCCTGCTGAGCCACCATGGCCCACCCCAAACTGGGAGCCTTTTGAGAGTGAAAGGGGGTGGGGGTGTTATTAATAATTATGGTTGGAATATTGGCAAAAACTGGAATGACTCTGGATAACTGGGATATATACTCACCCTAAATATCCACTCTCTAGACTCTTAGATGGTGTGGTATGAAAGTTTCCTCAGATTACTACATAAACATAAGAAATGTGCAATTGGTTGGAAAGATTGTTTGCACATATGGCATAGGATAGGAAGAGGTAGAAAAGGAAAAAAAAAATAGAAGGTAGAGGAAGAATCATGTGAAATCTTCCTGCACATAAAGGTACTGTCTAGATTTTATCACCCATGAAGACACATATTAATAATTTCCTAAAATGGATAAAATTAATCATCTCTAATAGAGAATCCTTCTCTTGCAATGGTTTCCAGTTCTGTGTACCATTTTCTCGAGTTACCTATGAATTTGTGTCTACACAGCAAATGATGAACTGAGTCACAAATATGAGCTGAACTTGGTTCACCCATTTAATTGGATGGTTGGTGTGGTTTCTGACATAATGCTAATTCATGTTCTTCCCCCTTAATGATTCTACTTCTAGATTCTAATTAAAACAATTTGAATGCCTTTCTCTTGGTCCCAAGAGAGACAGCAAGTCTATAATTGGGCTGATGAAAGGAAGTTGATAGCATGTCCTGAAGTAGGGATCAGAGGCCATGGGTTCTAATTAAGCTGTGAAGACAGCTACCACAAAGGGAGCTGACTGTCTCTCTATTCCATGGGTTCTACTTCTGAGAGAGGTGGTTGTTAAATATCTGTGGCCCCTATTTACAGAAAATGGCAGGTATAAAATTAATTAATACAAAAGCAAAATAAATCAGAACAAGCACCCCTAGCCTTATTCATATCATTAATTTTATTCCATATATATATATATAATGCTATGCCGTATATATAGACTAGGAAAGTTTTATCATTAATTGCTTTATTTTAGTTGTAATAATTTAATCTATAAAAAGTTAATGAACCACTCATGGAGAAAGGACATTTTCTTGTTCCTAGAGCCTTAAAAAATGTATTTATTTATTTATTTTGCATGGGCAGACACCAGGAATCAAACCCAGGTCTCTGCCTGTGAGCCACTGTTGCATCACCCTAGATCCTTAAAACATTTTAAACCTTATGTATATGATACACTCATCATTTTCATTTCTTTTCTTTTCTTTTGCATCTTTTTTTTTTGACAGACCAGTTGCTCTTCCTTCTATTGTATCTCCTTTCCTTCTTTCATTCACTCAGCAATTGTTCACAGAGTGTACACTATATTCAAGGCACTATCCTTGACACTTAGAATGCATTAGGGAATAAAACTAAAAGAAATCTCTGCCCTTGAGGAGTTAGTATTTTGGTGGGAGGAGATAGACAATAAGTAGAACAAACAAATTTCCTATGTTAGGAAGTAAGTGCTGTGGGGAAAAAAATAGAATTGAGTGGGTGGACTTGGGAGTACTGGGTCAAGGTAAAGGAATGCAGATTCCAATTTTAAATGAGGTAGGTCTCATTGAGAAAGCGACATTTGAGCTACATGATATTTTACAAACAAAAGCATAAGAGTTATTTTTATTTTACAATTGGTTGTATTGTTTCACATAAAGACAACTTGAGATTAAACTCTATAGCACTTTAACATGGTTGAGATAGTAACATTTAAACCAAGATAATATTGGGTGCTATAATAGTAATTTAGCTTATTTCATTTCATTTAATTTTCACAACTATTCAATGCAATTGCCTCTGCTATTATCTCTCTTTGAGGAAGGTGAGGCCAATGATAACCAACTTGCCCTGAATCACATAGCCAGGAAACTGTAATGCTTGCATTTGTATCCAGGCAATCTGGTTCCAGATTCTATGCTCTTAACCATTAGGTAATATTCTCTTGAATTCCTTCATCACAAGGAAAGCATTGCTGTTTTTCCTGGCATAGCCTCCATGACCTCGGTCACTGTTGTGTACCGTGTAAAGTCAGTGGCAGATTGAAGGATGCTCATTATATTTCGATCAAGGAAGTAGGTGGGTAATGTTGGTGGAACATGGAGAGAGTTAGATATCAGGATTTACAAAGGCATAAGAACCCTTCTTCCCACTGAAAAATTGGTTATGCCTAATTAGGTGCTCTGGTTCACTCTTAAGAGAGAAAAGTGTGCATGATTAGTATAAATGTGAGTTTGCATATATATATACCCAAAGCAGAAAACATCCCCTTGAATTTTAAAGATTACAAATAAATATACTTTAATCTCTTATTCATAATTCATATTAGCAATAGCTACTTCAAAATTAATGTCAGCTAATATTAAGATTAGTGGATGACATCTCTTAAGCTTTGCGGCAGGCTATTCTCACAGAGACCAGTTAATGCCTTTATGGCTAATTTTCTGAGGATTATTTTTGTTCCTTCCTGATGAAATATTAAGCTCTTTTAAGAAAGAGTTTATCTGATAAAAAGGAAAAGCAAATCCTTGTTCAACCTGTTACATAGATTTTTCTTTAAGATAGGATGAGGCATTGCATAAAAATTGGAAGGATCACAGAAGGCTTGGTAACACTTGAGGATTTGTAGTAATTTTTTTATTTCCTTCTTGAACTTGACCTCTTAATATTCATTCAGCACACTGTAGGTAAGGGATGCTAATATCATCTCCAAAATGTATTTTGTTCCTCAAAATATTGAGGAGAGAATCTTCTACTTGCAAAATCTCAGAAGGCAGGAAATAATTGGAGAATTTAACATTCAACAATATTAAGCTCTAGTCTGATATTAGGAATTCTTTCAAAATTAAAGATTAGATGTTCTTAAGAGAAAGAGACCAGAGTGCTATGGTTTTTCTTTTCCCCTTTCTCTGAAAGTTGCCAGTGTACCTTAGGGAAAAACACAGGAGTACCTTCTTTAATTGAACTTTTCTTTGCTTCTGGTAGCACCATTAGTCCTTATTGTACTTTGGATATTTTCCATTATTTCTATTCAGTCAAATACTCTCTAAACTTTCCTCTTCCTCCCCCAAATCCCTCAGGCACTTCTTTTCCCCTCTTCTGTTACGGTGTCTGAGAAAGAAATGCCTATCGCTACTCTCAAGGCCAACTTCTCCATCTCAGTCTTGGCAACATTTGTTTCCATATGCTTCTAGCTTCCTCTGGGATGCTGTTCCCTCAGCTAATCATTTCCTAACTTACATCTCAAATGTTATTTTCTCTAGTGTCTAGAGTCAGCTTCCAGATATACTCAACCTCCCTATCCCAAGTACACCCTCCTTTTTACTTATTCTTTTTCCTCCTTAGTACTCTTCCCTCTTCTCTCCTGCCCTCTACTCTTCACTCCTCTCCTCTGATCTTGTTCTGTTCTCTATTCTCTGTTCTCTCTCTCTGCCCCTCCTCTTCCCTTCCCTTAATTTTATTACCATACTTCTTTAGAGGACAACTTATCTCCATTCTCTTAAAATCCTGGCATGTGAAAAGACCATGGGTTGAAGTAGAGAGACCCAGATTCCTTTCCTAGTTTTACCTTTCAGTGTGTAACTGAAAGTGTGTAACTGACCTGAAATATATGGCCTTTAGTTACCACAACTTATCTTCTACAGGTTACACAAAATAACATATAGGTGCATCTTATTTTATTGCACTTCACTTTACTGTGCTTCACAGATACTGCATTTTTTACAAATTAAAAAAATTACTATGTTGAGCAAGTCTATGGGAGCCATTTTTCCAACAGCATGTGCTCACTTCACATCTCATTATCACATTTTGAGAAAGGTTAGGAAGCAGCCAAATAAAAGTTTGAAGCTAGTAGAGGTTGGTTTGTCAGGTTAAAGGAAAAAGCCATCTCCATAATATAAAAGTGCAAAGTGAGGTAGCAAGTGCTGATGTAGAAGCTGCAGTAAGTTTCTTAGAAGAACTCGCTAAGATCTTGGATGAAGAGGGCCACACTAAACAGCAGATTTCCAATGTAGATGAAACAGCCTTCTATTGGAAGAAGATGGCATCTAGCGCTTTCATAGCTAGAGAGAAGTCAATGCCTGGCTTCAAAGTTCCAAAGGACAGACTGAGTCTCTTATTAGGGGCTGTTTGACTCTAAGTTGAAGCCAATGCTCATTCACCATTGTGGAAATCCTAATGTCCTTACGGATTATGCTAAATCTAATCTACTGGTGTTCTATAAATGGAACAACAACGCCTGGATGACAGCACTTCTGGTTACACCATGGTTTACTGAATACTTTAAGCTCAGTGCTGAGACCTACTGCTCAGAAAAACAAAACAAAACATCCCGTTCAAAATATTGCTCATTGACAATGCACCTGGTCACCCAAGAGCTCTAATAGAAATGAACCATGAGATGCACACTTTTTTATGCCTGCTCACACAATACACATTCTGTAGTCCATGGCTTAAGGAGTCATTTTGACTTCAAGTCTTATTATTTAAGAAATGCATTTTTAAAGCTGTAGCTGCCATAGATATTGATTCTTCTGATGTAGCTGGGTAAAATAAATTGAAAACTTTCTAGCAAGGATTCACCATTCTAGATGCCATTAAGAACATTTATGATTCATGGAAGGAGAGCAAAATATCAACATAAACAGAGTTTGGAAGAAGTTAATTCCAACTCTCATGGATGACTTTGAGGGGTCCAAGACTTCAGTGAAGGAAGTCACTGCTTGGTGTGGTGAAAATAGCAAGAAAACTAGTGGTGGAAGTGGAGCCTGAAAATATGCCTGAATTGCTGCAATTTCATGATAAAACATTGTTGGATGAAGAGTTGTTTCTTAGGGATACAAGAAAGTGGTTTCTTGAGCTGGAATCTCAAAATGCTGGTGAAGAGGCTGTGAAGATTGTTGAAATGACAACAAAAGATTTAGAATATTATGCCAATTTCATTGAAAAAATAGCGGCAGGGTTTGAGAGGACTGACTCCAATTTTGAAAGAAGTTCTATTCTGGGTAAAATGCTATCAAACAGCATCCATCTCATGCTACAGAGAAACCTTTCATGAAAGGAAGAGTTGATCAATATAGCAAACTTCATTGTTGTCTTATTTTAAGAAATTGTTACAACCCCCTCCAAACTTCAGCAACCACAACCCTGATCCATCAACAGCCATCAACATGGTGGCAAGACTCTTCACCAGCAAAAAGATTATGACTCACTGAAGGCTCAGATGATGGCTAGCATATTGTATCAATGAAGTATTATTTAATTAAGGTATATATATTGTTTTTTCACACAACTGTTTTGCACAGCTATAGGTATGCTATAGTGTAATATAACTTTTATATTTACTGTGAAACCAAAGAATTCATGTGACTCACTTTACTGAGTTATTTACTATCTTGTAGTGTTTGGAACTGTACCTGGAATATCTCCGAGGTGTCCCTGTGCGGTAGAAGAATAGTATAACATGGTATAGATAGAAAACTCACAATAAATATAAACTAACAGATATTTTCTCCAAGGCCCATACCTGACCTTAGCTCTAGGGTAGATTAAAAGGAAATATCTGGCTCTGGAGAGGAGAGGGGATGGTATTAAAGAGTGGGTGGACATCAACACCTAACTCTATACATAATGGACCTAACAAAGCATTTGGTGCAAGGGCTGAGGCCTTGGATAAAAAAGATAAAAAATAAGATTTTTATTCACAAAGAAGTATATGCTGTGGAAATATGAGATAGAGAGTGATGATAAAGCCAGACTAGGATAAGGGATGGGTTTCTCTCAGTTGTTTTATTATGATGCTCTCAAAAGATGACCACCATTAATTCCTTCCTTCACATGCTCTTCCACACATTAAAAGGTGAGGTGTTTTTACCTTCTTTTGAATCTCATATTTCTCCCTCTTGGCAGCCAGATTCCCTGTAAGATCTGATTACTAATCCGGTGAGAAAGTTCAAGTGAGACCCATGCAACTTCCAAGTGGAAAAGAAAAGTGTATGACCACCCGCTAGTGTTCTCAGAAATTCCAGCTGAGGTGTCAGACATGGGAATGAAGAAGTGCCTTGGACATTCCAGCATCAGAAGACATAAAGTGGAACAAAAGAACGATCCAGCTGAGCCAACCCGCATATAAGAAATAATAGATTGCTATTGATTCAAACCATGAAGTTTTGGGGTGGATTTTGGCAAAACAATAGATAACAAAAACAATTGCTAACATGTTTCAGCAAGACACTTCAACTCTTATCCAATAATAATTTTTAAAATGAAGCAACTCAACTGGCTAATTTCAAAGACCCTCCAAAATTCTCACCATAATGATCTTTGTATGTGAGCTCATAGAGCTCAAAGTCTTGGCACTTCCAGTCTTATTTCCTTAGTGAATCTGGGTCTCTCTCCCTTGATAATGCTATCTTTAAATAAAGATGATAAAATAAATAAGTAAAATAAAATAGATAAAGATGATAAAACCCCATAAAATAGAATAAACATGATAATCTTCATAAAACACAATCTTGTACCATAGTATGTATACCATCAATGTTAGCTGCTATTACCAATGGAAAAAGTAGTATAACCCACAGCCTGAATACTCATTATCCACTCTGAACCACATTGACAGAGCTAGAGAAAGTGCCTTTTGTGAGCTCTAAAGATAATTTTTGTAGTTGTTTTTGAACATGGTAAAATCCCTATTCTTCCCACCTTAAAAACCTGATAATTAATAATTTTCACACTTATTTGGGAATACTTAATATAAGCTAACATACTGAGGCATCACAATCTTCTTTCTAAAATTTCCTTCACTAGAAAACTCAGAACTGAGGGTTAAGAGTAATTAAAATTAAACTCTATCAGAAAACATGTTAATAAAAAATGATGAATAAGATTATAAGTATCATTAAGCAAAATTTTAGAAGTATAGAATAAAAAGAGGACAGAAGAGAGAAAGAGAAAGAGAGGGGGAGAGAGAGAGACAAAGTATGGCTTGAAAGAAACTGACAAAAAAAAGTGAAAGGACATATGGCTCTGTAGCCTGTGAAAGATTTTCTAATTTCATTTCTTCTTGCAGATAAAACTTGTTATAAGGCTGTTACTGATCAAGCATTCTTTACATCCAGATTCACTTAATCTACAGTGATGTAAATTCCCAAGAAAGAAAAGATTCCTGGCCTCAAGGTGACCTCAGCCCAATATTGCTATGCCACAGCAAGCTAGTTAAATGAATGTCTTAGATATAGGAAGTTGTTCTAGTTTGCAAGCTGCCAGAATACAATATACCAGAAAGAGAATGGCTTTTTAAAAGGGGGAATTTAATATGTTGCAAGTTTACAGTTCTAAGCCCATGATAATGTCCAAATTAAAGCAAGGCTGCAGAAATAGCCAATCTAAGGCATCCAGGGAATAATACCTTGGTTCAGAAGGCGGATGATGTTCAATGGTTCTCTCTCAACTGAAAAGGCACATGGCGAACATGGTGATGTCTGCTAGCTTTCTCACCAAGCTTCTTGTTTCCTGAAGCTCTCCCTCCCACCCTATCCCCACAGCGTATTCCTTCTTCATCTCCAAAGGTCTCTGGCTGTGTGGGCTCTCGTGGTTCTCATGGCTTTCTCTTGGCTCTTTTGCTCTCAAGCTTTATCCAAAATGCTCACTCTTTTAAAGGATTCCAGTTAACTAATCAAGACCCACCTGGAATGGGTGGAGTCAGGTCTTCCTCTAATCAAAGGTTAACACCCGCAGTTGGATGTGTCACACCTCTGTGGAGATAATCTAATCAAGTTTCCAACCTACAGTACTGAATAGGGATTAAAATAAATGGCTACCTCCACAAGATGGATCAAGATAAAAATCTGGATTTTCTAAGGTACATAATCCTTTCAAACTGGCACAAAAGTTAACCACAAAAATAGAAAAACTATATTAAAGGCAAATATCCAGTTAAAATATTACTTGGGTTTTTAGAGACCATGCAATCTGGAAATTTTTACTGATCAAGGAAAAAATCTATCCATGAAAGCCACAGATTATGACTTGCATAGATGAACAAATAAAATCAATTGATGTTTATTCATTTATTCAGCATGGATTTATATTTTTGAAGATCATATACAAGGCTTTCTGCTAAGAAATATAGAGATAAAAGAATGATTTCATCCTTAAACTCAAGAAGCTAAAAATTTATAAGTAGAGCTAAAGATATTCATATATCTATGATAGTAATTAGGATGACATACATCAAATCACACAGCTGTGTAGGGGAGGAAGGAGAGAAATGCCTCTGGTTACAGGATGGTGAGGATCTTAATTACTTTGATAAGACAGCCCACATTTGCATTGGACTTTGATGGTACACAGTATATGCAGGCACAGTGGTACACATGTGTTCATTTACTGCACACTCTCCTAGCTTCTGGATATTAATAAAATGGGTGCTGCCCTCAAGTGGCTTACTATCTGATCATGGAGAAAAGATGAAAGTACATTATTTGGATAAGAATGAAATGTAAGTCTTACGAGATACGAAAGCAAAATATCAAATGAGCAGGGTAGATAGAGACTGATGAGTGAGGAAGCAGAATAAGATAGATGTTAAAAATGGGGACCTGGGAGTCAGGTAACCTGGGTTTGAATCCTGACTCTACTGTTTTCTGAGCAAGCACAATTTCCTCATATGTAAAATAAGGACAATAAGATTAGTAATTCCTAACCTAGGATTGCTGTGAGAATTAGAGAGAGAGCATAGAACCTAGAGCATGGTCAACACTGATTACATGTTTGCTAACATTAAAGTCAGGGAGAACTGGAGAGCCTTAGAGTTTCAGGGAATAAGAAAGATTTGAGCTATGGTTAGAATGAGCTACAGGACTTGACTGGTCATCAGGTAAGAACTTTATTCAAAATAAGCACAATTTTGAAGGTGGCATTCCACATAGCTTCAAAATCTTGTCAAAACAACTAGGTACCCACTCACCTGTGGAATGTCTTCAAGACTTGCTGATATTGGCAATGTGTACAGCTTCTTCTTAAAGGAAAGCAGACTCAGAGAACTTTAGAAACCCATGACAACTGCAGGGAAAACTAACTCCCTAAAATTAGTGATTGATGTCTTATCTATCTGGTTAGAGAGGTATAGGCTCGATTCTAGTCTGGAAAGTCGACCCCAGCTTAGAAGATCTCATTTGAGTACGTACTGCACTTAACTAATTCTGTTACCAAGTGACAAAAATGTGAAAATAAAATAAAATACAATAAAAACTGATTTCTATACTTTCATTTTCTCATAGATAAACAAAGATAAAACTTGTCTATTGTTCTAGTTTGCTAGCTGCTGGAATGCAACATACCAGAGATGGATTGGCTTTTAATAAAAGGGGATTTATTTCATTAGTTCTTCAGAGGAAAGGCAGCTAACTTCCATCTGAGGTTCTTTCTTATGTGGGAAGGCTCAGGGTAATCTCTGCTGGCCTTCTCTCCAGGCTTCTGGGTGATTCCTTTCTGCATCTCCAAAGGCCTTGGCTGAGCTGTGGGTGCTGAGATGAGGTACACTGAGCTGCTTAGGCTGTGCTATGTAGCACTCTCTCATTTAAGCACCAGCCAATTAAGTCAAACGTCATTCATTGCAGCAGGCACACCTCCTAGCCGACTGCAGATGCAATGAGCAACAGATGAGGTTCACATGCCATTGGCTCATGTATGCAGCAACGAAACTAGGTGCCTTCACCTGGCCAAGTTGACAACTGAATCTGACTACCGCATCTATCTCTCTATATTTCTAGTAAATGTTTGATATAAGTATGAGCCATGAAGTCTAAAATAAAAATCTGAAAGAATAAAAGATCTAATGAGTGCTTCCAAGGGAATGTATTATATAAATATGATATATTTCCATTATTAAACAGGACTAAACTGAATCCCCAAGGGGATGAGATCTCTAAGGGATTTTGCTAACTTTAATGGTTCTGTGAAGGTGCACCTGCCCATTGCATTGACCAATAAGAAAAGCAAGTAAAATGCCAACATGTTTGAAGTTAAATAGATGATTAGAAAAGTTGATATCATGAATTGATTCAATGAATTAGCTTCTAAGATACCATTTGTATTATTTTGTGTTCTGTCTCTTATGTTACATTTTCCACTTTCTACTAGTTCACAATGATTACTCATTATTCCAACCCCAATCATTTATATCTTCAGATGTTAAATTCATTACCTAGTATTTTTTTAGCTTTCTAAGTATTTGAAGTTTTGCAATTTGCATTTTGAGCATTTGTAACTCTCAGTTGACAAATATATACAATTATCTAAAATGTCCAGAAAAATTGTGTGTTTATTTATTTATTTTATAAATTGTGCTTTTGTGAAGGAGACGAGGGGAGGAGTAGAGGGATATATTAGTTTGCTAAGCTGCCAGAATGCAATATACCATAAATAGAATGGCTTTTAAAAAGGAAATATAAAAAAAAAAAGGAAATGTATTATAAGTTTACAATCTAACGCATAGAAAAATGTCCAAACAAAGGCACCAGTAAGAGCTCACCTTCACTCAAGAAGGCTGATGCCATCTGGAACACCTCTGTCAACTAGGAAGGCATGTAGCTGACATCTACATGTTGTTCCTGGTTCCATTGCTTTCAGCTTCTGATGCCAGTGGATTCCTCTCTAAGCATCTGTAGGCATTCACTTAGCTCTTCTAGGACACAATTCTGGGTTCTGGCTGGCTTAGCATCTCATATGAAGGCATATGGCAATGTTTGCTGGACTCTACTTGGGTCTAGGCATCTCTTTCTCTCTCTGTTGGCAGTCCAAGCATCTCCAAACATCCATGTCTCTGTCCACTGTGAAGCAACTGTTCCTCAAACTCTGCATCTCCAAGTGTCTCTGTGGGCTCTGAGCTTTCTCCAAAATGTTTCTTCTTTTAAAGGGATTCTAGTAAACTAATCAAGACAAACCTGAATGGGTGGAGTCACAGCTCCATCTAATCAAAAGGCTTATTGGACAGGCCACACTTCGGTGGAGATAATCTAATCAAAGCTGTTTCAGCCCTGCAATATTGAATCAGGATTAAAGGAAACCGCTGCCCCCACAAGATTGGGTCAAGATTAAACATGGCTTTTCTGGGGTATGTAATAGATTCAAATCAGCACGAAGGAGGTATTTACATATGTCACTCAATATTTGATTAGACTGTAATCATGTTGTGACTGGAAGAAACCCAACTGATTACTTAGTGCAAGGCTGGCAAACTTTTTCTGTAAAGGCTTACAGAATCTTTACTAAAAGATTTTCTAGACATTTACAAAAAGATAGTAAATATTATACATTTTGTGGGCCATTCATTCTCTGTCACAACTACTCAACTCTGCCATTGTAGCATGAAATCAGCTATGGATGATATAAAAATAAATGAGTGTGGCATATTCCAATAAAATTTCATTTACCAAAATGGACAGTGTGCCAAATTTGGCTGAAGAGCTATAGTCTGTTAACCTCTGACCTGATGCAACTCACCTATTTTCATATGTGAGGTAACTAAGGCATAGAACATCTAAACTCCATTCATTCCTTCCTTTGCACCTTTGCCCAAACTGTGCCTTCTGTTAGAATATCCTTTCTGCTGAACTCATCTAAGTACCTCTCTTCTGTGCATCAAGAGCATTCTAGTTTTTCTGTTCTCCCAGCACTGATTATATTGTGCTATAATTATCTGTGTACTTTCCTGTCTTCTCTCTCAGAGTGTTACTTTGCTAACAGTAGGTTCTTATTGACAGGATCTGGCACAAACAGATGCTCCTTAAATACTTGTTCAATTTACTAATGGATTAATTGATATATTGGATAATATCAGATTCTTGTGTATTTCTGCTTGCAAACTATATTACAGTTACCAAAAGCTCTATTTCTATTTCTAGAAATTATCAGTTTTTTCCTTTTCTTTTACAGAGCCCCTGTTCCTGCTATACCCTCTAATAAAATGCTTTTCCTCTGTGCCTCTGATAAACGAATCTATATTAGTTCAGTTTCTTATCATCTCCTACAGTGTCTTATACTTTTCTTTCATGGCACTTAATATTATTTGGGATTATGTAATTATTTCTGTAATTATTTTTCTTTGATTGTCTCCCCCACCTTATAATAAGCTGCATGATGACAGGGACTGTGTCTGTTTTGTTTACTTCTGTAACTTCTATGGTGCCCGGTGCAATGCTTGATAGATAGTAGACCCTTAATAAATGCCTAGAATGAAAGGATAAATTAAGAGATTAGATCTAAAAAAAACATTAAGGCAAATTTGGCAGACTACCTCCTCACCTGACCCTCACTGAAGTTTCCCAGCTCTCACCAAATACGTGTGACAAATGGGAGGCCACGATCAGAAACTGCTCCTCCAGTTGGCCTCTATCAGTCTCTCCCCCTACTAATCCATCATTGTATTAGTCTCTGACTACTCACAGTGCTCCATCCATGCTGCTAACTATGCAAATGTATTCCATGAACCAACTTCATATGAGGACACTGCTATTTTGTTACTCAGGTTGGCATACATAGGCTGCACAAATTGCCCTCTGCTACTTTAGCTTCTGTAAGGAATTTTGTTCTCCAAATGAGCAATTTTGAGTGTAAGTTAGCACAACCTTGTGTTGGAACATGAATTCTTAAGAGAATTATGCTGACTTGTAAGTAAGGGGAGATTTTGATGCCTATAGCACAGAACCCACTGGGAATTCTGGTATATATTTCAGCATAATGTGTGGAATTACCTTCACCAGCAAATAGTGCTCCCCAAGGCAGCATTGCCCCACTCCACTGAAAATGCTGATTTGTCATCAGTATAACACCACACCAGCAGCGTACCTTCAGGGAACATCTCAGAGTCACCATCAGTGTGAGCATGTTGTGATCCTCATGGTGCACGCTATTCTTACTAAGATAGGTGTTTTAGTTTCCCAGACTGCTCAAGCAAATACCATGAAATGGGATGGGTCAAACAATGGGAAATTATTCACTCATGGTTGGAGGCTAGGACAAAATCCAAATCAAGGCATTATGAAGACGAAACTTTCTTCCCAAAGACTGTGCAGTTCTGGGACTGCCTGATGGTAACCCTTGGTCCTTAGCTCCTCTGTCACATGGTTGTGCAAATGGTGGCCTCTCCTGGCCTCTCTGTTCTCTTCTGAATTAAGCTAAATTTCTGCTTTTGGCTGCTCCCTGTGCCTTTCTATTTAAATTTCACTCCACTTTGAGCTCTCTCATTTAAGCTTCCAGCCAATCAAATCAAACGTCATTCATTGCAGCAGGCACACCTCCTAGCCGACTGCAGATGTAAACAGCGACAGATGAGGTTCACAAGCCATCTGCTCATGTCCACAGCAACAGAACTAGGCACCTTCACCTGGCCAAGCTGACACCTGAACCTAACTACCACACTAAGTTAATGTGAGTTAAGTATCCATTTTATTTTCCCCTTAAGCAGAGCCATCATGTTGAAAGTTGAAACCAGGCACACTCTAATTGAGTGCCTCCTCCCAGAAGATTAAGTATTTCATATTAACTTTTTATCTCTAAATGAATCAATTAACTGCTCAGTACAACCTGTGCATTTTTTGAAAAATAATTTCATAAATTTATTACAGCAGTGATGAGCTCTTCTAAAAGGCAAGGCCCTCTGTTAGTATATGACAGCATTTGTAACATAATTAGAAACTCAGAATATTAGGACCAAAAGATAATTTAGTAAACTCAATACCTGATTCCTTGCTTTACAAGGTAGGAAAACAAAGGCCCAGAGCAGTTAACAGGTTTGCCCAAGGTCAGCTTGCTAGTTAGTGGCAGAACTGGGACTTGAGCCCTGGGCTCAGTCCCATTGAAATATGTGAAAAGAGGGATATATAATGAGTTTCAGGTTAATGAATGAAGTATATTCATCAGATTAATGCAGCAGACCCCTGGATATTGAGAAAACACAAAATGACTTAGAGCTAATTGAATATAGGGAGAAATTAGAAAATTAGTCTTCTGACAGAATATTAATAATTTCTGGAGTTGGTAACTTTGTGCTATCAAAACCCCCTGTGCTTTCCTCTATTAAAGCACATCACCATCTCTATTCATTATTTACTTAATATCCTGCCCGGCCCCACGACAGTCTTTCTGCACACTAACAACAGAGATTGTGTTGACTCTAAGAACCTTCCAGTGTCTGTCTCATCATGGAAACTATGTTAATGCTTGCAGATGAGTTGTCTTACACTTAACCATGTTCTTGAACTACACTAACCCAGCTGTTATTCACAGCTGTTCGGGGCATTAGTGTTCCTATTTATTGTTCTTACTTAATAGATGCTTCTCTAAAAAGACAATGGTTTGTATTATTTTCATTTAAGGTTAAATCCAATGTTTTAAAGGGAGAGATAAAATTCCATGCAAATACTTTTTAACTATGATAGTGTAGTGTTAAAATCCCAGTTCTGTTTGAAACTACCTTTCAATCCACAATACACAACTTGAAGGGTCTTTTCAACTCCATTTGTTTCCATCAAAAAACAAAACTAAAATAAAAGACCTTAAATCCAATTATTTTTTCAGCTCAGCTTAACAAAGAAGCAAACGTAACCCCCAAAAGCTCAACTAAGACAGAATTTAAAATAAATAACTCATTTTGAAAAAAAAAATGGGCAAGTCAGAGTTTGATTGTTTTCTGGCAAACCATTTAAAGTAGTGGGTCCTTTTGAGGTTTTGCAGGTAGTTTTTTGTGGAAATCCACATTTACTAATTTTGGGTCCTTTTTAGAAACGACATAGACTAGCACATTAATAATTATAAACAAATACTTATCTCCTTATTTTGTTTACTATTTTGTTACACATAAAAGGCCAATAATTCTTAAATGCTGTTCATGTGAAAGGCGTGGGGCTACATGCTATATGCATTAAACAACTTCTGGAAGGAAAAGGATGGCTTAATCAAAAGGGTTTAACTGAAGAGAATTTAACAAAGGTCCTTCTTACAGCATGTCAGCTGGGTTAAGAGAACCATCAACAGTTGGTAAGGTAACCAGTGCCTAGCAGAAGTGAGAAGCTGTACCATCTCAAGCAAGGTGGTGGAAGAGGGGAGTCCTGACAGGGGCTGTGGCCATAGAGGACACAGCCACACCATAAAAGTGATGTGGAGGGATCTGCTCTCTTCTCAGATCCTCCTGTGTCCTGCCAAACCCAAAGCAAGCCAAGAACTAAGGAGCCCAGGTATTTCCCAGATAATAATAGAGATCAGTCTCCAGCTCATAGTTAGAAAATGGATTAGAAGGGCAGTGGCAAATGGAAAACTCCCCACCTCATAAGCATTATTTAATTCAACCATTCACAAAATCTCATGATACATACTTTTAATTTAGGAGCATAGGCTCAGAGGAGTTAAAAACTTGCCCACTTATCAGGGATAAGTGATAGTGGCGAGCAAAAAAATCCCAGCCCTCTTCTGGGTCTAATGTGGAGGAAAACAGAAAATTCTAGTTAGTTATCAAAAGAAAGAAGGTTTCTTTTACATTAAGGAAGGTGAGGGCATTGTGTGAGGCTTCTGAGGAAATCGTAGATAAGATGGATCTCCGAGGGCCATCCGTGGGCACCATTGGTGTTGGTTTGGAACATGGAATGGCTTGGTGTGGGTAAGGAGCAGAGTTGGATGGGCATGAGGATGGACAGCATGCTGCAGTAGAGATGAGCAGGTAGACACATTTGCAGAGTTGAGCAAAGATTAAGAGATGAGGAAGGCTGGAGGTTAAGCATGAAGACTAATTCCTGCAGAGCACTATTACAATTTAGTAATCATTTTAACATGCTTCAATTGGCTTGATCTTCAAAATATACTTGAGAAAGACTATAATTATTTTGTTTTGTTGTGAATTTTTCTTACTTTACAGACACGGAAAGAAACTCAAAGAAGTTAAGTGATTTGTGCGAAGTTAAGCAGTTATTGAGTATGCTGGTTTGAAACCTTTATGTACACTGAAAAGGCCATGCTCTTTTAATCCAATCTTTTGGGTACAGACCTATTGTAGGTGGGACCTTCTGATCAGGTTGTTTCTATGGAAATGTCATCCCAATCATTCAAGATAGGCCTTAGTTAGCTTACTGGAGTCCTTTAAGAGGGGAACATTTTGGTGAAAGCTCAGACACAGCTTTGGAGATGCTAAGAGAGCCATTTGAAACCAGAAGAGCCATTTGAAACCAGAAGCCCAGAGGCCATCATGTGCTTTCCCGTATGACAGAGAAACCCTGGACTCTATTGGCTTTTCTTGAGTGAGTGTTTCCTCTTGTTGGTGCCTTAACATTTTCATGACCTTAGAATTGTAAACTATAACTTAATATATCCCATTTAGAAAAGCTAATCCATTTCTGGTATATTACATCCCAGAAGCTTTAGCAAACTGAAACATTGTGTGACACAGGTGGAACTGGGATGCAGATCTGAGATTTCATGAACATCAGTCAAGAGAGTTACTATTTTCTGGGTGGGCCATGGTGGCTCAGCAGGTAAGAGTGCTTGCCTGCCATGCCCGAGGACCCGTGTTCAATTCCCGGTGCCTGCCCTTGTAAAAAAAAAAAAGAGAGTTACTATTCTCTTAGGCCTGGGAGCCAGCTGTGATGTGGAATGGCCTCAACCTAACACATTTCCATGAGTGCTGAAGTTGCCATTTAGTTTTCCTTAGCCATTTCTCTAATCAAATCTTCATTACTTAGCATGGCATGGTAGATATCCATGCATTCTGTCCTTTTTTTTTTTTTTTTCCAGATAAGATAAGTGCTCCAGGTAAGAAAGCTAATAAACTTGAGTATAGCCCAATGTTCTGATAATTTTCATTGGTACCCTAGTTTCACTAGTGCATTACCTGCCAGTTTCATCTGATTAACAACTTCCCCACATAATCGTTTTCTAACACATGCAACTGTTGCCTCTGGAGATTAATTGCCAAGCTTTTAAATCTAATGAATAGTAGGTTGGCATTTAACATTTTGGATTTATAGATTCCTTGGTATATTACTTGGCTGTTTTCTTTGGATTGTTTCCCCAATCATTTGAAATTGAATTTCTCCAAGGATTTCATTTAATTTTCCAATGAATGCAGAGAAACTTATCACAGCATTTCACTACTGTTTCTTTTCAGAGAACTTGGTTTATTTCAGTCTCGAAAACTCTTGGGATGTTTCTCTGGCTCTGGATGTGTCTGAATGTACCTGGTAAATCACAATCACCATAAATTGCAGACATTCACTGTGTCCTATCTTTTCATTGCATATTGATACCTATATGTTATAAATAATAGTGTTAGAAAAAGATATCTATAAGCAATCCTAATCAAACACTTCCAAGGTCAAGGTCATCTTATCAATCTTCCTATTCCCACCAAACTATAAGAGGTTTGTATACAATGCTGCTCAGATGAAATTTGATATCTGGGTATATTGACTTTGAGGAAAAGTAACCTAGTTATATACTTAATATTTCAGTGCCCATGTACTTTGTGTGCATAAAGTACAGAGCTGACTGTTGAAGGGAAGAAAAGGTCTGTGGCCTGAATTATTTGAATAGCATCTTAGTTTTAACTTCACCTGCATAAGTTAAAGTGCATTTGCCAACTCCCAACTTCCTAGGAAAAGGAATCTGATTGATCCAACCTGGGTTATAGCTCTATAACTGATCTAATAAACTGATGCCGAGGGAGCTGAGTCCCATAGTAAATTCAAGATGCTCAAGGAAGCTGCATATAGGTAACAGTTCTCCAAAAAAGAAGAAAATACCTAGCCAATCTCAAAACATTTCTGTAGTACAAAAGATGTATGTACACTTTGACAAGTTTCAGGGAATAGTTTCCCTCGTCTCTACTCTTCCTCTAAGTCTGGCTATAAAGAACCTGATATTTAACTCTGACCTAAGCTGTTAAATTCTCAAGTGAGTTAGAATCCTAACATACTTTTAACCTCAGCTTGAATGCAACTGGAGGAATTTATCTCAGGAATACTGCAAGGGGGGCAGGGCAAGTCTTAACTGCTTTGTTTCTAAGTATGGGGAGCCTGAACTATAGTATTTAGATACCAGCATTTCCAAGGTGATTCTGAGTGGGAGAATCAACTCTTATCATTTCAATGGGATTTTACAACACCGTGACTGTTTTTAGAGGTTAAAGTCTGAGGAGATTTTTCTTATCTGCACAAAGATGGGGAGAAAAAGTAAAAAATTCCTATATTTGCACTGCAAGATATCTTTAGTGGAATCTCTTCTCTGTCCTTCAGCTAAAAACTTTTTCTCTGTAGCAGAATCATCACCGTTAAGATTTCATACTAAGTCTGCCACCATTTTTTTTTCCTACAAATACAGGAGGCAACAACGTAGAGGTCAGATGAGCCAGAAATTCCATTTAGGAAACAGTTAGAAAAATCTACCTCTTAATGAGCATGCTGTGCGGTTCATTTATTCCCCCTTTTCCTACTTCTTCTTCCTTGAAATAGAAATCAAATCATAAAATCACCATGTCTAGCTAATAGTTGTGTCATTAAGGGGACAACACATTACATAAGGATAATGTCATATGCTAAATTTCCCTTGGTTTACAAGAACTTGACTTAAGCAATTTCTTCTTCCATTACAGTTTTAAAATATTTACTTCAGAAGTTGTCAAATCAACCCCTCATTGTCCTTGTTACAAGTAAACCATTTCCTTCTGTTGAGGCACTAGCAATCAGCTTTCCCAGAGATGAGACACTGATATACCAAGGTCTGCCTTTCTCCCCACTGAGTTTATCTATTTTGTGTATCTGTACGCTTAGGCAGACAATGTAATACATCTGTTTAACGTCACCACCAGTGTATCTATTTAAAGCTATATCCAAAGGCATGTGTTTTCATAAAGGAGAGAGGCATATTAGTCTGGTTTGATGCAGCAGTCACAGGCTTTATCTTGATCGTTATCTGAAGATAAGGGGCTTGATTGTTGTCACCAGCACAGAGAGTCATTACACCGTGACTGTGTGAAGGCTGACAGCTCAACTGGGCAAGCTTCCCTGCAGCTTATGCATCAGAACTCAGAACAACAAAAGGAACAGTAAGGAGTCCTGGTTCTCTATTAATTGTAAAATAAACTTTACTAATAGACCAGGAGTTTTACAGGCAGTATTGGGAATTTATTTGTCATTATGCTCATTTAAAAAGTCAGAATGTAGTATATGATAAATAAATGTGAGAAATTAAGTGAATGGATGGATGGGTGAGCTAGAACACTCCCTTACAGAGCTTTCCAGAGTATTAAAGAGTGCTTGATTATTACAAATATATGTCTTTTAAGTAGCCTTCAGTTGTCCCAACTGACCTCTCTGACTGCCTTTTTTTTTTTTTTTTGTATGCTGTATGTTGGGGGTCACATTTCATTCTTTTTCCAAGTGAATATCCCATAATTGTAGCATCATTTGTTGAATTTTGTTTGTTTGTTTGCTTGTTTTGGGGGAAGTGCATGGGCTGGGAATTGAACCCAGGTCTCCTTCATGGCAGGAGAGAATTCTGCCACTGAACTGTTTCCACTGCATAACAGACATTTCTTCATGATCTCCACACATCTGGTTCTTTCTTGGCATTCATATCTCTTCTGACGCATAATTTCATTAGAAATAACACCATCAAATCTGGAAAAGCCACCCAACTACTCTCCATTATGGTTCTTGTTCATTTGTCTCCTTGGCATTTATTATTCTTTTATTTATTCCTTTGTTGATTTGTTTTGTTTTGTTTTTACGTTTCTGTCTTTATTTACCTTTTCCCTCACTAAAATGTAAGTTCATAAGTAAAACAGAAAGACATGCAATTTTGCAAACAAATCACTTTTAATCCCTAGTTCTTTGCTCTTAATAATTTAGAAACATGGGATGATTTTTGAGGAAAAACAAAAAAGGCTTGCAGTCCTCTAGTGCAGTGGTTTTCAGTGGAGGCAGTATGGTTCCCCAGACAACATTTTTTAATTTGGTGGGATGTGTTTGTCTATTGCAAGGATTGGGGGTACTCATGGCATTTGATGGTCAGGACCCAGGGTTCTTAAACATTACAGCACAAAGAAAAGCCCTGCACAATGGAGAAAGCTTTTATACCTCTTTCAAAAGACTTTTTGTAATCACCTAAGCCTTGAATCTAATTCTCCTTTACTTACAAACACAATGTATTTTGCACTTAGCTCTGCCAACTGAGTTCTAGCCCCAGCTGCTAAACTTTGGAGTAGGGATGGTGGCCTATGTCACTTTACTCCTCTTTTTCTGAAAATTTATTAAAATTCAGTTGTGAAGGATGTCTTTAACAATATCAAAAGGGACCTATTGAAAATGACCAAAAAGTGGAGTCCTTTTCAAGGGTAATTATCTTCTCTAACCACACGCATTTCTGAATGTCTGGAAGTGTATCAAGTAAAAAATGATTCCAGACTTAGATAAGGAGAAATTTTATTCAAAAAGACTATTGCAATAGGAAGAGGGGCTGTATTGCAAAGGGGGAGTTGTCCCATCACATAAAGACCTCATAGAGCCTCACAGACAAGGCAGAAAGAATCAAACAGTTGAGAAAGAGCCAAGTGTTGGGGGCAGGGGGGGTGATGAGAAGGTGGCATGATGGAATACCTATTCAGGGAATGATCACTATTTCCATGAGGTCTGTAGTTCTCAGGAGAGGCCATACTTGAGGAGTTGTCCCACATTCCAGTGCTTACTTAAATTCAAGGGTGATTCAAGGTCCACAGGCCTTTGGGGAAGGGAGAAGGCTGACTAAAGTTTGGTCAAGTCTGTAGACATTTTGTCCTAACTGGTCAACTGTAACAACTGAAAAAATCAAAGGGTAAATTAATTATCTTTCCTGAAAATTTCATTGAGGATTGTCTGCCATTTGGGGAAAGCATATCACTAATGGCCATGCCACTTGTACTATATGAAAAGCCAGTGCAACCGCTTACATCAATCTGCATCCATGGCTATCAAATTCATATTGATTCCAGAGGTTAGGTACAAACAGGAGACTACTTTATTTTATCTTGTAGTGTGGGCATACTCAAACAATTACATACTGAAAATTATTTTATTATCAATTGGTTTCCTTTTATTTCTCCATTGTATTAATTTGGAGGGCTGCATAAATTTTCCATTTTCTTAGATTATGTATATAGACAAACAATATCTGTGAGTTTAATTTTAAGATAGTAAAGAAGGCGTCATGAAATATTTGTTCTCAAAAAATATGGTTTAAAGATGAGAACCACTAATCTATGACTAGATTATTTATGATAAAGACTCTGAAGCTAATAGAACTTAAGAAATTTGCCCAAAGCTACAGAAATATTGATTCAATTACACATATATTATACTCTTAAATTGTTAAACATTTTTGGCATGACAAACATAATACTAGGAGTATAGATGCACAAAACACCCTCTGTTCTGTCTAATAGGAAAGAAAAAAAAAGTTTACAAATAAATAGAAAAGACCAAATAAGAAGTGATTGATTTAGAAAATGTCATTTCTGAAAAGAGCACTTATCAAATATAAACTTTTCTTTGCAAGAATTTTCTTGTTTTAGACACACAGAACAGTCAAAATGAAAAAGAAAGATATTCTATGTTTTTGTCAGGTGGTGTGGAATATTGAATCCTGTCTCCCACAAAGACATGTTCGAGCCCTAACCGCGGGTCCTGAGGATGTGAACTTTTTTGTAAGCAGGATCTTCAAAGATCCTATTTAGATAAGGCTAGACTGAGTCAGGGTGGGCCTTAATCTCATATGACTGAATTCCTTACAAGCAGAGGAAAATGGATCTCCGAATAACAGGGTCAGAGTTTGATTGCCGGCAAGCCACCACCAGAACCTATAGCCTTTGCAGAAAGCATGCCCTGTGATCCCTTGATTTTTGGACTTCTAGCCTCCAAAACTATGAGAAAGTAAGTTCCTATTGTTTGAGCCAACCAGTTTTTCATAGTAGCCCTGGCAACAGATAGAGTCAAGCTCAAACCCTGCTTTGTCATTTCAGACAAGTCACATAACTGAGAACCTACTTTGGGATCTTTAAAATGGGGATAAATGTATGTCTGTCATAGTAATGTGGGAATTTCTGTGATTCAGGGCTTCTGAATATGAATGTTCTTAGAAATCACCTGAGGATCTTAATAAAATGGAGACACTGATTCAGTAGGTCTCAGTGGGGCTGGGGATTCCACATTTCAAAAGGATCCCTAGTGATTGCAGATGATACTGTTTGGAGACCACTTTGAGTGGCAAGGATGTAAAACCCTTGGCACTTAGAAGGAGTGGCCAGAACTGGTAGGACCTCCTTCCCTTGCCACCATTCTAGGTCTTTTTGAAACTGGAGGAAGCATTGGTTTTCTTTCCCAGTGTACTGATGTGCTCTTTGCATTTTTTAAACCACTGCCATTTTACTCATTTATGTTTTTTTGAAAAAAAAGGAGGTGATACAAAATGAAGGTTGTTTGAGGTAATTGTTTGAGGAACAACTACTCAGTTGAAAAGACTTCTAGAATATGCTTCTTTTACTCCCTTGCTCCAAACTTAATGTTCTGATACTCTGCCTAGATTCAAAAGAGCCTTACTGTCTTGAGACAGTTAATAAATTGAAAGGTGAGAGAGGTATTATTATTATTTTATTCTACAGTGACATCGCTATTTAATACATAAATTAATATCCGTTGACCTAAAATAGCCTCATATTTCGAACTCATTTTGCAAAATTGTTCTACCGTCCCTCAACCATGAGCTAAAAGAGCACTATATTGTGTTGTCATTTTTCAGAGGGTGTAGAAGAAACCACTGAATGCCTTCTTCTGGGCCAGTGGGCATCTGTAGTCTAAAGGAAGCACTCTTTTTTTAATGAGAACAAATTATGAAATGAGGCAAAAAATGGTTCCATTAGTCTCGAGATCCCAGAGATGCTCTTTCAATGAATCTTACAAGACAGATAAACCCAATTTTAGAATATCTTGTATTTTCCAGTTCCACCAACAGATGACACTAATGATACCCATAATCTTTTTTTTAATATAAAAAACAGTTTTTCATGGAAATTCTTCAAAGCAGAAATTTTGGGGATAAAAGCCAAACTGAAGAAACTACTATCACTGCATTGTTGACATGTTAAGATTATTATTTCGTAGGGTTTTATTGTTTTTATTTTCAAACAATTCACAAAAGCATTATCAAAGATCACTCCTGTGGCAAATGACAGAGCGTATTTATTCATTTCACCAACCTACAAGCATATCAGTAACTCTAAAATAAGAAAGTAGCTAAGGTACTCTCATAAAAGAACATATATATATATATATATATATATATATATACACACACATACACACATATACATATTCTTATTATAAAAATTGGATGTCTGGTCCATTCCTTCACGTATAACATAAGATAGACTGAATATATTGTCTCTCAGACATATTTCCACTCTATGTGAAGGTACTGAATGGAGTAGCAAGAATGAAGCTTATTAAACAAGGTAGGATGCTAAGTAAAAGAATGACCAAAGTCATCTACTAAAACTAGTTATGTGATCACTGTGACCAAAATGTCTAGTCAGTAAAGTGGGTGTTTCTAAAAACTGCCATGCCTTCAAAGTGGTAGGGAACAAAGCGTTTAGCCCATAAAGCAATATTAATAAGAGTAGGTCTTCTGTTTGACTGATGTCTCCAAAAGTCATTTCCACTATTGCAACTATTCTGTAAATGGAGATACTTAGTCAGGGTACTTGAAAGTCCAACATCCTGTACATTTTAAAATTCCCGCCTTTCAGTTCTAGCTATATTAATCCAGCTGATTATTCTTATTATAATTTTAAATCAGCCACTAACCAGATGCTTTATGGAACTCTGTTTTTCACCCCTCTAGTAACTCCAGTTGATAGAAATTAACTGGTTTGTGGAGTTACAGTTACAACATGAATACAAGAAGAAGCAACAGGTGAGTGGAATTTATTTCTGTGATGTGCGTTAAAAGAAAGACACATAGATCAAAAAGAAGTTATAAACAGCAGCAGGACATGTTTTTCAAAGGGCATATTCAGAAAGGTTCCATATAAGGTGCCTCTCAAAAGAAGCATTCATTTTTTTTTTGCATGGGCGGGCACTGGGAATTGAACCTGGGTCTCCAGCATGGTAGGCAAGAACCCTGCCTGCTGAGCCACCGTGGCCAGTCCAGACCACTCATTTTCAAGTAGCTATTTGAGAATTTTCCACTGGCATGGTTTTCTTCCTGGTTTATCAACAAATGAGGCATTTTATTAGTAAAAAATTGAGTGCATTATTATCACTATACAGGCATGAAGCAAAAATTACACAAACCAGTTATCATTTCTGTTGAATTATAAATAATATTTAGTAAATTTCTTTTAAAAATGAATAAAAGCTAGTGGCTAATAAGAAGTCTATACATTTGCAATGAACAAATAGCATTCATGTTTTGTTGTTCTTTTTTTTTCCAGCTATATACATAAACTTCACAAAAGCAATGTTTTTTTTTAAATAAGAATTTCTGAAGTTTTTCAGCATCACATTAAACTCCTTGATTGAATATTATAGTCAAACAACAAAATATTAATGAGAACTTATGACATATCTCTGTTTCCATTATCTCTCCAATTTTTATCAGCAGCCATGATAATCCATGCCCAGGTATAGAAAGAGGTTGAGATCTGATTTTTTTAAAAGATTGTTTGATTTAAGTCTAGTAGTTATTTTAAATGATCATGTGCATTGAGATAGAATTTGCCCTCAATATTTAATTTATATAGGTAATTGTAATATATTTTTACACATTATTGAAATAAAATAGTTTCTCTTGAGATTGTCATCAAGCACACCATATAAAATGCGTGGATTGGAACAACTACATTACTAATTCCATGGATTTTATTATAATATATATATTAACGTTTTTATGCCAAGTATACTAACTTCTTGATATTTTGCTGGATATAGCTTTTGTCTTCAAATAAGTAATGATTCATATTCAGAATATTTTATTCTGACCTTAATTACAGAAAAATTATGATATAGGTGAATTTTTTTTCAGAGAATGAAAAAATATAGTGAGATTAACAGTGTTTTCCCAAAAATAATCAGAAAAAAAATCATTTTCAAGTTTTAGGTGAAAAAAGCTTTCCTCCTTACTACTTTCCCATTTGAAAAAGAGAGAAATTTAAGACTATTTCATTTATTTGTCCATAATATATAATTCTATTTATACTGAACAACAGGCATGAGTAATCTATAGTGATGGAAATTACATTAGCTTTGTTTGGGGTTTGGGGTGGTGTGGTGGTGCTGAAGGGAAGTTTTGGGAAAGATGGAAATGTTCCACATCTTGATGTGAATGGTATTTACATATGTGTACATAACTGTTAAAAGTCATGAACCTGTGTGAGTTTTATATTATGTAAATTATGCTTCAATATATTTGACCACAAGGAAGGATATTCAACTTTTGTTTACTTTTAATAAACATTTGGCACTGTGCTAATCTATGGGGATGTCAGGGCAGCCAAAGTTCATTGAATCATACTATATTAGACCCCTTCACAAATAAAAAATTTGAGACTTAAAGAGTGCACAACTGAAAGAGTGCACAGCTAGAAAAGTTTTGAAATCAGGATTCAAACCTTGGCAATGTAATATAGAGCCTATGCTCATAACTTACTTTTCTTCCAAGGAATTTTATGTTGCGTGGACCTTTTCCTTATCACTTGATGCCTATATCAGCTTCTTTTACATCAAATAATATCTGTGAGATTTTTTTTTGAAATCTTGTTACCTATAGCAGTATTATTATAGACAAGTAGTATGGATATTTATGAATATCCCACAATCTGTCACCTTCGATGAATAGAATAGTTTCTAGTACGGAGCAATTATGAATAAAGCTACCATGATCATCTGTGAATAAGTAGACATGTGTTTTCCTTTCTCTTGGGCAAATAGTTATGAAATTGTCAAAATCATATACAAGTGTTTGTTTAAGAAATTGCCAAACTGTTTTTCAGAGTGGTTGCACTACTTCACATTTCGACCATTGTTGTGAGTTGAGTAGTACTCTGCCCCCCGTTATATTCAATTCCTAACCCCTGGCACCTGAATTGTAACCTTGTTTGGAAATAGGGCCTTTGCAGATGTAATCCATTCAAGTGAGATCATTAGGGTGGTTCTTGTTCAATGGGACTGTTGTTCTTATAAGAAGGGAGATATCTAGATACAGACACGCAAGGAAGATGGCCATGGGAGTGAAGCCAGAGAATGCCTGGGGCTACCAGAAACTGGGAGAAACAAGGAAGGAGTCACTTTTGAAGACTTTGAAAGGAATAGGACTCTGCCAATACCTTCATTTCAGACTTCTAGCCTACAGACCTATGAGATCATAAATTTCTGTTGTCACCCAGTTTCCAGTACTTTGCTATAGCAGCCCCAGGAAGTTAATACAACCAGCATGGAATGAGAGTTCCAGTAGTTCAACTCCACATTCTCACCAGCAGTTGCTACCCTGTTCTCCTGGGTGTGAAGTGATGAACGTCTCATAGTTTTAATTTGCCTTTCCTCAATGATATGGAGCTTCTTTTCATGGCCTTGTTTTTATGTGCCCATAAGTTATAAGGCATCATTAAATATTCAAGTTGGAAGTCCTTTGTCAGGCATGTGTTGAAAATCTTTTCTTAGTACATGGCTTAATTTTTAAATTACTTGGTGTGTCGTTTGAGATTAGAAGGGTTTCATTCCATTGAAGGACAATCTATCTTTTTTTCTTTTATATTTCAAGCTTTCCATATACTATCTATGAAATATTTTCTTACCTCAATGTCATTAAGATGTTTTTCTATGTTTCTCACCCTAGTAGTTTTATAGGTTTGGGTTTTTATATTTAAAGCTATAATTTGCATCAAATTTATTTTTGTTCATGATGTGAGGTGGTAATCAAGATTTATTTATTTTCCCATATGGATATACAATTTTTCCAGTAAACTAATCAAAACCATATGAAATGGGTGGAGCCACATCTTCCTCTACTCAAAGGTTAATACCCGCAATTGAATGTGTCACATCTCTGTAGAGATAATCTAATCAAGTTTCCAACCTACACTACTGAGTAAGTATTAAAAAATGGCTGTCTCCACAAGATGGATCAGGATTCAGACATGGCTTTTCTAGGGTACTTAGTCCTTCCAAGCCAGCACTGTAGACAATCACGTAGTCTCAGAATAAAAAAAGTTTTTTCCACTTGTTTTTTGATCTTTATACCTTTTTTGTTGTTACCGTTCTTGCCTTATTGCAGTGAATAGGATCTCCCGTACGATATGAACAAAACTGGTGAGAGCAAATATCTTACTGCGTCCCTGATCTTAAGGGGGAAGCATTCATTTTTATGTTTGATGTCAGCTGTAGGTTTTTAAAAATTGTGCTTTATTAAATTGAAGAATTTTGCTTTTCTTCATAGTTTGCTAAATGTCCTTATCATAAATAAGTGATAATTTTAAAATGCTTTTTCTGCATCTAATGAGATGATCACATAATTGTCATCCTTTATTCTCAAGTTTTAGTGGATATCATTGATTGATTTTTGAATATTGAACCAAATTTGTGTTCCTGAGATAAAGCTCACTTGGTCAAGATGCATTTTGCATTTCATATTCCACTGGATCTACATTCCAAGTAAGAATAAGAATGTTTGCATCCGTATTTATTATGGAGGGGTCCAGGACTGTAATAATCTTTTCTTGAAATGACCTCATCACTCAGCTTTTGATATTAGGATTCTGCCAGCCTCATTACATGGTTTTGGACATGTTCTCTCTTCTCTTTTCTAAAAGTGTTTGTGTAAGATTGCTGTACATTCATCTTTAAATATTTTGATAGAATTGACTAATGAAACCACCTGGGTCAAGCATTTTCTTCACAAGAAAGCTACTTTTCTTTTAACTCTGAATTCAGTTTTTTACGTGGATATATGGCTATTCAGACATGCTAATCTTTCATCAATCAATTTTGTATAATGTGCTTTTAGTAAAATTTTCACTTCATCCAGTGCATCGAATTTTTTGGCAGGCTCCTTATTTTTCTCCTAATATTTTAGGTTTTAGAGGGGTATGCCTAGTTTAATCTCTGACATTGGTAATACGTGTTTCCTTTCTTTTTTCTATAATCCGTGACAGAATTTTATCAATATTGTTGATCTTTTCAAAGATCAACTTTGCCTTGTTAATTTCTCTACTGTTTCCAATTTTTTTTTTATTTTTTTGCTATTATCATTTTAATTTAATTTATTTTCTTCTACTAAATTATAATTTGCTCTACTTTCCAGTTTCTGTAGCTAAAAACTTAGATATCTAATTTTAGGACTTCTCTTTCTATTACTGGCATTTAAAGTTTTAAATTTCATACCAAGCACCTTTAATCATAAAATTTCACTTTAAATATCTTTATTTGTAAACAGCAAATTTTGATACATTTTTTCAATTTTCATTCTTCAAAGTCGTTTCTTATTCCTCTTGTGGTCTCTTTATAGACCTATGGGCTATGTAAAAATGTGAAATTTAATTTCCAAATATTGGGGGATTTTCCCATTATTGTATTATTCATTTCTAATTTAATTCTGTTCTGATCAAAGATTGTATTCTGTGAAATTTCAAATATTTGACATTTGTTGAGATTCATTTTATGGCCCAACATATAGTTTATCTTGGTGAGTGTTTTCTAGGCACTTGAAAATAAGATATACTGAGCATTGCTGGGTGTAGAATTCTGTGCATGTCATTTAGGTCAATGAGTGTCCTGTCCTGTTGAGATCTTCCGTCCACATATCGATTATCTTGTCTACTTCTCCTATTAACTACTGAGAGAGGGTCCTTAACAATTTCTAACTATAATTGTACATTTTTCTATTTTTTCTCTGACGGTTTTTTAAACATTTTTTTTTGGTGAAATATAACATATATACAAAGAAAAGAAAGAAAAAGCAACAATTTTCAAATTACACTTCAACAAGCAGTATACTTATTATCAGGGTTTGTTATGAATTGTCATTCCATTATTTCAGATTTTTCCTTCTAGCTGCTCCAAAACACTGGAGGCTAGAAGAAATATGAATATAGTGATTTAGAAGTCATGCTTATTGGTTAAATCCTGTTTTCTCTGTTATACCTCTTCATTCCCCTTTGATCCTTCTCCCAATCTATAGGGATCTATAAGCAATGCCCATTCTGACTTTTCTCATCTTCAGAGGGGGTGTTGACATTATAGGATAGGGGGATGTAATTAGTTTATAATCTTAGAGAGGCTGATCCTTCTGGGTTTCAGAATTTATCTGGCCTGAAAACCCTCTGGACATTATAGATTCCAGGAAAGCAAATTTAGTGCATGAAACTTTTATAGGGTCTTAGTTGGAGCTCCAGATGTTCTTAAGAGTCAACGAGAGTGATGTTGGTTGGGGTTTAGAAAACCATGGCAATTAGCACTATCTAACTGAAGCTTGCATAAGAGTAACCTCCAGAATAGCCTCTTGTCTATATTTGATATTTCTTACCCACTTTTATTTTATTACAATTCTATTCCCCCTTTTGGTCAGGAAGACATTGTGGATCCCATGGTGCCAGAACCAGACTCATCTCTGGAATCATGTCATATGTCATCAGGGAGACTGTTAATCCTGACTGTCATGTCCCATGTACGATGGGAGGGTAAAGATTTTCCTTGCAGAGTTATACTGAGAGAGAGAGAGAGGCCATATCTGAGCAACCCAAGAGGTTTCCTGGAAGCAACTCTTAGGCCTTGTTACAGGTAGTGTTAGCTTCTCCACTACAGAAATAAGTTTCATAATGGCAAGCTTCAACATCCAGGGCCTGACCTATTTTCTTGGGAGCCCCCAAAGGTTGAACCCCTAAAGGTACTAGGGGTTTTCCAGATGGAAAAATTTTATAGCTCCATACATTTTTTTTCCTTCTGACCCTCAAGGTACCCTACAAATATTTTTTAATTATCAGCCCACAACAGTCTGAAATGTATCCATTAAGCTATACAGACTTATATAGCTTATATAGGTCTTGTTCCTGTTCTGGACTCCAGGAGTTTGTGTTGTTTAAATGAGCTATCTAGACAGATAGATTTAGGTTGTGTGTTACAGAAAATCTAAATTCTGGACATAAGAAGCCTCTCCGCTCTTTGGTCTTATTTAGTAGGTGAAGGTCTAGAGTACATGTATTATCATCTTTTACTCTATAATCTGATTTACCTTAGTCCCAGCCAGACTGACTTTGTTTTTTATCTCTAATTGAGGTCTGATCTCTATTTTGGTTACTTTAACTGCTATCGTATGTAGCTACGCTAACTTTCAGGGCTGCAGCATTCCATTTCTATATCTTAGAGTTACTCAAAGTACCACGGAAGTACCTGCTGATACACAAATAGCTCAGTGTCTCAGAATCTAGAAACACAGGCTAACTGTGGCTGCTGCTATTAGGGCTTACAATTTAGGTTTCAGTTTTCTTGTAAGGATTTTCTGAAAGAGATCTAGCATATTTGTTCTTTTGTTTCTGGCTTACTTTGCACAACACATTGTCCCCAAGGTTTATTCAGTTCATTGTGTGCCTCTTCACATCCTTCCTTTTTGTAGTCGTACCATATGCCATCATATAAATATATCACAGTCACTCTTCTGCTTCTCAGTCGTTGTAGCTTTAGGCTCCCTCCATCTACTGCACCATGGATAATGCCAAAATAAACAAACCACGTCTTACAGTATACTCACTTGCTTGTACAGTCAGCAGCACTTTCAATTTTAGACAGTTTTCATTGGTCCATAGAGTCAAAGAACTGATGAGCAGCCTCGCCAAGTATCAAATCACTTGTCCCTCCACCAACAATTACATCCCCCTACTAGTGCTGTGGTACTGTGGATGTCATCCATAGCAGGCAATTTTAGTTTCCCCCCATACCCGTCAACTATTGACTTCGTCTGATATTAAACCTTTGAAATAGTTCATGCAAGGACTTCTTTATAATTGTAGTATTAATCAGTGGGATACATGACACTAAACATCCCACCTTAAATCATATTCACCTTCAATATGGGAATGTTGCTTATAACCCCATTCATTAGTTAACATCAATTCTATCTGTTCATTTGTGTTTAAGTTCAATGTCATTGGGTAGCCTTTTCCCCATCTCTGGCTTCCTTGTGCCTCTAGGTATGCTATATTCTACAATATAGCCTCTGAGATTACCTTTACCAGAGTCATTCATAATCATGAAATCACACAGAATCTGTCCTTTTGTGTATGACTTATTTCACTCAACACTGTGTCCTCAAGGTTCATCCACATTGTCATATGCTTCAGGACCTTATTTTGTCTTATTGCTGCATATTTTCCCATCATATGTATATAAGACATTTTGTCTGCTCCTCTGTTGACGGGCATTTTCCAACTTTGGGCAATTGTGCATAGTCTCTGAACATCAGTGTACAAATGTCTGTTTGTGCCACTGCTTTCAGCTCTTCTGGATATATACTGAGTATTGGTGTTGCCAGGTCATAGGGCAACTCACTGTTTAGTTTTCTGAGGAATCACCAAACTGTCTTCCACAGTAGCTACACCATTATACACTCTCACCAACAATGAATGTGTCTCAATTTCTCCACATCCTCTCCAACATTTGTAGTTTCCTGTTTGTTTAATAGCAGCCAATCTTACAGGTATGAGGTGATATCTTATTGTTGTCTTGATTTGCATTTCCGTTATAGCTAATGAGAATGAGCATCTCTTCATGTGCTTTTTAGCTATTTGTATTTGCTCCTCATAAAAGTGGCTATTCATATCCTCTTCCCATTTTATAATTTGGTTCTTCGTTCTGTTCTTGTTGAGCTGTATATTTTCTTTATATGCACAGTATATCAAGCCTTTATCCAATATGTGATTTCCAAATATTTTCTCCCCTTGAGTTTGTTGTCTCTTCATCTTTTTGACAAAGTTTTTTGAGATGCAGAAGCTCTTGCTTTTAAGGATTTCCCCTTTATCTTTTTTCTGTTGCCCTGCTTGTGCTTTATGGGTAAAGTTTAAGACACTAACTCCTATTACTAGATCTTGAAGATGTTTCCCTACATTTTATTCTACAAGTTTTATGGTACTGGCTCTTACATTTAGGACTATAATCCATTTTGAATTAATTTTTGTATGTAATTTAAAAAGGATGTAAATTAGGGGTATTCTTTCATTTTTTTTGAAACGCCTATTTATTGGGGTTTTTCATATATGCCCTTTATGATCTTGAGGAAGTTTCCTTCAATTCCTGCCTTTTGAAGTGTTTTTATTGGGAAAGGATGCTGAATTTTGTCAAATACTTTGTCAATATCAATCAATATGAGTATGTGATTTTTCCCTTTTGATTTGTTAATGTGCTGAATTATTTCGATTGATTTTCCTATGTTGAAGCACCCTTGCATTCTTGGTACAAAGCCCACTTGGTTGTATAATTGAAATTTTATAATTGCATAAGTTATATACAATTATATAATTTATATAAATTGAGGTTTCATAATGCACATTTAAGAATTATAGAAATTCTTGTATGATTCTTTTAGTACATTCTTGGATTCAATTTATTAGTATTTTGTTGAGAATTTTTGCATCTATGTTCATTAGAGAGATTGGTCTGTAGTTTTCCATTCTTCTGGCATCTTTGGTTTTGGTATTAGACTGATGTTAGCATCATAAAATGAGTTAGGTAGCATTTGTTTTTGCTGAGTTTTTTTGAAGAGTTTGAACAGGATTGATAGCTGTTTTTGGAATGTTTGATATAATTCTGCTGTGAAGCCATGTGGTCCTGGGCTTTTCTTTGTGGGAATATTTTTGATGACTGACTGAATCTCTTTACTTGTGACTGATTTGTTGAGATCTTCTATTTCTTCTTGAATCAGTATAGGTAGTGCATGTGTTTCTTGGAATTTGTCCATTTCATCTAAGTTGTCCAGTTTGTTACTTCAGGATCCAGGGTAATGACCCTTCTCATTTCTGATTTTGTTTATTTGTGTCCTCTCTCTTTTTTCCTTTGTAAGTCTAGATAGGGGTCCATCAATTTTTTTGATTCTCTCAAAGAACCACCTTTTGGTTTTGCTGATTCATTCTTTTGTTTTTTTTGTTTTTATTTCTCTTCTTATATTTGCTTTGGGATTAGTTTGCTTTCTCTAATTTCTCCAGGAGAGCACTTAAGTCCTCAATTTTTGCTTGAAAAGAAGAATTTTCTTTCTTATTTTCCATTCTTTTTTTTAATATAAGCATTTTGGACACTAAATTTCCCTCTCAGCACTGGTTTTGCTGCATCTCATAAGTTCTGTTATGCTGTATTCTCATTATCATTTGTTTCTAGATATTTACCAATTTCTATAGCAATTTCTTCTTTGACACTCTGATTATTTAAAACAAATGTATCTTGATATATTTGTGAGAGTTCTGGTTCTTTCATAATTATTAATATCCAGCTTCATCCTATTGTGGTCAGAAGAAGGGCCTTGGGTAATTTCAATCTTATTAAATTCATAAAAACTTATGTTGTGTCCCAGCATGTGGTCTATCCTTGAGAATGTTCCATGTGCACTAGAGAAGAATGTATATCCTGGTGTTTTGGTGTGTAATGATCTATATATGTCTAATATGTCTAATTCATTTATCACATTGTTTAGGTTCCCTATTTCCTTGTCAGTCCTCTGTCATGTTTTTCTATCTATAGTGAAGAGTGATGCACTGAAGTCTCCCACTATTATTGTTAAAACATCTATAACTACCTTTAGTTTTGCCAATGTTTGCTTCATGTATTTTGGAGCCCCTTGATTGGGAGAATAAATAGTTATGTTTCTTATTTCCTCTTGGTGAATTGTCCCTTTTATTAATATGCAGTATCTTTCTTTGTCTCTTATGATGTCTTTACAGTTAAAGCCTATTTTATCTGATATTAATACAATTACTCCTGCTTTCTTTTGATTACATCTTGCATAGGACATCTTTTTCCATCCTTTTATTTTTAATCTGTTTGTATCCTTGGGTCTCAGACCTGTCTCTTGTATACAGCATAAAGATGGATTATATTTTTAATGCATTCTGCCAATTGATGAGTTTAGGCTGTTAAAGACCAAAATTATTACTGCAAGAGCAGTTCTCAAGTCTACCATCTTACCCTTTAGTTTTTATTTGTCAAACCTATACGTTCTTTTTCCCTCTCTCTCACTTTATCCTTTAATCACACTTACTGGTACTTTTTAGTTCCATGCCCTCCTCCAGACATCTCTCTGCTGTCTTTTTTTTCAGCTGACAGGACTCACTTTAGTATTTCTTATAGGACAGGTCTCTTGTTGACTAGTTCTCTCAGTTTGTTTCTTTGAAGATTGTAATCTCTCCCTTAATTTTGAAGGACAACTTTGCTGGATAAAGAATTCTTGACTGGAAGCCTTTCTTGTTCAGGATCTTAAGTATATCATACCTTTACCTTCTTGCCTCCACGGTGCTTTTGAGTAGTCCTAACGTAATCTTGTATGTTATCTCTTTTATGTACTGGACTGCTTTTCTTATTCTGCTTTCAGACCTTTATGCTTCTCTTCAATATTTGATAATTTGATTAGTATGTGTCTTAGAGTAGGCCTATTTGGTTTACTCTATTTAGGAATTGTTGGACCTTTTTGATTTGCATATTTGTGTCTTTTATAAGCTTTGGAAAGTTTTCCCTGATTATATAGTCAACTAACTTTCCCAGTACTTTATTCTTCTCTTTTCCTCCCAAGGCACCAATGATCCTTATATTTGTGCACCTTTTGTTGTCCATCATTTCCCTAATATCCAGTTCCATTTTTTCTAACATTTTTTGCCATTTCTTCTTTTGTGCACTCTAGTTCAATTATTCTATCTTCTAGCTCACTTATTTTTCCTTCTACTTCTTCAAATTTGCAGTCATTTGTTTCTAGTATATTTCTAATTTGGTCTACTATATCTTTCTTCATTGTGAGATCTGCCATTTTTCTATTTATCTTTTGAAATCTTCTTTATGCTCTTCTTGTGTCTTCCTTTACTCATTTATAAATATCCTTAAATACTTGCTCAATATTCTGTGACCCTCTGGGCTTTTGATTTGGTCATTTGGCTAGGCATTTCTACTTGGATATTCATGAAATTGTGATTTTCTGTTGTGTTCAGGGCATTTGATTATCTTAATAAGGTTATTTTGCTACTTCATTTCTTTGAGTCATCTAAAGGTTTATATTTAATTAGTTTTGTGTTGAAGGCTCACTTTTGCACTTGGTTTGTCAGAAATTCCCCACCAAACCAAGGCTTAGATCTCATGTAGGGGGTACAATTCTACTTGAGGGTCTATTAAAAGCTGGACAGGGATACACTGGTATTACAGTTGAAGAAAGCCTGCCCTCCACACCAGAGATCAGGGCTCAATTCCCAGCCAATGCACCCCCCCACCACCAAATAGATAAATAGTAAAATGCAGTGCAATAAAATAAAACACCTCAGCAGCAGTAGACCCCCCAAATCAGAAGGAGATACCTCAAGATATATTGGGAATGAACTCAGACTGGGTGCCCATGGAAGGGAAACAAAATATTTAAGAAGAAAATAAAAAAAAAAAACAAATATGAAATGTATATAAATAATAATACTGATAAATGGAAAATATATTTAACAACAAAAAATCCTAGGCAGACAGGGAGTTTGCCAGATTGCATTTACCACTTCTTCCCAGGAGTTGGCACTCCTGAAGCACCTCCCCGTCTTAGGCCTGCCCCTTCCTAACTGCAGTGACTGGCTAGGAAGATGACATGTGTGGCTGGGGCACTGCTCCTACCATGCAGCAGTGGGATAGCTGGTCCCAGTAAGCAGAACAGGGGAGCTGATTGCAGTGCCCTGGGGAGCAACTGATCTGCAGCTCTCAGTGCCTAACAGATCCTTCCTTTACCTCACCCAGTGTTACAGCTATTTGTGGTGCACAGCCTGGCAACTGCTTGCAGAAACCAGGAGTCTGGTTTTTTACAGTAGACATGTAGCTACATTTCAGGGCTCCCCACAGGTGCTGCCAGCTTCGTGGCTGCTTGGGGAGGTTTCCCCAGCCAGCAGCTGGGTCAGGCTGGAGTGGAGGGATGACATTTCCCTCAGAAATGTGCATTGCTACCTGCCCTGTACGGCAGTACAGCCATGTGGGAGTACAGACAATCAGACCTATCCTACTCTCCCCATCCCAATCTCCCAGCTTCTCTCCTCCCTGTGAAGTATTGGAGACCCTCTTAGATCACTCATCCCCCAGGACTACAGTCCTGGTCTTTCTTGCACATCACCTATCTTGTCCTGTGGAACAGGGGTAAATCCAGTCTACCTTACACTATCATCTAACCAGAAATCCTTCTTACAGTTTTGAATCTTTAATTGTAACGTTCTATTATTAGGTCATACATATTTAGAATTGTTATGTCTCCCTGTAAAAGGATCCTTTTTTATATGCTATGTCCATAATTATCTCTTCTAATACTTTTGATCATGAAAAATATATTGGCCAATATTAATATAACCGAGTCAACCTTATTATCTTTACTCTTCGCATATTATGTCCTTTTACTTCCTTATACTTTCAATCTATTTTGTGTTTTTATATTTAAAATTCAGCTCTTGAATAGAACAAGTAATTGGATCTGTTTTATTTATACCTAATCTACCAATTTCTGCCTTTTGATGGAGACAATTTAGTATGTAATTATTGATATCATTGGTTTAAATGTACTATCTTACTATGTTTTCCATTTGTCCCTTCTTGCTTTGTTCTGTTAATTGTTTTATTTATTAAGGTGTTTTATTTTATTTCTTCTGCTGACTTTTTAGCTATAACTTAAAAAAAAACAAACCTGATTTTCTGTAGCTAAGAATGTTACATTCTTAATTTTTCAGTGTCTATTTAGATTACCCCTTCATCTTTCACATTATATGAGAAGTCTTTAGTGGTCTAGCTATGCAACATATAGCCCAATCCTTAGCAAGATTTTTGTGGAATTCCCTCATATGAACTTGTGGAGCCCCCATTATGCTCAGCTTTCTCCTCTCTGTTGTTGTGCCCTGCAGATTCCAGCCACCTTAACTGCCTAAATTAATTTCTCTGCCTGAGCTCAGGGGAAAACCCAAGCTATGCTTGGATTTCAACTCTCTGAGATGTGGGCATCAAATTATATTCAGGCAGAAAGTTGGGTTATCATGGTACTTACTTTGTGAAATTTCATTCTCTCAGTCATCATCATCTTGTGTTATATATGTTGTCCACTGCCTGAAAGCAACTGCCTCACATGTTTTCTTGCTTTATAGATTGTATATGGTAGAAGGGCTAGTCTGATATGCGTTATTAAATTATGACCAGAAATAAAGTACAATCTGAATGTACTTTTTTGAGAAGGAAGAAGAAAACTAACAAGTATAACAATAGCAAACTGGGGAGAATGGAGAGAAATACCCATTTATAAAAATAGACAATTATAAGGATTTTTGTGGGTGTATGAGAGAATGTTATAAAAAGTAACACAATTGGTGAACTAGCATATCCTTGTGTCTCATTTCTCATAGGTATCTAAAATTTAAGTTGGAGTTAAAATCATGACCTCTTAAATAAGACAAAGCTGGATTTGAATCACAGTTCTATCTCATATGAGTTGTATGACAATTTATCTCTTAAAGCATCAATTTCTCCAGATATTAAACAGAGATAATAAATAATAATACTTATCTGGTTGCTTTTTATGTTAGATGAGGTATTATACTCAGTTGAGAACTTAGACTATAATGAGTTCTCAATAAATGTAAATTCTCTTCATCATAATCAGTAACAGTAGCATTATCATTATTAATATATCATCATTAGGTTGTTCCTATGGACTTTATTATTAGATGGTTAGTAATCTACAAATGTATATTTTTATAAGATTTGAAGTAAATCCAGGTAGAATAACTAGGTTGGATAGCCTATTGTCTTGATAATAAAATTCAGATTACAACATAAATTAATTATATGCTTTGAAATCCAACTGATTATTCCCATCTTTGACACTTACATGCCACTGAAAACTTTGACCCACATACCAACATTATTTAGATATATTTTAATATAAGAATGTAAATATAAGTCATCATTTGGTTATGTTTTATTTAACTAACTCTTAAGGGCTCACTCAGAAACACATGGAAGTATGAGTTGACCTACAGATCAATTAAGTAAAGACTGAGTTACTACAGTGTTTTTATTCATTTTCCTCACTGATCTGTCTTTGCAATAGTTGTCTATGAAATGCAAGAAAATTCTTAGCTGTACACATCCATTTAAAAAATCATATTTTATCGGCCAATAAATTCTATTTTCAGATTTCTGAGTAAATAATTTATTGCTGTACTCAGTAAACCAAATAGTGACAAGTTAAAACTTTACTCAAAAAGGACAACAAAGGAAAAAATACACCTTCTTATCTATCACACTGATCTACTAGGAAATGGGAAGAGCTGACATCAGAAGTCTTTATGGCCTCAAATAGGTATTATATAAGATCTGATAGCCTATATATAAGATAGAAATAGAAATAGTTGGGAAATAGCCATTTTATCTTGTCAGATCCTTTCAGAAGACTTAAGGTTCACACTAGCATTACCTGAGCAATATTTGCAAGGAATTGCTAAGTAATGGAAGTTTACCCTACAGTGCCAACAAGAAATGAAAGTATCATATCAGGACAAGTTCCTCAGATTGTCTTTCGATAAAGAATCTGAGCTTTTAACTTCATTTAATGATGAAAAACCCTGGACAATCACTCTTGTAATGTAATGGAACTTTTATCTCATTGTAAGTAAATTATGGATAGAGTTATACACTCAGGAAATGACCCACATAGCATATTCAAAAGGCAAATTCAAGAATGATGTTCAACCTTGAGCCAAATTTTGCACTTTACTGGAAAAATAAAGGATCAGCTTGGTAAAGTGATGAATGCAAAATGTCAAAAGAAATGAATGCCTTTTATTTCCAAAACACTCCTTGATGTGGACTGTCAGCTAATCTTTATCTTAAGAGTTCTTATTTTTTTTAGAAAATGAATCTGGAGCTGCTCCAGATATCTTAACCCCAATCTTTGGTTGTGACTTAGCCCTCTAGAATCAGCAAGGCAATGGTTCAGAGATCAGCTCTCACATTTATTTTCTTTGAGTCCTTAAGTGATTTACTTAAATTATTTAAGCCTCAATTACTTTTTGTGGACTAGTATTTGCCTTATGGAATTAATCTGAGGAATCCATAAAATGCAATTTGAAAGAAACTCTGATCCCTATGTTTGACCCATTTTGAGTGCTGAGAAGGGTAGTTATTATTGTTGTTGCTATCCATTTGACGTGTGAACTTAAGTCAATTACTAACTTATTTCTTACTTTCCTATCTCTCAAATGGGGATATTGTAACTTCATTCCAAAGTTATTTTAACAATAAATTAATGCATGAAGCATGAAGGGAACAGAGCTTGCCCTAACATAAGCATTTCTTAAGTGATTTGTAGAGGTGAGAGTATTGGATGGTGATAAGACCAGTCCATGAAAGAGGCATTCATACGGTGAATACCCAAAGGTGACAACTGCTAACATGTTCTAACTTTCCAACAAAACAAAATTTTTACCCTTTTCATACTGAGAATTAAAAGGTTTTATTTTTCTTTCTCTTTTCTGTAATTAGACCACTGAATTTTAAAATACAATAATATGGGGTACTGATGAAGAGTACGTACCCTGGAAGAATATATACTCTGAGTTTAAATTCTAGTTCCACCATTGAGTAGTATTTCCTCATCAATGAAAAGCCAGTAGTAGTGATTTTCTTTTATAGGTTTATTGTCCAAAAAAAAAGAAAGAAAAGAAAAACAACTAGGTAAAACATGTACTTTACGCTACCATATGGTAAGTGATCATTTCACTGAAAGAAAAAGTTCCTGAAATATTTCTTGAAATCATAGGGTGGGATGGGATGAAAAACCAATTAACCTATTCTCTGTCCTATGCAATATTACTGTCTTTAAGCCTATGGATATGCTTTACATTAGTACATTTAAACTACTTGAACAGTGCTTTTCAAATAGTAGGTTTTAACCTATTAGTAGGATGTGAATTTGTTGACTATGACCAGAAATAAAAACTGACACTCATTAGAATATAATCTCTAGGAGGGCAAGACTTCTGCTTATTTTTTTTTTTATTTTGTATATATTTGTATAGCTCCAGTGCCATGTAGTAGATGCTCAGTAAATATTGAACGTTAAATAAATAGATGAAGGGAAAGGATTGCTATAATAAAACAAATGTTTTTGTTTTTGAATAATAACATAGACTTAGGATATTTCACTGTTTGAGTAAAATTTCTCTCCAGACCCAAATCCACCCCACAGATTCATGTGTAGAGATGATAATAGCTAATATTTACCCCATTTTAAAATGGAAACTGAGACAGAAAGGTATAAGTAATTTGCCCAAGGTCATATGGCCAATAAATATCACAGCAAATACTCAAACTCAGATAGTCTCAAACCCTGTGAGAAACCATTGTGAGGGAAAAAAAAATTAATGGGAGATTACTTACCCTAAACCCTTATCCCTTAATAAAACTTTATACTTCAAAGACTCTTACAGCCCCTAAGAGAATAAAATGTTACTGGACAAATGGATTCTTGCCCTGTACTCAAATGAGCAATTCTGGAGAACTGGGTTTCAAAGAGAGAAAAAGTTTATTACCAGGCACATAGCAGCAGATCAGACAGCCTATTTCCCCAAAAATATGACTCCTGAAACTACAGCAATTTTGATAGATTTATAGTATTTAAATATGGGCAGGTTTTAGGATAATAAGTACAGTGGCCCCAAATGATGTAATTAGAGGTGATCTAATTATTGAGCATGCGCAGATTGATTACATGCTTAGTCACAGTGTTAGAACAAAATGGGGTTCAGTCCAACACTCATAACCATGCAGTGAGTTGAGGTTGAAAGGGGTTTATTGTAAAGGAGTGAGGGGGAAGAGGAGGGGGGGGAAGAGGTAAGGGGAAGGGGTGAAAGGGTAAAGGAACACTTTCTTCAAGAGCCTGAAGAAAATGTACACGTACATTGTGATGTGTTTCTCCTTTTACACTCTCAAGTTCACCATCCCTTATCGGTCCTGAATTCTGCATTTGGTGACTCGTCTGATTGCCTTTGGCTAGTATTTTTGCTTTCTTCTTTTTGTGCCTGTCCTGACTTGTTTGCTCTTTATTGGTGGAGTTTGTGCTGTAAGCCCTTCTTTGATGTGGTTTCTTGCCCTGGGCAGCATTTGACAAGAGGCATCAGGACTTGTGGCAAGGAGGAGGGGGGAGGGAAAGGGTCACGGGTCAGCGGACCGTGAGCTTTGGTCATTGCTGCAGGGGGAGGACGGGATGGGGGCCTGAGTTCCATCCCCTGTGTCCTGTCACACAGGACGCATGTCAGACAATGGCAGCCGTGGTATGATGATGTGTATGACTTTTAGTATTATAATGAGGCACAAATGACTTAAAGATTAACGTTTAAGCTACTACACATGTCAGGCAGGCCCATTTTGTTTAGCCCCAGTCTCGGTTACACAAATAATTCGGTAATCAAAATCATCCCTTAAATCTCATTTTCTCAGTTACAGAAAGAAGGGGCTTGTTCTTTCTTCTCACAGGGTAAAAGAATGGGAGAATCACTTGCAGACAGTTTTTATTTATTTGAAACAAAGTCTTTAAAGCATGATCTGTGCACTGGAGTGATTTTGTATCTCTGTCCCATTAGGGAGCCAGAAGTCAACAGAACAGACCAAGTAGGGACTGCTTAGCTTTTCCTAAAAGTCTTTTCTTAAATATCAAACTGTTTCTGGCCCTACTACCATCTTTTCACCCCAAACCAGAATGCACACCACTTATTCCAATGCCATCTTCTACATGCATATTAGTGGTCCTGTTATTATATAGAACCATGTCTGTCTCCTCCGCTGGTTCAAGAAAGTCTCATGAGTAAGTTCTTTTCTCAATCCTTTATTTTTCCTAGAATATTAGCAGTGTGGAACTTTATGGGCATTCAATATATATTTGTTTAACCAGTGAATAAAGGATTAGAAAGGTTTTAAGAAACAGATTCTGTCTATACTCTAGCCTAGCCAGGCACTTCCAGAATTGGGCTGAAAATCAGAGAAAATTGTGTCCTCTTTTAACCAGAGGTTTATGCTCTTAAATGAATAACAAATGAACACCTTCACCCACATTAAAGGAGGCTATTTCCTATTATTATTAAGATGCATTAACACCTTGTAGGGCTTGATTGAGGTATTCTTTACAGAGATAAAATTGAAGCCTTTAAGCTTGAGAACTGCTAAACTGTGACCGGAAACACAAAAGATAAAGGTCTGCATTTTCTTTGATCTACTCAGGGTGTCTGATTGAGTTTTCACTTCCTTTAAAAAGTGTTTCAGGTTGAACCTTAACTTAGAAAAGAGCAATAGGAGAAACTAGTGTTTTAGAAAGATTTTTTCAAATTATTTTACAAAACTAAAGCAATGATAGGGCCACCTGCTCAAGCTCATTCAATTGTGAATTGAAATTACTGGGGGACTAGTCCCTCCCCATTTCACCACTGCATGCGAAACACACACATACGTACACACACACACAGAGAAACATACATTTTCTTTTTCTCTTTCTTTGTCTCTCACTTTCCATCCTCCCCCAAATCATATGTTCCTTGGAATATCTGCACAAATAATTTTAATCATATGTTGTTGCTTTACCAGAAAAGAATTCCACAAACAAGGATTGAACTCTACCAAGGGGAAGAAATAGTTCAGTTTCCCTGTATTACCAGACAAAAGCTATGGATTCTTTTGCCTGATGCACTCAGTAACCAATTCCTGAGACACCAGGGTTTCAAAGAGAGAAAGAGTTTATTACTAGGTGCATGGTAGGAGAGAAGATGGTCTAGTGGTCCAAAATCTGTCTCCCTGAACTGCAGTAATTCTGATAGTTTTATTGGAGAAAAAGATGAAAGCACAGTGGCCCCAGATGAGGTAATTAGAGGTGATCTGATTATTGAGCACGCACAGACTGATTCCGTGCTTAGTCACAGAATGTGTGTAAGAAAATGGTGGAGAGGTCGAGGTGACTTGTAGGTTAAAGTGTCGGCTACTGCGCATGTCAGGCAGCCCCAGTGTAGTTAGATCCAGTATCTGTTATCAAGATAACTTTAGATTTGGGGTGGGTTAGTTCTGGGCTGACCAAAGACCCTTCATTAATAAAGATTGGAGGCTGTATTTAGTGATTACAAGACTCTAAAGTTGAAAAACTGTACCTGGGTACAAATGAAGGCTAGTCACAAAGTTTTTACAATGACAGAGACAGAAGATGAGAGCTATGCAATCATTATTAGAGATCAGGGCAGTTGGAATACAATTTAGAGATTTCAGTATTTCCCTCTTCTACTCCAATATACCAGAAAGCAAAGAGGAATATCTATATAATGATTCAATAATCACAATAATTCGTTAAATCCTGATTTCTTGGTTAGACCTATCTGTCATATATATTCTCAGCATTTTCACTTGCTTGAATTTTCTGACATAAACCTTCCTGTACATTGAGCTTCTCACACTCAGATAAATTAAATGAATAACCCCAAGGATGCTCAAGTCTTAGGTTTTATTGTTGTCTACCAGACAATGGACTGTCATATGGTTTATTATCTGTGTGAAATGGGAATATTCCACTCTGACCCTGATGGCATGCATAGAATCAGGTTGTGATTAACTGCATACTTATCAAACCCATTCAGTGGAGGTTTCAGTTGACATTGATAAATCTACACAGCAATGAGATCAAAACTAGATGATACATGTGGTACTTTGGAGTGGAATAATTTGATTGAATTATTTTCCCTATATGGATTGGCAAAAAAAAAAAGACAGCACATAAGAACAGCATAAAGTTTGTTTTGGGATCACCTTATAGCATTCAGATTATTTTTGTTATCTTAGACATCTACATGTTATCTACCAAACAAAGACAATGGATTCTTTTGCACCATGTACTCAAATGACGAATTCTTGAGATGCTGGGGTTTCAAAGAGGGAAAAAGTTAATTGCTGGATACAAAGAACATCAGATGGCTTATCAGCCCAAAATCTGTCTCCCTGAACTGTATTAATTCTGATAGTTTTATAGTATCAGAAGATGGCAGGTTTTAGGATAATGAGCACAATGGCCCCAGTTGATGTAATTAGAGGTGATCTAATTAGTAAGCATGCACAGATTGATTACATACTTAGTCACAGAACATATGTAAGAAAATGGCAGCCTTAGCATGATGATGGGTATGATTTTTTGTATTATAATGAGACACAGATGACTTAAAGATTAAAGTCTACTGTGCATGTCAGGTGGGCCTATTTTGGTTAGAGCCAATTTTGGTTATTAAGATAACTTTGGACTTGGGGTAGGTTAATTCTGGGCTGACATAGGACCCTTCATTGATAAAATTAGGGGCTGTCTTTGGTGATTATAAACTCTATGTTTGAAAACCTGGATAAATGGGTATAAATGAGGATCAGTCACAAGGTTTTACAATCACAAAGATACAAGATAAAGGTTATACAATCAAAATCAGGGCAACTAGAACACAGTTTGACAACTTCAGGTATTTCTTTCTGGCTATTTTAATATACTCAGAACGTACAAGGAAATTATTTAATAACAATGATTTGTTAATTCCTACTTTCCCAGTTACATATAGATGAAATTAATTCTTGATAGTCCTTTAGGGACCCTACCTTTTAAAGACACATAATAAAGGGATTTTTGAGCAATTTTATGCCTATCATCCATATCCCTAAAAAATCTTTCCCTAAGAAAAAGCTCATCCTAAACAACTTGGATATAGGAATGAAGGCTTCCCAGTGTTTAAGTAGCTCAGGAAGTAGGAGATAAATTGCTTAATTTTTGAAGATACATTAAGGCAGGTAATTAAGGAATGATTATGTTGTAGAACATCAAGAATATATTTCCAAAAGGCAATCTACTCCTGCTTAGCTTTATTGACCTGCTCAATAAATCCCACAGACAGAACGTGATGGTGGTTTCTGGTTTACTCCTAGAAATGTAACTTACATAAAGTTTTAGTAATAGTCATGGTTGAGGAAGAAAGGAATGAGCACATTTTCCTTTATCTTGAAATGGTCCTTTTGGAAAATCTAATTCACCCCAAGAGAAGGACAATTGGTCACCTAAATTGTCTATGAAGAATCAAACCCTCCACCAAATCTTAATTCTTCCTCTAAAGCACAGAGGTTTCTTTGTTTCTGGCACTGCTATAAACCCATCCATGCTCATATGAAGAATTTGTCCTGCTGTTTAAATTAATCTTTATGACTAGATAAAAGTGATTTTGCATAGTATTCAAACTTCCTTCTGATGATGAGTCAATGTTCCCAGAAACCAAAATATTTAAAGGCAGCTTTTTAAATTTGTCACATCATGTTATATTGGATGTTGTGCGGTGCACCAAAAAGAGAGACTACACAATTTAAAACTGCAAGCCAATTTAGAGTCTTTATTAGCCAGCTGGCAACTGCCTCAGAAACTTCCAAGAAAGAAGATTCAGAGAGCAGCCCCTAGAGGTTTTCAAGGTGTGTTTATAAAGGCTAAAATTATGTTGTGGTTTTGCAGTTGCTAGCAAGCAAGTGTATCATAGAAGCAGAAAAATGCCATTAGCTGTTGCCAAAACACATCCCATTCCCTCAGTTTCCTAACACTGGTTATTGTTTAACTCCTGGGGACATTCCACCCCAATGTTGTGGGGACGTTCCCTGCTTGGGCCTGATTGATTGCTCCTGTTGGGCCTGATTGATTGCTCTGGTTGGGCCTGACTGATTGCTTCTGGCCCTCCACATTGGACATTCAATGAGTACTTTGCCTGATTTGCCTTTTCAGTTAACAAATAGTCCTGAAAAATACTGATGGAAATCAACATTCAAATTCTGAGTGCCCATTTGTTTTCAAAATTGTTTTATTAAGAAATTGTTTTCTTCAGTTAAGGGTACCATTCTTATAATATTTTAAGTAAAGTGTGAATAAATAAAAATTGTATGTATATTGACTGTATTATTAAAATTAAAATAGACTGAGTTCTCCATTCTTATTTTCCCGCAGGTTAAGATTCCTAGAATGCTGGATCAAAAAAAAAACTGGCATTCCAAAGGCAGTGATTTCAAAGTCAATTACATTCTCCAAAACACTGTTCATACGAAATCAAATGGAAAAGACCACTATGAAATTCAAGGGGTTTCTCTGGTTGAATCAAGAGGGATTGGAACACTCCCCAGACCTCTGACTTCCTTCCTTCCATGTTCTTCAGGAACTTTGTCAGATACACTTTGATAATTACTGATCTAGTTGAACATCATTTACAGAGGGATAACAAAAATACCTGGAGATTGTAAATGAACTTAATTATTCAGGATAACACACAGAAGTAGAGGTAAAAATAAAATAGAAATCAGTTCAATTCTATTTATAACAGCCTTCTCCATGAAGACGAAACAGAGAATCATTAGTTCATATTGATCACATCTTCCCATCTTTTTAGCAACCACAATCCTTATCAGCTGTATTCATTCAGATATAAAAAAAAAATTGAGAAGTATTTCAAGAAAGTGAACTTGTCTTCTACCAAGGAAAATTGAGCACAGTTTAAGAGTTGGGTCTACATGTCACATCTTTTTTAATCTCATGCAGTGATTTTGGTCTATGAGAAATGCATAATTGATAAACGATAAGAACTAATACAGTATAATGTAGCATTGCCAGTATTGCTGTTTGGGCGACATATCCCACAGAACAACCTCTGAACAATATATTAATGTGTGTTTCATGAGAAAGGATTCCATGAACAAATAAATGTTGGGAAGGCTGAGTTAAACAATGTTAAAAAGCATGGATGAACTTCTCAGAGCCTTTACTATGCTAATATATATCATGAATCTACAATAATTGGCATTTTCAAATTTATTGCTAAAATAGAGACTTTAAAAATATGTTTGATGTTGCATGTCTTAGAATGGTGGTCTGAACATTATTTAGTAAAATGTTAAGAAAGGAGTAGGACAAGAAGTCAGAAATTCGGTGATTCTAACTTAAATACTCCCACACTACATAAATTTTGGAAAGAAACTTCTCTGAGCCTCAGTTTCTTCAGCCATAAATGGCATATATAATACCAGTGCTGCCTATTTGAGTTACTTAAGAATCAAATGAGATAATGAATATAAAATGCTTTGCAAATGGCAATGCGTTAAGTGTAAAACATGTTTATTATGCTGTAACTACACAATCATAACTTTATCAATTGACTTGAATAGATTCACATGCAGATAATATTAGCATAGTTCCAACTAACCTTTCCAGAATAAGATGGCAATATATCTATTGTATTCGAAGGACTTGCAATTATGATGAACATTTTTAATTATTCCTAGTAGCAGAGAATTTGATAATCTCTTTTACTGTAACCTGATTTCTCCTAATGAGAAATTAGTTGAAACATTACCAAATCCTGTATATAAACATAACAAGAATGATTGAGTAGAAATATGAAAATGTGCTTCATCCATTTAAAGATTTTTCTCTGTGAAAAGTTACTAATGTAAAACAAGTTCACATGTCAAAAGAAAGAACAATATAGTCTATCTATAAAAATATATAATTTAATAGTCAATCTAAGGGGATAAATACAAACTTGTTTTTTTAAGTCTTTTTAAATAACTAGTTACTTATCAATGCTATTTTTCCTCAATGAGTAAAGCTATTTTTGAATCAATTGATATTTTGTTTTCTTTGAATTTGCTCTAACTTGCCTACAAAATAGTTTGGTTGCAAGAGGTCTATAGAAGACACCTTTAATTAATAGTTCCACTAGAAATTATTTTTAATCGATAGGATATAGTTGTTTAAGAACAAATAAAGATTTTAAACCAAAGGAATATGGAATTGATAAATGCAGCAAACTTGAACAATATTTCCATACACATATATATATATAGTTTGAAAAAGTGAAACTTTAATATCACTTCCATGAGAATAAGAAATGTGTCTATGTATAGTGCTACTATATTCCAGGGTCCAGAAGAGTGATTGCATATAGCAGATGCTATATAATTATTGTTCACTAAAATCCAGGATTGTTGGTGCCCTAGTACCTGACAAAAGCAGGTACTTCTCTGGAAGAAGATAAGATTGTCCAAGGCCTCAAATATTTCTACAAATTTTATTTCAAATACATTTCTAAAACAGAATAACAGATACGTAGACACATAAGAAATAGGCAACATGAAAAACAAAGAGGAGAAACAGAAGCACAAGGACACCAGATATTGGAAAATAAATTACATATATGTTTGGAAATTTCTAATAAACAGGAAACCATTTAATTATAACATATGTGAAAAATAACCAAATATGAATTCTATAACAGAAATTTAAGTGAATTTTAAATTAAGAACTCAAGGAATGTTTTCAGTAATAAACTAGATCTAGCTATGGGTTTTTAGTTAAAAGAAGAATTAATAAATTGGGAGATATGTTAGAAGAAACTGTTCAGAACACAAATAAACAAAATATCAAATTTGTGGGTATATTGTTATAAAAAGATATAATGATAAGTTCTAACATAAGGGTTTTAGAAGCAAAGAAGAGAATGGAATGGAGCAGAAGCTATTTTTTGATGAGATAATGGCTGATAGTTACACTAAAGTGAAAAAGAACACATGAAGTCACAGAATCAATAGGCCTAACAAATACCAAGCTGTATAAATAAATATAAATCCACATATAGACAAACTGTACTGAAATAACAAATGCAAATACAAAATTATAAATGTACCCAGTAAAAAAAATAAGTGAAAAGATTGCCTTCAAAAAGCCACAGTTAGAAAGGCAATTAACTTCTCAGAAATAACAATGAGAAACAGAAGAAATTGGAATGATGTCATCAATTTCAGGAAGAAAATAAATCTCAATCTCAAATTATATAATACTCAAAGAAAATACTGCTCAATAATGAAAGTAAATGTGATAAGTTAAATTACGTACCCCAGAAAAATATGCTTTTAATTTTAACTGTGGGTGTGAACCCATTATATATAGGACCTTTTAAAGTTGTAATTTTTATTTAAGGTATGGCCAACTGAATCAGGATTACTCTTAATTCCATTACTGGAGGACTTATAGAGAAGACCACAAGGAAGATACCATGAGGAAGCAAGGAGATGCCACCAAATGCGTTGCCATTTGATGGTAAAGTCAAGGGCAACAGTGTTGCTGGCAGTCAGCCCCAGAATACCCAGGTCTATGGGGGAAAGAATCACCTTCTTGGTGCCTCAATTTTGGATTTCTCCTAGTTTCAAAAACATGAGCCAACACATGCCTGATGTTTAAGCCAGCTCATTTTGTGGTTGGCTTTTGTGATTGCACCTGAGAACCTAGGAGTGTAATAACATTTTTCAAATCCAAAAATTGAGAAATTTTCCAGCAGATTACCATTGAGTCAGACTATACTTTCAAAATGGGCACTTCTTACATTGAGTGGCTCTGCTTAAATCCTGAGATCAGAGCTATGTTCCCTCCTGGGGCGGTCAGAAAAAAAAGCACGTCTGAAGGCAAATCCATTCCTAAAGGTGTGAACTCATTCTAAATAGAACATTTTGATGGTGCTACTTCAATTAAGTTGTGACCCGATTCAATCAGAGTGAGTCTTAATACTATGATTTGAGTGCACTTTAAGAGAATGAAATTCATATAAAGAGGGAGAAAGCCATGGAAGCAAGAAGCTGAAATCAATGCAAACCAGAAGACAAGACCAGCAGGTGCTGCCATTTGCCTTGCTATATGACAGAGGAGCCCAGAATCATTGGTAGTCAGTCTTTGAGAAGAAAGCATTGCCTTGATGATGCCTTGATTTGGACATTTTCCCACTCTCAAAACCATGAGCAAATAAATTCCTGTTATTTAAACTGACCCATTTCATGGCATTTGTTTTGAGCAGCTGAGTTAAATAAGACAAATTTGGGTACCAGGAGAGTGAGGTGTCACTAATGCAGATACCAAACTGTGGAAATGGCTTTGGAATTAGGTAATGGTTAGAGGCTGAAAGAACTGTGAAGTCCTTGATAGGAAAAGCTGAGATTGCTTGAAGAGACTATTGGTAGAAATATGGATGCTAAGGGTACTGCTGATGAGGCCTTAAGAACAAAATGATGAATGTGTTATTGAAAACTGGAGGAGAGCAATCCTTGTTTTAAAGTAGAAAAGAACTTGGCAAAATTGAGCTCTGTGTCAGATGGAAGGCAGAATTTGAGAGTAATGAACTTAGATATTTAGCTGAGGACATTCCCAAGTTAAATTTGGAAAGTGCAGCCTAGGTTCTCCTTGCAGCTTATAATAAAATGTGAGAGGAAAGAGATAAGCTTAGAACTGAGCTCCTGGGCACAAAGAAAACAGAAATTTATCATTTGGAAAATTTTATGATACCTTTTTTATCACTGAAATTTATATTTATTAAATAAGAACATTTAGATCTTTTAGATGATCTTTTTAAATAAATAACTCCTGTGCATATGTAAAAAGGGAGATAACTTTGAAAATGATTCAAGTACTCCTAAAATGTCTTAACATTAAACTCTAATTATTTTGAATTACTTTTCAACCAAGAATTGTCAGTGTCAGTGTTTTCTCACAAAATATTCTTTTCTGTGCCATCCAAGGCATTGGTGGTCCATAATTTTTTAAAATAATATTCCACTCGTCTCCAAGATTTTCTTTCAATTTCTGATGCTCATTCTTCAAATTCTACTGATTTCCTGATTTTAGCAAACGATATAAATTGAGGATTTTCAGACAATGTCTAGGGCTCACAGTTCTTTCTCAAATGATTCTTAGTTATTTGATGATCTATACATCAAAGGATTGCAAATATTCAGTCATGCCACCAAAAACAAGATAAAAGTGACCAAATTGCATGTACGTAAGCAAAAACCTCTTGAATACTATCTTTTGATAGCAATTTTATTTCAACTTGTTAAATTGTAAAAACATGCATTTTAGAATCAATGCAATATGATATTATTGGTAAAACTCTGTCTCCATTATTAGCAATGTCTAGGACATTGTATTGTCCTAGACTCAGAGTAACTTAATCACATTTGGTTTCTTGAGGGGTCTTAGAGAGACATTCAATAAGATGCAAGTGAACTAGATCTTTCCCCTTCCCAAAGACAACCCAAAGTTATGCTAAAGTCTTTGTAAAGGAGAGAATAATGTTCTGCATACATGGGCAGACTGTGCTAGTTTGGAACTGTTATTTACCCTAGAAAAGCTATGTTCTTTTACACCTGACCAATTGTTTTAGAATGGAAGATTTTGATTAGATTATTTCCATGGAGATGTGACACATTTAGGTCCTAGCTTTTGATGACATTATTTCCATGAAGGTGTGGCCCCGCCCATTCAAAGTGGGTCTTAACCAGTGCTTTAGTTTCTTAAATGATGCCAGAAATGCAGAATACCAGAAATGGATTGGCTTTTATAAAGGGAATTTATTAAGTTACAGATTTATAGTTCTAAGGCCATAAAAATGTCCAAACTAAGGCATCCAGGTATTGATACCTTGATTCAAGAAAGGTTGCTAGGTCCAGAATACCTCCAGCAGCTGGGAAGGCATGTAGCTGGTGTCTGCTGGTTCTTTGGCTTTAGGTTTCAAACAGCTCTCCCCAGGGCATTTTCTTTCACTATCCCCAGAGGCCTCTGTCTTCTGTCTGTTCTTTCCAAAATGGTTCCCTCTTAAAGGACTTCAGTAGGTAGGTTAAGACCCACCTTGAATGGGTGGAGAGACAATCCCCATGGAAACTACCTAATCAAAAGTTCCCATCTATAATTGGGTGGGACATATCTCCATGGAAACAGCTTAATCAGAAATATCCCACCAGAAATATTGAATCAGGATTAAATAACATGGCTTTTCTGGGGTACACAACAGTTGCAGACTGGCATAATTAGTTTACTGGAGTGCTTTAAAAGGGGAAACATTTTGCTGAACCCACAAAGACACAGACATTTGGAGATCAAGACAGAAGTGGCCTGAGTGCTAAGCAAGAACTCACAGAAATAGCTAGACCCTGAAGAGAAGAAATCTTTACCCTAGTTTTGCCCCAGAACAACTAAGTGAGACCCACAGGTGTTTATAGAGGAAGCCACTGGAATTAGAAGCTGGTAGCAATGGAACCAGGAACAAGGACCAGCAGACATCAGCCTTTCTTTAGGGTTAAGGTATCTTTATCTGGATATCTTAGTTTGGATATTTTTCAGACCTTAGAACTATAAACTTCTAACTTAATAAATCCCCTTTATAAATTCCAATTCTGGTATATTGCCTTCTGGCAGAATTACCAAACTAAAACAGAGACTGAGTTCACTCAGAATTATAAACGAAACTAGTTGGTTAGTTCCTTCTGCTACCTAAGCCCTAAATAGTGTGAATGAAAACTTATCCCAGGCTAATGATCCTCTGATCAATACAGCTTTGAAAAGCAATCCATCTGGTGAGAGAAAATGAGTAAAATTTTTACAAATAGCTGGGCTCTGCAAATTTAACCTGATGAGGTCAAGCAAATCTAATAATTGTTTAGGTAAGATGTCATGTATAGGTTTCCCAGACTCTCATGACCTCATTTATGTATGTATAGTTCCAAATTTCCTGAAGAATAAACAAAATAAACATTGAATGGTAGGTATCTATGCATTCTAAATGACCACAAACATGTACCGATCCAGAGAAATTTTGCCTACCCTGGCTATCCACACTGATTTCAAACCAAGTGTAGTGTTCCAAAAAACAAGTGTTCCAGAATTATGAGAGCCAAACATTTGATTAATTTTTTTGTTTGTTTAGGGCATAAAAATATTTTTCTTGCTAAGTGGTTTATAATGTTGTTCTATTGATAGTTCACTATTTATAAATTATATCATTTGCATCTGCAATATGCTATTTAGATCCATCTATATGTATGTGATCATTTGCAATTTGCAAATAGTTATTATTAAATGTTCCCAAGCAAAAGCATGATATATGTTACACCTGCAAATTTCCCTCAAGACTGAGTACAATTATTACAGATTAGCTAGTTATTGGGTGATTTATTCTGCTTGCAATTCTATCAGTAATTTTTATATCAATATACAGATATTTTAAACATCCAAAGAACATTTTGTTTCATTAAGTTAAACTCCACTGTATTTTAAGCTTTGGGATAGAGTCAGTGAGTGAACTTACCTGTGTTTATAAGTCCATGTTGAACATGAGCGGTGACATCAAATGTATCATTTTAGGTCTGCAGATAAAGAATTAATATTATTTACACTACTGACCAAAAAAAATCAGTTCATTTAAAATTTTATCATGTTCAATGTATTGGCAAAGGCAAGAGTTGCTGGAGAAAAATATGATTTGAAATGCTAATGTAATACAAAGTGATAGAGCTGTCCAAGAGATTGGAGTGAGTAAGGCTTTCAATCTGGCCCTGTGACGGAAAATGGAAAACAAAAGTGCCTGTTCTTTGGCTTCATTACCTAAGTAGGAGGATAGTATCCAGATGTTGTTCCCTCCAGTAGAATGGTGTAGAGCAAACACTCTGGGCTTAAAATGTAGAAGTTTCAGTGAAATTAAGAGGCTTGACCAGGGTCACTTATGTGAAAGAACCAGAACTTGAGTTAGCCTAGCAACTGCTTATTCCAATGCTCATTCCTTTTACCCTTTGGAGCCAATATTATCAGAAGTGCTTTGTTGGTTATTAAAAATATTTTTCAAAAAATGGTAAAAAAAAAAGACCAAGCCCAGCTCTCCTCTGATACAGTTTTGCAGTCTGTTTGAAAAGTTAAGACATGCATAGCTGAAATGATGACAGAGTAAAAGCCTAAGTAATAGTGTAAATTATGTAGGAGGAGAAATAAGGAAAGATGGTCTATCATTTATTATTATGAAAGAAATCACCTTCCCAAGCTCCATGGTTTAAACTAATAAGTATGTATTTGTTGCACTTGCATCTGTGAATAAGCAGGGTAGTTCTGCTGATAGGGACCAGGCTTGGCATATTTTGGCTGGGTTCACTCATATATATGTGTTCAGCTGTCAGGCGAACTGGACCTGGGTATTCTAGGATGGACCTTACTCACATCTGGCAGTAGACTGGCACAATGCTACTGACTAGGTCTTGTATCTTTCATTATCCAGCAGAATATCCTGAGCTCATTCTGCAGGAGGTAGAAGAATATGAGAGCAAGTGGAAAAGTGCAGGGCCTTGGAACTTCTTGGTCATTGCATTCTGTTTGCCAAATTCCTTTACATATGGGTAAGGAGAAATACTATAATCACAATGAGATGAGCTGTAAAGTGACTGTACAAAAGGCTTGGATAGAGAAGGGGGTAATTAATTGGGCACATATTTTTAATGTTTAACAGAGTTGGTATTAGAATGTTCTGGAGGTGTCAGAGAAAATCTCTCAAAAATGATTAAAACTGAGGTAGGCCTAGGAGATAAATGGATGCTCTATTTGCAACAACAATAACAAATGAATATTTTGGGAAATGCAGAGATGAAGAAATAGAGTATTAACAGTGAGGAAATTGAAATTTTATGATATTCATTTTATGAAAAAAATGTTCTATGTTTAATTTATGTGTTAATAGCTGAAAAAATGAGGTAAAGAAGAAAATATGCTTATTAAATGAAATTATTAAATCTAAAATGTAGTGTAATATAGTTTAGCTTCTATTAGTAAAATTTTAATACTTAGCTGACAATTGAACATAAAGGATTCACATGTGGCTTCAATCTGGAAGGTTTTAAAACTTCAGACTGAAAATATCAGAATGTCACAGGTACATAACATTGCACAATAGTTCATTAGACTTTTTAAAAAAGAAAAATAATAATTATCAGTGGACCCACCATTCAAATTTTCTTTTCCTAATGAAAATTTTTAGAAGTAATAAAAGTTTGTTACATCCCAACACATAAGAAAATAACAAAAATGACTGACTTAATCAATATGAAAATAAAAATAAATGGCCATGAACTTTAAGTTAGAATTATTTAATAACCTTTGCAAAATATAAAGATCATTTGGCTGTCTTGAAAGAATATATGAAAGGTCATCTAGTTCATCTTTCTGACTTTAGATGGAATATTTCTCTCATAACAGTTCTATATTTAGAGATACCATTTTTTAGACTGCTCACAAAACAGCAAGAGACTACTTATTTGAAATAACAGAGCTTAAAAAAAAGAGACCTGAGTAAATGCAATTGATATGCCCCATACACATTGAACTCATTTGTGTATACACACTTGGGTAGCCTCTGCTGATGTAATCCACGGAGATTTACTTAACTTCACTGGACCTCACTTCCTACTTCTATGGAGTATATCTATACACTCTTAAAATTGGATTACTTAATCTGGCTACAATTCACTACCAGCTCATGGTAAATGTTGAGTGTGGACTTTGCAGCATAAACAATGGCCTCGAAATCCTGGCTCTTTACTTTTCAGCAATGTTCTCTCTGGCCAATCCTTCAAATCTCTCAGCCTGAATCCGCTTATTTGTAGAAAGCAAAATTAATATTACCTAATCTTAAACGGCCTGAAAATGTGGAGCTGTGCTCTGGTGGCCATGTCTCTTGAAGATAATTGTATGATGATACAGCTGTCACAGTATGACTGTGTGGTTGTGAGAGCCTCATGTCTGATGCTCCTTTTGTCTACTTCATCGATGGACAAATAAAACATATGGATTAAAAATAAATAAATTATAGGGGGAACAAATGTTAAAATGAATTTAGTAGACTTTAATACTGGTGATCAGTGAAGGGGAGGGGTAAGGGTTATGGTGTGTATGAATTTATTTTCTGTTTTCTTTTTATTGCTTTTTCTGAATTGATGCAGATGTTCTAACAAATGATCATGATGAATATACAACTATGTGATGATAGTGTGAGTTATTGATTATATAACAAGAATGGAATGATCATATGATAAGAATGTTTGCATTTCGTTGTCATATTTTTAAAAAACATTTTTAATTAATTAAAAAATATTACCTACCTTAGTTTTTATGAGGAATGAATGAGAAGTTGCATTAAATGAGCCCCTTGCACATTACCTGGCATGTGGTAAGTGCTTCTACATAAGTCATTAGTATTGTTAGTTGTTGATGATTTCTTACTCACATAGTAAATTTTGGCAAGATAATCTGGTATCAGATTATCAGAAATATCAGAAAGTTAGATTCCAATTGATTGGCATGAATGTTCTGATTCAAGAAAGGGTTTTTATTCTTGTAAGGTGGATGGTATCATTTGAGCTCACTGCTGTAATCCTTCTGAACATGGTTTAATGTGAATCAGTTGCCCTGGTCTTGATTCCAGGGGGACTGAACAGAGTTCTTAGAATTTTCTTTCTTTTCTTGTCTCTCCCTCTTTCACACATCACCTTCTTTTTTCCTCTATTCATTCATTTAACCCCTTATGCATTTCTCTGTCCATCAGCTCTTTCTCATTCACTCATTCAATGTCTGAATATTCATTTTAAATTGTGTTGGAACATGGGCACATAGAGCTCTTCTTCTCACACCCTTAATGGCTTTCCATCCCACTCAGAGAAAAGCCCAAGTCCACACAATAACTCATTCCTCTCAGCTCTCATCTGTTCCACCACTCTCCACCCACTTTCTCCACTCACTTTCTTCCTACTTTCCTCTGTTACACGAGTATGTGCACTGCCCCTGGGCTCTGCACCCGCCATTCTTTCTGCTGGTGCTCTCTCCCTGGAGATATGCACATCCCTCACTTCTTTATTTTCTTTAGTTCTCAAATATTATTTTATCAGTGACATCTCCTTTGGCCTTCTGTATGAAAGTGCAGACTTTCCTACAACTACACTCCCAATGTCTTGGTTTTACTTCCACCTCATATATCGCCATGTGACATGTGGTCTGTTTACATGTTTTATTTATATTATGCATCTCTTCCTGTCACTCCCCCCACCCTGGCATATAAACTCCAAGAGTTTAAAACTTCATCGTTCATGGTAATATACCCAAAGCTTAGAATAAGGCCTGAATCATAGTATGTATTCAATAAATAATTTTTTCAATGAATAACATGAATGCATAGATATGTTGGTTTTCATTAAAATGATTTAAAATCTTTGATAAGCTAAATATTATGATCTAAGGAAGTTGAAAGACTACAGTACTAAGTTCTGCCCTTAGTTGAGATCAGTAACCTCAGCACTCTATTTGCAAATATATGAGCTTAGGGTCAAAATGGTTGTATTCTGGCTTGAAAGAATTCATTCATTACAAAAGCAACAGACTACAAAATCTTTTTAAAAGTGATGTTTGATTACTTGGTTTAATGTTTTATTTAATATAGCATTCATTTATTATTAATGATGTTCCTGATTTACCCAATATGTTCCAAATGAAATTTTTCCTTCATGAATATTAAGAACATTCTGGAATCTCTCTGTTCCTTTCTCCCTCATAATCTTTCCAAAAAAAAAAAAGATTTGTTCTGAGTCACCAGGGCCTGAAGTTCAGAGCTAGGGCGTGAACAGCCATTGTGTTGCTGGAAGCCTGGCTAGGTACTGCCAGCGGTGAGGGAGATCCCACACTGGCCCAGGGGCCATGCTGAGGGAAGAAAAAGGTCAAGAGAACTGGTAAAAGTGGACTTCTCAGACAAAGCTCTCCTAAATGGCTTCACTCTCCACCAGTCCTATATTCACAACCCACTCAAAGGTGCCAGGCAGCAGGACCTTGTGCTACATTTACCCTAATCTCCAGCTGCCGCAGCTCTACCCTGTCCCTTCAGCTCTCCCAGTTTGACCTTTTTCTAAAAAATTCCCTTCCCCATCTGCTATATTTACACATGAATTCCTTAGAGTTACTGAAGCTTCACAGCTGCTGCCTATCTACTATAATGCAACAAAACAGCCTTGTGAGCCAAAGTATAAATATGATTTCAAGATCTACCACAGTCCTAGAAAATAAGTTTTATGGGCTATTAAATGGTACATGAGGGTTTCTCAAGAACCATGTCTGATTCCATACATATTCAGGCAACCAAGTTTGTACTTTGGGAAAAATGCAGAGGGCAATAAAAACTCACGAGTCTTATTTAAGCCTTGCCCTTAAGACTTATCTCATTCATTCCTGTTTTAGTGTTGAATTCAGGTTCTAGCCTTAGCAGTCTCTTATGGTTACAATCTACTCTCATGTTTCCTCAGCAAGTTGCAAATAACAGAAACTTCTTACAACAATGATTTAGAAATGACTCTGAAAAAACAAGACTTGCAAAGATGCAGCTCAAATTTTAAACCTTTTAAAGATTTGAGAGATTCTCTAGTCCAATCCCTTTCTTACATAATTGAGTAAACTGAGGTACATAGTGAGTAAGAGATGGCCCAAGGTCACACAGCAATGGCAAAATCTGGATAGGAATGTAAGTCTTCTGATTTTGTAATTCACTACACCATATTGTTGGGAAGGGAGGTAGACTGATGGTGAGATATGGCCCCACTATGGTTATGCAGCCAAACATCTGTTGATAGACCTGAGGAAGCAGAGTGAACGGAGTGGACATAGAGTGTATGGGAGTGAAGACACCCAAAACCTGCCAGAAACTTTTGTAGGTGTCCGTTACTGCATGTGACTAAATCTTCAGAAAGTAATCGTTTTTACTTCACTTAAAACTCCCAAATCTCATGCAAATTCCTCTTCTGGCCACATCTAGCCAGTGAAGGGGATTCTGGGACTTATAGTTTCAAGCTTACCCATTCCCTCACAGTAGACTCCCACCCCAAATGGTATCCTCTGGTCTACTCTAAAAGTAAAATTCTTCAGATGTCATTCTGCTAAATTGACTTTAGTAATAGCCAAATTTTAAATTTCTCAAACATTTTTTAAAAATCTTCATGTCAAATTATTGTACTAGTCCTTCCATGAACCTCAGTTATTTTCATCAACACTTCCCATCAACCAAACCTATTAATAATAACAAAAGAAGTTTGTACTGTGAAAACAGTTAACATCATTTTGGATCTCTCTCTCTCTTGGTCTCTCTCTGTCTCTGTCTCTTTCTCCCATTTTTTTCTCTCTCTTTCTCTCCTTATAGCTGGCTATTTAGGAAAGATAGATAGATAGATAGATAGATAGATAGATAGATAGATAGATAGATAGATAGGTATAGATACAATAGATTCATATAGAAATATATAGAAAGATTTAAACCCCATCAGAACTCAATAGGAAATAAACTTCTGCAACTTTATGTTTTTAGTAAATTCAAAAAGCATTCAGACTTTCCTTTAGTAGATGTTGTGGGTTCCTTTTTGGTAGCTAAACTGGCATTGGTGCTGTACGCAAGGTCATTAGTATTATATTCTCTTCTCCACTGTTATTTTTCTCATGAGTGTTAAGCCTTCCCTGAGATGAAATGAACTCTTTGAGGACAAAGTCTGTGGATGCTACTTTGAAAACGATAGGTTCTACTAACCACTAATGTTTCTCAGACAAAATTAGTACTTTAGAAATGAGTGGGATCATGGAAACAATTATCTCAGTCACCCTAGGAAATATCCAATGGATATTTCAGACTAAACTATGTTCTGAACTGAACTACCCCAATACTTACCTGCTAACTCCTTAATGGGTATGATTTGAGTGTCCACTTATGTTAATGTCTCTCTTTACTTTCTTTCTGTTTGGGCAAATCTAACATAGAGATCCCAGATGATTTTTTTTTTAATACTCTATTTTGTTTTTTTTTAGGGAGTTCACTTCTCGTGGAACTTAGGAGCACCTGTCAGGGCAAAGGAAGCTTCTGCTTCCAATTACTTCTGCCCTATGGGCGCTTCTCATGAAGGAGCTTTCTTTGCCAAGTTCTAGCTATTATTTTGCAGGGCTATTTTCTTTCCTCTCTAAGATACCTCTTGAGACCAAAACTTTTGACTGAACTATAATTTTTCAACACTAGATTTTACAAGAATATCTCATTATTTTGGTTTTTTCGCTACCCGATTTTTCACACACTTATAATTGCATGCTTTGCAGTCTTTCCACTCAGATGAAAGCAGTGTTTTTTAAGAAGTTTCTTTTCCTTTCCTTTATTTCTTTGTTTATGATGGGAAAGAGAAGTCTCCAGTAACAATGCTGAAAGTGTCAATGTATTTCAATGTGTTTTGTTCATTTTTTAATTTGCCCTAAATTCATCTTTTTTTTTTCCTTTAACTTGTTAGGTTCTGAATGTCATACAGGTGTTTAAAGATAATAAGGTGGCCAACTTTCACCCTCTTTGCACATTCATAGATAGTAATTGTATTACTTTGTAAGCTGCAGGAATGTGATGTACCAGAACTGGCATGGCTTTGAAAAAGGGGACTTTATTAAATTGTAAGTTTACAGTTCTAAGGCTGTGAAAATGTCCAAATTGAGGCATCCAGAGAAAGACACCTTGGCTCAAGAAGACCTAAGATGTTCGGGGTTTTGCTCTCAGCTGGAAAGCCACATGGCCACATCTGCTAGCTTACTCTCTAGCCTTCTTCAATGGCTTCCCTGGGGACATTTTCTTTCTTCATTTCCATTGGTCTCTGGCTGTGTGGGCTCTGCTGGCTCTAATGGCTCAGAGATTTTCCCAAAATGGTTCCCTCTTAAAGGGCTCCAGTAAGCAACCCCACCTTGAATGGGTGGAGACACATTTCCTTGGAAACCGTGTAATCAAAAGTTAGCTCCCACAATTGGGTGGGTCACAGCTCCGTGGGAACAATCCAAAAGCTCCCACCCAGCAATACAGAATGAGGATTGAAGGACATAGCTCTTCTGGGGTACATAATAGTTTCAAACCAGCACTGGTTTGAATCTGTTATTTACCCCAGAAAAGACATGTTCTTTTAATCCATCCCTGTGAATGCAGACCTATTATTGGTGGGACCTTTTGGGTAGATTACTTCAATTAAAATGTAACCCAGTCCATTCACAGTGGATCTTAATCCCTCTGCTGGGTTAAAGACAGAAACACCAGGAGAGAGGATTTAGAGAGAAACGCCCTAGAGATGCAAAGAAAGGTCCCATAGAAGCTGAGAGAGAAAACCACTGAAACCAAAAGTTAAAGCTGGAAGAGAAGGACCAGCAGACTCTGGCCATGTGCCTTCCCATGTGAGAGAGGAATCCCTGCTGCAGCGGTCTTTCCTCACATAAGGTATCCTCTTGTGGATGTCTTATTTTGGATTTTTTCACAGCCTTAGGATTTTAACTTGTAACTTAATACATCCCCATTGTTAAAAGTCAGCCCATTTTTGGAATATTGTATTCCGGCAGCTTTAGCAAACTGAAACAGTAACATTTAAAGGAAAGCTTTCCAGGAATGTTAGTGTGGATGGGAAATCACACTTTGTTCTTTCTTGCTCATCTAAACAAAGTAAGAAATATTGCTTGGAAAGAGGATATTCAACGTGATGGAGAGTCTGGATATGCCAATATTTTGCATGATTGTGAAAATACTTTCCAGTTATATCTGTCAGCCAGTTCAATCATATCATAACCTAATCAGTGAATCCAGTATCTACCTCCCTTTTAACAGATAAAAGGAATAGATATCTTATTGGTATACCAGCAAAAGTCTGATTATTTCAAAACTCTTCTTATTATTGAGAATCTACTCAGTCATAGTACTGGCTGTAGATGTGACCTGCTAAAGTTCAGGCAAACAGTGCATAAGTATACCTTAAAATTAACCAATTGAGGCTATAGATCTGTGTAATTTAAAAACCATTATAACCTGCTGGGGCTGCTACAAGAAAATGCCACAAACTGGTTTGCTTTATCAACAGGAATTGCTTGGATCACAGCGCAGAGGCTAGAAGTACAAAGTCAAGGTATCAGCAGATCATGCCTTCTCTGAAGTCTGTAGCATTCTTGTGGTTTGCTAGCAATAAGTCTCTAACTCTGCCACATGGAAATCTGTCTTTCTCTTTCTCCTCCTGCGATTTGTACTTCTGTGTCTAAATTTCCTTTGCTCTTAAGAACTCTGGTCATACCAGATTAAGGGTCATTGTGATTCAGTTTGACCTTATTCAAATTGGATCCTTGAATATCCTATTTACAAGTTAGTCCAAATCCTCAGATCAGGGATTTTAGGATTTGAAGATACCATTTACAAATGAGTTCATGTCCATAGGACTGGAGTTAGGACTTGAACCTGTCTTTGTGGGAGACATGATTCAATCCCAACAGATTCCATAGTAATGTGTGTGTGCCTGTTTGCATGAGTATATTTGTGTAATCAAAACATAAACCATTTTAATTGTGCATAATTCTGGATAATTGTATGATTTCAAGTCAAATACAAAGACCATTGGGATGTTAATAATTAAAACATGGATTTGGAAGATTTATTCACTATTTATGATACTTGAATATTATTTTAACTTTAAATAAAGGGAACATTTATGCTGATTAAAGAATAACATGGAATGATTGATGTTAACTAATGCCATCTATTGTGAGCCATAGTGTAATCTCTTTGGCAGTAAATTCTTTTGGGATAATCTACATGAGATGTCGATCATAGGGAAAACTTGAGAAAATCTGCTACAATGAGATAATTTTGCAATTACATATGGATGAAAAATTTCATTTGAAACAAAGATTAGCCCTTAGAAATCATCAGATGCCCTAACACACACATATACACGTACTCAATTTAGAAACAACCGCACGATTAAAGAACACAGTTGGGGTATTTCAATAGACATTGTCCACTAGAAATATTGCTCCATGTAGAGACATTATAGTTTTCTTAGTTTTAAATCTTGCCAATGTTGTTAGTATTTGAATTCCACCTTCCTTTGTAAATTAGACAGGATCACTGTGTCAATTAGCTTACTTTGCCATAGATTTTGAGGATATAGCTTTACAACATAAATATTCAAAAACTTACTAAAATATAAGCATCCTTAGTGTGTAGAATGTCAATGGAATTTACTAAAACACTATGGTCTTTGGAACCCCAACTGCCAGCATTCAAAGCCTGTTTCTGTCAAAATGTAAGCAAGTAAATTCAATCTAAGCCTCAGCTTTCATATTCTATAAAATGAATATAACTATATTTAAGGTGCTATAACAACTAAACAAAGTGACGAAGTTTAAAGACTTTTTACCAACTCTGTCACATAGAAGTTCTTCCGGGCTATGGGGAAATGAGCAGTGGAGATATGACTGACATCAATTTTCCATTTCTGGATCATTTCCTGCTAGCTTTTAAAGAGTACCTACCTATTGTCCCTTTATCTTCTGGCTTCAGTAACATATGTGGTACCCAGTAACAGCTGGCAGAATACCACTTAATATTCTTAGATTCAAATCCCTAACAAAGACACCTCCTCAAGACGAGAAAATTCAGTGTGGTGCAAAATAGCAAATTTTTGGCTTCAACTAGAGGTGTTCTGTAGCATTGAATATATTCTAAATCCTACAGCTATAGATAGGATTCAATCGCTTTGCCTATATTGCCATTTGGCCAGAGTTAAATCTAATAGACACAGATCATAACTAATATACAGTCTGCAAACAAATGATTCAGTATTCCTGAATAGAGAAGTTTTTCTCTTTAATAAAATCAATATCAACTAAGCTGCCTGATGAATGACATAGGCTGAAGCATTATAAGCATCATGCCTAAGAAATTTGAATTCAACTTCTATCAGAATTGCTAGAACCTTTTGTATAGCTTGAAGCTGAGCTGAACAGAAGTAGAAGGTATAAAATAGAGGTGTTTAGGCATTGAAGCATAGATAGGGTATTTTACCTTCTTATTCTGTAAATACAGCAATCTTGTTGTAGATGGAGAACAAAATAAGCAACATTATTTACATCATACCTAGAAACCTTGAATTCAAGGTTATTCAAGATTTTATCCACACATTTCCATTATATGATCTTAGACAGGTAATATCACCATCTTGAAACTGTAAACTCAGATTAAATTATTTTTAAATTCTTTTTCATCAAGTCTTCTAAGATTGTCTTTCTCTACTCACAATGCATAAACACAAATTACTGACTCATAACACACTATTAAACTAGTGTTTTATTTTGTTTGTTTATTTAATTAACTTATCTGCATTGGGCACCTATATATATGCCAGGTATAAAGCAAAATTCTGGACATAATACAATAATGCACAGTATTAACAAACTTAAATACTAGCAAAGAATCAAACTCTGACTCTCAGTGATGGTCCTTATTTTTTTCAGGTCCCTGTTCTCATTTTTTGAAGGTATCTGAGTGGCCAATCCACGCTAACACAGACTTCTTTGGGTAGTGTTAAAGGTTCATCTATCTGGAGCCAAAATGCTCGGTTTCCACTATTTTGCTATGTCTTTATCTGGAAAATTAAGATAAGAGCAATACCTAAATTACAAATTTTCTATATGTTATAGCTATGAAATTGTATATTTAAAATATTAGAAGAGTGCCTGGCTACATAGGAAATACTCCATACATTTTTAGCTTTCTTCATATTAATGTGCTTGTGGCAGATAAATTTAGCTATTATATCGGTCTTGGCTACTGATGTTTATTTAAAGGACTCATATTCATAGAATAATCGGTGATGAAATGAACGTGCTTGCTATCTGGTAATCAAAATGGTAACTTAAACATAGTTCTAGAGACACATAATTTCTTTCTTATAATTTTATTTAAAAATTATAATTTTGATTGGGTAAACTGCAATACTGATGGTCCATGAGAGGGAGGGGTAAGGGATATGGGATGAATGAGTTTTTAATTTTTTCTTTTTATTTATTTTTTTGGAGTGATGCGAATGTTCTAAAAATGATAATGGCGATGAATGCACAACTGTATGACAATATTGTAAGCCACTGATTTGTATGCTTTGGATGGACTGTGTGGTGCAAGTAGTTATCTCAATAAAAATATTTTTTAAAAAAGGGAGGAAACAGAAAAATTGAGTTTTCATCTTGATGAATAACTTTAAAAAGTAATTATCAGAATACTTGTGATCACCCAGTGACTTTACTAGATTTATTGGACCATTTGATTCTAGTTCCTGAATTGGCATTAGATAGTACAGCTTAAATTGTCCTGTACTCCTGGAATGATGTTCTTACCTTGTGACTTCATGAGGAAAGGAATTCATAGCAGCTGGAATGGAAAACAATGGTGAGGGTTTTATATAGCTCACATCAATATAGGCATGTTGAAATTAAAAAGATCTGTACCTTAGTAGCTAGTACTTATTTAAACAAAGGAAGATCTAACTCCCTTTTGAAAGGATCCATTAATAGATTTTTAGTCCATTCTGGCTCTCACATTTTCTACATGGAGAAACTGAATCTTAGAGAAGGGATTGGCTTGAGGTGATTCAATAGAAGAGTGGTATAGTAACAATTCCTTCAGAATGGTCGTGTGTGAACTTGGACAATCCCTCAGGCCCTAGATTTCTTATAAAATGAAATTCTTGAGCATAATAATGAGGAATGAGTTGGCTTATTTTACTATTTCAAAAACACTTTCAATAAAGAAGCAAAAACTGAACAATTAATCAAACTTCAATGCTTTAAGATGAAAATATTTTAATTTGATATTACACTAGTCGTAGTATGCTTCTCAGAATTTCTGAATGTCAAGTACAAATGACTGATGAAAAAATATAGGAAATGTATAAGTTCATAAGTTGTACTCTATATGGTAGATAATATATATCAAAACATAGGATTGATAATGAAATTATACTACTATATTTAAACAAGGTGATCTTTGATGTTCCTTTGAACTATAAAATTACAAGATTCTTTGTACCTCTGGGTTTTCTTTGTAGATTTTAGAGCTAAAAATCCCAGCTTTCAGTTCTTGGATCCATATATAATCTCAAATTTAATACATGATTCCAGGGACTGAGTTTTTTAGATTTTAGAAACTTCACAGCAGAAAGAAACTTCAACCTAAATAAAAAAATAATTCAACACTGAAGTAATCAGAGTCATACATAACAAACCACCACAGAAAAATAATTAATAACCTCTTTAGAAAATGCTGTGAAATTTAGGACTGTAGTTCTAAATGGCAGTTACTACAAGAAACAGCCAAAATGCTGCCATAAAACTCTTTAATATTCAAATTAAACTTGAAGTATTTTGTAGCAGACTAAAACAACTGTGATTAAAAAACAATGTATGTGTGCGTGGGGCTGAGAGTTGTACCAATAAGATCCAAATACTGATTTATATAGCACTAAGTAACTCTGAAGTGTCCAGGTATAAATTTTAGCTACAAAGAAAATTCCACAAACAACACATTAGTTCCCAGGAGTGCATAAACAGAAAGTTTTTTCTGTTCTTTATTTTTTTAATGTTGTACTATAGATTCATTGGAGTAGTTTACAACTGAATCTTATAGGTTTATTTAGTGAAATAAATGAACAGGCCTTGAAAAAAATTAAAAATATTGTAAAACTTGGAAAAAGTTGAGTTCTTGTATATACTTATTTATAACCCAATTATCTGAAGCTGTGACAGGGATTAATATCCAAGTAAAATTCTGCTTGGAAAATGGAGATCAAAGAAAATGCTGTATTTCCTATCTATTTCTAATCTATAATTTACCACATTGTATTTATTTTGCTGTATTGAAAAAAGGTATTTATATAAATAGAGTGGAAAACTATGCTGTGAGTGGCAACAATGGAAAATATAATTGGGAAACATATAAATTTTGTAAACTGGGGCAAAGAGAAATCTAAAAAATAATCAGAATGAGTAAGCAGTGAGATTTGCTAGCTAAAATGACATGTCTAATTATAGTTTATAAATAAGAATTATATGAATGCATTCAGTTAACTTTTTTTTTTTTGCAGGTCTCCTTTTCTACTGCCTTAATACAGCATTTTTTTACAGATGCTCAGATAGGTTGAGTTGTCAGGATGTAGGAAAATCCTGAATCAATCAAATGATTTTCCTGAAATGAAAATACTAGAAGAGAGAAATATCATTCTAAAAATCAAGACATATTGCCTTCTTCTCTTTCAGTATTTAATTAGAAAGCAAGGATCCCAAAAAAGTACTGAAGTTGCTTCAGAAATGTTAGAAATAAAATAAGTATAATTACAGAAAACGTGAAACTCAAATACTCAAAATCCAGATTAGATGTTATGCTGTTTTGAAAGGATTATGCACCCAAGAAAGGCCATGTTTTAATCCTGATCCATCATGTGGAGGCTGCTGTTTCTTTGAATCCTTATTCAGTACTATAGGTTGGGAACTTGATTAGATTATCTCCACAGAGATATGACTCACCCAATTGTAGGTATTAACATTTGATTAGAGAGAGATGTGACTCCACCCATTTCAGGTGAATCTTGATTTGTTTACTGGAATCCTTTAAAAGAAGAAGCATTTTGGAGAGAGCAAGAGAGCATGAAACCCGCAGAAACTACGCAGCCAGAAATCTTTGGAGATGAAGAAAGAAAACGCCTTCAAAGTAGCTTCATAAAACAAGAAGCCTGGAGAGAAAGCTAGCAGACATTGCCATGTTCGTCATATGCCTTTCCAGTTGAGAGAGAAACCCTGAACTTCATAGCTTTTCTTGAATGAAGGTAACCTCTTGTTGGTGCCATTATTTGTACATTTTTATAGACTTACTTTAATTGGGACATTTTCACAGCCTTAGAACTGTAAACTTGCAACTTAATAAATTTCCCCTTTTAAAAGTCATTCTGCTGCTGCTATCTCTCATTCAAGCAGCTAGCAGATTAGAACAGATGTTAGTTCCTGGTCTTCTCTAGAGTTCATCGTTACAGTTCAATGCCTTTATTTTGCATAAAAGGAAATTGGCATCAAGGATCATCCAAGAGAAGATATGGGTTTAGCTTAGAGGCCACAGATATTTTTGAACTTGGGAAACTTCAAAAGCTAGATAGTAACGGGCTTCCAAGAACAGTTATGGTCTCTACTATCAGTCAAGATCTTGGTTCCAAAGAACACAGTGAATAAACACCTGAAAATAGCAGTTATCCTTTTATATGACATAGGTTTTTCAAAACATATTAACATGATGTGTCTTGGAATTTTGTGAAGGAATAGTCCAAAACATGCATTGTCTATTCATAAATTCCTATATTCAGCATATATTTCTTGAGCATCTCCCAGATCCAAGAATGTAAGGATTTAAACCAGATTAGCACGATTGTTGCCCTCACAGAGCTTACAGAGTTAGATAAGACTGACGTTGAATATGTAACCTCTATAAAGTGTGATATGCACCATGACCAGGGTTGTATGAGCATAGTTATAACCCATTTTAAGGGATCATAGAGCTTTCCTGCAAGAAGTAATGTTTAAGCTAAGTTCTGAAGGACAAATATGTATTAATTACGAACCAAATGGTAATAATCGAGGGTGATTGAGGACATTGAACTCAGTGGAATATGTGTCTACTGCCACAGATATTTGCTAGGGTATAAAGTGTTTAACAGTTGACCCACTTTATTTACAGAATCAAAATTGGTCCTTTAACATAACTGTTTTCAAGGCTTAAGGGGAATTGTTGCCATTTCCACATGTCAATGATTTTCAAAAAGTGCTTTATGTTAAAGTGAAAATCTATTCAATTACATAATAAATCACATTTGACAAAAAAAAAACCAATAAAATATTACAAAACTAAATGGGGGCAGTCAACTGTAGCTCAGTGGCAGAATTCTTGCCTCGGAGATCCAGGTTCACTTCCCAGTGCCTGCCCATGCTAACTGGGAAAGGATGAACACCCAGGGTAATATATAAGATTCCACAAGGGTTCCATGCACTAGAGTAACTTTCCAGAAACCTACAACCTCCAGATAGGTCCCTGGTCCAGATAAGTCCTGAAACCTAGAGGGCCAGCCTCTCCAGAAGATCAGATAGTTCATCTCCCTTTTCCATATTAGTGACAGACCCTTCCAACATGAAAAAGTTAAAAAGGGCATAGCCCAAATACCCCTGAAGAGAGGGATTGAAAGATCAAAGGTGATGGTGGAGTTGTACAAAGAAGATAGGATTTAGCAAATGAATATGATTGCTGAATCATTACATTGATATCTCTTTTAGTCTCCAGTATCTTAGAGCAGCTAGAAATAAAAACCTGAAATTGTGCAATTGTAACTTCTGTCAAACTCTGAAATACGTGCTACAACTAATTGTGGTGCTGCGTTTTGAAATTTATCACTTTTTATATATATGTTATTTTTCACAAAAAAAGAAATTTAAAAAGTCAAATGTTGTGATAAAAAATATTTAAGCCTTCTAGCCTCCTATATTCTGGAGCAGCTAGAAAGAAAAATCTGAGAGGATTGTATGGTAGCCCATGACAGACTCTGGGATTTGTCTTGTGACTGCTTGTTGAAGAGTGCTTTGAAAACTATTGGTTTTTTATTTCTTTGCTTTGTATATATGTTATGCTATACAATAAAAAAGTTAAAAAAATAAATGGGAAAAATTATCTGCACTAAAATAGGATCATGAATTTGCTTCACAATATTTAGAGTTTTTTAAATGTTTGGATTTCAAGTAAAAATGACATAAAATATAAATAGCTAAAAGTAGTCAGATGCCATGAAAGATAGCTTCCTCTACTTATTATGCTTATTATATACATATATATAAGACATGTATATTAGACTTTTTCATAAATCTTTTAATATGAATAGAACAGATTTTGTATTTATATGGTAAACTGAACCATATAAATGGAATGATTTTCCCCTGAATGCCCCATTTCAACAGCATCGAAATTCTGTATAAAATATGTCAAAAGCCAATTAGTAGCTGCATTGTCCACCTAAAAAGAAAAGTGGGAGGAAGGGAGGAAAGGAAAGAAGGATGGAAGGAAAGGAGGGAAGGTGGGCAGGAGGGAGGGAATGAAGAAAGATAGATGGAGAGAGGGAAAAAAGGAAGAAGGAAGGAAGGAGAAAAGAAGAGGGTAGTAAGAAATCTCAAGATTCCATGAATAAATTCATTTTATTTATTCTTTTCTTATTCCATGTGGTAAAAAGTTGCTGATGCTCTGGTACCCCAGAGAAGAAACAAAACCCTTCAGACTGATAAAGTGATGTGAGTTAAGTCCATATGAGCAGCAAATGACAGTATCAAAGCTAGACATGTTTCTTCCAATGTTAAGATAGTACCTGGTTCCACTGTAGTGGAGTTTCTTCTGCTACATCCTACCTATTTTTGTTATTTCTAGATATTATTTGTTTAACTATTTCATCTGAATTGGTTCACTAGCATTAAATTTATTTCAAGAGGAAATTTTATATTAGTACACCAAATGGAAAAATCCTTATCATTTGCCAGAAATAAAAGGTAATTATAAAAAAGAGACAATGAAAACAGTATTATTTTAATAGGATAAATAAGTAGATACAAAAAATAAATCTAAATAGTTCACAAATCATGTATCTGAAAATAAATTTCTCAGTGAGATGAATGTAAGTAATTGTGTAAGATCAGTACACTTGGCATGCTGACTTTAAGAAAATGTTGAAGAAGTAAACTGATGATGTGATCTCATTTTCTAGTTTTAACCAATGCCTAAACATCAAAAATTAAATGTAAATATATTATGGTAAGAAGAAATTATTTTATTTTGGCACTGATTAGTTTCTATCCAAAATGCTATGATTTATTCAATAGTACTTTGTTACAAAGAGCCACTTGAAGTAATACAGAATGTGATTTTTCCCTGAAAATGTCAAGTTTAGGTAGAAGAAACTCACAGTAATCGGAAAGAGTGTATTTTATCTACTCACTGCTATTATACAGATTGGGAAAGTACTTTCAAAGGGGTTGTACAGGACTTTTAAATATGCATACTTTCAGCAAGTTCACTGGATGAATTCATAACCGTGTTTTCAGAAAAACATATTGTTCCAATACAACCATGATGTATATGGTAAATGGAAATCATGAAAAAATTTGGTTCCAGTTTTTCCATTCACTTTGTCCTATACACAGAATACTGATGTAAGCTTGCTTAGTATAGATGAATGTTGGGTAGTTGATGGCTAGGGGTAAGCGGCCGTACTGAGTTAGTCACACAGACACACAGCACACAGCACACGACTCAGGAGACAACCCTCAGAGGTGAGTGGAAGGTGTCCGCTTTATTGAGGAAATGCACAGGCTTATATAGGCTGGGAGCATGCAGGGCCATGTGTCAGGCTAGGATTGGTCACCATTGTTGCTAGGGCGGAGGGCAGATTTCTGGGATTGGTCACCATTGTTGCTAGGGCGGAGGGCAGATTTAAGGTTAGTGCTTTTGGTGTGAACCACCGCCAGTTCCGGGAAGAAAGCCGGTCACGGGTTAGACCAGTTTGTGTTCCTTGCATCAGCCACGACAGCCATGTTGGCAATATTTTATGATTTCTCCAACAATTCCTCCTTTTTTGTTTTTTAGCTTTCCGGGTAACTGTGCCTGTCTTAGGTTGCCTCCCCAGGAGGTCTTACCCGTCATTGGCTGCTTGCTGATCATCACACAGGAGGACTGAGATGCGCAGCTTAGGCTGGCTAGTATGGAGACCGTGGAGATGTAGGCAATGCAACTTTATGACAAAGCCAAAACCCAGACAATGGTAGCATTTGTTGCATGACGTGGAAGTGTATGCGGGAGGGGGTAGGCCGGAGGGTGCTTGGTGGCGCATGTTTCAGCCTGCGCTAAAAATCTTCAATCTTCTGCTCCCAAGGTTCTGCGCCTGTAAGGAATCTCAAGCAAATGATAACAGGCCTTTAAGCTGGGGGGGTGGTCATACTTTGGTTACAGCATCATCGTACATAGAGCTAGGGGAAGGAATAAGTTGATATTGCTGCATAAGCACCATAAAGTGGAGCGCATTAACTCATGCTTTGATGAAAGCTAAGAGGTGCTTAATTACACATGGGCCTATAGATATCAGAAAGAGGATGAAAAGGGGTCCCAGAATAGAAGAGATTAGGGTGGTTAGCCATGGGGATTTATAGAATAATTGTTGGTACCAGGTCTCTTGGGCGTCCCACTCAGGTCGCAAGTCCTTCCCTGAGTTTGGTCATGGACTCCTTAATTATACCTGAATGATCAGCGTAAAAACAACATTCCTCGCCTAAGGCAGCACAGAGCTCTCCTTGCCTGAGGAAAAGCAGGTCTAAGCCTCTCCTGTTTTGGAGAATGACTTCTGATAGGGATGTAAGGGATCTTTCGAGGTGGGTGATGGAGCTTTCAGTGTGGGTTAGGTCTTCATCTACCGCAGCTCTTAAACTGGAGAGGCCCTGCTGTTGGAGGGTGATGGAGGCGATGCCAGCGCCTAGGCCAGCTACGCCAAAAAGAGAAGCAAAAGTAACGGCTGTAACGCGTTCTCTTTTTTCTCTTAGCATGGCTGGAAGCTGCACGTCCCAGTATTGATAAAGGTCCTCTTCTTTATGGAAGAGGACATGGGGCAACACAGTCACTAAGACACACATTTCTCCCGTCTCCGTGAGGGCCTTTTTCGCTATACAAGGGGTAAGCCCTGTGGAAGAGCACAGCCATGTTGCCCCTGCTGGGGGAATATAGTATTTACCATGTGATGGAGAGGATGATTGAGCACAGACCTTATTTAGGGAGGCGAAGATGTTGCCAATGCAATGCCCAGAGTGAAGAACGGATTGCAAGGTAAGACCAATTTTTTGTTAGTCCAAGGACATTGGGAGGGACTCTCCTCATCGGAAGTAGTAAAGGAGGCATTAATAGCTATGGCATCATAATAAGGGGGCTGGGCGGTGACACACAGCCAACAACTGTGAGTAAGGTTAAGAAAGGAGGAGTTTAAAGAAAGGAAGGCAGCTTGGCGCATTGGCCAGAGTGGGGTAGAGGGGTGGGGGTAGAGGAAGAGCTTGTTTTGTTTAAGGGCGATAGTGTTGAGATGGGAGTGGGATTGGAAGAAGGAACAGCCTGAAGCGGGGGTATGAGTACTCTGTTGGGTCCAATGGCAGATGTCTGCTGAATTGCTTCCCTTTTTATTACAATAAGGCCCCCTGGGTCAACCCCATCCAAATAATATCTGAAGCCCCATGTTCTGCTGATCAGCCAAGAGGGATCAGTAGGGAGCTATACGGTAAGGTTCAGTTTTTCGCAGTTTGATTTATCGTATAGATGATTGACGGAGTGGTCGCGGGGTTTGCATCCAAAAAGGGCCAATGTTAGAGTTAGGTAACGATCAGTGGAGGGAGGTTTCCAAGTAATGGCTAGTGTTTCACACCCCCAATATGTGCAGTAGTATTGGTTGGGAGCATTGCAATATCGTTTTCTGGGGTTTGAGGATGGGCACATGTAGTACTGGGCTTTGTTAAGGCATGGTGTGCCCCCTGGAAGCAGAACTAGATCACAGGCATAAACAATGAAGGAGGGGCGGCTTGCTGCAACCTGGGTCTGCACGATTTTGGAACCTTCCCATTGTGCTAAGGTCCATTTTCAAGGCTGGTGGGGGTTGGAAGAGAAGGATGTATATTGGAGGGAGGCATCGGGGAGAAGCAAAAGCAAGAATGAGAGGAGAGAGAATGGTGAGAAGGGTGAAAAAGATACTTGCTGTTCATGTTGACGCAGGGTTTGAGGGAGATCGTCCATCAGACACGGTGGGCTTGATCAGCCGACTGGGGATCCAAAGGGGCTGGTCTGTGTTTTCTGGAAAGACACAAGTAAAACCTTGTCCTTGGGTTAAAAGTGGGTGTGGACCCTTCCACGCATTTGTGAGTGGGTCCTTCCACGTAACTAGAGGGATGGGTGTAGGCGCCTCCCAAAGGTCGGCCCAGTGCTTTATCGTGGGTGAGCACCGGTGAGCATCAAAGGTCAGAAAGTTTAAGGTGATGAGGGCCTTGTTGAGACAATCTCGGGGACACCCAGCTGGGAATTGCTCCTTCAGTTTATTTGCTGTTTAAGTGTATGATGTGTGCTCTCAACTATGGCTTGTCCCTGGGGGTTGTAGGGAAGGCCAGTTTTGTGAGTTATGTGCCAATCAGTGCAAAACTGCTGGAAAGCCTTTGATGAGTAACAAGGCCCATTGACTTTTTTTATAGCCCATGGCACCCCCATAGTATTGAATACCTGGAGGCAGGTGGAGATGACATGTTTTGCCTTTTCTACAGAGAGGGCAGAAGCATGGACAAATTTGGAGTATGTGTCCACAATGACATGAAGATACTTGAACCTACCAAAGCCAGGGAAGTGTGTAACATCCATTTGCCAGATGGCATTAGGTCGTAGGCCATGTGGATTTACTCCCTGTGGCTGTAGCTGGACTATTGGAAGAAGGGGTCCACACTGAGCACAAGTACGTGTGAGGTGTTTGCACTGTTGTGCAGAAAGTGAGGGGAAAAGCTGTTGAAGGGATTGTGCTGACATGTGAAATTTAGCATGGAGTACACGGGCCTGGTTGATGTCAGAGCTCAAAACATGAACCGTGAGCGCGGAGTCCGTGGCAGTGTTACTCTCAGCGAGGGGTCCGGGGAGTTCAGTGCGTGACCGAATGTGCTGGATGAACCAGGGAAACGGACGGTTTTCCAGGAGGTCTCTCATGGCCATAAGCATGTCGTCTTGGAGAGACATCTTGTTTTTAAGAACTGCATGTGGCAATGCCCTGACAGTTTGGGCTGCATATGCACTGTCTGTGAAGATGTTTAACCAGGAGTTTTGGTGGTGAAGGAAAACCAAGAGGAGGGCATAAAGCTCCCCCTGCTGTACTGAGCTGGAGTGTGGGTGTACCTCAACAGTACTTGGAGTACCGGCTTGCTTAAAAACAATAGAGCTGTGAGTCTTGTTTGCATCTGTAAAAACAAGGGGGGCATTGGGGATGGGCTTGGAGGTGGGAAATGCATGTCAGCTGAGGATAAAGGGAAGAAGGGTCATGGATGTGATGAGTTTGTGTTTGGGCAGGTGATTGTCTATTTTCCCAGTGTAGCCGGCAAGGAGAATTTGCCTGTTGAGGTCAGATTGGCAAAGGTGATTAATTTGTTCCATAGTAAAAGGGAGAACTAACATATTGGGCTCTAAGCCAAACATGCGGGCAGCTGTGGTCCGAAGTTTTCTCCCAAGAATACAGACTGCGTCCTGGTAAGGAGTGATCTTTCCCAGAGAAGTGAGTGCCAAATGCACCCAGAAAAGCAGCCCATCTTGGTAAAGGAGGCCTGTAGGTGTTCCTGAGGTATTGATAACTAGGGCCAAGAGAGGGTGCTCTGGTTGAAATCAGGCAAGGCTCATGGCCTTGGGTTTGTCATTTATAAGGGATATGCACATTCGTGCGGGGTCACTAAGAGTACGGTAGCTGGAGGGGTTGGAATCTCCCTTTAGAAGTTCAAACAGGGGCTTAAGTTCATGAGTAGTGATATTTAGGTGGGGGTGCAGCCAATTAATGTCCCTGCAGACACGTTGGAGCTCATTAAGGGTGCATCGGTCTGGGAGGTCCAGTCTAGAGGAGGGGGGTGTGATCTCGTCAGTGATGATGTAGCCCAGGAATGTGAAGGGGGGACAATGTTGAATTTTGTCAGGTGCAACGGCAAGCTGTAGCTGTTTAAAATTATCGAATAGAGCTGTAAGACAGTCCAATAAATGACTCGGGTCTGGGTGGGCCAAAAGGATATCATCCATGTAATGCACCACCTGACAGTATGACAGAAGTGGGTTAGTGGCAACTGAGACATAAATCTGACACGTTGCCGGGCTGTTTTTCATTCCCTGAGGAAGGACCTTCCATCGGAACCTCTGATGAGGAGTGGCGTTGTTAATTGTAGGGACTGAAAAAGCAAAATAAAGGCGGTCCTCTTCGTGGAGAGGAATAGAAAAGAAACAGTCTTTGATGTCAACGGCAACAATATGGTAGCCATGTGTAATGGCTGAAGGATGGGGGAGTCCCGGCTGTGGGGATCCGATTTTTTCCATCTGGGTGTTAATATTACGGAGGTCATGAATGAAACGCCATTTGCCAGTTTTCTTTGTAATTACAAAGACTGGCAAATTGTGAGAACTGATAGAAGGCTCAATGTGTCCAAGGGAACGCTGTTCCTGGACAATGGAGTGCAGGCCGGAAAGTTTTTCTCGAGGCAGCGGCCACTGCTCCGTCCAAATAAGGGTGGTTGTTAGCCACAGTAACTTGATGGGCGCTGGCTTGGTGACCAAAAATTGGGGTGGACGAGCAGCAGCCTCTATGCTTGGGTGTGGACTGCAGGGTGGGATGTAAGAAGAGCATTAAGCTTTGGGAGGATATCCCGGCCCCAGAGTGGGTAAGTTAGGCTGGGAAGAGCCAGCAGGCGAAACGTGCCTGTGGTCCCATCGGGGTCCACCCAGGTTAGGGGGCTTGCAAGCTGTTGGGCAGGTTTGAGGCCTCCAACACCCTGCACTAAGGGTCCTGACTTAAGTTTCCATGAGGGGTTGAGATCTTGGGGCCGAAGGACGGAAATGTCAGCCCCTGTGTCAAGTTGACCAGTAATGGCCTTGCCCTGACCCATTAGTGTTAGAAAGGCTTTGCTTTGCGTGATGGGAATAGCCCAGAGAACTGCGGGGGAGCACTCCTCTCTTGGGGGCAGGGCTGAGAGGAGCCCCAAGATTAGTTTAAAGGTGGCAAGGGGCAACCTTGAATGTCAGAGATAGCCCTGCAGCCCTTTTTCCAATGGAAACCATGTTTACATCGGGGACACACAGAGTGTGGGGTGGTGGGACCAGAGGGGTTTGCAGGAGGAGTTGGGGGGAAGCATTAAAGGTACAATCGCAAGCATAGTGGCCGACTGGTGGCATCGATAACAGGTTCTAGGCCCTTTGGAGGAATGAAGGTGTTCTACAAGGGCGGTGGCAAGAATGGAGGCCCCGCCTCGGGCAGCGGCCACAGCAGCAGAGACGGTGGCAGCAGCAATTGCTGTGGGGGAGGAGGAGGAGATGTCCTTACAGGCCAGGACCCAATTGTCCGGCTCTTGATTGCAAATGGGGGTGATAGCTTGTCTGCAGGGAGCATTCGCCCCTTCCCAAAGGAGTTCTTTGAGAAGGGCATCAGCGGCAGGGCCTGCTGACACCTTACGATGTACAGCATCTTTAACACGGCTGAAAAAGGTGGAAAAGGGTTCATCTGGACCTTGTAAGAGTCCAGCTAATGGAATGGGTTTACCCTGCAGGTTGAGCCTCTGGAAGGAGGACTTAGCAATATTACAGACCTGCTCAAAGAGGAGAGGGGGGCAGGATGCCCGCACCGAAGGAAGAGACCACTGTCTCATGCCCTTAAGGGCATCAGGAAGGACTTTGGTGTTACCATTGGTGAGATTCCGGACACCAGTTTGATCGGCTTCATCATTATACAATGCGTTCCAGGTAACAAAGTCTCCTGGCTCGAGAATAGCACGGCCAAGGTTTTTCCAGTCTACCGGGCAGTCATATTCATAGGAGAGATTCTCAAGAAGCCTCTGAGCATAAGGGCTATGGAGGCCGTCCTCCTGGACAGCTTTGCGAAGGTTAGAGATGGTCTTGTGATCGTATGGGTACCAGGAGAAAGGAAGGGAAGACGTGGGATGAAGATTAAGGGGAAACAGGTGAGGGCACGGTGGCGTTGCTGAAGTGGAGGGGAGGGAAGGGCATGCACAGTGGGAAGGGGGAGGGGCTGGAGGAACCAAAAGCGCAGGCGGAAACAGGGTGGGGAGCAGGCTCCTGGTGGCAAGGGAAGGGAAGGAGAAGGGAGCACAACAGGAGGGGAAGGGGTGGAGACAGGGCCAGCAGGCTGTGGGGCAGGGCCAATCGGCTCAGGGGTGTGGAGAGTGGAAGGGGAAGGGGGCAGGGGTTGTTGACCGAGGCGGCATAGGGCCATCGATGGAGTGTTAGTAGGGGGAAGAGGAGGTAGAGGGGGAGGGGCGGAAGGAGGGGGAAGTGAGATCGAAGGAGAGGGAGCGGGTCGCAGAGGCCTAGAGGGCTTAGGAGGAGCGGGGGCAGGGGCAGCCATAGCGGCGGCCGCAGTGGGTGAGGGTAAGGAAGGACATAGCGAAGCTACTGTGGAGGAGGAGAACGGTTTGCATGGAGGCGAGGAAGGCTTGGGTTCGGAAACAGGCGGAGGATCAGGCAAGGAGATGGGGAGTGGAGAGGATGAAGCCGGCGTGGCAGGCGAAAGTGAAAGCGCTTCAGAAGGGGATCCCGTGAGGCAGGCATGTATCGCAAGGAGGGTGGGGACGAGCCCGTAGAGGAAAGGATTTTCCCTTGTGTTCCTCAGCGGCGTGAACGCGCTGAAGGAGTTTGGACCAAGTATTTGGGTCCCATATTGAGGCAGTTTTGAGCCAGGGGTTGGATCACTTAAGGGCTTCCCAGTACTCATGTGAGGTTTTCTCAGGGATTTTGACCTGCCTAGCGGCCAAGAAGGCGTGGATAGCCCGAGCCTGAGGCGCGAAATCAGAGGAAGGAGTGTTTAGGGAGAATTTAGAAGGGGCGGTATGCACAGAGAAACCGCTGAGGGGACCACTTACCGAGAAGGGGGCGGCTATCACGGAGAACTGCCAAGGGGGGAGGCTATCACGGAGAACCCCCAAAGGGCCCCACCACTGGGCACCACTTGTTGGGTAGCTGATGGCTGGGGTAAGCGGCGTACTGAGTCAGCCACACAGACACACAGCACACAGCACACAGCACACGACTCAGGAGACAACCCTCAGGGGTGAGTGGAAGGTGTCCGCTTTATTGAGGAAGTACACAGGCTTATATAGGCTGGGAGTATGCAGGGACACGTGTCGGGCTGGGATTGGTCACCATTGTTGCTAGGGCAGAAGGCAGATTTAAGGTCAGCGCTTTTGGCATGAACCACCGCCAGTTCCGGGAAGAAAGCCGGTCGCAGGCTAGGCCATTGTGTTGCCTTGCATCAGCCACGGCAGCCGTGTTGGCAATATTTTATGATTTCTCCAACAGATGAAGCTTGCTTATGCAAATAAGTGAATATACCATCAATATATACAAATTTAAAATGCAAATGCAGAAGTGAATATAATAGTCTATATATGTTTGTTTGTTTTTTTTAATTGCTGAGAACTTTTCCATGAGAAAGCCAGTTAGCTTCAGTATGAAATCGCTATAATCCTGAAGTTCACAAAACTGAAATGGAGGAAGGCTATAAATTCAGTTCCTTGTGGTTAACGATGTTAATATCCTCACTAAATACTCTTAAACTTACATTCTGTTCCGTGGCTTTCCTATGACACAAAAGTGAAGATTGTGAGGGAAATGTTAGTGCAAGTGGAAATTGCTATTAAATCCATAGGTCTTCTGAATGATGCTTTAGTTTGAGTTTTCCTGGAAGCAAACCTTGAGACAGGAATTTGACTGCAAGTAGTTTATTTGGCAAGTGCAGAAAACATTGGTAGACTTGTAGGGAAGTGAAGGAGAGAAGAAAGGTAACAAACAAAGATGTGACATCAAGCCAGCAAACACGATGGGACTCTGGAGCACAATGCTGCATACACACACACACACACACAAACACTTAAAAATGGTACAAAACAGACTTCAGAATTATTACACCAGACAGAAAAGGGAGCTGGATATTCATACAGAAATTTCCAAAATACATTGATTGAGAACTGCTCTCAGAGAGCATTAATACTCTGGTACTTCTGTTGTACGACACAGGCATGGGCAAGCAGCTTTCTGTTGTTCTGCAAAATGCCGTAGGCGTTTCCCAGCAGTTGAAAATTGCTGGAAACACACCAAAATAATAAGGTTTGAGGAATATGGGTGAGGCTGTGACAGCATTTGCTACAACTGACAATTGATTTAGATAAATAAACAATACATTTTTAATGACTGATATATGACAGAAAGGAAAAATAATTCAGGTCTGAAATCAATTCATAGCTATTTTAATTTATACCTCTTTTTCTAATTAGCAATATCTTAATAGCATTGAAAAGAATGCTGTGATATATATTGAAATTCACATATAAGAAGCATAGTCGTTACCCATCCTGCCTCTACTATTTACATTAATTCTTAATTCATTATAGGGCTGCTGATTGACTCCAAGTATCCAAAACCCAACTTAAAGGTCTTAAACAAAAGAGACGTTTACATATAACTAGCAGCCCTGAAGTATCCTGGATACAGGGCTGGTTGACTCAGCAGCTGACATCTAAGATTCATAAGGTTCTTTGCTTCTTTAGTGGGTGGACTTTGCTCGCAGGTGAGCCATGCCTGTGCTTACAAACCAGCTCTTGTGGTTCCACAAATCGTAACCAGAAACAACAATGATCGAAGGAAAGATTTATCTCTTTCTATAACTCTCTTTTTAAGAGTGAGTAATTCTTGCTCAAGAGCACCCCTACATAACATGTCTCTCTGTTCTTTTTTATTTATTTTGTTATTGAGATGTAATTAAAATCATAAAATTTACTCACTTAAAATGTACAGTTCTTTGGTTCTTAGTATATTCGCACATCATCACCACAATCTAAAACATTTACATCACCCTCAAAAGAAACCACATGCCCATTAGGAGTCACTCTCAATTCCTCTCCACCCTTCCTCTACCAACATACATTTGTCTCTATGGGTTTGCCTATTCTGGGCATAATACATAGATGGAATAATACAGTAAGCGGCCTTTTAAATTGGGTTTCTTTCACTTAGTATAATATTTTGAGGATTCATCCACGTTGGAGCAAGTTTTAGATCTTCGTTTCTTTTTATTCTTTTTTTAATTTTTATTTATTTATTTTATTATTGTTATTTTTTTGCATGGGCAGGCACCAGAATTGAACCCAGGTCCCCAGCATGGCAGGCAAGAAATCCACCTGCTGAACCACCATGGCCCGCCCTCTTTGTTTCTTTTTATGGCTGAATAATTTCCATTGGATGATGATGATGATGATGATGATGATGATTAGTGCCATTATTCTATACTGTATTTTTATTTATTCATTCATAATTTGATGGACATTTGGGTTATTTCCACTTAGGCTAATAGGAGTAATGCCATTGTTAACATTGGTGGGTGTGCTGGTTTGAAATGATGTGTGTACTCTAGAAAAACCGTGTTTAAATCCTAATTCCATTTTGTAAAGGCAGCTATTTCTTTTGATCCCTATTCAGAACTGTGTGTCTGAAACTGTAATCAGATCATCTCCCTGGAGATGGGACTCAATCAAGAGTGTTTGTTAAACTGGATTAGGTGATGACGTCTCCACCCATTCAGGTGCATCTTGATTAGTTTATGGTAATCTTATAAAAGAGGAAACATTTTGGAGAAAGCTGAGATTCAGAGAGAGCAGAGAATGCTGAAGCACCATGAAGCAGAGTCCGCTTGCAAGCAACCTTTGGAAATGAAGAAGGAAAACACCTCCCAGGGAGCTTCATGAAACAGGAAGCCAGGAGAGAAAACTAACAGATGATGCTGTGTTTGCCATGTGTCCTTCCAGCTGAAAGAGATGCCCTGACTATGTTCGCCATGTGTCTTTCCACTTGAGAGAGAAACCCTGACTGTGTTAGCCATGTGCCTTCTCACTTGAGAGAGAAACCCTGAACTTCATTAGCATTCTTGAACCAAGTTATCTTTCTCTGGATGCCTTTGATTGGACATTTTGTAGACTTGTTTTAATTGGGACATTTTTTCGGCCTTAGAACTGTAAACTAGCAACTTATTAAATTCCACTTTAAAAAAGCCATTCCATTCCTGGTATATTGCATTCCAGCAGTTTGCAAACTAAAATAGTGTGTAAGTTTATGTGTGAACATATATTTTCAATTCTCTTATGGTAATGGAATTGCTGGGTCATAGGTTACTCTACGTTTAACTTCTTGAGGAACTGTGAAACTTTTTTCCACAGTGGCTGCACAATTTTACATTTCCACCAGTAACAAACATGAGTTTGAATTTCTCCACAAACTCACCAATATTTTTTATTGTCCATTCTTGGGGGAAGGTGGGAGATAAGGGGTTGATTGCTAATTCAATTCCTTTACTAGTTCTTGATTTGTTGAGGTAGTTTATGTGTTTTTAGGAATCTGTCCATTGCATCTAAGTTATCTAATTTGTTCACATACAGTTGTTCAGAGGATCTTCTTATAGTCATTTTTGTTTCTGTGGGGTCAGTAGTAATTTTCCTGTTTTCATTTCTGATTTAGTTATTTGTGTCCTTTCCCTTTTTTCTTTGTTAGTCTAGCTAAACACTAAAGGTTTATCAACTTTATTGCTGTTTTCAAAGACCTAACTTTGTGTTTTGTTGACTTTGTTTTCTTTCATTGTTTCATTCATCTCTGCTCTAATCTTTATCATTTCCTTCCTTCTCCTTGTTTTGGGGTTTACTTTCCTCTTCTTTTTCTAGGTCCTCCAGTTGTGAGTTAAGGACTATAATTTTAGATTGTTCTTCATTTTTAATTTAAGCATTTAGTGCTCTAAATTTCCCTCTCAGCACTGTCTTTGTAGCATCCCATAAGTTTTAGTGTATTGCATGTTCATTTTTATTAGCCTCCAGATATTTCCTAGTTTCCTATGTGATTTAATCTTTGCCTCAACTTTGTTTAAAAGTAGGTTGTTACTTTCCACATATTTGTGAATTTTCCATTTCTCCCAGTTATTGATTTCTAGTTTTATTCCATTGTAATCAGAGAAAATACATTGCATCATTTAATTTTTTTTTAATTTATTGAGTTTTTTGCATGACATAATGTAGGTCTATTCTTAAGAATGATCCATGTGCACTAGAGAAGGATTCTGGTGTATTCTGGTATTGTTTAGTGAAGTGTCATACATATGTCAGGTCTAGTTGGTTTAGAGTATCATTCAATTCTTCTATTTCATATCCATTATTGAAGGTGGCATATTGAAATATCCTACTATTAATATAAAACTGTCTATTGCTCCCTTCACATCGGTCAATATTTGGTTCATATATTTTGGGATTCTGCTATTAGGAGTATGTATATTTATAATTTTTATAACATCTTGTTGAACTGACCCTTTTATCAGTTAATAATGCCTTACTTTGTCATTTATAACACTTTTTTATTTAAACTCTTTTTTATTTGATATTAGTATAGCTATGCAAGCTCTCTTTTGGTTACTCCTTGCATGGTATATATTTTTTCCATCCTTTCACTTTTGCCTAGCCTATGTCTTTGAATTTAATGTGACTCTCTTGTATGTAGCATATTTTTGGATTGTGCTTTTTAATTCATTTTCCAAGTCTCTGCTTTTGATTGGAGCATTTAATCTATTTACAGTTGAAGTAACTACTGAAAATGCAGAGCTTGCTTCTGCCATTTTGAAATTTAATCTCTGCAAGTCTTCCACCTTTTTTGACCTTCAACTCTTCCCTTAAGACCTACTTTCATATTTATTTGATTTTTTTGATTACTACCATATTGATTCCCTTCTCACTTCTTTCTGGATATATTTTTTCATAGATCTTCTTTGTGGTTATGCTGGAGTTCAAATTTAACATCCTAAATAATAAAGCAGTCATTTTTTATTTGATACCAACTTAACTTCTATAGCATACACATACATAATCTATCCTTACACCCTCTACCCCCCTCCACTTTTTGTACTTGTATAAATTATATTTTTGTACACTGTATGTCCAAAACCATAGATTTGTCATTACTTTAAAAAAATTTTTGTTGTATAATATAACATATATACAAAGCAAAGAAAAAAAACCCAATAGTTTTCAATGCACTCTTCAACAAGTAGTTACAGGAGAGATTTCAGAGTTTGTCATGTGCTACTATACCATCATCTCAGATTTTTCCTTCTAGCTGCTCCAGAACATAGGAGGTTAGCAGGAATAAATGTTTTTTTTTTAAATCATCACAATCGATACTTTTCTTCTTCTGTGAAAAATACCATATATACAAAAACAGCAATAAATTTCAAAGCACAGCACAACAGTTAGTTGTAGTATCATTATTTTTTATGCAGAGGCATTGTAGTACTGGTAAGAAATAAGGAGTGAAGTTACAAACCAAAAAATACAATATAATAGTACTGGCATTCATAATTACTCAAATGACTAACTTTACCCAAACAATTTACCCATATAATTAGCTCTTTATATTCTTGTGCTACTTTGATCCGGTGTCTAGTGTCCATTGCTTTCCATCTGAGGAAATCCCTCAGTAGTGCTTTTGGGCTGGTTTAGTGGTAATGAATTCCCTCAGCTTTTGTTTAGCTCTCCCTCATTTTTGAAAGAAAGTCTTACCAGATATAAAATTCTTTTTTTTGGAAATTGCTCTTTTTCAGCATGTTGTGTATTTCAACCCTCTGCCTTCATGGTTTCTGGTGCAAAATTAACACTTAATCTAATTGGGATTCTTGAACATAACCTGTTACTTTTCTCTTGCTGCTTTCAGAACTCTCTCCTTCCTTTTTGCATTAGATAGTTTGACCCCTATGTATCAGGGCATATTTCTATTCAACCTTATCCTCTTTGATATTCAGTGGGCTTCTTGGATGTGCATATTAACATCTTTTACCTAATCTGTGCAGTTTTCTGTCATTATTTCTTTGAATATTCCTTCTGCTTCTTTTTTCCCTTCTTCCTTTGGGATTCCCATAAAATGTATTTTCATACACTTGGTGATGTTGCAAGTCTCTTAGGCTTTTTTTTTTCCTCATTCTTTTCTTCTTTCTGGTCTGCAGCCTGAGGCATTTCAATTGTCTTCAAAGTTTCTGATTCTTCAGCCAGCTGTAATCTGTTGAAACTCTGCTAGGAAGTTTTCACTTTAGTTACTGTGGTCTTAAACTCCAACAGTTTTGTTTGGTTCCTTTTTAAAAATTTCTAGCTCTTTATTCATTGAGATCCTCATATTGTTTGCACATTGTTTTCCTGCTATCCTTTAGCTCTTTCTCTGTATTTTTCTTCACCACCTTGAGCATGTTGACAATCATTTGTTGGAAGTCTTTGCCCAGTGCGTCCACAAATAAGTCTGGTCTTGTTTGTTGATGTTTTCTATATTTTTAGCCATTTCGGTTGGATATCCATCATTTTATGTTTCTTTGTATTGCGATTTTTTGTTGAGTTTGTATCAGCTCATAATATTTCTTGAGTTTGTATCAACTCATAATATGAGATTTTCTTGAACGCCAAGTGCTAGCATAACAACACTGAAAAAAAAAAACACCTTTCGCAATCTTTGCAAATTTGCTTTGTTTTGGCGGGTGCTCTCCTTCAGATTTCGGCCCTTCTATCAAGGTCAGCCCAAGACTAATGCAAAGTTCAGGGTCCTCCCTGTCTTTTCTGGGCCAGTATCTTACCCGAGGTCTGTGCCTTAGGAGTTCCCCTGTTAACAGAAACTTGAATTCCCCCTCCAAAACCTGGGAAACAGATTTTCTTCCTTTCCAGGGTGCTACAGTACCTAAGTCTTTGTTCCAGGCTGTCAAGCTCAATTGTTTCTTACCTCCCTTTTGCTGTCTCATGAATCCTTTGCCTGGAGGGCAATTCCGGTGGAGGGATGTGGGGGAACTGTCATGCTCTAGGAAAGGGGTTTCCCTGGTCATCCCTTCCAGTTAGAACAAGTCCAGAGACCTACGAATGATGAACTGGCTTGTGTCACACTGCCCTAAGAAGGGGTTGAGGTCAGCAAAGGTGCCAGGAGTTTCTCCTATGGCTTTTGATGCTGCATTTCTTGATTTGGCACTTGCTCAGTCAATGCAGCCCTCTAACAGTTTTGGATATTTTTGAGAAAGGGGTTTTAAGTCTCCTGTGCTACTTTTGCCCAAGGTAGATTGGAACAGTGGCCACCCTCAGACCTGGGCCCCCAGCAATCTTAAGTAGCCAGTCAAAAGCAGTGATCAGTGCATGGACTGTACACCTTTGGGTCTTGGTAACCTAGGTCTTTGTATCCCAGCAAGCTGCACCAGGGGCTGAGAATGAGCAACTCACTGTTGCCTGTCACAACGCTGTGGATGGGGGATGTAGGCAATACAGATAGAGAATGCAATTCCTTCTATTTTTCACAATTTACTAGCCTCTTCCTCCTGTTTATATGGAATAGTGATACCAGCTCATTGTTATCAGCTCAGTGTTAACAGCTCAAGTAAGTTTTTCAGACACTCACGCAGTATGGTAGAAGCTCTTTTATTTCTTTCTCATGAGAAAGGGCACTCAGAAGAACAAGCAGCAAGTGAGTGCAAGTGTGGAAGAGTGCAGGCTCCTTTCATTCGATCCCTAATGCAAAGGAATCCCTCCCCTGGCTCACCATTGGCTAGCTACTTAGGAGTTACAATCTAATTTTGGGAACTAGCTTATCAGAAAGTGAGTTTTATACACCTTGTTATTATAATTATTCATTTTAGTTTTTGGTCAATTACAAATAAGAGTATGTTGAATCCTACTTATTTGCATATCTGATTGTCCTGATAGACAGGGGACCAATTGAGTAAGCTTTATGCCCTGAGCACCTATCATATTCTAGTAAATTTAATCCTTCATTATCATATACTGATGTGGTTTGGAGAAATATGGGCCAGGTTACAGCGTGGAGACAAGTTATTTTGATTGAGACTTAAACAAAGGGACTTCCATATTTCCTTATTTGAGTGGGAGGAGTCCACCATCCTTTATGCATTCTTCCCTAGATGCTACATAGTGTTCTCCTGGACTCCAGAGTTTCAAGATAATTGATTCAGTCAGTTTCTGCATGTTTAATAGTTGTTCTAATGAGAGAACTAATTCCTGATCTTCCTATTCCAACATCTTCTACAATTGTCCTGAAATTATTTTTGAAGTTTGTCCTATTTCAGTTTTCCTGCCTGGAAATATCTAGCTTAAACAGTGTAAATCTGGAGTACAAATCTTATAAACATCCCACTTATGACTTATCCCCTGAGAAAGTGGTAAGACCCTGTGAGTTAGTGTTCTTTCTTACTACTTATTCTAAAAGTAGTTAGTTTCACATAATTAACAGAGTTCCTGGTCATGTTTTGTTATATTCAACATTGTACCACCAACAGTTTATGTTACACTGCTGAATAGTCACAAAAGAATTTACAAAACATTTGAAATACTGAAGAGAGTATTTAAGCTGTATGTGTGCCTATACTTTTTAACATTGGCTTAAAGTGTAGTATGGTGACTCTCCAAGCTTGAGGACTCCTGTTACCCCTATCTACGTTACATTTTCATGTGCTGATTATATTGTTATATGGAATCAATTCTAAAATTCATGTTTTTTATTTTTTTCTTAATATCCCTGTTCTACATCAAATTATGTCAGACACCATATCTCTCTCAGTCTCTGAGAAACTTGACACCAAACTCTTGTTATGAAGGATCAGCCAATCAGCATTTGTGAGCATTTAGTAATGTAGTTGCCTAAATCACCCAAACTGGTAAAGAAAAATTCCTAGAAGTGGATGAGGATTGTAAAGCAGCATTTTTATTAAAATGGTTAGAATTAGCTAGTCATTGAAGATGGCAGAGTAGGTGGTGTCATGTCCTTGCATTCTGAGAAATTGGATGGATAGAGTTAAGGGGCATGGCTGAGGTACTTAAAGATTAATAGCTAAGGTCTTAGGCATACTTAAATTTAAGCACTGTATTTACTTACCCATCAATTTCCTTTACTTAAAGTTTCCCAGTGGAGTTTACCACACCCATTGGTCAATTTCAGCACGTTGCATAAAAGTAGAAAATACAGAGGCTTTGTTGAAAGGAAAAAAAAAATTATAAGAACTTTTCCTTAGTGTGGTTTCACATTCAATTTCAGCAAAGAATTGAAGCACTGCAATAACTACCAATCCATCATTTCCAACCATTGTTTATCATTTATTAATCCATTTATTCATTTACAGAAGTCATTTTACAATTACCAGTCCTTTAGTTTCAAGACGGTAGAGGTAATATTTTTATGTCTTTCTTCCTCCTCTCACAGGAATCTGAGAGAGAGAAAAAACAGCAAACCGTGGTCTTAAGGAACCCAAGAGAAATCACTATCTCCAAATTACATTATAGCAGGTAATTTGCTGCGCTGGAGGCAGCGCAGGTGCGGAGCCCCCAAGGCCGGGGTGAACCTCCCGGACGTGGCCACTGCACCAGGACCCTGAGGGCTGCGCGTCACGCACAGGCGCAGACTCAGCTGGGCTGTGGCCGGTCTTGGTCGCACGTGGAGGCCGCCTACCCGCAGGGTGCAGGGGCAGCGGGCCTGGGAGGGACGACGGGCCACGATGGACGCCTCAAAGGAAGAGAGCTTCCCGCTGACCATCTCTGCCACCCCTGATGCAGAATTTGATGCTGTCGCATTCCAGTCATTACAGAGAAATTTCATGGACAAATACGACCAGGAGTTTGATGACATGGAAAAGAATAAGCTCATTTACAAACCCATTTTCAGAGAATCCATTTCCTCAGTAGAGAAGTTTGTCGAGGAACAGCTGCTGGAGAGGATTCCGGGACTTTACGTGGCGGCTCTCACGACATGGTGGCACCATGACATTTGACATGCTGCTCATGTTTACAGGCTTTCTTGATTTTAAAGAAATATTTCTGGACTAAAAGCAGAAAAAAAGAAGGCCAGGAACTGGACTTAAGCAGTGGGTTTAGTGGTCACTTCCACACCAGCTTCCAGAGCGATCTGTCACCAGGTGGCCTGGACGAGGCTTCAGCCAACCGCGAGTGCTATGGGAGAGAACATCTTGCAAAGACAGACTGACCTGTGACTCTTCATTAATGTTAAGTATTGATGGGTCAAAAAGAAAATTCCCTGACTCTCCCAGGACCTGTTTCACCCTAACCATGTTCTTATATTCAGAAACCCTGGTACTCCTAGAGTAGACACCTCACTCCGGTGCTTCTGGGAGAAGCTCTTCCCCAGTGTAAGTGGCTTTTCAGCAGTGTGCAGTGACCCAGCATTGTCAGCCCTCTCTGCTCCCGGTACCACAACAGCTTTGCATGAAACGTCTGTGCATGCTTGACTCTTCCACTTGGGTCAGAGCTTTTGTCCTTCAGCCGGAGGGGGCCAGCTGTGTGGGTTTTTTTATTTGGGAGTGTTTTATCTAGGATGTCACTGCCCCTGTCTTGAGATTTCTGAGGTGTTATTATTATAGCTAGTCGTGGCCACAGCAATTAACTGAAAAAGATGTCCTTTACCTAAAAGCTACATGTGATACTCAGCTTGTGTTTTCAGTTCTTCTATCACTGTCTTCTACTGGTCCTGATGTGGTCCACCATGTTTCTAGAAGCCTCTTTTAAACATTGGTTTTGAAAAAAATATTTCAAAGATGAATGCTCAAGCTAACCCAGTGGCTAATCTTGGAATTTCCACAATTACTCGAAGATCAAAGTTTTTATGTCATATGTGCTTTTTACAGATGTTAGTGCTGTGAAGGCAAAAAAGCTTTCTACATTGGTGTTCCTAACTTGCTGGGCACCCATGAATGTGAGTTGTGTGCTGAACATAGATTAAGAGTCTTCTTTATCTTTAAGATGTTAAGTGTGTTTGTGGAGGTTTTCTTAAAATATTTTCTATATAAATTAATTTGTTAGGTTTTTGTTGGGATGAGTGTGACATTAGTAAAGAAACATGATTCTGCAAGCTCTGCAATCTCCTCTTTGTGTCAAATCTCTCCTACCAAGATGGTGTTCCACAGCTTTAGCTCAACATGAGTGGAGATAGCAAACAGCTTTCATGGTCATCTCTCTGGCTTTGATTTAGTAATATATTTGGTATAACATTACTGACCAGAAAACATGTATGTCATGACCCTAGAAAGAAGAACAAAGTAGCTTAATTCCTAAATTGTACCCTTGAAAAACACTTTTTAACTAAAAATAAAATCTGTACAGACTTAAAAAAAAAAAAAAAAGATGGAGAGTCGAAGACATGGTGAAAGAATAAACAGAGCAGGGAAAATTTTCAAGTCTCTCAGTAGGTGAGGGATTACCAACATGATACAAGCTGACACTATGCAGAACTGCTGGTAGGCTGAAAGTTTTGAGAATATTTGGAGGCACAGATAACTGATAAAGATGTAGTTGAGTTGGTTGGGAGTATGGTGAAGTGTTATTGTTTAAAAGCAAGAACAACATAAGATTGCCACTGTATTTTTCACAGTCTGCAGCTATAACACCTGGATTAGTCTTCTAGTTTGCTAGTTGCCAGAATGCAACACACCAGAGACGGATTGGCTTTTAATAAAAGGAGATTTATTTTGTTAGTTCTTCAGAGGAAAGGCAGCTAACTTTCCATTGAGGTTCTTTCTTATATGGAAGGCACAGGATGGTCTCTGCTGGTCTTCTCTCCAGGCCCCTGGGTTCCAACAGCTTTCCCTGGGGTGACTTCTTTTTGCATCTCCAAAGGCCTGGGCTGAGCTGCAAGTGCTGAGATGAGGAATGCTGAGCTGCTTAGGCTGTGCAACACTGCGCTCTCTCATTTAAGCACCAGCCAATTAAGTCAGACATCACTGATTGCAGCAGACATGCCTCCTAACCTACTGCAGATGTAATTAGCAACAGATGAGGTTCACATACCATTGGCTTATGTTAGCAGCAACAACACTAGGTATGCTCACCTGGCCATGTTGACAACTGAATCTAACTATCGCAATTAGGTACTCCCAAATCCAGGATCCCAAAATGGCAGGATGCCACTTACTAAATAGTAGGAATCAAGCTCTCCTTTCCTTGCTAGTTCTAGAAAACACATAGAGAAGCTTATGACCTTCAAGGGAGATATAGGAGCATCCCACTCTTGCTGAACTGATTGACCAATAGAAGAGACACAGAGATACTGTCATTTGGGAATACCAAATAAAATACAAATAGCCAAACTTGATCTCATATTTGAGGAAACCCTCCAAGATCAGAGATAACCAAGCAAACAACCTTTGAAAAAAAATCCCTCAGGATAAAAAGACTTGGCAGAAAATAGAACTCTTAAAAAAAATGAACAATTAGTTTTCTCAGAGAAATCCTAGAATAAGAGCAGGGGAAACTATACAAATTGCAATTAGATAAGAAGTATGCAAACTAAGCAAATAACTAAAAAAATTTTAAAACATTAGTTTAATTTTATAAGATATAAATCAAGGCATTCCCTTGGAAAATGAAAAAAAAAAAAGCTTGATGATAAAAGGGAAAATCTATGAAAATTGGATGAATAAATCAGACCTAAAATTTTTCCAGAAAGGGCAACAGAGAAAATGATGGGAAGACAGCCATCAATGAAGTAATATAGGAAAAAAAGATCTTGGAATTGAAGTAAAAAGTCTCCACATTAGAAAGAAACTAGTGCCCCAAACAATGTTTGCAAAAAGATTTACTCTTGTTGAAGTTATCATGAATACTTGGTGATAAAACACCAGTATTTTATATATATATAAAATTATATATATATTTATATATATAATATATATAATACTTTATATTTTATAAAAGTATATATATATAAATTAATATATATATATAAAATACTTTATTTTATATAATAAAAAGTATTTTATATATATATAATCATGCATCATGCTGAAAATACAGAGTTCCCCTAAACCCACCCCCACTATTAACATTTTGCTTTAGTGTGCTTCATTTGTTACACTTGATGAGATGTTATTATGACTGTACTACTACCTATAGCCCATAGTTTACATTAAAATTCACTATTTGTGTTTTCTTTTGTTTTTTAATTTTTCCTTAGTTTTATTTTTTTTTTATTTTCATCCTAGTAACATATATACCATCTAAAACTCCCCCTTTCAACCACATTCAGATATATCATTAAATGTTAATTGCATTAACAATGTGTTACTATCACCATCATCTGTTACCAGAATTTTTCTGTCACCCCAAATAGGGACTCCTTACAATTTAAGAATTGACCCCCCATTCGTAATCCTATCTCAGCTGCTCGTAAACTATATTCTTAATTGTGACTTTATGAATTCTGCTTATTCTAATTATTTCGTATCAGTGATTTCATGTAATATTTGTCTTTTATGTCTTTCTTATTTTACTCAAACTGACGTCACCCGCATCACGCATATCAAAACTTCATTCCTTTTCACAGTTTTTTATCTTCTGTCTATATCTATCTACCTATCTGTTTCCATCTATCTATTCCAGTAAGTAATTTGACTGAATATAATTTTATTAGTACAGTATGAATGTACAGTAATGGTGTTTTGAGATATTCATTGTCCCAACAGTTTTACTTCTATGGTCCCTTTTTGTCAGTAAGTGAATGCAAGAAGGAAGCACTAAAAAATAATGAGAAAGGGAATAAGAAAGAGGAAGCATGGGGTACAGAAAATAGGAAATCTATCACAGTAGAAAGAGCAAGACAATTCCAAGGTGGGAGCTAAGGGTAACCCATTATAAGAGCCGGGCAACAAGCCTAGATAAAAGGAAACAGTGTAATTGAGCAGTAAGTAAGTGACTCCAGAAGATATATCTACAGGGAGAAAATGTAATAGGTGCTAAGAATAAAGCATTGAATATAAACCTGTCCTCATTCAACTTCTCGAAAGTGTTGAGGAGCTTATTTCAGATTTTTGCAATTTTTTACTCTTTGAGCATCATATAATTCACTTAATATTGCAATTTTTACATAAGAAACATTTCACATAAATTTTCATGGGGCTGCATTAAGAATTTTTTTTAAGAAAATAAAATAAAGAATAGAGTAAACAAATGTTAAAAGAAATTGAGTAGAGAGAAAAAGAAAAAAAAAAGAATTTGGCTTGAACACAAGAACTCTCCAATTAACTGCTTGGGTTCAAATCTTGGGTTTTACACCATATCTGAATATGAATTTGAGCATTTATTTACCTCTCTTTTTTAATATCCAAATCTCAGATAATTTTATTACCTACCTAATGGATTTATTTCCCCATTCCCTTCTTCCTTCCTTACTGAATGGTGATAGTGGTGATGATTGGGCTGGTAATGGTTATAAGCTATGCTATGTAACAAGCAAAACACTATTATTCCCCAAGTCTCCCTTAAAAATAAAATTCCCCACCTATTCAATAATCTAGTTTATCCCTGGTTTTCTCATTAAATTTTGCACAGCATCATGTTTGCTGCTATTAAAATAACTGATAAGACCAGAAGCAATTTCATAACGGTGTAAAAATTTGTTTCATCTAAATAATTGAAATCTAAATTTGGGGGGTAGTGTTTTGGTTTGCTAAAGCTGCTGGAATACAGTATATCAGAAATGCATTTTTTTTCCTGAAGGGGATTTATTAAGTTGCAAATTTACACTTCTAAGGCCATGAAAATGTCCAAACTAAGACAGCAATTAGAGGATACCTTCACTGAATAAAGGCCAGTAGCCTTTGGGGTTCCTGTGTCACATGGAAGGCATGTAGTAATGTCTGCTGTCCTTCTTTCCTGGCTTCTGGTTTCAAATGGATCTCTCAGCTCCTGTGGGTCCTTTTTGCTTCTCCCTGGGGTATTTTCTTTCTTAGCTTCTCTCCTATAAAGGGCACCAGGAAAGGATTAAGACACCTTGAATTAGTTCGGTCACATCTCCATGGAAACAATGTAATCAAAAGGTCTCACCCACAATATATCTGTCCCCACAGGAATAGATTAGAAAAACATGGTTTTTCTGGTGTACAGAACAGTTTCAAACCAGCACAGGGGGTGTGCACATGTGGTGGTTTGGACCCATACATACCCCAAATAACCGTGTTCTTAAATCTAATCCATCTGATTTTGATAAGGCCACTTCAGGTAAGGTGTGACCTACCTCACTCAGGATGGGTCTTAATCCTATTACTGGAGTCCCTTATAAATGGAATTAATACAGAGAGAGAGAGAGAAAAATCCGTAGAAGCAGGAAGCTGAAATCATTGAAAACTGAAGAGAAGGGAGAGACCAACAAGACACCCCTACATATCTTGCCATGTGGCAGAGAAGCCAAGGTTCACAGCTGGTCTTCAGGAAGAAAGCATCAATTCAATGATTTCCTTGATTTGGATATTTTTCCCAGACTGTAAACATGAGCAAATAAATTCCTGTTGTTTAGGCTGAAACATTTCATAGTACTTGCTTTAAGCATCCTAGGAAACTAAAACAGGATACTTTTATTATCTTTCTTAATTTTGACTCCACTTTTTGTTGAATTATATTCCCATCGGAGTCCATATTTTTCATTTGCTTTAACTCTTCCATTTTTTAAATATGTATCTCCTTTTAAAGTCAAAGGAAGCTCCACACATGAAGGATAGGCAAAAGTCGAAAATATGGAAAAGAAAATGCCCCAAAGGGGCAGATATTTTAATGAAGAATGGCTCAAAATGAAGTGGTAAATTATGTAATTTCCATATATTTCACAAAACACTAGAGACGTGGGTAAAGGTTGAAAGTTAATGTTTTTTTTTGCCCTGGTGATGCTGAACCCATGTAATTTTGAATATTTTCTTAAAGGGACTCTTTTATTTGAAGGCTATGAATGCACAGGAAAAGCACAGCTGACATTTTAATGCTGAATATTGTTTCTAATTATTAATTACATAGGGTGGTATGAGAAGCATAGAGCGGTTTTTAATTTTCTGTCCAGTTTGTGAATTTTATTTAAAAATTAAGCTTTAATAATTTACAAAAGAGAAAGTCACATTGGAACAGTAAACCAACCAAAAATAGAACTTTATTCCCCAGTCTATGTTTGAAATGGCTTAGTGTTTTTCAAATGGCTACATGTATTTGGAAGGCTGAGTAGAAAAATATCAACTGCTTAGTATGTTATAAGCTTCTTCTTGGACTATTTATTACCTAAGTATCAGTTAAGAAAATTAGACATAATCCCACACTAAGCCTGATGCAAATTCAATCGATTTAATAATTCTCTCTATGCCTTATCCTACGTAAGTTGCTCCATTGTTGACAAGGTTTGATACAATGTCAGTGATTTAAAGTTACAGGCAGCTGGATAAGCCCACTGAATGGAATGGAGGCATCTATTTATGACCCTCTTCAATACTTTAACCTTGAAATACGTCCAATGCAGTAACTATGTCAGTGATCTGAAGTGGTTCACTTCTTTAGTGTCTGACACCTCCTGGACATTCCTGTTTTCCATGCTCTAAGTATTAGAGATAGAAAGACTCAAAATTTAGATTTCATTTTGAAAGCACAAGTGAAAGTGTGGCTACAATATAACCTAAAAACAAATAACATAATAAACTTTATGACTCTAATTTCTATTTGGTTTCTATTGCCACTAATGGCAACCTTTACAATATACTTTTCTCTTTTCATTTGAATATTGTTCTAGTTTGCTAGCTGCCAGAATGCAACACACCAGAGACAGATTGGCTTTTAATAAAAGGGGATTTATTTTGTTAGTTCTTCAGAGGAAAGGCAGCTAAGTTTCATCTGAGGCTCTTTCTTATGAGGGAAGGCTCAGGGTAATCTCTGCTGACCTTCTCTCCAGGCCTCTGGGTTCCAGCAACTTTCCCTGGAGTGATTTCTTTCTGCATCGCCAAAGACCTAGGCTGAGCTGCGAGTGCTGAGATGAGGAATGCTGAGCTGCTTGGGCTGTGTTACATTGCGCTCTCTCATTTAAGCACTAGCCAATTAAGTCAAACATCATTCATTGCAGCAGACACGCCTCCTAGCTGACTGCAGATGTAATGAACAACAGATGAGGTCCACATACCACTGGCTCATGTCCACAGCAACAGAACTAGGTGCCTTTACCTGACCAAGTTGACAACCGAATCTTACTGCCACATGTTTACCCCCTTGTCAACTTGGCAACTACACGCATCACCTTAAACAATATTAAGGTGAAAAAATATTTTCTTCTGGCTGTGGACCTGTGAATCTCAAAACAAGTTGTCTGGTGCCAATATGCAAAGGGGGGACAGTTACAGGATACAGGTTTTCATTTCCATAGGGAGAAATTGGAAGAAACACAGATGTAAAACCTGCAGGGCAAGCGCCATGGGATTTCAAAGTCTGAAAGTCATTTATCCTTCGGCTGTAGAAAGCGGCAGTCCCACCCTTTCCAAGGGCCTATGCAGTGGCCCGCCTCTTTCCAAATCAACCTCAGGGAACATTGAGGAGACCACCTTTTTTTTGGCTCCACTCTCTCCAGGCATTGCGGCCACACCTGGGCTCTCTGCCATTTCCGGGGCACACACTCAACCCCTCCATGTGGTGGCAGCCAGGCTCTCCCAGTCCCGCAAGGAGCGTGTTCTACCTTTTCCAAGGCCTGAGGCTGCACAACTATTCCACTGCAACAAGGAGGGAGACTCATCCTCACCCTTCAGGGTAAACTCACCCTCTCCATGTATATGGGTGGGTCCACTCTCCTGGCCGAGGTTTCTTGGCTTCAGACCCGAACTTCCATGGTTCTCACTCTGCAAACTCCAATTTGTCCCTTTGTGTCCACCTTTGTCCAGATTGGCAGTGGTTCTGTTTACACCAACAGTCTCTTCAAGCCCTCCAGGACTTCTCCATCATTCTCCTCACAGTTCCTCCAAAATCTTCCCCTTTAGCCATTCAAAACACCATTCCAACATATCTGGTATTTGCAAACCACAGCAGCACCCCGCTCCCCAGTACCAAATCTGTTCTAATTTGCTAGCTGCCAGAATGCAACACACCAGAGATGGATTGGCTATTAATAAAAGGGGATTTATTTTGTTAGTTCTTCAGAGGAAAGGCAGCTAACTTTCATCTGAGGTTCCTTCTCACGAGAGAAGGCTCAGGGTAATCTCTGCTGGCCCTCTCTCCAGGCTTCCAACAAGTTTCAATTCCCAACAAGTTTCCCTGGGGTGATTTCTTTCTGCATCTCCAAAGGCCTGGGCTGAGCAGCAAGTGCTGAGATGAGGTATGCTGAGCTGCTTGGGCTGTGCTACATTGAGATCTCTCATTTAAGCACCAACCAATTAAGTCAAAAGTCATTCTTTCCAGCAGGCAAGCCTCCTAGCCAACTGCAGATGTAATCAGCAACAGATAAGGTTCACATACCATTGGCTCATGTGCAAAGCAACAGAACTAGGTGCCTTCACCTGGCCAAGTTGACAACTGAATCTAACTACCACAAATATGAAAAATAGCATTGAACTAGTAACATATTTGAATTTTTTAACTCACACACAACATTGAAATTTTAATAATTTTTTATATATAATGAGAGTACCACAACTGGATATTTACTTATATTGTCATTCTCTGCAAATCCTGTTTTTGTTGTTGCTGTTTTTATATAACTTGGTGATTCTCCACTTGCCCACAAATTATTCTCCAAAGTAATTGTACATCCTGGGCAAGAAATCTTGCAATAATTTTGAAAGGCTCCTATTTTTTGCATCAGAATTTCAAAGATTCTGTAGCAGTTTGAAAGTATTACGTACCCCAGAAAAGCCATGTTTTAATCCTGATCCGATCTTGTGGGAACAGCATTTCTTTTAATCCCTATTCAGCACTGTAGATTGGAAACTTGATTAGATTATTTCCACAGAGTTGAGACACACCCAATTGTGGGTGTGACCTGTTGATTAGGTGGAGATATGACTACCCATTCCAGGTGGGTCTTGAATAGTTAACCGGAATCCCTCAAAAGAGGAAACATTTTGGTGATAAACTTCAGAGCTGACAGAAATGACAGAAGCCTCAGAGCCAACAGATAGAACAGATGTAGATGCTTGGAGGACATTTGCTTCAAAGAACAGAGACACGAATGTTTGGAGATTCTTGAGCCCAGCAGACATCACTATGAGGTGTTAAGCAAGCCAGAACCTAGAGAGAGTCAGAGGAAGCCAAGAAAAACAAAGTAAGGAACCCCCACAGGAACAGAAGCTGAAAGCAGTGGAACCCAGGAGCAAGGGACTAGCAGATGCAAGCCACATGGCTACTCAGCTGACAGAGGTGTTCCTGACCCAGGGACCTGTTTTGAATTTAAGTATCTTTCCCTGGATGCCTTAGTTTTGCCATTTTGTTAGGCATAGAACTGTAAACTTGTAACTTATTAAATTCCACTTTTTAGAAGCCATTCCAGTTGTGGTATATTGCATTCCATCAGATTACAGAGTAACAAAGACTCGTTTCTGAGAAGCGGCAAGAAATTTAAAACTAAATTTCACATACATTGACTAGCCATGTCTGTTCCCTTGTCTCCATGATGGTAAATAAGAATTTGGGGTAGAAATAACCTGGCACACGAAATTACAAAGGAGATTCTCTGCAAGAAAACGAGACTTTTCTTATAAAATGCTTCATTCCATTTCCTCTTTTTTAGTAGGGCTGAGGAGAGATTTTCCATCACAGCATTCTTAAATCTCCTGAGGAAAGCTAAACATTTTATTAAGGCTGAGATTCACTTTTTGACTTTCTTCTTTCTGCCATTTGGAAACAAGGCTATGTGTTGGAGAAGTTTTCATTTAACTTCATGGTAAGTGGCTTAAGTTAACTTCTTGGGCTTCATGAAATGGTACCATAGGTAATGGTTGAGAATGACTAAACATAGAGTAACTAAGGTTTAATCACTCCCAGTGAACTTAGAAGACACTTTAAGGGAAGTGGAGTTTAGCCTCTCCATCTTTATTAGTTAGGCCTCTATTTTTCAGTTGCAAGAAACTTAAACCCAGTTGTAACTTATTTACACAAAAGATGATCCATGTAGTAGGGAGGATTAGGTAGTTCACAGAATTGATAAAAAGAACCCAGGGTCAAATGGTGCCCAGATTATCTTTGTCCTACTCTCATTTCTCTTTCTTTTTACAGGCTAACTCAGTTTCCTTCTACTGAAACCAAACTAACAACTACTGCATATGAGTGACCCCAATGGAAAAGGGCGTGATATCTCCAAATATCCATGTACTGATATCAAGAAAGGACTATGATTTATCCTAATTTGGACCAATGTGCTGTCTGGAAAATAGGATCATCAAATTCTACTGCTCATTGCCACGACTAGGGGACTAGCATCAATTACCAGAAGATAAAACAACTAGCAGGAAACAATGGCTAATATTACTTAGTGAAAACAATAGCTAATACAGTCTACCACTCTATTCCTTGCTGAAATATCTCTACAATATTGTTCTGGGTGCTCTCCCAGCATCACCTAGGGAAAACACAAGATAGATTGAAACTATCACTGAATTGGGGAACAAGAAAACTGGGATCTGTCTCATCTCTGCTTCTCACCAACTTTAGGTTGATGGAAAAGTTGGTTTGCAGCTCTGGACATTGTTTTCCTCATTTATAAGGTAACTTCAAACTTAGTAATTGTATAAAGTTCAATTTCTATAAATTGAACATAGGAACTATGACGGATGAGCTGTTATCAGATAGCTCAGATAAACTTACATTGAGTTGAATTTTGCCTCTCTTTCAACAGAATGTTGGAATAACAGATATCAGACAGCTCTGAGTTTAAATCCTGGTATGTGATATTGAGCAAATTACTGAACCACTTGAATCTCATTTTCTTCATTTGTAAAGTCAGAGCAATAAGTTTGCCCTCCTTTTAAGACTGTTCAAACAATTTAGTAAGGACATTTATGTAAAGTACTTGACAACATCCCCAGTACAAACACTAGACAAACATTAGTCATTGCTGTTATTATTATCACTACATTCGTTATTTTTTTTATAACTTCCAACAACTATGATTTCTCCTTTCCTTAAAAGCTGTGCAGAATGAAAGTATCTTTCATGGAAAAATTGTTTTGTTTTATAGCCTTCTACTTCACCATAGTCCTTTATTCTTTAGAAAATAGGCACTTCAACACTTCCTTACGGGACAAAGAAGATATCTTTCCTTTCTGATGGCTGAGGGATAGAGAGCAGTCTTACATTAACTGCCTTGTCATTGTAGTTGTGTTTTTCAAAAATTTAGAAACCAAAGATATCTCAACAAACAACATATTAAAAAGTGGTGGTAAAAGACTCCTTGGAAACATGGATATGTTTATAGTAGGAACAAGTGATTTAGCACAGTCAGTTCACTTAAATACCTAGATCTCATAAAAATACTTATTTGGGAACTGATGCAAGTAATTTAATCACCTTTTTCTCGTATGATGAATCACTTGTCATCAGCAAAATTTACAAGTCATACTAAGAAATGGGCATGTATGGCCCTGTTAAGGGAACGAACTTTAGAGGAGAATCAGAAGTTGGAAAAATTAATCAAAGAGGATTAGAGACAAAGGGAAATATGTGTAAAGAGTTAAAGGATAATAAGCTAATGTGTGAGCATAAAGAAGAATTTCAAAGTATAAAAAGAATGTAACAGAAATTATGGGGATGAAAGTCACAATAGTGGAGGTTCAAAATACACAAGAAGTATACAGCAACTGATTTGAACAGACAGAGGAAAGGATCAGGATACTAGAAGAGAGGACAATCAAAAAAGTGCAGGCACAAGAACAAAGAGAGAAAAGAAAAGAAAAGAAAAAAATTGAGCAGTGTCTCAGAAGTTTGAATGACATCACAAAGTGCACAGACACACATGACATAGTTGTCACAGAAGAAGCAAAAGGGAAAATGGGCAGAAAGAATATTTGTGAAAATTATAGCTGAAAATTACCCAACTTTTATAAAAAGCATATATATACACATCCAGAAAGTGCAATGCGCTCCCAAAAGAATAAATCCTAATAGACTTACTCTGAGACACTGAGACACATAAGAATGTTAAAAGCCAGAGATAAAGCAGGAATTCTGAAAGCAAGAGAAGATTGAGGATCACATTAAGAGGTCCTCAATAAGGCTGATATTAATTTCTCATTGAAATGATGGTGTCAAGAAGGCCATGATATGATATATTTAATGTATTGAATGAGAAAAACTGCCAGCCAAGAATTCTTTTTCTGGCAAAAACTTCCTTCAAAAATTAGGAACAGTTTAAAATATTCACAGATAAACAGAAAGTGAGAAAGTTCATCAGCAAGACACCTGCTCTACAAGAATTATTAAAGAGAGTTCTACAGATTGAAAGGAGAAGACGGGAGCAGAGTGATTGGAGCAGTGTGAAAAAGTAAAGATTATTAGTAAGAGTAAATAAAAGGGTAAATGAAAAGCATACAATACTGTATCTTCAATGTATATCTCTACTCTTTGATTCCTATAAGAATCAGAAAATAAGAACAGGAAAATGCATATTTCCTAATAACAGGCATACAAAATACAATGTGGTGAAAATCAGCATAAAGAGGGGCAAAAGAGAGATATGGGAGTAGAGAGTATGTATGCTATTGAAGTTAGGTTGGTATCTTTTCAAATTAGTATGGTATAGATGTAGGATTATAACATAAACCCTACAATAACCACAAAAGAAAGTATTTTAAAAGGGTATAGTAATAGAAATGAGGAAGAAATCACTTAGAAACATCACAGAAGATCAACTATATAGGAAAGCAGTCTGCAATAAAAAAGAGAGGCAAAGAAAAATAAGAATGAATTTGTAGGAGTCACGCTTCCTGACTTTAAAGCATATTACAAAGTTACAGTGTTCGAAAGAGCATGGTACTGGCACAAGGATAAATAAATTGGCCAATGGAATCAAATCAAGTGTTTGGAAGTAGACCCTCTCACCTATGACCAATTGATTTTTGACAAGGATGCCAAGTGCACTCAGTTTGGGAAGGAATGGCCTCTTCAACAAATGGTGCTGGGAGAAAGAGACATCTATATGCAAAAGAATAAAAGATTCTCACACCAAAAATAAAAATTAACTCACAATGGATCAAAGTCCTTAATATAAGAAACAGGACTATAAAACTCCTAGAAGAAAATATAGGGGAATATCTTCAGGATCTTTGGCTAGGCAATGTTTTCTTTCACCTTATACCCAAAGTATAAGCAACAAAAGAAAAACAAAATAAATGGGACCTCTTCAAAATTAAAAATGTTTGTGCATCAAAGGAATTTGTTGCAAAAGTGAAAAGACAACCTACTCAAATGAAGGAAATATTTGGAAACCACATATACAAAATATAGAAAGAAATCCCACAATTTAATAATAAAAAAGATAACCCAATTAATACTTGGGCACAAGACTAGAACAGATGTTTCTCCAAAGAGGGTTTACAAGTGGCTAAAAAGCACATGAAAAGATTCTAAACATCACTAGCTCCTAGAGGAATGCAGTTAAAAGCACAGTGAGATTTCATACCTGGTAGAATGGCTGTGATTAAAAAGAAACAGAAAATAACAGTTTTTGGAGAAGATGTGATGAAATAAGAACACTCATTCATTGCTAATGTGATTATAAGTGGTGCAGACACCATGGAAGACAGTTTGGCAGCTCCTCAGGAAACTAGGAATAGAATTATTGTATGAGCTGTCAATGCCGCTGCTAGATATATATCCAGAAGAATTAAAAGCAGGGACTCGCACAGATATTTGCGCACTGATATTTATAGTACATTATTCACAATTGTCAAAAAGATAGAAGTAACCCAGGTGTCCATCAACTGCTGAATGGATAAGCAAAATGTAGTAAATATGTAGGATGAATATTACTTATCACTAAGAAGGAATGAAGTCCTGATTCATGTGACAACATGGATAAACCTTGATAATATTATGTTGAGCGAAAGAAACTAAACACAAAAAGAGAAATTAAATGATTTCATTTATATAATCTAATTATAATAAGCATAGTTAGAATCTAGTTTGTGGTTACCAGGGGATAGACTGGGATTAGAAAATGTGGAGTTGATGCTTAATTGTACAGAATTTCTATTAAGTTGATCGTAAATATTTAGAAATGGATGGCTAATGACGGTAGCACATTATTGTGACTATAATTAACATCACTGAATTATATAGGTGAGTGTGGTTAAAAGGGGAAACTGTAGGTCGTGTATAGTACTAGAATGAAAATTAAAAGATTAAACATAGGACTGTATAACTATAGATGATGGACTATAGAGTACAAGTATAATAATGCTCTTTCATGAATCATAAAAAATGCATGGCATTATTACATGGTGTTAATAATAGGGTGGTATGTGGGAAAATACAACTAATACAACTAATGTATGGTCTATAGTTAACAGTACTATTTTATAATTTTCACCAATTATAACAAAGGTAACTACCATTAAAAATAGTACATTACAAAAAAAGTGTTATCATCAATTGTAACAAGTGTTCCACCACAATGCAAGGTAACGGTGATGGGATGGCATATGGGCAGCCTGTATTTTATGCACAATTAGTCTGTAAACACGCAACTCTAACAGAAATAAATTTTAATGATCTTGAGGGCTTTTACCTTTTCAGATTATACCCTCACCCCATTGCAGATTTTGATACAATGTCCTATGTTGTCTCCATCTTTGAAAATGTCTGTTATGATGAGCAATTATTAAAGTACTGACTGTAGTATGTTATATTCATCATTGTATTTCAGGAAAAAACATACACAAGAATATATTCAACCCTAAAAAATTAAAGTAAATAAACAAATTCATCTGAACATCAATGGTTTTAAATTGGGACACTTCTAAAATGAAAACTCAAGTGAGATATCCTATCCAAGTATTTTCAATTATCTGATGTAAAAGTGAAATAATAGATTTCGTTACAGAGGTGGCATGGTTCCTTGTTGTGTTTCTCCTCTTTCCATTATCTTTTGGTTTCTATTAGAATGCTTTAGGGATGTTTCTATTAAATTAATTAATGAAAAAGTTCATATAATCTCAAGGTTCATGTACCAGTAGCCTTTGGCCACAAGCAGAAGTAAACAATCAGTGTTCAGAGAACATGCAAAAAAAAATAAGGGGAGATTTGGAACATTTTAATCCATAAATCATATTTACCAAAAAAAAATCAAAGCATGCAAGATATGCACAGAGCTGGTGTTCCATCCAGCTAAGAATTAGGGCACTGTTTTATAAATGTGAGTTCAAATTTAGGAGCAGCTTTTGTTAGTAACAACCTCCTGGTACAGTGGCAGCTTAGGCACTAGCTCCACAGAGGAAAATCACTAAATGTAATAGATGTAACCCTCATTTTGAGGAAACCCTTGATTTAAAGTAGCAAAGGGGCATAATTAAGCCTAATAGAAAACCATGGCTTGAGAATGAAGATATGCTATCAAGCAAGCAGGCCATGTCTACACATTATCAATTACCTGGTTAATCAGGGTGTATTAGTCTGCCAGAGCTGTAAAATGCAACACATCAGAGATGGATTGGCTTTTAATAAAAGGGGATTTATTTAGTTAAAAACTTACAGGGGTGCATGAGTGGTTCAGTGGTAGAATGCCCACCTTCCATGCGGGAGATCTGGGTTTGATTCCCAGACCATGCACATACACACCTGCCCCCCCCCCCCAAAAAAAAAGGAAAAAACAAAACACATATAGTTCTTCAGAGGAAAGACAGCTAACTTTCATCTGAGGTTCCTTCTTACATGGGCAATCTCTGTTGGCCTTCTCTCCAGGCTTCTGGTTCCAACAGTTTTCCCCAGGATGATTCCTTTCTGCATCTCCAAAAGGCCTGGGCTGAGCTGTGAGTGCTGAGATAAGGTGTGCTGAGCTACTTGGGCTGTGCTGTGTTGAGTTCTCTCATTTAATTAATCAAATATCCAATTAAATCAAACGTCATTCATTGCAGCAGGCACACCTCCTAGCCACTGCAGATGTAATCAAAGACAGATGAGCTTCACATGCCTTTGGCTCATGTCCACAGCAACAGAACTAGGAAACTTCACTGGCCAAGTTGACACTGAACCTAACTACCACACAGGACTAGGGGTTGCATTTATTTCATATTAAAACAAAGCTTGAAGATTTCAAATTATTTAATTACACTAATAATTATTTAATAATTTAATAATAATATTTAATAATTATTTAATTACACTAATAATTGAAAGTGAATGGCTATACACCACAACTTTAAGATGGGGTCACACATAAACACACAAAGTAAAATGAAAAAGAAAAATAGCTAACTGTGTGTTACTGACCAAAAGGACATATTCTGAAATAGATATTTGAATCAGAAAATACATAGCTTAAACTATCAGAAAAAGCATCTATGCTCCTCTTTTCAGTGTTATACTATTTATCATAAATATAGTTATATAGTTGATATTAAAGGAAATTGATTTGTTTCATATTTCGGCCATAACATATCTGTTGCTCTGTATGGTAGGGATAAAGTCAGCTTGGTGTTATGAAAAGAGCGCTGGCCTGGGAGTTAAGATTTTTTGCTTTTCATCTGTGTCTATTCATTTATTTTTCTATTTGTTAATGTGCCAGTTAGCATGAGGAGAAATGAGGAAAATAACTGAGTGAAAAAAATCCAGTTATTATAATTGAAATGTTTATGGAATATTGTGGGGGAACATGCATGTAGAAAAAGTACTGTAAGTGAAAGAGGAAGGAGACAATGAATATACCTGGGTCAGCTGGAAAAGAGTTCACGAATGAGCTAATATTGGGGGGTGGCAGTCTTGAAGGATGATTATAAAAGGCTTAGAGAAAGGCGTGACATTAGAGGTAGAATAAGCAGTGTGTACAAGGGTATGAGTAAGTGCCCAAGAATTGCCTTTGAGATTTTTGCAGGAACTGCAGTAAAAAGGCTGTGAGGTGGGGAGGCTTTGGTGGTGTACAGCTATTAGAATCAGATGAAAAAAGGAAAAGTGCAGCCAGAAGGCGGACCATCTTACAGGATATGTTTATTTTACCTTTGAAAAGGATAAATTAAAATAATTTTTTAGCCAAGGAGTTATGTTAGATCTATAGTCCTACCTCAAATCTGAGATCATATACTACTTCTTATCCAAAAAGTGTCCATTATACTGGGTGTCAAATGAATGTGAATGAGAAAATAACTGGTCATAAATCAGTCTTCAGTTTCATATCATAATATTTGATTTATGATTTTAAGAATTATGCTCTTAATAAATTATTCATACAATAGCAGTTCTGGAATATTTTACATGTTCAAATGCAACACCTGAAGTATAAGGATGATGTAAATTGACCATGGTAAAGAAATGGCACATATGTCAAGAAATGGCAATGTAAGCAGCTGTGCCTTCAGGAAAAGCCAGAGCAGGGCAAGTATAGTTCAAGAGAAGTCTGTGTGTTGGGAAGAAATAATGAAGTAGAAGTCAAGTTAAATTTACCTCTAACTTGGGCTCTAGCACAATCAGGCTCTGAAATTTGACAAGATGATTTACTCCTATAAGGTTTTTTTGTTTGTTTGTTTGTTTACATGGGCAGGCACCAGGAAATGAACCCGGGTCTCTGGCATGGCAGGCGTGAACTCTGCCACTGAGCCACTGTGGCCCACCCCTCCTATAAATTTAATTTTACAATTTGAAAATCAGCACCTACTGATTTCAGACACTAGAGCATGAAGGATTGGCAGGAATAGTCCCTGTCCTAAGTGAGCTTGCATTTAATAGGCTAAAATCAGCAAGGATTCTTTGTGAGCAAGCAACAGAAACAACTTGACCTATCTCCAGCTTCAGAAAGGACTTAATTAGAAGGATCAGGGTTCACTTACAGACTGGAAGGAAAAGCTGGAAAACAAGGTTTCAGAAAGACCAGAGACCAGTGAGCTCCAGAAAACGAGGTGGCAGGAACTAATAGAAGATGAACTGCATGCCCTTGGGGGCAACCTAGCAAAGGAAGATCCAGTTGTTATCACTGACAGAAAAGTTGGTGCATTCTGGCTAAGCAAAAGAAAATGTTCACAAAACACTTCTTATTCCTTGGGTAATTTCTAAGGCATTTTTAAGTTTTAAAAGTTCTGGGAGTTGACTTAAGATCATGATTTGATGTTTCTTATTTTTTAGGCGTATTTTCTTTTCTTTAAAATACGACTGTGACATATGTGAACAGAATCTCATAAATAAAGGAAGAAGGCTTTCATCTGAAAATGTAATGAAAAAAATTAGTAAAAACATCTTATTTTTCAAAAGAAGAGGCTGTGGTTGTATTTAAAGCAATTCTATAAATAAGTGCTCTACAATCCCTGACACACTTTAGGGAAAGAGCAAGGTTCAGTTCTAAAGCTCATTTTAAAATATACTTCTTGAGTCGAGATGGCCCCAGAGATTTATTTTAATAGGTTTATATGTTCTCAGAAACTGCAAGTTTAACATAGGCTGGCTGAGAGATGTTTAATTACTGACTTTGGTCACTGCAGCAGTTACGTTAGTCCTAGATGAAAAAAAAAAAATGACAGTGCTTTCAAAACTAACCTGTCAAGGTTTATTAAAACTATCTTTGGTGATAATCTCTTTTAGAAAGCATTGTTTTTAATTAGACTCTGGGTTTGAAAGAAGGGTCAGTGAAAAAAAAATTTTTTTAAATCATATCCCAGCTACTCTGCCACATCTTTACAAAATTCAATTATTTCTTTCCAGTGTGGCATAAGAAACATTTGGCGACTGATTACAACAATTCTTAAAACAAATTATGGCCCTGTCAGAAAACAAGAAATCAGGATGTCAAAATACGAGGACTTTTCTATGTAAAATGTCATGCAAGTGTCTTTGACAGATGATTTCTGTCTGTTTATTATATTAGTTTCATTAATTTGAACCACATCAAGCAAAATAAAAAAAAATACTTCCTTACTTTTGCTATGTGAAATAAAACTCCTCAAATGGTTAATGTTCCCTAAGATAATCAAAGTGGCCACACGGGGAAATTCTATGCTTTAATTTTTTCAAGCTTATTCAGCTATGCAAAAATCTATGTACAGGTTTATGTTGTAGAGATCTCACAATAGCCACTTTTGTTTTCTCAGTGAAGCCACATCAATAAAATTTCAGTACAATGAATATGTAAATGCCATTAGATATAGATTTTACTTATTGCCTTCTAAGCAGACCGAAACATAACAATATAATTTGTAATATATTCTATGTATATCTAAAAATGTGAATTTGTAAGCCAAATAGATCTCAACAATCTGTCCTAATATATATTGTCATTGCCAATTTAAATGTTATTTATACGTTGTTTATAAAAGATTATGGATTTTCCTTCCTTTCAAAGTTGAAGAGAACCCCAATTGATACATATTACAGAAATATGACACTGTACGTTACCAATGAAGTTAGGTTGTCCATAAGAAATCTGGCTTTTTAAAATACAGTTCCTGTCCTACATCACAACCCAAGCACCAAGTCTGCTCAGCTGCTTAAGTCAGTGAAGCGATTTTATGACCTGCACTCCAAAAGTGCTTGTTTTAGTGAAGCAAAGCCTTGACTATAAGTACTCAGAGTATTTTTGAAGTGACTTGAAGTAAGGAAGTGCAAGACCAATCAGTTAAGAAGAGCTCATTGAGCCCCTAGAGTTGCTTGACAAGGAATAAAATACTCAGTGTTCACAAATTTCATGGGTTTGGGTTTGAGAGAAATAATAATTTTAAGCATGAAGTTTTCTAATTATGCCTGCAATATTGGCACATATGACATGTCATAAATCAGACCTCATTATTTTAAGTAATAAAATCCCTACTGAAACTTGTTTGGGAGATAATTAGGTAATTGACAATAGAGATTGAGGGAGGATGGGGGAAGATAGATTATGAGATAATTTGGGTCTGAAAGTGAAAAGTTTCAAAAGGATTTTGAACTTGATTCAGGAACTCGATGTAATCTGGAATTAATCTCTCTCTCTCACACACACACACACACACACGCGTGCGCTCCTCTTCCTTCTTTGGTATTGAGTTCATTCTCCAATAGTTTATTTTACACAGTTGCCCCCCAAATTCTAGGATTGAACACTTATGGTTTAGCTAGTCACCTCAATGGAAGAGAGAAGCATCTCTGAACAGTTACAAGGTCCTAGAATTGAGATCCTTTCTTTTAACTCCCCTGCTCTCTGTAACTGTGACCACGGAGAAGAACAGGGCTGACTGGCATCATGGGTCTGTTTGTGGTTCAGTGGGTATATGTCCGTTCCTCTTGAACTGATAAGAATGAGAAGAGAGAGAGAGAGATGTCTTACCACAGGAACTATCAGTGTACTGAAAGTGTCAATGAGCAAATACAACCAAGGTCCACACTAGGTATGAAACTAAGTAGTTAAAAATATAAGGAACAATTTTATAATATAATGGCACACCTGGCTTGTGGCCTTCTTTACTATCTCTTAATTTCAACACTCATATGTATCCACTTCATACAATTATTTAATATTCACCATCCTAGTGACCTCCACTCCTCAGAATTCGCCCCTCAGCCAATAGGGGAACTCAAGGCTTATGGCTTAGGTTAGGGTGCTCGAGATAAGGCTTGACATCTTATGGGATAAAGCTATTTTAGTGCTGAAGGTTTGGAACAATGTGGAGCTAAACAGTCTCAAAACTTTACACCTACATTGTCAGTTCTCTATCAGACCACTCTAGCTGCATATGTTTCAGCATGGTAAATTCAGTTATTCTAAAGCATAACTCAGTCACTGTGACCCAGGCCTATCTTACTCTCTTTTTCCCTAATTAGTTATCTTCTAACTTCTTATTAGCTGTTTACGTTTCCTTCTTGGAAGCCTCTGCATAACGTCTTCTATAAAAACTCCTTTTTCAAAAAAAATTAATTTAATTTTTGATTAGGTAATGAGTTCATTAAAAGAGTGGAAAGTTTCTCTGCCATTTGTAACTTGTAGTTCCCTGGATCCCATCCTAGTAACCAAATCCTGAGTTTCTTGTATTTATAGATGTATACACACACGTGCCCATATGTATGTTTATGCTAACCTATGGTAACCTCTATCCCAAGACCAACCTTTGATACTTCACAACAATATGTGTTTTAGAATCTTTCAATATTAATTTAAAAGAAATAGCCTCATTTAAAAATAATGGACACATAATATGTTATAGTATGGAAAGAACATAATACATACAACAGCCCTTTCTGGTAAACATATGTTCCCAACATTTTTGCTATTGTAACCAGTGTCACAATGAATAATATTGTAGTTCATTTATTGTTTTCTTAAGAGCTATAGGAACTCTTTGTACCTAAATGCAATAGCATACTTATTTCTAAATTCAGAATCTTTTAACAGAAATATGTAACTTTCTCTTGGCTTTTTTTTGTTAAGTCCAATTTATTTTTATGTATCTGAATATATCAGGGTTTTTCTGTGGCTTTTGGTTTGATATCATAACTAGAAAGCTCTTCTGCACTCTGAGATCATTGAGAAGCAAAATTAAACTAAACTCCTCCTATGTTGTGTTCTAATACTTTTATGAAAACCCCACAGTAGTACTTTGAATGTTCTACTAAAATCATTTCATTATCTTTTGTTTCCATTTCCCTGATAGATTATGAGCTTCTGATTTTTGCAACCTCCTGGTGCTTACTGCCTTGTTCCTTACAGTCTCTCAATAAGTGTTTGTTCAGTGGAAATAAATTGCAAACATTGTTCTTGTCAAATCCCTACTGGAATGTGTCTAATACAAGTATGAGACTCCCTTATGCATATTTAATTAACTACCTTCCTTTATAGAATTAGTTTTAAGCAAGAATCGATGCATATACAGCTCTATTCTCTTAGCATCATGAAGGGTGTTTGAAAATTATCATATAAGTACAGTGACTTATTTTCAAGTGGAAAAATGGACAGTTTGAAGAGAGAAAAAAGGATTTTTAGTTGAGTATGGGTTTTTGATTCAGATGGACATAGTTCTAGGTCCTGACCCTACATATAGGATCTGTGATAACCTGAGCCAATTTCTATGTAATGTACAAATTATGAAATCATCCCTGACTTAGTTTCAACATCCATGTAATGGGTTTGGTAAGACTTAGCTTGTTTAGTTGTAAGAGGAATATATGAGATGATTTTTTTAAATTGTAATAATAATATTCCAATTTGTATCAGCAGAAAAATTGAAGATCCGTTACAATGCTCATTACACACGCTGCTTTACAAGAGATAGTTGCTCTGTGGTATGTTAAGGGAATGGTATAACCCACACACTGAAGGTGAAACTATGCTAAAAAGAGCCATTTCAGAGTTTCAACTAATTTGTGAAACAACTGCCAGAAAACACATGCATCAAAAAAATTCCAATTAAACTTTAAGAATTTGTGTCTGTCCTCAAGAAAAGAAATTGACACCAAATTTATGCTAATCTTCCAAAGACAAAGCATCAGAGATTCCTGGATATGGCTAGGATACTGCCAGTTCCTTTGTTTGAATTTGGTTAACCCATTGAAGTTTGGGGGAGAATTTTGGTTTCATTATTTCTTTAACTGAAAGAATGAACCTGCCATGCCACTATAAAGGCACTATAAAAATATGTTGCTTTATGTAATTAAGGGAAGCAGATAAACCTGGAGAACCTTAGGGAAAATCCAGAATCCCGTATGTCTAGCTCTTCATTTTGTCAAATTAGTTTAAAAGTGCAGGCTTTTTCTGGTAACTTCTGGTAATGCTTTATGCACATACTCACTGCCTTATCTTGAGATAACAAGATTTGGGGAATATTTCCTAGATTCTGCCTCAAATCCCTTAGGTAAATATTGCCTCCCAACTCCCTGATAATTTATAAACAAAACCAAACCAAAACTACAAGTGTTGGAGTGTTGGTGCCTTCAGAACACTCCTTTTTGGTGGAAATAATTAGATGATATCCGAGGAGTAGGCAGCTACTCACCCGGGAGGCAGTTGAATTTGAAAAGGCCAACCTGTTTGTCAGCATTTCAGCAACAACATGAATCAAGAACAGGAGCCAGCAAGTTGAAACTCATTTTTTTTTTCAATTTTGAGACAATACTAAGCCAAAGCATAAACAATTTAATAAATCAAAGGAAGAAGAAAGTTGAAAACCAATTTTCCTATGCAGGTAAGTAACATGCCAATTGGGAGTGTGTGTGTGTGTGTGTGTGTGATTTGATATTATATACTCTTAATTCAGAATTTAAGTATGAGTGCATGTATGCATGTATATTTTGTAATTCCTTCACTGTATGTGTTTCTGAATAGTACTTCCAGCAGTTTTACTCCAGCAACCTTTGGCATTTCTTGAGAAAAGCCAAGAACCATGCTGTAGAGTCAGAATGGCTGAATTCACTCCATGCTCATATTTGATAAGTAGGTTAGCTGTCATAAACAAGAGTCCAGGATGTGAAGATGAAGTTTTAATTCTGTACTCATAAATCTCAAGAGTAGAAGTAATCAAATAGGTTAGTAGTGTTTCCAGGGAATGTCTGGACATGACCTCTGCTGAATTTCCAAAGTATAATGTATCTCTTCTGTTATCAAAGTCACACACAAAATCCTCAACTTAAAGAGGAAGCAGTGACCCTGATCATTACTGAGTGAAGCGTTTCATTCCATACAGTACAGAAATATCAGAATATGTGTTTGTGTTTAACAGATACACAGCACTGAACTTCTTTTGGCTCTCCCATTTGTCTAGTCTAATGGTTCTCAATGGGTAGCAAATTTGCCCCCAACCTGGGACACAGCAAGGTTTGGAGGCAGTTTTGGTTGTCACAACTGGCCAGGATGGGGTGACATTGGCATCCAGTGGGTAGTCTGGGGACCTCCCCCCAACAAAGAATTATTCTACCCAAAATGTTGACAGTGCTGTGGTTAAGAAATGTAATCAATTTCTATAAATAACTTGATAAAGGAAAAGCAATGATGAATATACTGAAATTTTATTCTGAGGAGACTGAGATTTTGTCATGTAAAAACATGGACACAGAATTTCAACTAGACTTCATTTTAATTCTCTTCTGATAAGTGGATTTTCTCATTTTAAAGAAGAACCTAACAGATCCTCTCTAGGGGAAAAAAACAATCTAGTTAGTTGTTTACATTCTGGTGGCTAAACTGTGAGTAATCCATAGTTTTCAACCCCCCGAGAAATGCCTTTTAGCTATTTTTACTTCTTCTCTAAGAAAATGTAAAATTAGCATGGTAGTTGTCATTGCAGGTGTACCTTGCCTTAAGCAAGCTGTATATACAAAAACATGGGTTTATAAAAAAGATTAATCTGGGCCAAATGCTTGTTTTTTAACAAGGATTTGCTATTTTCTAAAAGACAATACAGCAAGATTATTGTAAATACCCAAATTGTGGTAACTTTAAATCATAATTCAGTTTCTACTTTGAAAAACAGAGATTCATTTGAAAATTTTAAAAATAAAATAAAATTAGCTAATCATTGGCATTTTAAAGGCAAGTAATCTGCTAATTTTTAATAGAAATGACTGCTTATCTTTGTATAAATAAATGCAATCATTACTGTACAGCTTTTACATAAGCACTGTGTCTATTGAACAGGTCCAGATTATATACTTAATTTCTCTATTGCTATCATTCTTATATGAAATATTTTTGAAAATAAGGCTTTTTAAATTTTTCAATCAGTCTAGGCTTTTGAGGGTATTAGCCTAACTGATCAGTTTGCTTATGGTCCTTCCTGTGCTGAGTTTACAGCACAGATGTGAAGACACAGATTTGCACTCAGTCTGCTCAGTGGGGACGTGATGAAATACAGGCCTTAAAGTACACCATTGCAAACACACCTGCCTTTGTCCAAGGGAGAGTCAAGGAGAGCTTCCTAGAAAAAGTGATATATGAAAATAAGCCGACAAGAGAAAGAAAATGACAAGCAAGTAGATAACCTCTTCAAGTGTCCATGGAAACTTGAAGTCCACTTCAAGGATACGATGCTTTCCACCTTTATCCTTATTCTAACAATCTAATTTGGAGACTTACGGGGAGGTATTCATTTGTAATAGAATACAGATGGCAGGCCATTTTGGAATATATGTAACAATGGTTTTTAAAATAAACATTACTAAAACTATTTTGATTACATGATTTGCACAGTGGATTTACCCAAATTCTACTGACATACTCTATTGTTTGATTAGATTTGCTCTAGTAAGTTCATGATCTATCAGCTGCACAGCCTTGCAGAATTCACCAGTCTACCTGGAGTCTCAGTTTTGCCATTCGTGAAATGGGTATAATGATATCTACCTTTAGAATTTTGTTCTGAAAAGGCAAAATTATTTATCCATAATTTCTGGCACATGATAGGTATACCCAAAGTGGTAATTTAGTATTTCTCTTAACTACAAGAGATTGGTCATTGCATTCAGAAAACTCTTTCCAGACATAACTTACATTTTTTTTTTTTTGGCATGAGCAGGCTCCCATAATTTACATTTTTAAGTTAAGAGATAAATAATCATCTAAGTAACCGGATTATTTCTGTGATTTTCACATCTGTAAAAAGTATTATTATAGAATACATTTTTAATTTTATGAAAGGAAAATAATTTTAAATGACAATTTGTAATGTGAATTGGCAAATCTGAAAGATAATTTTGACTTTAAAATATAGAAATAAAAACTTTTAATACAAAATTAATAAACATTTCCAAAATGTAAAATGATTTATGAGCAAAGATTAATGTGATATTTATAGACAGTATATGATATAGAAATTAATCAATTTATAAATCAATTATAAGTTCTTGTGGTAGGCTAAATAATAGCTCCCCCAAAATGTCCATGTCCTAATCCTCAGAACCTATAAATCTGTAACCTTATATGGTAATGGGCTTTGCAGATGTGATTAAACTAAGGATCTTTAGATGTGAAGATTATTTTGGATTATCCAGGTCAGCCCAATGTAATTATAAGGGTCTTTATAAGAGTGAGGGAAAAGGATCAGGTTTTGTATTAGGGAACATGATAATGAAAGCAAGAAGTTGAAATGATGTGAGGAAAGGGCCATGACTCCAGAAATGCAGGAAGCTAGAAAAAGCAAGGAAACAGAATCTCCTCTGATGTCTCTAGAAGGAACCCAGCCCAGCCAGTATCTTAATTTTAGATTTCTGACCTCCAGAATTATAAAACAATAAATCTGTGTTATTTTATGCCACTAAGTTTGTGGTTCATTAGTTGCAGCAGCAATATAAAGCTCATATAAGTCGAAATATACCAAGTTTTTCCCGCTCAAATACACAGTTAACTGTGTATTCTGTATATTTGTTATTTTGCAATCAATGGCAGACAGTTTTTAGTGTTAGTGTCTTTAGACTTAGCATCATGAAGTAAACAGTTTTAGAGAATTCTCAACTTGTTTCCCACGATAGTAAAGTTTACTTCAATATGGATTAATTCTTGGCATGCTTTACTTTTCTTTGTAAGTGTAATTTTGTTCTAAGCTGTCGACCAGGAATCAATGTCTACCTCACTGTGTGTGATTTGAGAAAGATATGTTACAATTTCCCAAAAGTTATACTGCTTTCTCCCTATGGTTGAGACTGTCCTCTTGTTTGATCAGGCCACTTAGAAATGAGACTGTGGTTGAAATGGTACCTAGGAAGGAAACAATGAATGATAATAGAGGTTGGGAGAAGAAAATAGCAACTGCTGGAAAAGCTCTATCTTACTCAGTGTCCAGAATGCTGATTGCTTTGATGAGGAAATAAATCTACCTTAGCTTAGGGGAAATCAGTCTTTGAACCATACTGCTTTAGGGGAATTTTGTTGCATTTTTCCTTCCCTGACCTGGGTCTTTCCTATCAAATCCAATTTTATTCATCTCACTTGTACTCCAGATGGAAGAAAATGTAAGCAGCTGTCCAAGTGGTGACAGAGACTTTTCTTCCACATCCTCGCATGTCGTTATGGGAGAGATTTACTTTTTCAGCAAATTCAAACCTCTAAAACCTAGTAATCAAAATTCCCTTCTCCATCTCTTCGTATTCCAACTGTCCACAATTGCTTACTTTCAGAAGTAGTTTCCAAAGATGAAGCTATGATGAGAATGATGGTCGTTATCATGTTTACTCTCGTCAGTACTATATAGCATTATGTTGTTTACAATAATTAACTGCTGGAGGCAATCCTGTAAATGTAACAGTGTGACAGTCTGCATGGGTAGAGCTAGTAACTTTGTTCAGAGAGATAATGGGCACCTGCTAGCTTGTCTACTATTCTACAGTTATTAGTTGTAGCTGCAATATAAAAGTTCAAAAAGAAACCACTTAAAACGTCTCCAGATGCTGAATATATGTGATAGAAAAAAAAGGTGTGAGGGAATCTGGAAGTTTAAATAAACCTAATGGCAGGTATTTTTTTTTTTTTTTCAGTTGATGGTCTAATCCAATCAAGAAGCAATATAATGAAGTTGTATAATTAATGTATTCACAAACTTAGTTTTATACAAAGGGATACCCTTATTTTATTACTTGTGTTAAACAGACAATGAATGTGATCCATCTAAAACAATCAATAAAAGCTATCAAAACCTTTAGAAAGTATATATAAAAGTTATTTGGGGATTTCTTGGCCATTGAAGATAAGTAAAGTGATCTTCAAGTGGGTAGTAATAAAATTATCAATATTCTCAAGGAAGAAATTGAAGAATAATTGAGAGACATAAAGAAATGTTAACCAATATGAAATTAGAGGAGCAGACATATGTTATACTTAATGGGAGCTTTATAAGCTTTTCAAGAATAATTTTGATTTTATGGAATTGTTGCTTTCCTTGTGAACTTTAGTATCTAACTGACCTATTAAAATGTAACTTCATTGGCTTATCACTGCAGCATATCATTTCATATTTCTCCTTTTAAAAATTCCGTGAATAAATTTGGAGTCTACTAGGATAAAACTTATGACCTTAAGTATCATCCATGAAAGCATGAGTTTCTTGAGCAAGTTTTGAGATGTTACCTGGTAAGAGGTTTGGATGTTTTGAAAAAGAAAAATAATACTTTGACTTTAGGGCAATAACGTTTTGAATACAGGTATTGAAAAAATCTATTATTAATTCATTTAACTCTGATCTATTAAGTACCTAGTGTATTCAAGGCACTGTGCCAGAAAAAATGTGAAGAGTCAGACACGCTCCTATGTATAGAATCTCACAGTCTTCAATGGTTTAGATGCATCGAAGTAAAAAGTGATGTGATTTAATAGTGGAATACACAATGTACTAACAGAATGAGGAAGGGTGGGAAGTGATGAGAGGAAAGCTGGTTATGGTTTCCTCATTAAAATATATTAGAGTTTTAAGATTATATTTGCTAAGGCATTAAGAAAACTCAGATTGTCCAAATAATCTATTCAATTTGTTTCGTCACTAATATATTTTAAGGAAAAGCAAATGTGTATTGGTACATGCACTTTTGTGCTTTACTTGGTTTCTCTGGTAGTGTAGATAGGGGCTGGATTTTAAGTTATTTTATGGCCAAATGAAAAACTAACAGTTTAGATAGTAAAACAATCAACCCAATTCTAAGTGCCAAAAATTTGATATTGATAATAAGAATTTAAAGGAGTTTTTTAGGAGAATCTCTAAAAAATACTGATGGTATCTTTTAATTTTCTTTTAAATCTATGTTTGCTTAATTTTATGGAGGTTTTCCCTTCTAATAATCATACACTACTGAGTAATAACCCTATGTGGTTATGATATCATAAAGCAACCCGGTCGTAGGTTTCTTGTAGTGAATGCTGCTGTCCTGCCCAGATCCCTTTCCAAAGCCAATGCATTCATGCACAAGGCCTGTGATTACTGGGTGCTGAAAGCTGGTGGTTGCCTTTTTTCCAGGGAAGTGCCTTCATCTAAACTTGAGCTGTTGTGCCTGGAAGGTTGTGCTGCTCTCCAGTTGCCCTCTTCCAAAGCCCACAGCAAAGCCTTATGGACATGAGGATAGAGAAGCTGGTTTCCTGGTTACCAAGTAGAATCAACCAGGTGCAGTCCATGCTCCAGAGCTTCCCATTAAGACAAGCTGGAGGTAGTTTCCAGTTGCTTAGCTGTTCTTCCTCTGTCCAATCCTGCTTTCCTTACTCACCTTCTCCAGAGAGCATTTACTCATTAAATTACTTGAGCAAGTATCCCCAGCTCAGTTTTCTCTTTTATAGAATCCTACAAAGTCAGTGCCTCTGTATTCTCGGTACTGATCCCCATGCCCAACAAACATCAAATTCAATTAGTGATTTTTGAAAGAATGTTGAACGATGTTTGCACTCGTGGTATTAGCTATTAATTGATACCTAAGACTCTTAGTTTGTTGGTGGATATATGTTTTTATATCCTCTCCCAACCATAACAGTCAGAAACAAGATATCTTAAGTGACCATTTAGCAAACCTATAAAGTACAACATGGCAAATCCACTGTCGTTTTTGTTTCCTACTTATTTTTTCAGTTTTTTTTTCTCTACTGGAAAAAGTCAATTTGAGAGGTGACCCACTTATCTGATAATAGATACAGTCAAGTTGCAGCAGCAACTATAACCACCAAAAAAAAATCTGCAGTTTAGAAACAAAAAGCATTGTAGTCTATAGATTTTTAAAAGAAAAACTTGTGAAAACATGCTGTGAACAAATTGCCAACTGACTAGTTGTAAAGGTTCTTCAAAGATTTTCAAGCCAACTTGCAATGGTAACAATTGCATGAGGGTTTATAATTTTACAGCTAGTTATTGATTTGAAATTTCTCAGAAAATATATAGCTGTTTAAATGGCTTCAGAGTTTAACCCTTTTCCCATGTTTTTTCCCTCAAATATGTCCAAGTATTTCCCATCAATCCTGATAGTGAGTTGTGTTGTTAAAGAGCTTACAATTCCATTATAGATAAAGCTCCAAATATTGATTTGTACCTTTGGTTTCCTTGGTCTGAGATATCATGGTAGGGCTAAAAATATTCAAATCTGTTGTAGCATGGCAGGAAAGAAATTAGTCCAGAAACAGGCAGATTTCAGATACATGCACAAAATAGTTTACTAAATTTCAAACTCACCAGACAGCAGCTCAGGCAAATTAAGGCAGACATGCAGCCAACAAATTGGAAAGAATAACTTTTTCTGTGAATGACAGTCATCCTCTTTTGTTGGCCATACAAGTCCAAGTGCAATGGGCTCATTAATTCATTGTCCATGGTTTCAGAGATGGAAGTCATGAATCCAAACTCATGGGCTCCCTCAAAGCATGGATAACTAGCTTCTGCTGCTTGCCTGGGTTGGCTGGCAACAGAGAACAAGCATGACCCTTCAATATGGCACCATTCCTTAAGGAGACCAGCCACTCACTTGATGATAAGTTAATTATATGGGACACCATTTACCCTGAAGAAAATAGTGATTTATTTTTATCAGAATTGAAAGCTATTCAGGGTGTAGATTTCCCTTCCCTGTTTGCAATTCTTCTGCCAGCATCACCATCTGTGGATTTAGAGAATACTAATGCAAAATTATGGTAAACTTTATCATTGTCTAAGAACAAGAGATTCATTTTATAGCAAAGGATGAGTGACAGTGGGTGAATGACAGTGGGATTTTCAATAGTGTTACCATCACTCAATCAAAAAAAATGATGGAATAAACTGTTCAAGACTCAATAAAGTTGCCCTTTCAGGGAACATACCCTGGGAATTAAGGCCCTATCCTCTGGGATATGATATATGCATTAAACCAATCTCTGATATATCTTGGTGTCCACACTGGCTGGGATACATGGATCTGGGAAATGAGGGGCAGAAGTACAATTAGTCTATTTTACCATGACTCGTAGTTATCCTTTGCAGAATTGGTGTCTCCCATCCCTGCAATTTTGGATCCTTTAGTTCCTGGATCCTAAGGGAGGAAGACGTTCACTAGAGGCCACAATAATGATTCCATGACTCCTATCTGGTTTCTTTAATCATTTGATTCCAGTGGACGCACACATTAAAAACAGAAGTTTATATATTGGAGCAACTAATTAACCCTCATACCATAAGGATCAACATTAGCTGCTGTATAGTGGGTTCCAGGAAGAGTATGTCTATTATGCAGGCAATTCATTGGAGTATTTCTTGGTTTTTTTTTAGACATTACAAGTTTAATTCAGTATTTTTTTTTTTTTTTAGGTTCCAACTATATTTAAATGCTTTAATTTTTTTTATTAACGGAAAGAAAAAAAAAAGAAATTAACACAACATTTAGAAATCATACCGTTCTACATATGCACTCAGTAATTCTTAACATCATCACATAGATGCATGATCATCGTTTCTTACTACATTTGCATCGGTTTAGAGGAACTAGCAACACAACAGAAAAAGATATAAAATGTTAATATAAAGAAAAGAAATAAAAGTAGTAATAATAGTAAAAAACAACAACAAACAAACAAACAAACAAGCAAACAAAAACAAAAAAAACCCTATAGCTCAGATACAGCTTCATTCAGTGTTTTAACATGATTACTTTACAATTAGGTATTACTGTGCTGTCCATTTTTGAGTTTTTGTATCTAGTCCTGTTGCACAGTCTGTATCCCTTCAGCTTCAATTACCCATTGTCTTACCCTGTTTCTAACTCCTGCTGAACTCTGTTACCAATGACATATTTCAAGTTTATTCTCGAATGTCCGTTCACATCAGTGGGACCATACAGTATTTGTCCTTTAGTTTTTGGCTAGTCCCACTCAGCATAATGTTCTCTAGGTCCATCCATGTTATTACATGGTTCATAAGTTTATCTTGTCTTAAAGCTGCATAATATTCCATCGTATGTATATACCACAGTTTGTTTAGCCATTCTTCTGTTGATGGACATTTTGGCTGTTTCCATCTCTTTGCAATTGTAAATAACACTGCTATAAACATTGGTGTGCAAATGTCCGTTTGTGTCTTTGCCCTTAAGTCCTTTGAGTAGATACCTAGCAATGATATTGCTGGGTCGTATGGCAATTCTATATTCAGCTTTTTGAGGAACCGCCAAACTGCCTTCCACAGTGGTTGCACCCTTTGACATTCCCACCAACAGTGGATAAGTGTGCCTCTTTCTCCGCATCCTCTCCAGCACTTGTCATTTTCTGTTTTGTTGATAATGGCCATTCTGGTGGGTGTGAGATGATATCTCATTGTGGTTTTGATTTGCATTTCTCTAATGGCCAGGGACATTGAGCATCTCTTCATGTGCCTCTTGGCCATCCGTATTTCTTCTTCTGGTAGGTGTCTGTTCAAGTCTTTTTCCCATTTTGTAATTGGGTTGGCTGTCTTTTTGTTGTTGAGTTGAACAATCTCTTTATAAATTCTGGATACTAGACCTTTATTTGATATGTCGTTTCCAAATATTGTCTCCCATTGTGTAGGCTGTCTTTCTACTTTCTTGATGAAGTTCTTTGATGCACAAAAGTGTTTAATTTTGAGGAGCTCCCATTTATTTATTTCTTTCTTCAGTGCTCTTGCTTTAGGTTTAAGGTCCATAAAACCACCTCCAGTTGTAAGATTCGTAAGATATCTCCCTACATTTTCCTCTAACTGTTTTATGGTCTTAGACCTAATGTTTAGATCTTTGATCCATTTTGAGTTAACTTTTGTATAGGGTGTGAGACATGGGTCTTCTTTCATTCTTTTACTTATGGATATCCAGTTCTCTAGGCACCATTTATTGAAGAGACTGTTCTGTCCCAGGTGAGTTGGCTTGACTGCCTTATCAAAGATCAAATGTCCATAGATGAGAGGGTCTATATCGGAGCACTCTATTCGATTCCATTGGTCGATATATCTATCTTTATGCCAATACCATGCTGTTTTGACCACTGTGGCTTCATAATATGCCTTAAAGTCTGACATCGCTAGACCTCCAGCTTCGTTTTTTTTCCTCAAGATGTTTTTAGCAATTTGGGGCAACCTGCCCTTCCAGATAAATTTGCTTATTGGTTTTTCTAATTCTGAAAAATAAGTTGTTGGGATTTTGATTTGTATTGCATTGGATCTGTAGATGAGTTTAGATAGGATTGACATCTTAATTATGTTTAGTCTTCCAATCCATGAACACGGTATGCCCTTCCATCTATTTAGGTCTTCTGTGATTTCTTTAGCAGTTTTTTGTAGTTTTCTTTATATAGGTTTTTTGTCTCTTTGGTTAAATTTATTCCTAGGTATTTTATTCTTTTAGTTGTGATTGTAAATGGGATTCGTTTCTTGATTTCCCCCTCAGCTTGTTCATTACTAGTGTATAGAAAAGCTACAGATTTTTGAATGTTGATCTTCTAGCCTGCTACTTTGCTGTACTCATTTATTAGCTCTAGTAATTTTGTTGTGGATTTTTCTGGGTTTTCTATGTATAGTATCATATCGTCTGCAAACAGTGATAGTTTTACTTCTTCCTTTCCAATTTTGATGCCTTGTATTTCTTTTTCTTGCCTAATTGCTCTGGCTAGAACTTCCAACATGATGTTGAATAATAGTGGTGATAATGGACATCCTTGTCTTGTTCCTGATCTTAGGGGGAAAGTTTTCAATTTTTCCCCATTGAGGATGATATTAGCTGTGGGTTTTTCATATATTCCCTCTATCATTTTAAGGAAGTTCCCTTGTATTCCTATCTTTTGAAGTGTTTTCAGCAGGAAAGGATGTTGAATCTTGTCAAATGCCTTCTCTGCATCCATTGAGATGATCATGAGATTTTTCTGCTTTGATTTGTTGATATGGTGTATTACATTAATTGATTTTCTTATGTTGAACCATCCTTGCATACCTGGGATGAATCCTACTTGGTCATGATGTATAATTCTTTTAATGTGTTGTTGGATACGATTTGCTAGAATTTTATTGAGGATTTTTGCATCTGTATTCATTAGAGAGATTGGTCTGTAGTTTTCTTTTTTTGTAATATCTTTGCCTGGTTTTGGTATGAGGGTGATGTTGGCTTCATAGAATGAATTAGGTAGTTTTCCCTCCACTTCAATTATGTTGAAGAGTTTGAGGAGAGTAGGTACTAATTCTTTCTGGAATGTTTGATAGAATTCACATGTGAAGCCGTCTGGTCCTGGACTTTTCTTTTTAGGGAGCTTTTGAATAACTAATTCAATCTCTTTACTTGTGATTGGTTTGTTGAGGTCATCTATTTCTTCTTGAGTCAAAGTTGGTTGTTCATGTCTTTCTAGGAACCTGTCCATTTCATCTAAATTGTTGTATTTATTAGCGTAAAGTTGTTCATAGTATCCTGTTATTACCTCCTTTATTTCTGTGAGGTCAGTAGATATGTCTCCTCTTCCATTTCTAATCTTATTTATTTTCATCCTCTCTCTTCTTCTTTTTGTCAATCTTGCTAAGGGCCCATCAATCTTGTTGATTTTCTCATAGAACCAACTTCTGGTCTTATTGATTTTCTCTATTGTTTTCATGTTTTCAATTTCATTTATTTCTGCTCTAATCTTTGTTATTTCTTTCCTTTTGCTTGCTTTGGGATTAGTTTGCTGTTCTTTCTCCAGTTCTTTCAAGTGGACAGTTAATTCCTGCATTTTTGCCTTTTCTTCTTTTCTGATAAAGGCATTTAGGGCAATAAATTTCCCTCTTAGCACTGCCTTTGCTGCGTCCCATAAGTTTTGATATGTTGTGTCTTCATTTTCATTTGCCTCTAGGTATTTACTAATTTCTCTTGCAATTTCTTCTTTGACCCACTTGTTGTTTAAGAGTGTGTTGTTGAGCCTCCATGTATTTAAGAATTTTCTGGCATTCCACCTATTATTGATTTCCAACTTCATTCCTTTATGATCCGAGAAAGTGTTGTGTATGATTTCAGTCTTTTTACATTTGTTACGACTTGCTTTGGTCTATCTTTGAGAATGATCCATGAGCACTTGAAAAAAAAGGTGTATCCTGCTGTTGTGGGATATAATGTCCTATAAATGTCTGTTAAGTCAAGCTCATTTATAGTAATATTCAGATTCTCTATTTCTTTATTGATCCTCTGTCTAGATATTCTGTCCATTGATGAGAGTGGTGAATTGAATTCTCCAACTATTATGGTATATGTGTCTATTTCCCTTTTCAGTGTTTGCAGTGTATTTCTCACGTATTTTGGGGCATTCTGGTTCGGTGCGTAAATATTTATGATTGTTATGTCTTCTTGCTTAATTGTTCCTTTTAATAGTATATAGTGTCCTTCTTTGTCTCTTTTAACTGTTTTACATTTGAAGTCTAATTTGTTGGATATTAGTATAGCCACTCCTGCTCTTTTCTGGTTTTTATTTGCATGAAATATCTTTTCCCAACCTTTCACTTTCAACCTATATTTATCTTTGGGTCTAAGATGTGTTTCCTGTAGACAGCATATAGAAGGATCCTGTTTTTTAATCCATTCTGCCAGTCTATGTCTTTTGATTGGGGAATTCAGTCCATTAACATTTAGAGTTATTACTGTTTGGATAATATTTTCCTCTACCATTTTGCCTTTTGTATTATATATATCATATCTGACTTTCCTTCTTTCTGCACTTTTCTCCATGCCTCTCTCTTCTGTCTTTTTGTATCTGATTCTAGTGCTTCCTTTAGTATTTCTTGCAGAGTTGGTCTCTTGGTCACAAATTCTCTCAGTGACTTTTTGTCTGAGAATGTTTTAATTTCTCCCTCATTTTTGAAGGACAATTTTGCTGGATATAGGAGTCTTGGCTGGCAGTTTTTCTCTTTTAGTAACTTGAATATATCATCCCACTGTCTTCTAGCTTCCATGGTTTCTGCTGAGAAATCTACACATAGTCTTATTGAGTTTCCCTTGTATGTGATGGATTGCTTCTCTCTCGCTGCTTTCAAGATCCTCTCTTTCTCTTTGACCTCTGACATTCTAACTAGTAAGTGTCTTGGGAAACGCCTATTTGTGTCTAATCTCTTTGGGGTGCGCTGCACTTCTTGGATCTGTAATTTTAGGTCTTTCATAAGAGTTGGGAAATTTTCAGTGATAATTTCTTCCATTAGTTTTTCTCCTCCTTTTCCCTTCTCTTCTCCTTCTGGGACACCCACTACACGTATATTTGTACGGTTCACATTGTCCTTGAGTTCCCTGATACCTTGTTCAAATTTTTCCATTCTTTTCTGGATAGTTTCTGTTTCTTTTTGGAATTCAGATGTTTCATCCTCCAAATCACTAATTCTATCTTCTGTCTCTTTAAATCTGTCATTGTAGGTATCCATTGTTTTTTCCATCTTTTCTACTTTATCTTTCACTTCCATAAGTTCTGTGATTTGTTTTTTCAGTTTTTCTATTTCTTCTTTATGTTCAGCCCATGTCTTCATCATGTCCTCCCTCAATTTATCGATTTCGTTTTTGAAGAGGTTTTCCATTTCTGTTCGTATATTCAGCATTAGTTGTTTCAGCTCCTGTATCTCATTTGAACTATTGGTTTCTTCGTTTGACTGGGCCATATGTTCAATTTTCTGAGCGTGATCCGTTATCTTCTGCTGGTGTCTGGGCATTTATTAAGATTTCCCTGGGTGTTCGACCCCACAGGTTGAAAGATTTTTCTGTGCAATCTCTGGGTTCTGTTTTTCTTAACCTGCCCAGTAGGTGGCGCTCGTGGCACACGTTTGTCTACGGGTTCCAGCAGTGAAAGTTGCTGTGGGTCCTTTAACTCTGGATAATTCTCGCCGTAGGGGAGGTTCGGCAGCCGAAGTATCTTGGGAAGAGTGCCAGCTGGCCTGGGGTTCCAAATGCGGGGAGGGTCGCCGGCCGCTGCAGCATGGGAGAGCGTCCGGCCGAATTAGCTAGTCGGCCTGGGGCGCCAAGCGTGGCGGGAGGGCGCCAGCTGTTGCAGCCCGGGAGAGTGCACTGTTCCCAGCCGGACGGGGGAGTCACGTGTTTGGAAGGGATCCCCCGGTCACTGTTCTCCACAGTCTGGGGATTTCCGACCCAACTCTCTCAGTTGGTCCGGGGGGCCTCGCGTGGTGGGGGCACCAGCGGCCGCGGCCTAAGGGGACCGCCTGTCCAATTCTACCAGCTGGCCTGGGAAGGTGGAAGGGAGGGACTCCGGTCGCTTGCCGTTCCACCCAGGAAAGCCCGTGCCCCTTGGTGATCTCACCGGAGCTGGTTCTCCCAGATAGTCAGCCGTTCCAGGATGGGGTACGCCGTCCCTTTGATCTCCCTCGTGGCTCCGGGAGCTGCTCTGTATTATCTCCACTCCCCCAGTAGCTGTTCTGGAGGAGGAAAGGTGAGGGTGGCAAGGCTGTCGAGGCTGGTGACGGAGGAGCCGGTGAAGGCGGAAGAGGGGAGAGGAGGGCGGGTGCGTCCGCTGCTGCAGGGCGTGGGTACCGCGCGGCGGGCCGGTGGACAAAAGAAAGACTATTTCTTGGTTTTTATTTCATAATACTAGTTTTGAAAAAGCAAGCACTGCAATATGGATCCACTAGGGCAAGGCATATCCTCAGGAGAGGGCACGATCACTAGCACACGGTCTCTTCAGTGATGAAGGTCTGGGCCACCAAAACAAAAACCCACCCTAGAGCAGTGACTGCTAGGTAAAGGTGGAAAAATACAGGTTTGATAGTATTTGAAGGAATGAGATGATGGATGTCAAATATCATCTCAAGACCAGTTTCAATGGGGTTGTAGACTCTTTTTCACTAAGCCTCTTGCCTAGGCTGGCCTCAACCCCAAAACTGACTCTATTACTGCTTGGACTTAATGAATTTTATGAGTAGATCTAAGTGATACAATGTGAAAGCTGTCATGCACCATTTCCAATATTCTCAACCAGACCAAACTTTCAAGGCAATGTTTCATCTAGCCTCACACAGATGTTACCTTACAGGGCTTCACCTCAGGCTTACACTGTAAAACTCTCATTTCCTTACTCCATGATATTGAATGCTCACATGAACTTGGCTGCACTCACATGTATGTGTACCCTAGATGTATAGGCGAATGAATGTCCCATGGGGCAATATTTGAACAATGTGTGTCGTGGCCATATATCCTCATTAGCCCAGGTCAGATTTGAGTTAAGTCTTTTGTGCCAGCATTATTATTAATAATAATTAATAATATTAATTATTTTAATATGATAATAAAACAATATATTATTAATTAATAATATATTAATTATATTAGTTAATATAATTAATAAATAATAACATATTTAATAATTATTATGTTTCTCATAATGGCCCTGTTTTAAATAATAAAATGTATGATCACCTTATTGTTAAGGTAAGAGGGTTAATTTATGCATGCTATCCTCACTATCACCCTAGGTGGATGAAACTGTGGTGCACTGATATACTGGACTTCTTTTAATACTTCAGAGTATTAAAAATCATTCATACTTAGTGTTGGAAAATTAAAAAATGCATCCTTTTATTGGCTTTCCCACATTTTCTTTTTAACTCTCCCTCTCCCTCACCCCTGCTCTCTGGAATCATATTTTCAACTAAATACTCATATGTTATAAAAGACAAAAAGTCCTTGACTCAAGCTGTCTTCTTGGGAGAAACCAAACTAAGTTACCTTGGCTCCAGTAGTCATAGTGTCTGCATTGGCTAGCTATTGCTGTATGACAGACCACTCCAAGTGGCTTAAATCGATAATTGATTTTCTCTCTCATTAATACAAGGTGGCTGGGCTTCAGCTCCTCTGGGCTGGGCTTAGATGGGCATCTCTGCTTCAGGAGGCATGGCTGGGCCAGCTCTGCTTCTTATCCAGGTCTGTGGATCTGCTGGAGTGGCTCTTCCCTAAATATCATTCGTCCTTCTTGGACTGCATGCAAGCCAAAGTGTGTTTCTGTCTGGCAAAAGCAGTCATACCAGACAAATGAGCAGAAATATATACGGATTCTTAAAGCCTAGGCAGATACCCAGCACACAGTGACTTCTGCCCACATGCTGTTGGTCAAAGGAAGTCACATGCTCAAACCCCAAATCAAGGGGCAGGGAAGTCCACTCCACCCTTGATGAGAGAATGGAAAGAGTGGGGATCGAAAGAAGGTTAAACAATTCAGGTTAATAAATCAATCTACTACATTAATAGGAATGAAATACGTTTGATTATCAGTGAAAGAAAAACAACAGCAGGATTTCTGGTAATAATGCTATAGGCCAACAGGTAAATTTTGTTTAATGGAAACTGTGATGAAATTTCTGTTTTCTATGTCTCAACATCACCGAAATCTAATACAACATTTGTATATTTCATAAATTAAAAACAATCATGGGGAAGGCAGAACAGTTGTTTAAGTAGCTAGACTCTTGATAAATATCCAGATATTAGAGTTTTTGTATTCTGACCTCTTCATTGTATCTACAAAATAGGATGCAATCATAATTATTGTGCATGGAAAATCTCTCGATTTTCAGGGTTAAAAAGATTAGAGTAGAAAAGGACATTAATGAAATACATTATTTTCACAGGGACCCAAGAAATTTGCCCTATAATTTAGAGAGATCACAATGGGCCTCATGGTAAATAATGCTCCTAAAATAGTGTGAGACTTGCAGAGCAATTGGGACTCATTAAAATTCAGTGTTGGAAGCAGCAGGTGGTAGTCAGTTCCGTGGAACAATTTTTCTGTGTCCTTCTGTGGTTGAGGGAAAACAATTCATGTCACAAGATACCAGGTCTTACCCACTCCCCGCTGTAAGCTATCACAGTGAACAATTCTTCTATTTTTATGTGAATAAATTCAAAGAACTTAAACTGAATTACTATAGTAGCTTTCTAAAATATACATTTTCTTACCATGTTGTTGAAAGGGAATATATGAATTTCACTGACTGCTTTCCCTTTGAAAAGCAATACATTTCATGACAAAACGCTGTTGCATTTTTTTCCAAAGGGAAGTGAATTTTTGAATATATATGAAATTATACAAATGCGGTATAAGTATAAAAATAGTTTTGTGTTGGAGCAAAAGACAAAGAAATTTTTTGTAACTTGTCCTTCCATGTGCTTTTCCCTGAGGGAAAGTAAGCCTGATATTGATGGTGGATTTCCCTTTGCTACACTCTAAACCATAACTCTCCCACACTAAAAAGGAGAAGTAAAACGTAAGGAAAACAGTAATTCAGATTTTCTAAGATCTTTTGACACATCCTGATCCTTTATAAAAGCAGAGTGGAGAGTCGAGTCAAATATTTAGATTCAGTCATTTCATGAGAAAAAAAAATAGTGTTTTAAAGAATATGTGGCTTAGATATTTAGTTAATTGTCAAAATCTGTGCAGCTATAACTTAAAACATTTTATTCAAGAGAAACTTTATTATGTATTAAAGGTGGAGATAACCATAAAAATTATAGTAATTGATTTTACTTTCTATTAGCTATGCCAAAACATGGAAAGGAGAACTCCCTGCAGAAAGGTTCTGAATGAAGACGTTGGTGTTAAGTGGACCTAGATTCAAATCCCAGTTTGGCTTTTCATTGGTTGTATGATTTTGACATGTTAAACTTTCCAAGTTTCAGTTGCCTTATCAGTGATACAAGTTTACCAATGAGCCCCTTTCATTGTAAGGATTAAGTAAGATTTTAGAGTTAGTACCTGGAACTGAATAAATTATAGAAAATTGTTTATAATAATAATATTTAGTAATATTAGAAGAATTGCATGTGGTGGACAAGGAAAATATCTTTTAGGATACATGTATAGATTTAAACCAGAGTTATTCAGAACTGTCATGTATACTGATTAAAGCATCTGGTTTTCAAAAAAAACACTAAAAAGTGAACAGAAATAATGGCAGCAATAATAAAATGCTAATTATTTTGGTATACCATATCTTAGAAGTCATCATATATGTCAAACTATTTTTTAATCATTTACTCTTTTTTTACCTTTAGTGGAAATAATATCATTAGAGGTTTCTTTATAATAAGATCATTTTATAAGAGTAATGATCAACAGTCATATTTTTCTGAAGGGGAAAGAGATCAAGGTTTCACGGGGCTTGATGGTAAAATTTGGGGGGCCCTCTTCAAGATTCAGCAGTGGACAGGAGCTTAAATATACCACTGGGAAGTACTGGGAAGAAGGCAGATGCTGAATTTATTTTTCTTTTTGGTGCCAGGGGAGCAGAGGAAATGACAGCAATGGAGGGTATCTTCCCTTGAGTCCTTGGGGGAAAAAAGGAATGTTCAGGGTTCGCTGAATGTGATTTCACTAGTAAAACAAGTCTGTGAATTCCTTGAGAGAGGTTCACCTCTTAGCTTGTGTCTAATTCAGAATTTCCTGCTAATTTATGCTGTCCCGTGGGGCTGAATGGAAACTGGAAAGTTGGGTTAAATGTCTCCAGATCTCTCCCCAAGAGAGAGATTTGGGAATGGGCTGCTTGAATGCTTGAACTCTGGTCTCTGTCTCTGCAATTTAGTCAAACCACTGTGCTCTCTTAGGACTTTCATTCTATGTACCATGGTCCAAAAATACATGCAGGCAGAAAGCTGAGGTTACCTAGGGCTTATCTCATTGGTTTCTCTTCCCTCCTGGATCATGCTCCTGCACTGACACTTTTCCCTTATCTGAAAACAGCCATTTCATATATTAGTACAATTTTCTAATTGATTAGAGGAATTGAAAGTTTGTTTCAGTTACTCCACCACAGAAAGTAGTAGGGATTTTTCCTCATTTAATTTTAAACTGAATATGAAGAAAAATAGGGGCCCTACAGACTTCTGAGTGAGAAAGGGAAAAGTTCTAAGAGACAAGGTTAGTGAAGTAGGTTGAAGCAAAACTGTGTTTGGGTCATTGTCATCCATTTTAAGGACTTTTGTTGAAAGAGATGGTGTACCATTGAATATTTTGATCAAAGGAATGATGATACTTGACTTACATTTTTTAAAATATCACTAATACTAGAATGTTGAGAATAGACTAAGGGGTAAAATAGAATCAGGGAGAATATTTAGGAGGAGACTAAAATAAGGCAGATGTGAACTAAAGACAGTTTGAGTCAGCTATGGAGACAGCGTGGTAGCTATGGAGGTTGTGCGTTGTCATCAGTTCCTGGATTTCCTAACGCATTTGATGTGGGGAATAAGACTATCATATTTGTTCAGAATAACTCTAGAACTGTTGGTCTGAGAAAATGGAGATGTGTATTAAATATGTATCAAGATGGGGGAGAAGGTAGACAAAGCAACTTTTGGGGAGTAAGGCAAAGGAATTCAATTTTAGGCAAATTAAGTTTGTGATCACTATTAGGCATATGGCAGAGATGTTGAAATGCAGCTTATGTAGGAGTCTGGAATTAAGTGATAATGTCTAGGCTAAAAAATTATAGTTGGTTGTCATTGGTATGTATAGTTGTCCAACTGGATGAAATCACTGATGAAGTAACTGTAGATACAGAGGAAGTCTGTATGATGAAGATGAGCCTTGTTGCCCCCCAGTGTTTAAAGATGAAGAAAATGAGAAGATATCAGCAAAAGGATCTGAGGAGCACCCAGTAAGATAGAAACAAATAATATCTTGCTTTAAAAAGAGGTAGCTATACCTATAGTTTAAAAAAAATAATAATAATTAAATTGGGACAAATATTGGTCCTATAATGTAATTCATCCAGTTTCCCCACCTATGAATTGGAAAGAAGAATGGTATTCCATTTTGAGTTTACCTAAGATTAAGAAGCATCATCTTCCTAAAAAGAGGTTAGATGTTAAGAAGAAATGACTTAAGTTACTCATAGATATAGATATGTATATTATCAGAAGAACATAATCAGAGAAATCCATAGAACAAAGTTATAAAAATGAAGTAATAAAAATTGCTTGCTTTTCAGATAAAAGCAAACTGAGGTCTGGAGATATCTTTGACTTATCTGCATTTGGTTTATGGATTTTTTTCCCCAATATCCATTTATTTTAAGATGTTAATTTAGAGTGTGACTTATTTTCATTGCAACATGAAAATAAATCAAAGCAATTATTCTGGTGTCACATTGTAGTCATGTTTGCATGTATTTGTATTTCTGTGTGCATCCATGTGCTTTCCTTACTTTTTATTCTCCAAGTTAATCTCTTCAAAATCAATGAATGACAAGACCCAAATATATAAGGAAGTTTAGTGGGACTGCTGGGTATGAAAGACAAAAAGCATTCTTTTCCTTCCGGAGCTGTTTTGCAAACACATACACACTTGTACTCTGCCTTTGGAGATTATAAATGTGTTACTTGGGAGAGCAGCGATCCTCTCTTGGCCTTGTTTGACTCTACTTTCTTTGCGTAATTCCCTACCCCTTAGAAGTCACATGCTCATATTTTAAAAGTATGATGTAGAAAGGATTTAGTGGCAGAACATAAGCTCCTCTGAATTCATTTCCCTTTTCTCTTCACCCTAACTAGTAGCAGGAGTTACTGGAATGCTTCAGAAAGCTTGTGTTTGAACACAGTCTAAATCGGTGCAGACCCTTGACCGGCTTAATCTTTGCTTGCAAATGACAATGCAGTGAAACCAGAGGATGACAAAATGCTTCCTTTCCTGTTGAAAACATAATAAGTAGTTTGCCTGACCCAGTTTTCAACAGGAGAGATTTTCTGATGACCCTGCAGGAGTGACTATCTCTAGTCAAAGAAAGGGGAGGGGGAATTTAATCTTTCATGCCACCGGAATGGCAGCTGCTCTCAGCTCTCTGATTCTGTGAAGGATGATGAAGATAGAACTGACTTTTCAATGTAGGGAGAATTTTCCTTTTGAATATTCTAAAAGGGATCTTTGCACATGTGCCTCAAGAACTAATTGTCTAGGTTCCGTCAGGAATGCAGCAGGAAAAGAGCGTATTTCATGCTTAAGACCAGAGAAGAGCCACGCAATACTCAGTGGATAAAAGGCTTGCAGTCCCAGCTGGGAAAAAGAGTCCCATTATCTCCCAGCTGCATAGGCATTCCATACGGCTTGGTTCTGCCTGGATGCACAGCATGCCTGGCTGAGAGCTTGAAGCAGAGTTCTGCAGAAAAATTGTAAAGATCCCAAGACATTTTCCTGGTAAGATCTGTAAGTACAAAATTGTGCTGTCTGCTGCAATGAGAATATTGCTGGGCAAGCTGCAGCTTTTCTTCCTTTCAGTGTCTTTGTATTAGAATAACAGGTAAAAGCTGGGGTTGGGGGAGAAGTCACTGCTTTATATATGCTGTGTTTTTGTGATGCTGATGCTTAAAATGCATTTATTCCGTGTGAGGAAAAAATGTATTGAATCTGTATTCAGGGGAGGCTAGGATCAAAACAGGGAAAAAGAGACTACAGGTATATTTTCCAGTGTTTTACTAGCTCTTTGCTGCAGTAAAACTAATGGGCATGATGGGATGACAGTGCTAATTCTGGTACTTTCAGATAGCATAATACCTTTTCTGTATCAGCATATGGGAAAATGTGATTGCTAATTTTTTTCATCAAAGTGTTGGGGGTGGGGTGAGCTTTGCAGTGTCCAGTGGATAATTTAAAGGATCATTTATAAAAAGTTTGCTGGAGACAGGTTTGTTAAGGAGAGAAAAACAAGATTGGAGATTGTATGTGCTCACCAAATTTTGTTTGGCATTTTGCTACTTACCCAGCTTCAAGATAACAGCTTCTGGAGTTTGTTTTGCCATTTACAATAGTCAAGCATGTTAATATTAAGGAACTGATAATACTTTATGAAAGTTTCAGAAGTTGATGACTTGGGAATAAAACTTTGAGGAACTCTGAGATTAACCACATACAACCCATTATGTTAATGGACACTGTCAACATTGTGGTTTGAATAGAAATTGGAATTCATAGTTCTTGTTTCTCCAAATGAAAAGTACTTACGTTTAAATAATCAGCATCCTGATTTTGTCTTCCAAGAAACAGTCACAGAATGATTAAAGAGAAGTTATTCTGAGGGAAGGAAAAAATGCAGGGAGAAGAGTAAAATTACACAGAAGTGATTTGGAAAATGAGGTATTCATAATTTTATCTACAATAGCTATGTTTTATAAAGATCTTTGTAAAAGAAGGAGCCATATGCTAAATACTGAATGGCTTGTTTTGAGCAATTTTCATTTATCTAATAGGTCTGTTTGTTATTTTGTTTTAATTTTGTTGTCGTAGGTTTTACAATATATGTTGTGTTTTATAAGGAAAGAAGATATTTAAGCACCCTCTTCTATGTCCCTCTCCTCTCACACATTCGTAAACATACACAAATGCACAAAACAAACATAACCATACAAAAGTACTGGCATGATATACATACCAAACAGATGTACAGCATCATTTCATCTTTGGTATTTGTGTTGTTGTTGTTTTTTCCTTTGTAGCAATAACCATGGCTTTGTTGTCCAAAGATTTCAGATGTATAAATCTGCAAATTTTGTATAAGGCTTTATATGAGGTTATATAAATGCTTAACTTATATCTTAGCAAGAAAGCCCATCATTTATAGACTATTTCGCTGCTTTACTTTCTTTTAACATTTCTACTGAGGGGCTGAAATATTTTCTTAAAAATTTTCCATGTAACTTTCCTTAATGGAAACTAAATTCACTTTGTCATTTAGAAAATTATTACGTATTTGGTTTTAAGCCTAAACAAAAAGTTATCTTGGGAAAAGAATGAGAGATATATTAAGTTGGTTACATACTTTGGTTTTTGAAAAATAGAAATATGCAGTAACATAAAAGTAAATTCATACTTTTCCAGTTTTTTAGTGGGAAGAGGTAGAAAAAGATAAAATACTTGTTTATTTATTTACTTGTATAATTATATTAAAAGTATTATAGCTTGAATGCAGGATCATGAGATATACTCTTTAAAAATAACTCAATGTAAACATAAAGTTCGAAAAAGAAGTCCAGTCATCCTTAAATAACAGTCATGAGATTTGAAGACCATTACTAGAGACATCCTCATACCTAAATTCAGATAATAAAAATATATACTTTTGTAGGTTCTTATTATCATACATTGCTTTGCATTCTGCATATAAGAATTATACAAATGACATGATAGATGATTGTAGAGGGAGAGTTGATGATTGATAGATAGTACTTTTATAAGAATGGGATTACCACAGACCCTTAAAAGAAAGAAGTATAAAATTTAATTTTAGAATTTAAATCTGAATTAAACAACAACAAAAATGAAGCTGATGTGAAACGGAGGAACTTGCTAAGATTTAGGTATATACTTCTTTCCAAAGGGGCTATTAGTAACAAAATTAAGAAAAACAATTATGAAAATGTTAATAGTTTGAAGTTATGTTTTAGAGTGTGTGTTTCAATATTAAACAATCCCTTATTGTCCTTGTCAAGATATGGTCATTTCCCTTACCGACACCACCTCGATTTAAATGATATAATCAATTTTACATTATTGAGACATAGCATTTACATCCTGACAATTCACAGTTTTAGTTAAGTATTATTTCAATATTTAAAAGGATTCATTCTTTACCAACAGCCTTTTACATTAGATTACATTACAAAACAGTTCACCCATTCCTATATTATTTATTTTGAATTATTTCTTGGGTTATTGCATTTTCCTGTTAAATAGTACTCCGCCACTAAAGAAACAGTCATAGGTGTTATATTTTCTGTGCACTTCTATACTTGACTATTTCTTTCTCTTGCTTTATACATGGAAAACAAATTATATTTTTTGATCAAACTTATTTTTCCCTTCAGAAATTTGTAAATATTTGCAAACAATGCTGGGGATCCCTCCAATAGTTAATGTTGCTATGCAGGATTATTAAATCTGTCTGAGATTTCTATCTTTGAATCTCATTTGCTTTTATTTAGATGGATGTCTGCACTATTCATCAACTTTTTCTTGCCTGTGATTTGCCCCATTGATTTAAGATTTCTTTATTCCGGAGGTTTTTTCCCTTGTATTATGCCTTTGGTATTTGAGGGGTGGGGTGGGGATGGATTTGTTGTTCTAGTACGTTTTTCTTCAGCATCACCAATTATGAGCATGTTGGATCTCATTTGTTTTGTCCATCTTCAACAGCTATCATAGTAGCAACATTTGTTTTTAATTATACACTTTTAAGGTTCATTTTGTTAGACTTCCTGATGCTGGTCTACTACACCCCTAACAGTGTTTTCCAGTCAGTTGTTTATATTATTGCTTCTAACATAGCTTTTATCTTTGTAATGTTTTTATTTTTCTTTATATGTATATTTTTATCTTTTTCCATTTTCTCCGGATATTTTCTTTTAGGTATTAATTTCATTTCTTCTTCTCCTCCTCCTTCTTTTTCTGATACCCCGTACCTACTAAAGAGTCCAACACCCTTTTCTTTTATTAATATGTATGAGAGATTATATTTTAGACATTAAAACTATGTAAGAATAATCATCTAAACTCTTTCCCGAAACTAATTTTTCTTGAATGAATTCTAAGGCTAATTCTTCATGAGATTTATTATTTTTCATTCACTTTTCTTTCTTTCCCTTTTATCTTCTTTTTCTTTCAAAATATATGTGCATGTTTCCTGATAAATCCTTTATGTTATTACTCATGTTTTTTAAATGAAACCAACTATTTGTGAGAAGATCCTTGAAAATAAATGCTTGAGGTAGGGAGAATAAGTTGGGGCATCTTCAGCTTCAATTCAAATTTTTGTCCAGAATATAAAACTGACAAATTGGTTAACTTGTTTATTTGCGAGACACTCATTCTTAATGTTTGGTACTTGAGTGACTGGAACAACTTACCATAAAACCAAAAAAAGATACCTCTCTGCTTTGTGACCGTGTAGACATGACTTTACCTTTTTCAATAACTCTTCCAACAATCTCTTCCCCTAGCTAGTTTTAGGATCATATTTAATATGCTAAAGGTAGAAGAAAGTTCTGTTCAGTTTTCCTTCATGCCCCTAAAGGTACAGGATTTTAGTATTTTGCAGCAATGTAAATGTGCTGCAGAGTTTGTATTTTGGGGTTGTGTCCACTCACTTTTTTCATTAATGACAGAGGAACTTTTTTGCTTTTGGTTTTGCTTTTCCTTCCCTTGACTTTGTTTGCTTGTTTGTTTCTCTTTGTTGTTTCATGGAAAATGAGAGCAGCAAAATCTCTTATTTTTTCCCCATGTTGTATAAGTACAAAAAAGAGAATTATGTTGTATCATAATAAACTTTTTAAAAAGGCAATAAACTTTTTGGTAAAAATAAATTGCATTATCTGAATATGCATAAAGTGGTAGTAAGAGGAAAATTCTAGAGGCAGACTGCTTGAGCTGAAGTTTCATCTATTTGCTTTGTACCTGCCTTTCTCTACCTCTAGCCCTGAATAACTGTGTGATCTTAAGCAAGTTATTTACTCTTTCTCTACCCCAGTTTCCCTATCTATTGGGGATTGAATCATGCCCCTCACAAAAGGCATATTCAGGTCCCAATCCCAGGTCCTGTGTGTGGGAGCCCATTTGTACATAGGATCACTGAAGACGTTATTAGCTAGGAGTGCCCCACCTGAATGAGGGTATGCCTTAATCCAATGTGGCTGAAGTCCTTACAAGTAAAAAGAAGTTGGATGTGGAAAGAGAAGCCATGGGAAGCAGCCAGAAGCTGGAAACTAGCAGAACCTGGAAGAGAAAAGAGAAGATGCCCCTTGCCATGTGACAGAAAAGCCAAAGAACCCCAAGGATTGCCAACCAGCCAGAACATAACCAAGTCTTCCAGCTTCTGAAACTGAGAGCCAATACATTGTTCTCGTTTAGCCAATCCACTGTATGGTATTTATTTTAGCAGTGGGGAAACTAAAACTATCCATAATGTTTTATAGAGATGATATAGTACTGACTTCATGGTATCATCAAGAGGATTAAATGAATTAACGTGTGAGAATATCTTGGAAGAAAGCCTGGCAATTAATAAGCACTACATGTATTAATCATCTACTGTATTATTATTATTATAGTATTTTTTCTATGAAGCTTGGGATCACTTGGTAAAAAATTTATAAAATGATTTTAAAAGGATATTATAATCATTATATAATCCATTTTATTGAGATTTATTTAGAGAAATAAATTTGAAGGTAGCTATCATAATTGGATATGGAAATGAAACTTAGAGAAACTTGTGATGAGACTTAGAGACGCTAGTCTTTGAATCCACATAACTTAAAAATTGAAATGGTTATGTCCGGTTATACCAAGCAATTACACTTGATCAAGATAAAGGGTTTATATAATGCTCAGATTGTAAAGAAAAATGATATGTAACTCCTTTCAGACCAGACACCTAAAATCTCTGAATGCTTGTGCATTTCTTTCCTGGCATTATTTTTCTTTCTGTGTTTTAAATTAAATTTTAATTTCCAGTAAAGGAATGTACACACCTGGAAACAACAACAATAAAATTTGAAACTATAGGAAAAATACTAAATGAACAAATAGATATGCCAGTCTCACTTCCCAGAGATATTTTCAACAATTTGTTTTACTGTGTTTTTTCCTAGTGTCTATCATTATAAATTTAAACAATATCTTGGACACAGAATTGCAGAATCTGTAAATTTCAGACCATACTTAATGGCTCTGTCATGATGGACAGTTTCACATATTTTCACCATTTTCCACACCTCACACCACAATTTTGATTTTTATACGTGTTCGAATTCTTATGAATGTAATGTGTACCTGTATGTATATTTTTTGGAAGTTGGGGAATTTTTAATATTTAGGGAAGCACTAAATTTAATGACCAATTCCTTTGACTCAGAATCATCAAATGCTAACATTCTGTTGTGTGTTTAGCATGTTTTTATTTGTAAAATAATTAAGCAATACTAATATAATGGTGGTCTAAATTGTAATGCTTCCTAATCCATTCCTCTTTCTCCATTATTATGAATTGTGTATGTATATTTTATTTCATTTTATATATGTGTATATAAAATATTGTTTTTAAAACTTATGTAAATGGTATAATACTGATAAATTTATTTACCCTGCTTATCTCATTCTATATTAGACCATTTAGGCCCATTTTTATGAGTACATACAGTTCTAGGTTATGGCATGCTATCCTATGAATACTATAGTTTTATTCTCCAGTTCCCTACTGATACTGATATTTAAAATTTTCACTAGTGAAGTATTAGATGAACATCTTATATTTGGAAACTTTTTATACCTATGTTAAGTATTTCCACAATGAATTTTAAGACTGTGCAATTATGAGGCAATTTCATGTTTGTTATTTTCTTGATTGATTATTGTCATTTCTTTATCCACATGAAAGATTACCTCCTGAGAATTCAGGCTGTCAGATAGTAGTATTGCTGTTTTGTGAAATACTGTTTTATTGCCTCACCTTTAAAAAACTTTTTGGGGGATCGGGGTGAAGTAGGAAGGGTATATGAGTCATGCATTGAACCTGGGTCTCCTACATGACTGGCAAACATCCTACCACCAGCCCACCAGTGCACCCTTAAAAATGTTTTTGTCCATTATCTTCTAGTATATTTCCGGAAACGGCCTATAGGTAATTTTTAATTTTAAAAAAACAACCCATTCTCAAATATCTTTTCATAAATGTGCTTAATCTATTATTATTATAATTGCTGATATAGTATTACTTATTTCTTTTATCTCTTATTTGCTGCTCAAATGTGGTTTTTTTTGGGGGGGGTACATGGTCTGGGAATCGAACCTGGGTCTCCCACATGAAAAGCCAGCATTCTAACCACTGAACAACCCATCAAATGTGGTTTTTTAAAACTTATTTTTGCTGTCTTCTTTTGGAATAAGCATCCTTTATTCATTCTTCTCTACCGTTCTCATATTTTTTATTAATTAATTTGTGATTAATGTTCATTTAGATTTTTGACATGTTTTCTGACATCTTTACTGGCTTTTTCTTTTATCATCTATGCATCTCCTGGGTTCATTTTCTTGTGTACTGAAGTTCATTTCAAGGTTGTTCTAGAAATAGTACTGAACTCTCTTAAATTTGATATGTCCAAAAAGTACTCATTTTACTCACATTCTAAAATGATGTTACAGTTGGTTTGAAAACTCAATGTTGACCAACATTTAACTCTTAGCACTTTTTTCATATTGTTTTCCTTCTGGAATGTAGTTTTGCTCATGAAAAGACTATTCAGTCTATTTATCACACCTCTAAAGATAAATCTGCCTTTACACTGTCATAGAGAATTTCTCTTTGTCATTTATGTCAGAAGTTTCACTAAAATTGGTGTGGTTGTTTTTTAAAAAAATAATTTAAAAATTTATTCTGTTTAGGCCTTTACAAGTTCCTTAAATCTGTCTTTCTTTAATTATGAGAACTTCTCAATTATTGTATATTCAAATCTTTCCTCTCTTCCATTATTTTCTCCTTCAGTATTGCTCATTTGGTATTTTTGGCCTTCTTATTCTATTTTTAAAATCTATTTCTCTTCTTTGTCTTATAATTTCACATTTTGTGAGATGTTCTGAGTGATTTCCTCCACTCTGCATTCCATTTACTTATCCTCTCTTCATCTGTTTTTATTACTTAGCTCATCCTTTGAGTTTTTATTTTTCTCTTCAAAAATATTTTTAGTTCCTATAATATTACGTATTATTAGGTTATATCAGATTAAAATTCTCTCAAATTCTGTTTGTTTCTAACAGCTTCTTTTCCCATCTTTATTTCTTCAAGAAAATTAAATAATTTCATTTTAATGTTAAATTTCAAAATGTTCTTTAATTTTTTAGGAACAGATTCCTCCAATACTTGTATCTGCTGATCTCCCTCATAGTAATTCACTCTATCTAGTGTTTTTAGTTCCCTACTTTGACAGACTCCCCTTAAGCAGATGTTGTTTTTCATCCGGGACCAGCATGGTCTGAGATGTGGTTGCTTCTCTATAGCATTGTTTCACTTTCGCTTTGACAGTGACTCTATAATTCTCTTCAATCCTAGATGAGTTTCCATGTTAATATTTTGGCTTTTAATTTCCTAACCATAGAGATGGAATAAATATGGTGCAAACTTGGTGTTCTGGTTGCTTCTGGGAGCCCTTTTTCCATCAGAGTTTTTCTTTAAAGTTCCCTACTTCATGCACAGTCCTGCTTGCCGTGGGCATTCCAGCTTTGCCTCCTACTCTCCAATCTAACATAGAGTTTCCTTTTCGTTTTGAATCCCTAAGCATTCCTCTTTTTGTTTTCCTCACTAGGCTATGTACATACTTTTAAATTATTTGCTTTATTTATGCAATATTTGTGTCTGCAGTGGAGTGGTGTTCTGCACCATGCTGTAAAGCATCAAATTCTATTTGACTAGAATTTTTCTCGTCTCGTTTCTATCATCTAGGAAATTGTCAGACTTTCTGGCTTGCTGCTGTTTTATTTTTTCTGGTCCTCTGAATCTTTCATGGTTTCACATATTTCTTTTGGCATATTGCCGATCAATCCCATGACACTTTCAGGTTAGGTTGTTTGTTCATTCCTAAATCTTGAAGTGGAACGTTAGTCAGAGGTCTAAGAATAGACTTTCACATAAAGTACAGGTGACTATATTTTTCTAATTTTTCAGTAATTAACTTTACCCTAACATTGGCTACTCTTTTTGGAAACATTATTAAGCCTATAATAAAAATGATTAAAGTCAATCATATCTGTTGTCGTGGTTAGGGACAGGTGTCAACTTTGCCAAGCTGTGGTACCTGTTCATCTGATTGAGCAAGCGCTGGCCTGTCTGTTGCAATGAGGACATTTCACAGGATTAGGTCATGATCACATCAGCTACATCCACAGCTGATTCCATTTGTAATCAGCCAAAGGGGAGTGTGTTCTGCAATTAGTGATGCTAAATGCAATCATGGGAAGCCTTTTAAGGAGGACTCAGAGGAGACAGTTCCATTCCTGCTTTGGCTGGTAAGCCTCTGTTGTGGAGTTCATCCAGGCCATCCATCGGAGTCATCAGCTTCGCAGTCTGCCCTGTGGATTTTGGACTCTGTGTTCCTACGGTCACGTGAGACATTTTCATAAATTTTATATTTGAAAGTGTTCCCTGTTGATTCTGTTTTTCTAGAGAACCCTAACTAATACATCTTGGTACCAGGAGTGGTTCTTAAGGAACAGAATCTTAAAAATGGGTTTTTATGAATGGTTTTCTACTCTGACTGGACTCAGAGACACTAAGGACTCTGATTCCCGTAATCACTCCCGTAATGACACTCCCAATCCATGGACTGAGTTGGCAAAGGAGATAGTCAAAATATTATCATTCGATTCTCTTAATGCTTCGCTTGTACGAAGCCAGACTCTGGGGGGATAATGTTTTTGACACTTTTACAGAGTTTTGTAGAAATAAGAGTTATAGAGATGTTGGTTGGTTGTTGTTAGATACACTGTTTACATTAAAGGGTGAAAGGGATGGGCTTAAGGCTTCAAACGAGAAGTTTGAGTGCCGTCTGAAAGATCTAGAGGTTTCTATGAGTATCCTGAAGGAAAAGCTTATTTCCTGTAGCCGTAGACTTGAGATCTCTGAAAATCAGACTCAGAATCTTATTGTTAGAGTAGCGACTTTACAGCGTAAACTGAAATCTCAGTCTTGTATGGTGTCTGCCGTTAAAGTGAGGGCATTGATTGGAAAGGAGTGGGACCCTGAAAAATGGGATGGTGACATATGGATTGATAATGATGTTGGGGGTGAGGTTGAAACCCTAGACCATGCTGAGCCTTCTTTAGATAACCCTGTAATAGTCTGCCCTAAGGACATAGCCACCCCACCTCCAGCCTGCCTTGAGGAATTGGCCACCCAACCTCCTCCTGAAGGGATTAGCCCTAGAGTTATTAATCCTGTTTCACCAGATGAAACTGCAAATGAAAGCCCTGAAGCAAATGGCTTGGAAGATATTTCTAATTCTTTTCATGACCCACCCCCACCACCCCTCATTTCTTCTAGACCTATAACTAGACTAAAGTCCCAACAGGCCCCTAAAGGTGAGGTACAAAGTATCACACATGAGGAGGTACATTATACTCCAAAAGAACTGTGTGAGTTTTCCAATTTATATAGACAGAAATCAGGGGAATATGTGTGGCAATGGATTTTAAGAGTGTGGGATAATGGTGGGAGGAATATAAGTCTGGATCAGGCTGAATTTATTGATATGGGCCCACTAAGCAGAGATTCTGCATTCAATGTTATAGCTCGAGCAGTTAGAAAAGGTGTTAACAGCTTGTTTGGGTGGTTGGTTGAAACATGGATCAAAAGGTGGCCAACATTACCTGAGGTTGAAATGCCAGAACTGCCCTGGTATAATGTAGATGAGGGGATCCAGAGGCTTAGAGAGATTGGGATGTTAGAGTGGATTTATCAAGCAAAGCCTGCTCTTACACCCCGGGAATGTCCAGAGGATGCACCTTTTACCAGAACAGTGAGAAATAAGTTTGTGAGACTAGCACCATCATCCCTCAAGAGCTCTGTGGTTGCACTTCTCTGTAGGTCAGATATTACTGTAGGAACTGCTGTCACTGAGCTGGAATCCTTAAACACAATAGGGATGACAGGATCCCGAGTTGGCAGAAGCCAGGTGGCAGCACTTAATCACCAAAGACAGGGTAGATGTGGCTATTATAATAGACAACAAACTCAAAGGAGGCATCAAAATTATATGACACGCAGAGATTTGTGGCATTGGCTAGTAAATCATGGGGTACCTAGAAATACAATAGAAGGGCAGTCTACTAAATTCTTGTTGGAGCTGTATAAACAAAAGAGTTCTAGGTCAAGGGAACAGAAGTCTAATCTGAATTACAAAAACACAGAGTCACGGCCCCTTAATCAATTTCCAGACTTGAAACAGTTTACAGACCCTGAGTCCCTTGAATGAAGGGGAGCCCAGGTCCCTATTGGGGAGAAACCTGTTACACTGCCACAAATTTATACTGATAACCTTCCTCTAAGTCTTCCCGAAGGAGACCGATGGCCTTTTACCAGGGTAACTGTGCATTGGGGAAAAGGAAATGATCAGATATTTCAGGGATTATTAGACACTGGTTCAGAAGTGACATTAATTCCAGCGGACCCAAAACGTCACTCTGGACCACCAGTCAGAGTGGGGGCTTATGGAGGCCAGGTGATCAATGGAGTTTTAGCTCAGGTCTGTCTCACAGTGGGTCCAGTGGGCCCCCGGACCCATCCTGTAGTTATTTCCCCAGTTCCGGAATGTATAATTGGCATAGACATACTGAGCAACTGGCAGAATCCCCACGTTGGTTCTCTAACTTGTGCAGTGAGGGCTATTATGGTGGAAAAGGCCAAGTGGAAGCCACTAGAATTGCCCCTACCAAGCAAAATAGTAAATCAAAAGCAATACCATATTTCTGGAGGGATTGCAGAGATTACTGCCACTCTTAAGGATTTGAAAGATGCAGGGGTGGTGATTCCCACCACATCCCCGTTCAACTCTCCTATTTGGCCTGTGTGGAAAACAGATGGGTCTTGGAGAATGATAGTGGATTATCGTAAACTCAACCAGGTGGTAACTCCAATTGCAGCTGCTGTTCCAGATGTAGTATCATTGCTTGAGCAAATCAGTACATCCCCTGGTACCTGGTATGCAGCTATTGATCTGGCAAACGCTTTTTTCTCAATAGCTATTAGTAAAGACCACCAGAAACAGTTTGCTTTCAGCTGGCAAGGTCAGCAATATACTCTCACTGTCCTACCTCAGGGGTATATCAACTATCTAGCCCTATGTCATAATCTTGTTCGCAGAGACCTTGATTGTTTCTCCCTCCCACAAGACATCACACTTGTCCATTATATTGATGATATCATGTTCATTGGACCTAGTGAGCAAGAAGTAGCAACTACTCTAGATTTACTGGTAAGGCATTTGCGTGTCAGAGGATGGGAGATAAATCCAACAAAAATACGGGGCCTTCCACCTCAGTAAAATATCTAGGTGTCCAGTGGTGTGGGGCATGTTGAGATATCCCTTCTAAGGTGAAGGATAAGTTGCTACATCTGGCCCCTCCCACAACCAATAAAGAGGCACAACGCCTAGTTGGTCTTTTTGGATTTTGGTGACAACATATTCCTCATTTGGGTGTGCTACTCCGGCCCATTTATTGAGTGACCAGAAAAGCTGCTAATTTTGAGTGGGGACCTGAACAAGAGGAGGCTCTGCGACAGGTCCAGGCTGCTGTGCAAGCTGCTCTGCCACTTGGGTCGTTTGATCCAGCAGATCCAATGGTGCTGGAAGTGTCAGTGGCAAATAGAGATGCTGTCTGGAGCCTTTGGCAGGCCCCTATAGGAGAATCACAGCGCAAACCCTTAGGATTTTGGAGCAAAGCCTTACCAAATGCTGCAGATAACTACTCTCCTTTTGAGAAACAGCTTTTGGCCTGCTACTGGGCCTTAGTAGAGACTGAACGCTTAACCATGGGCCACCAAGTTACCATGAGACCTGAGTTGCTTATCATGAGTTGGGTGTTGTCTGACCCACCAAGCCATAAAGTTAGGCGTGCACAGAAGCACTCTATTGTAAAGTGGAAATGATATATACAAGTTAGGGCCAGAGCAGGTCCTGAAGGCACAAGTAAGTTACATGAAGAAGTGGCACAAATGCCCATGGTTTCCACTTCTGCTGCCACATTACCTTCTCTTTCCCAGACCAGAGCTATGGCTTCTTGGGGAGTTCCTTACAGTGAATTGACTGAGGAAGAGAAAACTCGGGCCTGGTTTACAGATGGTTCAGCACGATATGCAGGTACCACCCAAAAGTGGACAGCTGCAGCATTACAACCCCTTTCTGGGGTGTCCTTGATGGACAGTGGTGAGGGGAAATCCTCCCAGTGGGCAGAACTTCGAGCAGTGCACCTGGTTGTTCATTTTGCTTGGAAGGAAAACTGGCCAGAGGTGCATTTGTCTACTGACTCATGGGCTATTGCTAATGGTTTGGCTGGATGGTCAGGGACTTGGAAAGACCATAATTGGAAAATTGGTGACAGAGTGGTCTGGGGAAGAAGTATGTGGATAGACCTTTCTGAGTGGGCTAAAAACATGAAGATATTTGTGTCTCATGTGAATGCACACCAGAGGGTGACTTCAGCAGAGGAAGATTTTAATAATCAAGAGGATAAGATGACCCATTCTTTGGATACCAGTCAGCCTTTTTCCCCAGCAACTCCTGTCATTGCCCAATGGGCTCATGAACAATGTGGTCATGGTGGTAGGGATGGAGGTTATGCATGGGCTCAGCAACATGGACTTCCACTCACCAAGGCTGACCTGGCTACAGCCACTGCTGAGTGCCCAATCTGCCAGCAGCAGAGACCCACACTCAGCCCCCGATATGGCACCATTCCCCGAGGTGACCAGCCAGCTACATGGTGGCAGGTTGATTACATTGGACCACTCCCTTCATGGAAGGGGCAGCGATTTGTTCTAACTGGAATAAACACATACTCTGGATATGGGTTTGCTTTCTCTGCACGCAATGCTTCTGCCAAAACTACCATCCATGGGCTTACAGAATGCCTTATCCATCGTTGTGGTATTCCACATAGCATTGCTTCGGATCAAGGAACACACTTCACAGCAAATGAAGTGTGGGAATGGGCACATGCTCATGGAATTCTCTGGTCTTACCATGTTCCCCATCATCCAGAAGCAGCTGGATTGATAGAACGGTGGAATGGCCTTTTGAAAACTCAATTACGGTGCCAACTAGGTGGCAAAAACTTGAAAGGCTTGGGTAATGTTCTCCAGGAAGCTGTGTATGCTCTGAATCAGCGTCCAGTGTATGGTGCTGTTTCTCCCATAGCCAGGATCCATGGTTCCAGGAACCAAGGGGTGGAAATGGGTGTGGTGCCACTCACTATTACTCCTAGTGATCCACTAGGAAAATTTTTGCTTCCTGTCCCTGCTACCCTGAGTTCTGCTGGTCTACAGGTTTTAGTTCCAAAATGGGGTATGCTTTCTCCAGGAGAAACAACAGTGATACCACTGAACTGGAAGTTAAGATTGCCACCTGATCACTTTGGGCTACTTGTTCCTCTGGATCAACACTCCAAGAAGGGGATTACATTATTGTCTGGGGTAATCGACCCTGACTATCAGAAGGAAGTAGGACTGCAACTACATAATGGAGGTAAAGAAGAGTTTTCTTGGAATATAGGAGATCCCCTGGGGCGTCTATTAGTACTACCATACCCTGTGATTAAAATCAATGGAAAACTGCAACAACACAATCCAGGCAGGACCACTAATGGCTCTGAGACTTCAGGAATGAAGGTTTGGGTCACCCCACCAGGCAAAGAACCATGGCCAGCTGAAGTGCTTGCCGAGGGGAAAGGGAACATGGAATGGGTAGTGGAAGAAGGTAGTGATAAATATGAACTTCAACCACATGATCAGTTACAGAAACGAGGACTGTAATGCTATTTTGTTCGTGTTATACTATTTAAGTTGTAAGATATCAAGTTTAAGAATGAATGTTGCCCAAGCATTTGCACCCTATTCTGGAGAGATTTAATGTGTTTCCAGTTATATGCAGGACAGTTGAGTATTGTCAGGTAAAAGAAAAAATGTGTGCTTATTTGTTTTCATTTGGAGATTAAGTATGGTCTAAGGTGATATATATATATATATATATATGGGTGCCAAGTTGACAAGGGGTGGGCTGTCATGATTAGGGACAGGTGTCAACTTGGCCAAGTTGTGGTACCTGTTCATCTGATTGGGCAAGTGCTGGCCTGTCTGTTGCAATGAGGACATTTCATAGGATTAGGTCATGATCACATCAGCTACATCCACAGCTGATTCCATTTGTAATCAGCCAAAGGGGAGTGTGTTCTGCAATTAGTGATGCTAAATGCAATCATGGGAAGCCTTTTAAGGAGGACTCAGAGGAGACAGGTTCCATTCCTGCTTTGGCTGGTGAGCCTCTCCTGTGGAGTTCGTCCAGGCCATCCATCGGAGTCATCGGCTTCGCAGCCTGCCCTGTGGATTTTGGACTCTTCGTTCCTATGGTCACATGAGACACTTTCATAAATTTTATATTTACAAGTGTTCCCTGTTGATTCTGTTTCTCTAGAGAACCCTAACTAATACATCTGTCTTTCCATTACTTCCACAAACATTACTCTAACTTATTAAAGTGCCTGATTTGCTCCAAAAGGCTATTTCATTCATGAGAGACTACGAGAAGAAACACTCTAGAATATAATTAGGAAAACTAGCTTGAAGGTGCTATTAGTTTATATGTTCTTTGGAAGTGACTCCTATATTTATTCCTAAGTTTGGTGATGTGCAAGTTCTTAAAACACAGGGGCAATTATTAAAAGGTTTGTTAACAGAGCAATTCCTAGTGGCTTAGCACCAGACAAATGCTACATGATCATTCTGCCTTTAGATAATTTCTGCTGAATGAAAGTGAGACTGAGGCAGAGAAAGGAGACTCAAATAATATATTTTGTGAGGCTCCTAGTAATTTGTTACACATGTGTGGAAATGGCCTCTTTGGATTAGCTCCAGAAAAATTGATACATTTTATTTTCAAATAACTGTTTTTGTATATTATTGCAAGATCGTTTGGCATCTCTCACTTTTCTAGGACTAGAGGGGCTTGGTTAGGTGCTCTGTATAGATCCTTCTACTTATATTTGTAAATATCAGGAATGCATTATACTTGTGGGAATAGAGCTTTTAGCAAATTAACAATTTTCCTGTCTTGCATCTGCCAGAGCCTTCTAGTCAGTAAAGAGCAATAAATGAAAGAACTCAGAAATCAGATTTGCTAATAATTCTCCATCAGTTGATATAAAAGTAAATGAAAGTCCTCAAAATTTTGATGGGATGCAAAGGTTAACATTAAATCTAACATCAAAAAATATATGACATGAAGTGGTTTTCTAGCTATTTAATGTTGTTTATCAGCAAACTTCTAAACATGCCTAATAGTGAGTCTGTGATGCTAATGAACATGGTATATTAAAACATCTTAGAATTAGCACAGTAGCTATAATATATGTAATTTTCAGAGGTGTCAGAATAATTTGTTACTGTTATTTTGTGCAAACTGTGCTTTTTGTGGTTTTAGACAAGAGAATGAGGTCCCTATCTGCCTTTTCCTTTCAAGATATAGGGGCACTTTGGTGGAGAAAGCTTTCTCTTTCCTGATATCACTCTTATTCCATCTTTTGTCATGCAGATATAGAGAGTGATTATGTAATGACAAAAACATGCTCACTTATGGACAGAGAGAGATTGGAATTTAAAAGAAAAATAACCTATTTTCCATGAGTAGCTCATGGAAATAGAATACCAAATAGAAGTTTCAATACATTTAAACATATAAACATAACACCTTAGAAAATTACTTTTACCATTAGTGGCCCAGTGCTTTAAAATAGAAAAGTAATTTTTCACAAAGAAACATGGAACAATGACAAAAGTCATGTTACGGCCATAAAGTTTCAAGATTCATAAATATCTTTGAAAGTTCTAAAATAATTTTTCACTCTCAGATTTTGACCCCTATATATTTTCTTCCATGCTTTCCTTTCTACATGAAATTAGGTTCAATTCATCAAAAAATTCCGATTAAATCAGATTAATAACGAAACATGCTGAATTGCCAACATTAATAGTATTATAATTCAATAAAATATCCTGATAATGATACAATTGAAATTTTAATTTTAAAGTTTAATTAGTTTAATTTCAGAACAGTAAAATCTGTCAATACTTTATAGATGATTGAAAAATGTGAGGCACGTATATGTCATTATTATCTTATAATCACATCTTTAAAGTATATATTTTTAAGTTGACACCTTACATTAGCAGGAAGTTGGGTTATATTTTAACTTGGTTTATTATTAACTGTGGTTGTGTTTTCCAGATTGAAAGTTACTCACTGGCTTGGACCCCGGTGTATTCCTTTTTGCATATTCATTACTTGGTTCACAGTAGTTACTTAATGATTTTTCAGTAATATTTAATCCCACAAATATCAACTGAGTAGTTCAATATTTTCACTAATATTTAATTCCACAAATATCAACGAATAGTTTCACTATGTGAGAGATGCTAGTTCAGGCAATGGCAATGCAACTATGAAAAAGAGAAGATGCCAGATCTTGTGAAATTAAAATTCAATTAATTGAATTAAGTAATCATTTTTACCAATTAGGAGTGATAAAGTTCTAAACCGTCCTGACGAATGAGCATTAGAAGCTAACAAGATGTTTAATTTCAAGATAATCCTCTCATAAAATAACCTGGTACAGTGAGAACACAAAAAGGAACTAAAAAAGGGATACATGTTTGCTTAGAACAACAATTATCCCTATGTTGTTAAAGACAGTAATAATATTCCAAGTTATACAGAGATTTCAGAATCTGCCAAAAACAATAAGTTAACAAAAAACAACTATATGCTCTTAATATATGCATGCTTGCAGAACTTTCTAATTGTATGTCCCAAATCCTTCAACTGAGTGTTAATTCATTTTCATCAAGCAATTGGTACTTGTGGACTCACTAAGATGAAATCTGTTCATACTTTGCAAACTATACCAAATTCAAAAATAATTCTGTTGAATTACTCTGTGTATGATAAATAAATAAAAAACAACAAACAATATATTTTAATTTAAATAACTTTTTCCCTGATTACAAAAGTCATTTACATTTATTATGCAAAATTTGGAAAATGTAGACAGAAAGAGAACTAAACATCTATTATCTTTGCACTCAGCATATGGTATACTTTTAGTCATTTATTTTACATGAGTATGTGTGTATGTGTGTGCATAATTTAAAATTGGGACAAATCTTTATATTCTATCTTATAACCTATTTTTGGCAATGAACATATTATGAATATTCCCAAATGTCATAAAATATTCTTCTAAAAGGTAGGTACACCATAATTTACTAAAACCAACCACTGATTATCAGATATTTACCTTTTTCTAAGCATACACTACAGATGACTGACACAGTTAATCTTTTGTACGTATTTCTGATTATGTCTTAAACATATATTCCTAGTGATACAATGTTCGTGTCAAATGGTGCATCCTTTTATTCTTAACTTTTTTATTGTATAATATAAGACATATTTCAAAGCAAAGAAAGCAAAAAGCAATGGTTTCTAAAGCACTGTTCAATAAGTAGTTACAGGACAGATCCTTGAGTTTTCTCCTAGCTGTTCTAGAATATAGGAGGCTAGAAGGAATAAATATATTTTTATCATCACAATTGACTTTGTTTTTCTTTTTTTGTGAAAAATAACATATATACAAAAAAAAGCAATAAATTTCAAAACAGCACAATTAGCTGTAGAACAGATTTTAGAGTTTGGTATGGGTTACTATTCCACAATTTTAGGTTTTTACTACTAACTGCTCTAAGATACTGGAGACTAAAAGAAATACCAATTTAATGACTCAGCATTCATATTCATTTGTTAAACACTACCTTTTGCGTATAACTCCACCGGTACATCCCTTTTTAAAGATGTTGGTTTGTACATTACTAAATTGTCTTCAGAAGGCAGCTATGTGTACTTAGGTGCGGATAAATGTCCACAACTTGTGAACACTAAATGTTGTTGATTGTAAGTGTTCTCCTCTTTGGCCAAACAAACACACAAAGAGCCACCATTTCATTATTGCCCTAAGTCACTTTTCTCCCATAAAAATGAAGCTTATATTTCATGGATGTTCAGACTGTTGCTTCTGCTTCTTTTATTTATGGCCAGCCCTTATCTTTTGTCCATTTTTCTAATGGTATTTTACATTTTCTCTTTTACTTAAGGGGTTCATTATACAGCAAGGAAATAACTTACATTTTCATAACACATATCAAAATTTTCCCAAATTTATGATATATTCATTGGATACATTTTAATGTTGAAGACATAAAATGTACTATAAATTATTTGAACCTCACTCTCCATATATATATACAATGGATCCACTATTATCCAATCTGGCCCTCACAAACTCAGAGGGTTATATGAAAGCTAAAAGAGTTAATGTTTAAAAATATGCTTTATAACTACAAATGTTATGCAATTATTGTTTCTACTATTATTAAAATTAAATCGACATTCAACCTACATTGTCTATCAGAGAATTGACAAACCTAAATTTTTAAGTTTTAAGTTTACTAAGTATGGAACCTGTGTTTTTAACCTTTTAGCTTCAGCATCTGGTGCAGGATTGGCATGTTGTAGTTGTTCAATAAATGCTTGCCTACTGAATTTAGATTCTAGATATACTAAAGAAACATAAATTTAAATACATCTGTGCTTGTTCCAAGTATGCTATTAGAGTGTAATCAAAATCCAATGGCATAAAAAATAGCACATATTAAAATGATAATTAATGTTAAATTTATGTATCTACCCTTGGCAACCCCAGTATTCTGCTTCATCATGAGGAAATCAGGAAATTTAAATTGTTAGTTATTACATTGCTACAAATTGTGTTTCAGACATATCTTTTGGAGTTGATGTATATTGATAGCTTCTGGGCTTTGTTATATTAGGATAATTCAGAGATCCATAGAAGGAATAGATAATAGATTTGAGGGTAAATTCTGTAATTCTGGTTCAGAAACAACTTAAAAATTACAGAGTTGAGAGAAAGAGCAAATGTGAGGTGTATGTTTTTTTTTTCAGATGCCCCAAATAATGTGAGGTATATCTCTTGCTTCTTCAGATGCTCAGAGAAAAGAAAGAACTTCTTATTTTTGTACTAACTTTTTGTTACATTTTGCTTTGTTTTGTTGTTGTTGCTGTTTTACTGAAATGCATTTTTCACTCTTTATATCTCTAAATAATAAATACAGATTATGATTGACTCTTTTTTCTGCTATGCACTAAGCAGCCATCTCATTCACTGGGTTTTCACTGATTGATTGATTGCTTCAGTAACTATTTTTCTGGATCCTCCATCTAGCCCTCATGTACCAGACTCTATGTTGAGCGTGAGGGCTTAGAGAGACATGACCAATCCTCGTGAATCACAGAGCATCACAGAGGAGATATATTTGAATTTAATAATCATGCAAAACTACGTAAAGTAGCACCCATGCTTACTGCCCAGAAAAACAACTATGTGGTACTCTAAAAACATAGTGACCAGGTGAGGGACACCAGTGAGAGTGCTTGTATAAGGAGGTGATGATTGGGAGTTGGCTAGTTAAATGTGAGGGGTAAATGGTCATGTAGAGAGAAGAGGCTGTGAGGGAAAGAGGGCGTGATGGGAATGAGGTCCTGAAAAGAAGTCAAGGGTGAGCAGAGGATCAGAAATTCAGGTACCAGATAAGGCTAGAGAAATAGTCTAAGACATGGTCCAGAAGGTTTTATGGCTCGGGTTAAGTCTATGAATTTCGTGCCTAAGAAACAGAATAACTACTGAAGGATTCTGAGAATGTAATAATACAACCAGACATATGCACTGAAATAATCACATTGGCTACAATATAGAAAACTTGATCTTTTCTTATCCAAATTCAGATCAAGCACATGTGGAAATCATGAAGGAATGAGGTAGATGAGGGAGAGTTCACCTCTAATCAGGGGTCTCCTCTCCTTTGATGACAAGGCAAAGCTTGTTTTGAATTCCAAAAATTCTGGATTTTTATTCTTTGTGTCACACATTAGCTTTTTCACACAGCAGTGAATTAAAACATCTGAAAAAGGTATAATAACAATTTAATAATTTTTAAAGTACAAGGCCTAAATTGGAAATTCTGGAAAATGCATAACAATATTTGACAAATGAAATCACAAATAATCCTTCATTCCGAAAATCGCTCTTGTTAATAATTTGGTCTATTATGATATTTTCCCATACATGTGTATAAAATACATTTAAATATATCCTGTAATACATGCAATTTTAAATTTGTCAGCTAAAATTTCATTATATATTTACTTATGTTCATAAAAACTTCTCAAAATTATTACTTTAATAGTTGTTTATGGATCCAGGGTATGGATATTTTATAATTGATGAACATTCTTAAGGTACTTCCAAATTTTCAATATTATAAATAATGCTACAACTAAATCCTTTTATCATCGTTTTGATAATTTCCTAAGGACAGAATTCTACAAAAGGAATTTCTGGTTCAAAGTTTATGAATATTTTAATACTCTTATAAATTGCCAACAAATTGCTTTCAATTGTACCAACAGTAACACATGCTAGCAAAATAAAGCATTGTGAAAATCTTGCCTTACGTATGTTAAGGTGGGTACTATTTTCTATTAAATTTGATATTTGAATAAATGTATGTTGTATTAAGTTTCATTTGTTTTATTTCTAGTAGGCTTGATGTGTTTGCGTGTGTGTGTTTATGTGTGTTAATGTGAGGTTTCACTAGCTTTTGCAATTCCTTCTTTGTATATTGGCTCTTCATATCTTTTCACAGGAAACGTTTAGGTGCTGTGTGTGATTTGATAGAAGCTTTTTCCCAATTCATTCTACTCTGTTATCACTCCCAGCTGTACAAATTCTTGGCACTTACTGACCCCCCAAATAACACATTTTGTACATTTTGTTAAAACATCTTGGACTTGTATAACATGCTTAGCTTTTCATAGTACCTGTATTTTTTCCCATCTTATTTGATGGTTAAAATGATCTTTTGATGTAGGTGTATTTTGGGGAAGCTATACTCATTTTATAGGTGAGAACAACATGTATCCAAAATCACACAAACACAGCTGAGGATTAAAACTCAGCTTCCTGGATCACAGCCCATGCCTTTCACAAAAAAGTAATTACTGATCTCTAGCATATATTTTTTTCTGTATCTAGTTTATAAGTTTCCTAAGTTGAAATGTCTAATTGTCTTTTTCCTTGTCCTTTACCAATTTATTCTAGTCAGTGTCCAATGCTACACAAAGCAGATATTTATAAAATATTCTTTAAATAACTTACCATTTCCATGCCTACCAAAAATAAAATATAAAAACGTATGCTGGTTACAAAAATAAATTTTTTAAACACACACCACAAAAGACATATGCTGGTTATAATGGAAAGATTCTCGACACAGGAAGCAGATCTGGGTGTCTTGGACATTTCCTTCAACTTTTCCATTTATGGGATAAATGGGATTTCCATTCTCAGCTAAATCTTTATAAGGGTATATAGACGTATATGTTTCTCACTATGTTAAATAATTTCTGAGTGGTCATAGGAATTCTTCCAATTCCTGAATATATATATATATATATGCCAGTCCTCCCTTCAAGGAGGGGGTCTATTTTCCTCTCCTTAACTCTGATCTGGCCTCTTGACTTGCTTTGACCAATAAAATGGGTGGGCATGAAACTATGCTAAAATTCTTGGCTTAGCGCTGATGCGGCCTGGCAGCTTCAACTTTCATTTTGTTGGAATGCAGCCACCATGCTGCAAGGAAGGTGGTGTGTCTGCTGGAAAGAAGAGGCCGTTAGAAGCCCTAGAGGATGCGACACCACAGGGAGAGGCCACGTGGGGGAAAGCTTAGGCTCCCCAGCTCAGAGTCAATACCAAAGTTTGTAAGAGAAGCCTTCTGGGACCTCCCAGTCCAGTCCAGTTGAGAGGTGAATGAGGGGCCCCAAGAAGGAAGAACTGTTTAGGGAACCGGCAGGATTTCAAGAAGGAATGAACAGTTGTTTTAACCACTAAATTTGGAGTGGTTTGTGATGAACTGTTGTCTTAACCACTAAAGTTTGGAGTGGTAAGTGATCATTTCACTTACTCAGTGATGTGATGATCATTTACTCAAATCTTACAAGGAAGAAAATACTATGTCTTGAAGTCTCCTGTTTCACACAACACACTCTCCTAATTCATTCATCCCTATCGAAATATAAAAGATTCACATGCCACCCACGTCTCTGAAAGCTGTGTATGGTTAATTTGGACTGTAAAAACTTTATGATAATAAAATCTTAAATTAGAGCTGGAAAAATTAAAAGCAAATAGGACATTCCAAGAGGTGTATGTGTGCAGAGTTTAAGTCAGATTTGAACAAAGACTAAAATATGACTTATGTGTTGCTTGTTGCTTATAGGAGAAAAAAATTGAAAGGTTAGGGAAGTTTGCAGATACCCATATACTTAGAGTCAAGAATATAGATGACTTCCTTTCATTCTTGAAAAACTATAAATTTCATAAGTTATTTTTTTTCTTTGTTATACTGTGGACTTGAGCCTTATTATTATTTTGCATGGGCAGGCACTGGAAATCAAACCCAGGTCTCCAGCATGGCAGGCGAGAACTCTGCCACGGAGATACTGTGGCCCGCTCTGAACCTTATTTTATATCAGGATATAAATAGTGTTGGCTAGATTCTATCCAATTAACTTCATCTTTTATTTCATGTATTTCCCTTAGTAGATGGTAAGCCAGAATAATTTAGAGGTAAAATTATAATGCAACCAATGAGAGTTATATATTTTTAAATCATAACTTTATTACTATAATCGGAGTTACCACTTGTATTTTCGTTTTATAGCATGATTACTTGGCTTTGATAACATACATCCTTCTTGTCAATAATAATAATAATAATGACATCGAGTTCTTCAGGTGTTATTATATTAATAGGAAAGAATAACTCAGTTGACTCTGTTGGTAAACAGGTACATTTTACAGGAAAGCCAGAGAAATGACCATACAGTATGTTTACATGGTTTATAAACTCCTTCATTATAATTGAATACTCATTTCCCGAAAAGTCCCATTGTACATTTGGGGACTAAATTTTAAATGAGTACAAACATATATATATATGATATGACTGCATACTTTTCACAGCAAATTCAAGAACATTCACTTGAAGTTGCCATTCATGTAGATGTCGAAACTGCCATTTTTTATTCTATATATTGCAAGAGGGCAAAACAAATAACCTTTCTGCTTAAAATTAAACTGCTCTTTAAACATGTCATTAATCATATTTTAGACTGCAAAAGATCAAAATGAAATGGTGCAGAATTTTAAATCTTCCCCTGCGATACAAGCTGAGCTTGTAATGTTCGACCATGCTCCAGGTGTGGGTGAATTTCTGAAGGTGATGTTCCTCTCTGTACTTCTGCCTTTCAGCTTTTATGTTAGGCACTAATGCATGTAATTAGCATGATTTCAGAGTTGTGACCCCAAAGACAGACAAATTTCTGTAACAATTGTGATCCAACCAGTTGGGAACAATATGAAATGCATGTGGAATTAATTGAGCTAAAAAGAGGTTACTGAAAGAAGGTACATGCAACCTGAGTCAGGTTTGCAAAATCAAATCAAGCAAAATTATTTGAGTATAACTAGGACCTGCACAAAAACCACTCCATCTGCAGAGTATGGACTTGGAGTCTTCAGTTGTTATAGTAAATGTAATTATAATTAGGGTTCAGCACATCTATCTGAGTGTTATGCATTATTACCCTAAGCATAGATAGCACCCATAACTCACATCCTTTCCTCAAATTTCTGTCCAATAAATAATTTGATCTTATTTGGGAGAGTAAAACTCTTTAATCCTTAGATGGGAAATGTCCTCTAAACCTGGGAAGGTTTGCAAGGAAATAAAAAGATAATGACATAAATCAAACCCATAATATTAATGCATTTAAGTTTAGGATTAGCTTTGTATTAATTAGGACCATGTCAGTATGTTTGATGTATAAAGTGCTTGTATATTTAAAACTTTGAAAAGCTTCTGTCAGATTAGCCTTAGGATTGCAATTAAAAATTTGCAGTTGAACAAATGATTTTAGGCTTATTGGTTTAAATTGCAAAGTACAAGAAAATTTACTAATTTTTAAGTTTTAGTAAAGTTTAAAAAAGCTGAGTCTTATTTTGATAATGAGGTTAATATACAAGGCAATTACTTGGAAAGGGTTTGCATGTTAGAGTATTATTTTGATTGGTCAGAACTTTAAAACACTTAAGAAAGTAGAATATATTTTAATTTTATAAAAGCTGTTTAACATATTTAAAGAAATTGTACTAAAGTAAATTTTCACTGAGTCTTATAGTTCAAATATGTTTAGCTCATGCAACTTGAAATAATTTAAAATCAATCATGGGAAAAATTAAGAGAACTTTTCTTATTTTACTAAGATTATGAAAAAAATAGTTATATTAATTAAGCTTAACATTTTAAGGGGAAAGCAGTTTGCATTTGAAGCTATCATGAATTGAATATTAATTTGCAATCCCCATTCAATACAGAGGCACTGAGTTCTCTGGAGACGAAGTGATTTGCCCAAGACACAGGTTGAGGGCTCAGATTCAGATTTTCATATACAAATCCAGTAACTTTGGTTTTCATGTTCAATCTCAAAGGGAAAAGGTAGCTTTTTGTAGATGCATGCAAAAATTTTAGAATAAAAAATGTGTTCTTAATATAGTCCCTAATTTTTATTGTTAATTTTCTTGTTTGAAATCTACCAAAAGGAGAAAAAAATCTCACAGTTCATTTTTTAAAAATCAAAATAATATAATTAAAATATTATGTGTCACCATTTTCTTCTTCCAAATTTAAGAAAAAGTTACCTTGGTAGCTGTAATTTTTTTTTTTTTTTTTTTTTTACATGGACAGGCACCGGGAATCAAACCCGGGTCCTCTGGCATGCCAGGAAGCATTCTTGCCTGCTGAGCCATCATGACCTGCCTGGTAGCTGGAATGTTTAACTCTTAACAAAGCTCTTCTGTTGTTGTTAACTTTTTAAAAGGGTATCGTTATTTCATGTCTGTATTCGTACCATTGTCTTTTTTTTTTTAGAATTATAATAATTACTGTTATATAATTCCTCTAAACATATTAGAAAACAGGGCCTAAGTAATATCTTTAAAGATGATATTATTTTTCACTCTCGTATGATCAGTTTTGATGATTATCCTCTGAAACAAACCTTAATGGACAGCAAGTAGAACCATCTTTCTACTTATATGCACATTCTATTTATATGCACAAGCATGCTTTGTATTTGTATATAGATATGTCAGCTTCTTGACTTCTTAACAAAAGGACTAAAAGCAGATTTAATTTTTTCAAATCTACCCCTCACTCCTTTTATTATTGTTATTAGTTAACGATTAGTTATATTCATATATTTCTTCCCCATGTAGTTCTTTTTAGCTGTTTTGACGGCTTGGTCACCTTTGAAGTACACACAGTTAGTATTTTAAAATTGTTTCTGGTATTTGGCACATTTATTTATCAGCTGTTGTATTCTGTTGAATATTTGACATGACCAAATATGTTCCAGACGAGAGTCTCTCTTTAGGAATGGTGCTTTATGTCTTCTACAGCTGATATTTACATGAGGGATATTAAAAAAGTAGTGAACCAAGTCTTATGAAAAGAGATAGAAGTATCATCTTTTTAAATAATAATGTCAGAGAAACAGAATTGCTTTTTGATTTAGGATATGTAAATATCCACTCTTATTAAAATATTGACTTTAAAAGATATTCATCTCTGCTAAACAATAAAAATATCCTTTTCTTTTTTAAATTGAAGAAATGTGTAAAGCAGGTACACCATCTTTGGGGAACACAGGTACTTTCTATATCATTGTCAAAAAAACAAAATTGCCTCTTGATTTAGGACTCCATAAACCTGTATAAATGTGTGAAATACTTGAAGAAATCAATGCCATCCATTGTTGCTTGGATGGTGGGTTATTAAAATATTCTCCGCCCTGAATATTTCTAAAATAGTCTCTCTCAAAGCTGACAAATTGGGAAAAAATAAATTCCTTTTATAAATTAGTTGTGCATGAGGTTGATGTATCTTGTAATGGCTCCATTGGGATTTTCATTGAATATTCAGCAGCACTGAGAATTTTGCTGCATCTTTTACTCTAAGTTAGTACTCGGGGGGAAAATGATGAGTATTCTTGAAAGTGTTCTCAGGATTGTGATTGAGATAAAGCTAGAATTTAGAAGAATGTGAAATGTATGTCCAGAGCTTGACCCCATATCTATACCTGATTCCATGACACTGGCTAGATCCTTTAGTGGTGATAAAATCTAGGTAACATAGTCTAATGCTCGAATCTGCTTTACCCTTTTGATCTGTCAGAAGGGACAGTAGTTTAGAACTCAGGTTGTAGAGCCTGGTATATTTGGATTGGAATATTGATCGGTTTAACCACTTACTAGCTGATTAAACTTGGGCATACAATTGGTTTCTCTAGCCTTGGTTTTCCTATTTTTAAAATTGGGAAATAAAAGTGATCATAATATGAATATATAGTTGTTTGGAGGATTAATTGAGATTAATTAATCTCAATTTTTAGCACAGTCTTTGATATATAGTAATTACTCAATGTAGTATCATTAGAATGATTATAGATAAGGAGATATTGTAGATAGTACAGGGAAAATGACAGATTCCTGAGGACAGATAGTGATTCCATACGGTATTTGGCCAGTCCCTATTACAAATGCATAATATATAGTACAAATTGTTAATAATAACGATAATAGTTACCACTTATAAAGTCCCAAGCACTTACTTAAGTACCTTGCATAAAGGTACTTAGTATCTTTTAATTATAATTTAAAAAAAATCTTAGGAGGTTGGTATTATCAATCTCCATTTTACAGATAAGTAAAATGAGACCAAGAGAAGTGAGAGGTTAAGTAAATGCTTTGACTAAAACCAAACAGCCATTAGGGAGTAGTGCCAAAATTCAAAATCAGATAATCTTCTACCAAAATCTTGTGTTTTATCATTATACCCTCCATTCCCAAACTGAACACTAAAGTGTCCTCACCCCACTCAACTCACAGAGGCATTATGGGATATAATTAAGTGTTCAAGAAAAACACAGTGATGCCCGTCACCTGTCAGATACTGGCTTGAGGTTGCACCATTTCCACATTATATTGTGTTACATTCTTTTTGACATGAAATGTTTGTGAACCTAAGTTTTCAGTGGTTGCTGTCATGAGAAATACTGTGTGAAAATCATTGTACAGGAAATGAGGCTGGCCGATCTTATTCCAAGGTTTGAGAAGTTGTGCTGTGCCCAAAGGTGCATACAACTTACTAGAAGTAAAAGTGGTAATTTAAGAATGAAATAGATATTTTTCTTTCAATATGTACATATGGTTGTTATCAAACAGCACCCAAGTTGTTAGAATGAAAGGTGTTTGAATGAAACTACTTAACAAATGGAGCTGTTAGGTACTTCATTTGGCTTATGAGTGCCATGGAAAAATGATGGAGACATTTAGTGAACTGTGATTTGAAAAACATGAAGAACTTCTGCACTGTCCTGTAAAGCCCCATGGTTAAAACTCTATTTAAAATTTAGGGATCAGTTAATCAAACCTTATTAACCGTTGTAATTTCTAAGGTGCTCAGAAATTCCTTTTCTCAAAGAGCTTACAGCATAATGGGGAAGATAAAAAGAAAATCCCATGATAAAATAGAGTGTTTGATCAAAACACTGAGGAAGGACTAGATTCAGCCAGGTCACAGAAAGTTTCACAAAGACCATGGGTTTGAAAGATGGGAGGAAATTTTACTGGGTAGAAAAGCAAGCAGAAGAAATTTCCAAGAACAGAGGGATAAATTAGAGAAGTCAAAATGCCTGGTAGTTACAGAATAATGCATATGGTAATGATGGAGCATTCGCTAATTATATTGTCATTTATTAAACACTTGTTAGGTCTCAGGCAACATATGAGATGCTGGGTGGTAAAGATGAAAGTCAGAGAACCTTTCCTCAAAGCTTGGATATCTCTTGAGCATCCTGACAAGAAAACAGGATGTTCAGGCAAGTGGTAAGAGATCAGATTAGAAAGAAAGATTATGGACAGAAGTAATTTCATTGCCTTTAATTTCATTTTTTTTTAATAAATTTTATTAGGAAAATTGTAGGTCCATGGAAAAACCCTGCATAAAATACAGGATTCCCATAAACCACCCTATTATTAACACCTTGGCATTTGTGTGGTATATTTGTTACAATTGGTGAAAACACATTTTTATAATTGCACTATTAACTATAATCCATGATTTAACTTAGGATTTACTGTTTCATGAAATTTTTAAAAAATTTTATTATATTACCATATATACAGTATAACATTTCCCCTTTTAACCATATTCAGACATATACTTCAGTGTTGTTAATTATGTTCACAATGTCATACTACCATTATCACCATCCATTACCAAAGCATTTCCATTGTTCCAAATAGGAGCTCTGCACATTTTTTTAAAAGAAAGTAAAAATGAAAGCAAAAACAAAAACAAACAAGAAAATGAAAGCAAAAAGAACACCCAAAACATCCCATCTCCCTTATCATTCCCCTCATTGTATATCTATTTTCTGTCTTTTTAATTCTTACTCATCCATCCTTATACTGGACAAAGAAAGTGTCAGTCACGAGGTTTTCACAATCACAAGGACAGGCCTTGAAAGCTCTAAGTTATTCAGTTGTCTTCAAGAATATTGCATGTCAATAGTTTCAGGAAGTTCCCTCTGGCTACTTTAATACACCAAAAACTGAAAAGGGGCATCTATATTATGCATAAGAATAAACTCCAGAATAACCTCTCAGCTCTATTTGAAATCTCTCAGCTACTGAAATTTTATTTTGTTTCATTTCTATTCCCTTTTTGGTCAAGAAGGCTTTTTAATTTCCATGATACCAGGGCCAGCCTTGTCCTCTGCAGTCATGCCCACATTGTCAGAGAGATTTATACCCCTGGGAGTCATGTCCCATGTCAGGGGGAGGGTGGTGAGTTTACCTGCAGAGTTGGCTTAGAGAGAGAGCCCACATCTGAGCAATAAAAGAGATTCTTTGTGGGTGGGTCTTAGTCATAATCATAAGTAGGCTTAGCTTCTTCTCTGCAAGAGTACTTTTCATAAGGGCCAGCCCCAAACTCAAGGGTCTGGCCCAGCAAATTTGCAGTCCCCTGTGCTTATGAGAATATTAGGTCTTCCCCAGGTGGGGAAGTCTAATATTTCCACCTTTTTCCCATGTCCCTCAAGAGGACTTTGTAAATACTTTTTAATCTTCTGCCCAGATTACTCTGGTGTGTATCTGGGCATCACATCATCCTGTACAAACTAATAAGATCTCACTCCCTCTTCAAGGTTCCATGTAATTTCGGTATTTGGGTAAACTGGCCATACAAGTCAACTTATATAATGTGCTACCGAAAATATAAATGTTTCACCAAATAAACATCTCTTCCTTTGGTCTCACACAGAAGATGAAGTTTTAAAATGCAGTCAGTATCATTCTTTACCTTTTAGTCTGATTTACCCAAGTTCTACCTAGATCAGCTTCATTCGTATTTCTAATTGAAATCTGATCACTTTTTCAGTGTCTGTAACAGTTGCTGTCTGGGGTAATGCTGACTTTTATAGTGGCAGAATGCTAGGTCTGAGTCTCAGGTGTCACCTAAATACCCGAAGTTCCAGAGAATGACTGGGTTATACGAAAAGAGTTCAGAATCTCAAAATGTAGTAATCACAGGTACAACTCAGGAATAGATTGATTGCTATAAGAGCTTACAATCTAGGAATCTTTACAAAAGGACTTCACTTGAGTCTTTATCTTCTAAAAAGGTAAGAACCTTTAGAATAATAAACACAAAAGCTAATTACTTTGGATTAGCTAGTATCCAAATGCATTCACAAACATTGACATTATTCAAATTAGTTTCATCTTACTGAAAAAGATGCTGATTTTTGTCTCTTCCTTCTGAATAAATGAGACACATATGTATATTTTTCCAGAATCATGATTTATTCAGTTTATGGTCTAATTATTGGTTGAGAAGATAAGTAAATAACAAATTATCTTATGAAAAATGTGAGCCTGGAAGTAATTAATGCAATAAAATAGATTGCTCAGTATGTGCACAGCTTCATTGTAAATTCTAAGAATATGCTTGATTTCTGAAGAAAGTTAAAAACATCAAGTAATCTTAAAGATTAATTTAAGAGATAATTTAAAATATTTGTAAGGATGTAGTGTTTGAAATCAGGGAACAAATTCAGTAAACAAATCCAGTGACTTGACTCAATGAGGCTTGAATCTCCATTGCTCTGTCTGTCCAAGGGGATTGACTTAGTTGGCTAGGATGCAATGATAACTCCTGTGTCATTTACTTAATGCTGGATAACATTCTAGTGTTAGCTCCTCTCTGTATTCACAAACTGTCATAGCAATGATTATAAATAATGATATCATGCCACTAAAACACAGTAGTGAAAAGCTCCCACCTACTCAATGGACTGAAAGAATCTCATCTTTCTAGGATATCTCTGTCTGAGTGTGGTATGGGAGCCCAGCTAAAGCCATCCTGACTCTACACATCCAGCAACATTCCTCCAGCTATATAGGCATATGGTCACCATTCATTTATTTGTCCATTCAACAGAGATTGGCATGCTTTCAGCAGCCACTGGAATATCAAAAATATTTCAGAGTTAAAAGGAAGAGAGATGCTTTCCAGCTAAGCAACCAGGGATGTCTTCAAGAAGGACATGGTGATACTGATCAAAAGTGGTGGGTTCTCTGCTCAATGCACTCAAATGACCAATTCCTGAGAAACCAGGGCTTCAAAGACAGAAAATGTATTGCTGGGCATGAAGCAGGAAATCAGATGACACACTGGCCTAAAAATCTGTCCCCCTGATTGCCAGTAACTCTGAGAGTTTTATAGTATTAAAAGATGGCAGTTTTGGGCGGGCCATGGTGGCTCAGCAGGCAAGAGTGCTCGCCTGCCATGCCAGAGGACCTGAGTTTGATTCCTGGTGCCTGCCCATGTTAAAAAAAAAAGGCAGTTTTTAGAATAAAGAGCTCGAGATGACAAGGTTAAAGATGATTTACTTATTGAGCATGGTCAGATTGATTACATACTTAGTCTCAGAACATATGTAATGAGGTATATGTCACTTATCAGCTAAAGTTTAAGTTACCACGCATGTCAGGTGGCCCAGTTTTGGGTAGATCCAGGTCTGTCTAGCAAGATAGTTTTGGACTCAGGGTGAGACAGTTCTGGGCTGACTCAAGGCCCTTCATTAATAAACATTAGGGGCTGACCTTAGTGATCAGAAGGCTCTAAAGTTTAAAAGCAGGATAAGGAGGTACATGTGTCAGTCACAAAGTTTTTACAATCACAAGAAAAAGACTATATAGCTATTCAATCATTATCAGAGATTAAGGAAGCTGTATTACAGTTCAGAGATTTCAGGTATTCCCCTCTATTTATTCTAATATACCAGAAGCTAAAAAGGAAATATCTGTATAATGATTCAGTAGTCAATCATTTGTTGAATCCTACCTTCTCAGTTACAGTGATATATAGTCTATGTACTAAACGATAATCTCTTCAGTTATGTGTGGTCTGATGAATATCCACAATTCAGTCAAACACTTGGTAGGGCAAGAGGGAGGAAGGAACATAAAAGAGATGAGAGGAGTAGTTGCAAAGGCAGAATGACTGGTGGCATTAATTAAAGAGCTCTTTATTTGTACTCAGCAGTGCAAGCCTCTTTCTTATTAGAAGTCATATAGCTTGAATGTAGGTTGCTATTAGCTGTTGCTTTATTCATCCTATGGATCAAGCCTTGGAGATATTGAGAGCTGTGTCTGTGTAGGTAGGAAAGTAGAAAGATGAATGGAAGACATGACACAGAATGACACCATCTCATTTCCTTTCATTATTAATTCAATTAATTCAATGCTTATTAAACCCCTTATATGTGCTAGGTCCTATGTAAAATTATAAGGATATAATTTTTTTAAAAGGACAAGTGTCACAGGGGATCAAAAGAATATATAAATTTTTAAAGAATTATAATAAATGTCCATAATAAATACGACATACTAAAATGGCAGCCCAAAAGAGGTAAAGATAATTATTAATCATGGCCAAGAAAGAAAACTTCACCAAAGTGACATTTTCAGTTTCAAGATGTTGAGTCAAAGACATTTCTTTCCCTGTATTCTCCCTAGAACAACTTCAAAAGAATCGAAGAACAAGAGACAGAAAAAGAAATTCCAATGTCAATGAAACATAACCTCAAAAAATTTATAAACTATAACCTCAAAAAAAAAGGAAACACAAAGCAGAAGGATGAATGTTTCTTTTTTTTTTTTTCCACAGGAAGACACCTGCAAGAAGCAAACAAATTCAGGTTGCAAGAACCAGAAAGATTAGTAACTAGAGCAAGTATACATCTAGAAAGGTGCCAGAGAGGCTGAAACAGAATTAGAGGGTTTATTGGAAAGTCTTCATCTAGGTCTGTGAGTCTCAGCCTTCACCAGTCAGTTGATGCTGCCTGCTTCGCAACCTATAGGAGGTTGGAGGAATACTTATAGAGAAATTGAGCTAGAAAGACTCCAGACTTTCCTTCATTTCACTTCTTAGGTTGTTGGAAGCAGATACCATGAAATGGGTTAGTTTAATCAATGGGAATTTAAAGACTTACAAACTTACTGTTTGAGGCTGTGAAAATGTCCAAATCAAGGCATCATCACAACAGCGCTTTCTTTTTAAAATCTGGCTGTTGGCAGTCCTTGGCTCTTCTGACACCTGGCAAGGCACATAGTGGTATCTGCTGGTCTCTCCTTTCACTCTGCGTTTCCTTGTTTTAACTTCTTGCTTCAGAGGCTTTCTCTCCCACTTTGTATTCATTCCATTTACAAAGGACTTTAGTAATGGATTTAGGTCCCATCCTGAATGAGGTGGTTCATACTTTAATTGAAGTAGTTTCATCATAAGATCCTACCTACGGGTGGGCCACAGTAGCTCAACAGGCAGAGATCTCACCTGCTGTACCAGAGACCCTGATTTGATACCCGGTGCCTGCCCATGCGAAAAAGAAAAAAAAATAATAATGTTTTTACACCTAGAAGAATGGATTAGATTTAAGAATACAGTTTTCTGTGGTGCAGTTTCAAACCACCACAGGTCTTAAGCTAGGAAAAAAAAAATGTAGCATGAGACTTGAGAAAGAAAACTGCATGTTTAGATGATCCTTCTATGGAAAAATAGAAAGTTCCCGAATATAGACTTGTAACTATATAGGTTTAGAAAGTTCCCAGTAAAACCAGATTCAGCCTTCACAACTTGAGCATGAAGGTCATCCATGAACAAACCACACCCATCAGTACAGATGTATGAATGAACCAGACATTGGAGGGACCCCTCTGGTATAAAAGGGTTAGGCCCTCAACCAAACAATAAAAATTAAACAACGGAATTATGGAGAAAACCAATAATATTAAAAAAAAAATCACCAGTTTCTTCAGAGAGATAATAAAAGATCTTTCGTCCATAAATAGGAGGTTTAATAAATATATATACATATATATGTATAAACATATATATATATATATATATATATATATGTATATATATATATATGGGGAGAGAGAGAGAGAGAGATTAAGAGAAAGGCAAATGAACAGAAACCAAGAAATACTTCTTGGGGATTTAAATTATGATTGTTAAAACCAAAATAACAAAAATAACAAAAAAAATTTAAGAAAAGAATTGTATGAAAAAGTTGAAGGAATTATCCAGAAAGGAGACTAGAAATAAAAATCAGTTGACAATAGTAGAGATAGGATGAGAGAGTTAAAGGATTAATCTAAGTTCAACAACCTTCAAATTTTAAAAGATAAAAGAGAAAGCATATAAAGAGCACCTGGAAGGATAATGTACTAAAGAAATATACCAGACACGAAATACATAATTCTAAGGATTGACGTGACCCACCCAATATGCAGCACAACGAATACAGAATACCTAAATCCTCAATAATTAAGAGAATATTTTGAGCAAACATGAGGATAAAGTAAAAAATTTTTCAGATACCCGAAGTCTTTTGACATTTACCACCTGTAATCAAGTACATAAGGGAACCTTCCCAAAACCAGGGCGTCACCAAAGGAAACAAAGACAGGGGGTCTAAGGAACAGGAGAGCCAAAAAAGAGAATAAGAGTGGCCTCTGAATAACAACTGTTCAGCAGGCTTAGAAGAGACATAGTCCAAATTAGGTCATTCTATGTAGGGCCTCCAAGGAAGAATGCTAGGAAAATCAAAGGAATGAATGGATGATCTGACAGGATTGACCTGTGAGCACTTGAGGAACAAAAAGGCTAGAATGTAACATTGATGCCATAACAATAAAGAACTGAAAAATCAAAAACTGTTAAAGAAAGAAAATGTGACCAGACCATTTGGTTCAGCAGTAAACAGTGTTTGGATAGTCATAATCATGAGAATCGTGAATATGGATTTAAAGAACAATTTAATTAGAGTTATGTTAGGAGGTTTGGTAAGGGAGATGGAATAGACATGAGTTAAATTTTCACCTATCATAACTTGATTCCAGTGGATCATGCCAAATCTTATGAATCAAGATAATGTAATGGCATGGATATCATTACAGATTTGGAAGTAAATGCCAGTGAAACAACTGGAAGACTGAGAGTGGATGCTTACAGGAAGTGGACCAGGGACTAGATTTATATTGTTTCTGTTGTTCTCAGACTTCTAGCACTTTTGGCTTCTTCCATATTATTTTGATAGAAATACAAATAAGTTAAAAAAAAAAAAAAACGAAAAACATTCTCTGATAGGAATTTGGAATATAATTTGGAGTTTAGGACAAGGACAGACAAATATTGTAGCCAGAGAGAAAAGGAAGGTTAAATGCAAAATTCAGGGATAGCAAGGCATGTTCACAGAACTGCCAAGTAGTTCCGAATGGCTAAAGAATTAAGAGGCAGAGCAGCAGTATGGCATAACAGTTAAGAGTTCAGGCTCTGGACTCTGTCTTCCTGGTTTTGTAGTCTAGATTCAGACTTACTGTGTGACTATGGTCAAGTTATTTAACATTTCCAAGTTTATATTTAAATTTTGATATCAGAAAATAGGGGATATTAATTGGTACTGTTAAGAGACTGACCCCTATCTTTTCAGTATGTCCCTAAATTCAACCCACACTTGTTCCTGGAGAATTCCAGGCTCCCTTCATGCTCCTTTGTTCTTCTCCACTTCTTTGTCTGAAGGTTCCTGGGAGCCTGCTTACCAGTGCCTGGGGCAAACAAGAAGTGCCAGGGAATTTAATGTCCTCGAAGAAGACCCTTCACTGATGAAGAAAATAATTGGTACATACATAAATAAGGCCCTTTCATAATGCCTTTGTGAGATAATCCCAAAATGCATGCCATACAGTTCCCAGTGGGTCTGCAGGGGGATTGACCATCACGAATACTCCATTGAGTTTTCTCCCTTCTATCTCACTTTACCCACACTTGTGCTTCCTGTGATCACCTATCCTACACACAAATCCTTGTCTAAGGGTCTGCTTTTGAGGAAATGCCGCCTAATCAATATGTCTTATGCTTTTATGAGGTTTAAATGATACAATCTATGCTTTGCGTAGCATGTGCTTCACGCTGCTCCAGGCGTGTAGTAATGCTGACTATTGTTGATCCACTATTGCTGCTATTGCTAAGTTTCAGAATATGAGGAAAGTCTGCTTCTGCCTATATTATCAACTTAGACATTAACCTAGAGGGAAAGAGAAGCCTTGTCAGAATATGGGTTAATTCTACAGGAATCAGTGAGTAGCTGAATGTGACAGGGGAGCACAGAAATGGAATGCCTCTGAGATATTTGGCTTTTGTGATTGATGGAACAGTAATGTCAACAATAGTAGAAGAATAGCAGTTACACTTTGAATTTGATTACATCCTAAGAGGAAGTACAATTTTTTTAAATGTGCTGAGAAGGAAATCCTTGAGTTGTTTAAATCACAGGCTTCAATGAAGGAAAGTGAGAATGTTTCATCAAATAATTGAGAATAAAACCCAGAACCGAGTCTCCAAAACCGAGAGAGCAGGAAAAGGCAATATTTGCAATATTGTTAAATGCTAAGGAGAAGTGAAGAAATAAATGGACTGAAAGGTGTCTGTTTGGAATCTAATCCATCTCATCACATTTTAAACTTTGTAAACTATCCAGAAAGTTTTTCTATTTCTCGGAACCATAAACTCTTCACACTGTAAATAACCTTAAAATATAAAGTACAAAGTATTCCTTTCATAAATGAAGACATCTAGGCCTTCTAGGTAAGTGAATTTTCAGCCCTCGCTCTCCTTTATTATTCTCCTTTCTTTTGAGAGTATGGTTGGTGAACAGGTGGTTAATATCAGCAACATGGTTGCTGAAAGGATGAATAGAAATTCATTTCCCAAACCAATCCAATTCACGTTGTTTTCCATAATTCAAGTGCTGGTCACTTGGTCTTTTGTACAGTCCTGTCTCTCTAATTCACAATTTAATAGAAATGATTTTGGCAACCCCAAGCAACATCTGAGAGTTGAGTTTAACATTTGTGTTGTTAATGTTTTCTGCCAGGCTGATGACCTCGGTGTTAATAAGATGGCTGCTTTCCAAGTTCACTAGAGAAAATGCCATCTCTCTCTCTCTCTCTCTCTCTCTCTCTCTCTCTCTCCTCATTCTTTTATTTACAAATGTAATCTCTGATCCATAAATACAGAAGGTGAGAGTGGTGAGTGGCTAGTGTTTTCTAAGATCATACACACAGGGCCAAATCCATTGACCCCTCTCACATCTTCCTGTCCACTTTAAGAAAGAATATGAAAAGAAGCCATCGTGGCAGAATTGAAGGAGGGCTAGTGCATGACATAACTCTTTCCTTCAGATTTCTTCTCTCAGATAATTGTAATATGAAATTTTAAGCTGAACTATTAGTGAAGTTATTAAGTTATTTTTAAGTTAGTAAATATAGACTACATTATGAATATCAGTTTATTCATTTATTGGTGGTTTGATTTTTGCCCTTAGAACAATGATATCTAGGCGCACTTGAGAAAGAACAACATTGAAACCTTGTGTGTGTGTGTGTGTGTGTGTGTGTGTGTGTGTTTCAACCTAATAGGAAATTGCAGGCCATCTCTCAAAGCTAGGCATGCTGTAGAAGGCTAAAATCCAAGGAGAATGTCCCTGTGTCCCAGTTAAACTCTAAGAGCCCTTTTTATTACAAAACTCTGTGATTACTATATTTATTTATGCATATTCCAATATAATTACATTAAAGTTCTAAGAAGTTTTCTTATTTCTGAGGAACTTTGAAAGACTGTCAATAGTAAAGAATTCATTGAACAATGTTAGGCTAGTAGCAAAAGAACAAAAGCCAACAACAAGCAAAATGTGGCCTAAAAGAGAATTGTACAAGTGCATGAAAGAAGAGATTCAGGTATTAGAGACTGATGTTTTGTTTTGTCCTTCTTTATTCTCCAGTGTCGTTCTTCTTTTGCACATCTCCTGTCACCTCCTCTTATTTTCCTCTGTGACAGGAGTTATGAATCGACTTTATTGAGATATGACCTACATATAATAAAGTACACACATTTTAAGGGTATGGTTCAGTATGATAGAAAATATATATACAAACATGTAACTACCCACCATCCCCCTCCAATCACAATATAGATTTTTTGCATCAAAGACAAAATTACTTCATGTCCCTTTGAATTGATACTACCATACCCACTATCCACAGTCACTGGTCTGGTTTTGAGCACTATGGATTAGTTTTTCTGGCTCAAGAACGTTGTATGAAAGAATCATACAGTATGGAACTCTTCATGTCTGAGGTATAACTCAGCATATTGTTTTTGAGATTTCACTCATGTAATTGCATTCCACTAGCTTCATTACTTTTCATTGCTGAATCATATGCCATTATCTGGATATATGACAATTTGTTTGTCTGTTCATTTATTCATGGACATTTGGGTTGTTTCAAGTATGTGACTATTGTAAAACTACTGTTAACATTTTTAAATCAAATCTTTGGGTAGATATATGTCTTCATTTGTGTTGGGCAATACTTAAGTGTGGAATTCATGTACTGTATGGTATGTTTAACTTAAGAAGAAACTTTCAACTATTTTCCAAAGTGGTTGTGCCATTTTCATGCCAATCAGCAATATATGAGAGTTCCAGCTGAACCACCTTTTCATCAGCATTTTGTATTGCCAGTTATTTTCGTTTTAGTCATTATTCTGAGTGTAAAGTGCTATATCACATTGAGGTTTTAATTTGCACTTCCCTAGTGACTAATGATGTTGAGCATCTTTCAAATGTATTTATTGACATATCTTATTTTGTAAGTTGTCTGTTCAAATTTTTTACATATGTATTTATTAGATTGTTTCTCTTTTTATTATTTCATTATATTAAATGTTTTCATAGATTCTGGTATAAGTCTACTGTCAGTACATGTATTATGAATATTTTCTCTGTCTCTTTGGAAATGTAGGAGGTTTTAATTTATATGGAATCTAATTTATCTTTTTCTTTTATGGTGAGTGATTTTGTGCCCTAAGAAATCTGGGCTATCCCAAGGTCACAAATATTTTCTCTGTTTTCTTCTAGAATTTTATAGGTTTAGCCATTTAGCCATATAATGTCTATGATATATTTAAATTTGAATTTTTGTGAATAGTTTGAGGTTTCATACAGTCGTCCTGTTTTTCCAACACCATTTAAGAAAATATTATATTCCTGGTTGACTAACTCTATGTATTGCAAGTTTTGAGAAGACTATCTTAATTCCTGGCTTTTTATTTTTTTGGTAAAGCACAGAAAGTCTTTAAAAATTCATTTGGAGAAAAGCTTTATTCCTTTGAATACTTTTTATGTTTACAATTGATGGTAAAAGCATGAATATAGTAGCATATGGCATATAGTACTCAATAATACTGGTTGAATAAAGTGTAGCTAAATTCATATAGGCATGACACTGTGTTGGCAAGAAAGTTTGTACAGTCATTGTCTTACAAGTTGTTCTTTTCAGCTTGCCTGTCTTCCTTTCTTCTTGTCTTCATACATATGTACATGAATATTTCTTGAGTGAAAAACTGACAGACAGACTCCTTCTTGATAGGAACATCATGGAAAACATTGTTAGAACTAATAATTACAAGTTTTATGAGGCTGAATCTCTTATTCATAAAAAGCATAGCAAAGCCAATATTGCATTACTGCCATAAAAGCTCTTCAAATCATATGGCTCCTGTTCAAAGATACATATTAAGGAGCCATAATAATTTTATTTGTTTGTACTTTTCAATTTATTTCATCACCTAGAAATAAGAACCACATGATCAGAACTTTAAATCAGAGTTTAAAATTTTCACCCTTCATCTTACTATTTCCCCAATCTTATTGATTTTACTTGTCTATACTTTTTTGCAGATCTTCATACATAATCAGAATGTTTATATAACTATAACAATATTGTAGAAGAAAATTTACATTTCTGCTTTTACATCGTTTATGAAATTATAAGCATTTTCTTGCTGTTACACAACTTTCATAGTTATAAATTTTAATGATTATGAAATATTTTAGCAAGTGGATGTGCCTCCATTGACCTGTTTCATTACTGGAGCATTTAGGCAAGCCTCTACTTTTCTCCACAGAGTTAATTCTGCTGAGAACATTTCAGGGCATGCTACCTTTTCTTTCTTTTGTACAATTTAGATTTATAATATTAGCAGAATTAAATGCTTGTGTATAGTAGAGTCAGATCATACTTCTGCCACTTTCCAGCTGTGTGATTTGTGCAAGTATTTTGATCCCTGGGTCTCAGTTTCAGAATGGGGATGATAGCAGTTCCTACATCATACCTTTCTTCTGAAGATTAAATGAATTACTTGTTATGAAGCAATTATAGCAACACAAATGAGTGAAAAAAATGCATATGTCTTTTTTAAGTTAAAGTCCTGGTTAATGGAACTGCTAGGTTAATTTAATTTATGTTGTTATCAGATGTGAATGAGTCGCATTTCATTTACGTGATGAAATAAATTGAAAAGTACAGGTATGCCACAACCTGACCTAACATCCTCATCCAGCTTGAAATGAATCTTTGCAAGCAAAAAGGAAAGTTATTATTTAGGTTGTTCTTAATCAGTGGTGATTTTGCCCCCAACCCCTGCACCCCCAGATGACGTTTGGCAATGCCAGAGATGGTTTTGTTCATTGCAACTGGAGGAGGGTGCTAATAACATCTAGTGTGTAGAAGCCAGTATGCTAATAAACATCTACCAAACACAGGACAGCCTCTTCTCCCTGTTCTCCATCCCCCAAAGGGTTAACTCGTCCATGATGTCAGTGGTGCCCAGGATGACAAACCCTGAGTCACACCAGCCCTGCTAACATCCCTCTAGTTTGGTCACCATTATTAACTCTCCATGTTATCACTCTGTCCACTCACTATCCTTCAGCCTCCTCACAACACCCTCCCCTCTTCTGTCAATACTTTACTCATCCCAAAACTTCTGTTTGCCATGTTCTCTTTTCTTCCATCTTCACACATGTTCTTCATCTCTGATTGGAATGTTCCTTCCCCTCTCCCACTCTCAATGTCCTCACAAGGTTTTTACTTCTAGTTATTATTCAATTCTCAGTTACTTTCTCCAGGAAAGCTTTCTGATTCGTCTTAGACTGGATAAGATACCTTTGCTGTATCAGAGTTTGTTAAAATCACTTGTTCGTAGCTATAAAGTGTGCAAAAGCCATACCCAATCTTATTTGCTCATCACTATATCCACAAGATCTGGGTCAATGCCATTTATGAGTTAGTTGTTAAAAAAAAATGCTAGAGAATGAACAAATGAATAAATGAATGAATAAGCCTAAATTATTTTTTCTTTGTCAGGATGCAGCAGTTAAGAAAAGCGCGTTAACATTTTTGGGTGTACATCTCAGTGTAAACATCAATTAGCAATTAAAATATGCTATTTTTAGGTATCTATATTTGTATTTCTCTGCTTTAGCCATAATTGATTGTTAATATATCTGGTTTTTATAAATTGTCAAATGGTCAATCTTGTATCTGTGTCAAGACTGAGACTGAATTCCAAATTGTTATAGCACTAATTTTTAGATGGAGTCTTGAATAAACATGACCAAAGTTTAAAAGCAAAAGAAAGCAGTTCATTTCAACCTTTTAGAGCAAAAGGCTTAGAGCATAGTTTCCTAAATATTGCTGTTTTTTTTCCAGACAGTGTCCAATTTTGGAAGCAAGAAACAAAATGTAAGCTGCACACAGTCAAATGCCAGAGGCAATGTGATTATTGTGCAAGTTCAAAACAGAGCAGAATAAAAATGACTACCAACCAGCCACCAAGCTTGTAAGATAATATAAGAACTAGTTCTTACTTATTGCCCTTTACAAATATTAAAAAAATAAGTCATAGTGTCAGCAGCCAGATGTACGAACTCTCAGTGTTACTGTCTGGAGTGGAAGTGTTTCAAGGAAGAGTTGGCTGTGATGTGAATTTCTGTAAATCGAAACCTACTTTTCCACTTAATCTAATCAAGACAGTGGTAATGCATCCTCATGGTGATTTGACAAGTCTCCAATACACTGAGATGGTATCACAATAGGAGAAAAGATTTAAAACACAAGCCAACTCCATGTTAAATTGGTGCATTAGATGTGTTCTGCCTTTGGGTATTGTAGTCTTCAGTGTGTTGAGTTTTATATTTCATAACATTTAAAAAATTCTATTTTCTCAATGTGTTTAGTTTTGTATTTCATAGCATTTTTAAAATTCTATTTTCTCTTTATACCATTTGCTACACTAAAAAAACCCTAGAATCGTAGGAGTTCCCCTAGGCTTAGAGTCTTCTAAATCAATAATTATATTCCCCAGAACATTTTTGTCGGCCTTGTTTGTTTATCTAAATATTTAAGGTGATGATTTATTTTGAAAAATTTCCAATTACAGTGGCTTAGTTTGGTTGATGGCTTTCTAGGTCTCCATTTTCTCACCTGCAAAGTGGAGAGCTGCTGAGAAGTTTCAATCAGTTCTTGATTTAAAAAAGTACATACGCACACACACACACATACTTACACACCTCGTACCCTCAACTTTATTCATTGTGTCTGTTTTCCTATTGTCTCTGGCACCATCACCTCTAGAATAAAAACTTCATGAAGGCAAGGACCTTTGTTTGTCTTGTTCCGGTTTCTATCAATGACATCAAACGTTCTTGATAGACCCTCTCGATATTTATCAAATGAATGATGGTTGTTTTTTTTTGGCTGCAGGCACTACATTTTATTGTCTGAAAATATTTCTCTGGGCCAGGCCTGAGGAAAAGAAGGCTTTCCCAAGGGTTGCCTACTCTTCCTGTGTCACCTCCACATGCTTCCTTCTCCCAGCACCAGGTAGGAAGTTCCTACATGGGCAAAGGAAGGAATGGAAGAAAAACCATCTGCAGAGTTAGCATCTTTCCCATTGGTCTTGAATCCTCTTATTTCCTGCATAGGTCGTCAGCAGATCATCAGTGCCTCAAAAGTCCTAAATTGTACTTAAATGTGCGTATGTGCATGAATATGTATATATATTTAGTTTATAATATATATAAATTATATAAAAGTGTATAGTATTTCATACATTTTGTATATATTCTATAACAATATAGATTTAGAAAAAGTATATATTTCATATATTTGTATATACATTTATAAAAGGTATCTATATTTTGAAAAATGTTTATCTTTTCTCTGTCTTCTATTAGGAGACAAGGAAATACGGTTGCTTAAAAGACATATCCCAACACAGTCCCATGATAATTACCCAGCAACAAGAAAAAGTTAAAGTGTTTTGTTTTTTCTACTATTACCTAGAACTCCCTATAAATGTTAATATATATAATATCCAAGCAATATTATTATATAATGGAGATGAGCAGGAAAATTCCTTAAGATTTATACTTTTAGATATTGTAGGTCAAATTCATTTTCAATTACATAAATTCTTTCAGTTCTAAAGTTTTTACATCAAATTTATCTACACTGATATATGTTAGAAATATATGCAAACACAGACTTGTAAGTGACTACTTTTTATTCCCATATAATTGTAAGATTCAATTAGGGCCATGACTACATAACCCTAGCCAATAATTTAATTCAACCAACATAACCAGAGGAAATCTATGAAGTTAATAAACTAGTTTCGTGACTTGTATACAAAAGTAATAGTTTGATTGAATATTTCAGTTGCTTCGATATCAAATAGACACAGCATTAAATTATTTTATTAATTGAATCCTTGCCCACTGGGAGAAGAAAATTTGAAATATACCTAGATACTTTTCAATTTTTCCAGATAGTTTTTAGGGGCTTTCATTAGACTAAAACAATAGTCAAAGTGATCTTTTCAGTGTATGAAGCTTCAGTATTTGATACGGCCCTTTAATTCTAGTGGATTATACATATATAAATATAGCTATTCAGAAGCATGAAATGTTCAAGAAAAAGAAAAAAAAAAAAGTGAAGGGTGTGCCTTCAAAATTGAATGAGCATCCCCTGCAGAGCATAAGGTTTCAAAAGCTACGTAGCTGGGAATAGCTAGGAAAATTACTCTAAATTCTGTATGTACAGAATTGCATCTCTTTAGCTACTTTTAGCTACTATCTTGAGTTGGTTTAATCAGCTCACTGATTGGATTATAGTAGCACAGCCCTAATTCAATATGGCTCTTTTACCTCATCATTTATGAAACTGTAATCTCTCTTTCTTGCATCTCTGAATATAATGTTGTAGACCACAATCTCTCTTCCGTCCCAGATATAATTTTGCAGACCAGAGCCTTCAACTTTACTCCTGCACCATAAATGTGGTTTTGAGATGTTATTACATAATGCTTACTTTGTTACTTTCTTTCCCACATCTGGTGACACCATCCAATGGCCTGCACTACGTTTGAGGTCAAAATGGAGTGAAGCTCCTGACACTTTGTGCTCCACCATTAATATGAGAACAGCTGAAATTGTCCTTGTCCTCATATCAACATATCTAATTGATCATCTGGACAGTTTGAAGGTCACATTCCCCAACTGCCTCCCATCCCACAACTTATCAGATAAAAAGAACTAATGTTCAAAGAAACAAAGTCCTAAAAGTCACATAGAAAATGAGGAATAGCACCTATCTGAAATTATTATCCTGATAGAAGTCTCAAGTGATGGGCCAGTTGAATTTAGAAGGTAAGAATTTAGTTCTACTAATATCAAATAGATAAGGTCCCTAGCTACTCACTTATTTTTTTTCACCTTTTAACTGTCAGCAACCTCCTGCTGTGAACGACCATACAGTCACATGCTTATGTTAGTAGTTCCTTTCCAAAGTTTTTTTTAGCAAACAAAAGGCAACATTAGAACTTTGGATTTTTCCCTTTAGCAATCCAAAATATATTTAAATTATAGATAGAAAGATTGCACTTTTAAATTCAAGCTTTCTGATTGTTATTAGATTCCATAAAACTATTTTTGGATAGGTAGCTTTTTATTTCTTATCTTGTCTAATTTTCATTTCATTATTGGGGCTACAATAGCTATTTCTTTTTTTTTCCAAGAATTTTTTGTTTACTTACTTTTTTAAATTGACAAATAAAAGAACAACATACAAACACAAACACTTTTAACATACATGATGGACAATCAATGGCTCACAATATCGTCACACAGTAGTGTATTCATCACCATGATCATTTTTTAGAACACTTGCATCACTCCAGAAAAGGAAATAAAAGGAAAAAAGGAAAAACTCATACACACCATACCTCTTACCTCTCCTTCTCATTGACCACTAGTATTTTCATCTACCCAATATATTCTAACCTTTGTTCATCCTATTTTTTTCTATACCCCTTCCCACTCCCTTTCATTGATCACTAGTATTTCAATCTACTCAATTTGTTCTATCATTTGTTCCCCCTATTATTTATTTATTTTTAACCTGTCATTTTTACTCATCTGTCCATACCATAGATAAAAGGAGCATCAGATACAAAGTTTAATAGCTATTCCTTTTGTTGTTTTTATGGTTTTCTTTTTAGTATTTATGTATATATACACTAAATATATATATATATTCCAGAGTGAGTAAAATATATTCCAGAAAGAGTATTCAAATGTTAATATAACAAAACTGTTCTTCAGAATAACTTAGGAAAAAATGGATGAGAGTTTTTTTCTTTTAAATTATAGAAAAATATCAATCGTAAGTAACTGGTAGCTGTGCTACTTATTGTGGACCTGTAACTTTAGAGAACACATGCACAGCAGTGTGATTGCCAAAGAATTCAGCATATGCTACTAAAATTATGTGTGTATATTAAGTGCCAAAGTGTTCTAACACAGCTCACAAGCGCTTGGGTTGTTGCAACCCCAAGACCAAAGAACATGCTAGCCAGAGTCAGACTGAGTTTTATGAGGGCTTATGAACAGGAGAGGTTCTCTGGTGGCAACCATCCAGAAAATGGAAATAGCACCCCACAAAGGTGGGGGTGTAAGGGGCAGCTGATAAGGGGTTGGAACAAAGACATTCCATCGGAATATGAAATATGAGCAGAATTTCAGCAGGGTCTCGTGAAATAGTGGTCAATTTTGTTAACAATATTGTTAACAATAAGTGATTGGGGAGAAGAATTTTTTTTAGTACTTTAGAAGACAAGTGATTTATGATGCCATCTGTATATTCCTTCCTCTCAGAGGTCTGTTGACCTTTAGCTTCTGTCCTGGTCACATAGGCAGCTACATGCAGCCACTTACTCTCAATATGAAGGGAGCACGGGCTCCACACGTACTGACCAGCTTTTCTGTTTGCCAGGGGTTGTCCTGATTATACTACTCAAAGTCTTGCCTCCCAGAAAACCCCTCATTACTGGGCAAAGCAAGAACATTGGTCATCCTATGTCCGTCCTGTTAGATGGACCAGAAATTCCAAGTGAAAAAGAACTGGAATTGTGCTGTCTTCACTGGTGTAGGCACAGACTGGCTTTTTGGCTTCAGTCCTTCCTAATTTTGTCAACTAAAGCAAATCACCTGACTTTTTGCATTCACTTTCCATTTTTTGTAAGATGTGAATAATACCTTTCTCATGTTATTTATGAATGTGAAATGCATTTTAATATGCAAACTACTCTATAAATATCACATGTTTTCCTTAACTCCAGCAGACCCTTGGTATATGCAACACTTCCTACATAACCCTACTGGGGGTGTCTAAACCTTGAAGGTAAAATGTACATGAATTGGTTTTAGGTATGCGTTTCTATATACTTATCAATAATTATTGATATAAAGACCCAGGTCATGCTTTTGAAATTATTTATGTGTCAACTGCTCGTCTATATAAAATAAACAGTATTTTTATTTTCATTTTTTAACTTTTCATCTTAGCTTTATAAAACATTAGCATCCTTTTGAATATATATATATGTGCATAAATTGATATGGATGTTACTGGACAAAGATGGTATATTCTTTTGCCTAAAGTGCTCAAATGAACAATTCTTGAGACACTAGAGTTTGTTTCAAAGAGGAAAAGTTTATTACTAGGCACGTAGGCAGGAGAGCAGATGGCCTGTCAGCCCAAAATCTATCTCCCCAAACTGCAGTAATTCTGATAGTTTTATAGAATTAAAAAATGGGCAGGGTTTAGGATAATGAACACAGTGGCCCCAGATGATGTAATGAGAGGTGATATAATTATTAAGTATGTGCAGATTAATTACATGCTTAGTCACAGAACATATGTACAAAACTGATGACCTTAGTATGATGATGGGTATGATTTTTCTTATTATAATAAGGCATAGACGATTTAAAGATTAAAGGCGAAGGAACTCTGCATGTTAGGTGGGCCCGTTTTCATTAGAGCCAGTCTCAATTATCGGAATAACTTTGAACTTTGGGTGGGTTAGTTCTCAGCAAACACAAAACCCTTCATTAATAAACATTAGGGGCTGTCCTTAGTGATTACAAAATCTAAAGTTGAAAAACTGGATAAATGGATACAAATAAGGTTAGTCACAAGGTTTTTACAATCACAGGGACAGAAGATAAAGGCTATACAATCATTATCAGAGAACAGCACGGCTGGATTATAATTTATAAATTTCAGGTACTTGCCTCTGTCTACTCCAATATATCAGAAAGCAAAAAAGAATATCTATATAATGATTCCATAACCAAAATCATCCCTTAAATCCTACTACCTTGGCTACATAGATACATTGCCTTAACGTGAAGTTCAAAAATTGGTTAAAAAGGCAAAACCTTACTTTTTAGTGTGACTCATCTATTAAAAGTCCTGTCTTCTCTATCTTCTTTTTACTTAATGAAAAACCAATTGCAAAACAAGAAGATGGATACGTAGTAATAAGCCTGGTATCTTAGTACTAAAAATCCTTGCCAAAGTCCAATCTTAATACAAGGCTACTGGCTTAATTTCAAGGTCTAGTCATGCGTCTAATACATGGCAGAGATTTAATAACTATTCATTCGATGCTGTCCATGCTCTCACTGCATCCTCCATCCCCAGCATTCGCGTCTGGTGCTGAAGGCTGATGCCTGCAGAAACCTAGCGCTCTAAAGGCTGTTTGCTGGTTTAGGCAGCATGCTTCCCTCGTTGCAGGACAAACCAAAGTGCCTCAGAAGTAGCCTACAATCAATAATGGGTGGGGAACTGATAAATCCATACCCATCTTCTTCACCCCTTGGTAACTGAGTATTATTCTCTAAGGCCTCCCAGAGCTTCCTAGGGAGACTGACCACTCGGATCACTGGCCTGGTAACAGATCTTTATTTTCCTCATTCCCTTTCTGACTAACCCACTTCCCTGCCAGTGTTTCCTGGGATCGCCTCCCTTCTAAATTTCTTGCATTTAAATACTTGATTCAGAGCTTATTTGAAGGGAAATCTAATCAAGAAAATAATGCCTGATAAATAAATTAGTTAATGTGTACAAAAAGATATGCACATATACAGATATGCAATTTCATCTTCCTCTAAGCTGATTTACAACAGCTGTTAAAAATAGAATTCAGCTAAGATTGGGGGGGGGAGGGAGTGGATCCTCTTTAAATTAAGATGGAGGTTATTATTTTACTTTGTCTCCAGAGATTTTTTTGAAGTCAATCCTGAAGTCGAAATTAGAGAGTAAAAAGAATAGCAAAGGAACTGAACTTTCTCAGCTGAGAAGGCGGTCCATTGACATAGAGATAGACCCTGGAGACGTACCTAAAAAGCTAAGCCTGCTAAGGCCTTCTCTGAGATCTCCAATGTGATAAAAGTTTCTGACACTTAGCACAAGTTGATGTCTTGATATTGCACCTGCAAATGGCAGGTCTGCAGGGGAGATGAGGAGGCAGGACAATATGCATCCTAGACATGTGCACAGAAATAGGAAGAGTGTCAATTACCAACCTTTAGTCATGTAAAGGCTGTGCTGGTCTCCTCTGTTACCAGTCTGCCCTGGGATATAGGGTACACAAAGGGAGGTTCCTCTCAAGCCAGCAGGGAGCTGAGCGCAAGCTGCCAAAGGAACAATTAGTCCTTCAGCATCTAATTCTTTGGCTGCTTAGGGGGTTGTTCTCTTTGAGTTAATGGGAGTATGAGTGTTCAATGAATTGAGATTGGCCCCAGAAGACAGAGAAGCAAATGAAACCTTTATTTTGATTTGAATTGGGAGTGAATCCAGTATTCACTGCTCTCTAAACTCTAGTGAAGTTCATGCAAGAATGAATGGAGACTCAATTCTCTGTGTGGCAGGGAAGACTTCAGGGCAGTTAGCACCAGAGAACCTCTGGGGACAGAGCTGAGATGGAAAAGGCCATTCATTATACTCTGGAGATGACTGGAGTTTTCAGTAAATGTGGTATCAGTGTAGCTGAATCTTCCCAGAACCAATAAAAATGCCCTCTGCCTTTTCTACCATCTGTTCCAAGGAATTGCTATTCATCTAGTTATGGATATCTTGGAAGTAGTCACAGAGTACTGAGAGTGCCCCGGGAATGAAAAGTTTGAAAGAAAAATGTATTTCTCATGAATGCCGTATATCATTGGCATTCATGAGAAAATTCACATTAGATATTTGAGAGGCAGGTCCCTAGGAGGCAATAGTGAAATCAGGAACAATATTGTGCCAAAATACCACTCTGGCTGGGACATCAGGGAGTTTATGTCAGGTAAAATGAAGGAAAGTGATTTGGAAAAAAAAATGTATGTGCTTTCCTATATGTGCACATCCTCTGAAAAATTTATTTATGTGTGTACATCCTCAGAAAACCTAGTATGTCCTGGGAATTGACAAACAGATTGGGTCTGAAATTTCTGAAATATGCAGCTGTGCTTATATTTCTTTTCCTCTAAAATATCTGAGTAACATCGTGTAACATGAGCAATAGTTTTCAAACTCTTATCTTTTTAAAGTCTGTTTGCAACCAATAAGCAAAAAAAAATTGGGGTGTGCCCAAGTATCACTTTACATTTGAGAGGCCACATTTAAACCATCAGAGATTCAGATGCAGATTTCAAGGTTGTGTTTCTTTCCTAGAGAAGCACCTCTTCTGGAGACCTAAGGATGAGTGATCCTATTGATGACACACCAGACATGTAGTTAAAAATAAATAGAGGGGTACAAAGAAGTGGCTGGGTGATACTGTCCTCATCTGGAGTGGGTGGATGCTTTAGAGCAACAATTCTTCTTTCATTTATTTTTCCAATCTAAACTGTTTGAATAATAGTCACTTGAATGCACATTAGCCCTGGTTAAGTCTACTTCTTCTCTCTATTTAAAAGCTCTAGTGTATCACCTTTCAGGGAGATTGTGCTAAATTCTATCAAGATAACAAAGAGAACAATAATTCTCAAAATTATAATTGTTTCCTGGAAGGCTTTTTCTATAACACCCCTGAAATATATGCAAGGCACTCAGGTAGCAACCAACCACAGGTTCACTCAGTGAATTCGTGTAACTTAATTGCTTCTGGATACAAGGACACACACACATACACACATACACACACATGTATACACACACACACACACACTCCCACCTCGACCCCATGGCCTTCTGGAAGATGGAAAACTGTAGGCCATGCTGGGAAGATTTCACAGGAGAAGCCACAGAAGATGCTTCTTGAAAAATGAGTAAGCGAGAAAGTAAAATAAATCCTACTTTTTTTTCAAAAGAATAGCTCTCAGAATTTGACTCAAAAGTTAAAAAGTCTTTATGACACCATTTTTCAAGGTAATTTCATCAACCCTTGTTATGATTCAGCCCATTTATTCTGATCTGGTCTTGTTGCTGGACAAAGTCTGTGGATTCTTCTGCCCAGTGTGTTTAATAACCAGTTCCTGAGATATGGGGCCTCAAAGAGAGAATGAGGTGATTACTAGGCATGTAGTAGGAGAGCAGATGGTGTATGGGCTCAAAATTTGTCTCCCCAAACTGCAGTTATTCTCATAGCTTTACCGGAGAAAAGTTAGGCAAGGTTTAGGATAATGAGCATAGTGGCCCCAGATGATGTAATTTGAGGTGATCTGATTATTTAACATATGCAGATTGATTACATGCTGAAGTCACAGAATGTATGAAAAAAAATGATGGAATGAGGTCTAGGTGACTAGTCAGTTATAGTTTAAGCTACTGCACATGTCAGGCAGGCCCACTTTAGTTAGATCCGGTCTCGTCATCAAGATAACTTTGGACTTGAGTAGGTTAGTTCTGGGTGGACCCAAGACCCTTCATTAATAAACATTAGGGGCTATTTTTGACTCTAAAGTTGAGAAACTGGATAACAGGGTACAAATGAAACTCAGTCATAAAGTTTTTACAATCACAGGGCAGAAGATAAGGGATGTACAATCATTATCAGAGATCAAGGCAGCTGGATTACAATTTAGAGATTTCAGGAATTTCCCTTTGTCTATCCCAATATACTAGAAATCAAAAAGGAATATCTATATAATAATTCAGTAATCAAAATCACCCTTTAAATCCTGATTTCTCAGCTACAGTCTCTGCAAGAGTCACACAGTAGGCTGTACAGAACAGTAGGCGTGTTGAATGGAATTGCTGCTTTAAGGAGTTTTGCATCTCCTCTGACAAACTATTAAACACAATTGTAGCTTAGAATATTTAACACTGCATGTAATTTTCAAAGTATCACCCAAGTTACCTCTGTACATATTGCTTCCCAAATAATAAAAATCTTTGTCCTTGGAAGAGGGCATGTTTAGGAATCTGTGAGGTATTTCAGAATATGTGAAATATGTCATGAAATAGAAATAGACCATACAAAACAGATCATGAAACAGCAGTCATAACAAGGATTTTATTCATTCTGTCATTACAGATAAATTGATTCGAAATTGAAAGAAAGGTGAAAGCACTTCTAAATGAAGCTATAATGAAAATCTTCACAGAATAAAAAGTCATTGAATCTTGCCAGGATAGCAGAATTAGAGAATTCCACAAAGACGCACTAGCATAAACAAAAATAGAGGCATCCTTGAAAATAACCTGATCTTTCAAATTGCGGGTTTTTAAATTTAATCATAATAAAGATAACAGTAATAGCAGCTATTATTTATTGAGCACTGACTTCATATGAGACACTGTTCTAATATGAATAAACTTATCCTCACCCCAAACTGGGGAAGTAGCTACTATTATGATCCTGTTTTACTGATGAGTAAACTGAGGAATAGAAGAGTTATTGCATTCTTAGTGAGAGGTACCCTAGCTAAGAGGCAGAGGCAGGATTTGAACATAGGAAACGTGGCTACAGAACAGAGTCTCTTAGCCACCGCTCTCTCCACTTGAGGAGTCCACAGGGTCACTGAGTCACTGACTTTATTCTTCCTTCTACTACTTCTGGGACTTGGGGGAACTAACAAAGCCAATGATTTCAGAACAACAGTGGGCATTTATCTATGCATAGAATGAGCTGCTGGATTAGGTTGGTAGCTATACCTGAGAATAATGACCTTCCACTTGTATCCCACAAAGAAAGGCAATTAGTGTTGTGAAAACATATCTACTTTCTAGCATTCTTCTCTTGCCTTCCCCAGATCCATTTTAGTAAATAGCCATCAAGACAGGGATAAAAGAAGTTTCTAGAGCAATACTCCCTCCTTGATCTCACTGCCATCCCACCCTTCTAGGTTCATTGTCAATCTACCTCCTGGCTGAAAGCCAATTAATCTTTTTCCGAAGTAATTCCAAGGTTCATTTATCTAGATAGTAGACACGAGTCCTGTGATTTCTGTAAATCATATGGAGAGAGCACCATTTTGAAGACAAAAGTCTGGATAGAAGGTTCAGTTTGACCAGATACCATATGTGCTTCTGGTCTGTTACTTGCAGTAGTAATTGCATTATTTGGAAAGCCTGTTAGCTTATTTCGACCACAGCATCTTGCCTTTTTCACTGTCTCTGTTGAATTTCTTCTCTTCCATCTCAGTATAGAATTCTGAGGGTAGAGGTGTTGCAGGATTTACTCAAATTTCGTGCTCATTATAGGGAGTTCGGGACCGTAGCTGAGAGCTTTGGATTCCTGGTCCAGTGCCAGGGTGCTTCCCTTTGAGCCAGAATCCCTGAGGGTACATTCTGTGGAACACTAATCCTTGGAGAAAGCCTGCAGAAGGCACTGCTCCTTCCCTCTAAGTGTGGTTTTAACATCCTGCCATTATGTCCTTGCCATTGTTAACAGCCTCTAATACTCTTACCTACACATAGGTACAAATTAGGATCAAAATCTTAAACAGGATCAGTTTTGACCAAAGCCACTGAACATTAAAGGGTGCAAAATGTAAGACAGTATTTTTTTAAATGCTTGAACATTTCATACGTGGCTATAGAGAAGTTAATCTCTCTGAGTCTCAGTTTTGTTTTTGTTTTTTTTTTTCTGGGTAACTTAAAAATCAAAATGAAAAGGTGGTATATGAGAAGACATCTTTCACCTAATAGAACAGTTTACAAAAGCTTGTAAACATGAGTCCCAAGTATATGAAAGCGGTGGTGACAACTGTTAGTAAAAATACAAGAGGCAGACATGAAATAGGGGTCAACATGTGATTTTTGTTTGTTTCTCTGAAAGATATAAGTTTGTAGAGGGCTGGGAATGAGGCCAGGGTCCCGTGTCCCAGAGTCTCTCCTCCCAGAACCCAGGTACTTAGTGAGAATATCATTCCTCAACAGACACAAAGCCTGGTTAACATCTCTGCCGTTTACAAAAGTGAAAGAAAGGCACATAAGAGATTGATGTGAAGTAGCATTCCCTATTCCTCAACGAGTTATTTTTCTCTCTTTCTCCCTTTTATTTTTATTATTTTCAAAATTCTAGCCTCTCAATTGCAGAGGAGTTTCCCAGACTTACGCAATGACAGTGTTGACAGGCAGCCTCATTTTCCTCCCAAGACAACTGCTATTTCCGTAAGGTCAGGACTGCCAAAGGGGAGCACATGTCTGGGGACAGGCTGATGGAAGAGAAGGCAAAGGTCCAATTGTCCAGGTCTGGGGACCATGAGCCTTAACCAAGGGAAACAGAATGGAATCAGTGTACATCTGCTGTATGAGTACTCACTGATTTTACCCCCCCTTTTCTTCCCTTAATGGATAGCCTTGGAAGAAATTGTGCTCTTTCTCAGCAGAGAGCTCACAGCTGCATAGTTTCAATAAATTAATGGCAATATTAATATACATATTTTCTGAATAATTCTCTCTTCCATGTAGGTCAGAAAATTCACACTTCTGTATGTTGGCTGTCACGTGTGGTCACTGAGAGAATCTCGGATTGACACGAAAGCAATTAAAATCCACACAGTTTCCTGATCAGTTTTGTAGGAGAGAGGAAATGGAGTAATTGAATCCATTATTGATATCCTGGGCATTTTTCAACTCTACTACATGCTTTCTTTAGTTGATCCTTACAAAAATTGGAAGCAGTTTGTAAAACAGAATTACTACTATACCAGTACTTATATTGAGCAACCTAAGAACAGAGAGGGAATAAGACATTCTGAAATTACATTGCTAGTTATTGGCAGGGTTGGAATACTAATCTAGATATTTGAACTTCTAGTCCTAAGCTTCTTTCCCTGGATCAGACTTTCCCAAATGTGTTCTCTGGAGCATTCACCATTGGGAAAGCCCTGCAGAAAATAGTCCCAGAATCATATAAATTTTGGAAACAGTATGTATACCTTTCTCTTCAAATTCAAAAGGTACATGCATGTTAAAGGCATTGAGAAATCCTGCGGGAAAGAACTCCCTTCTCCTGTCTTATTTAACATTGCATTTTACATACTTATTTGACTACAAGCCCCAAAAAGCAAACTATGGAAAATCTTGCATAGTGCCATATAACTTTATAACAGTTCAGATTATTCACAATGAAGAGAGAATTTTCCATTGCAACACTAATAGGGAAAGATATTTCTTTTTCAATGCCCAGAAATTTGAGCAGTGTCTCACAGGGCCAACTTTTGGCAAGATTGTAAAGTTTGTAAGGTTGGCCATTATTGTAGAAAGCACAGGCTCAGGGTTTTGACAGATATTGGTCAAATGAGAGACCTTTCTGTCATTGATTAGCTGTGTGCACTTTGTCAAGTTACCTAACTTCTCCCAGCTTTACTCTCCTCACCTGTAAAATGAAAGTAATCCTTCTGCACAGGCTATAGGACTGCCGTGAAGGATTAAATGAGAAAATGCTTATACAATTCTAGGCATTGAGCCTGGCATCTGGTCAGTACCCAATAAATTGTATTAAGACTCTTATTCTACTTATCTTCCCTTTTAGCCAGCCTCCTGCTATTCCGTTCTTTCTTTTCCTTCTTCTGTTTTTCTATCGTGGTAAAATCCTAAAGGACTCTATTTCCAACTTGTTTGCCTGGCTGGTGCAGTGCAGAGATGGCAAATGTATGTGTCTGTGGGGGCTAAGTAGGTGATGTGAAAGGATGAAGTGGGCTAGATATGGACAAGAGAGAGTTCTCCAAGCTATGACAAATTGTGTTAAAGGGCCAGGAAGTCTTAATGTTTATTGTGGTTATTCATGACTTTTTGTTCTATTTTTCCTGTATGGACACATAGGTCCAGTGATGCCAGATCTTCAGATTTTTCGAGAGGGTCCAAATTGTTCAGTATTGTTTGGTATGTCCCGATTTTTAAACACTCTGGCCTGGGAAATCTAACTTTTGGAACTTCAGTGAATGGCCTCTGGTCTAGAGATTTCCAACTTCCTGCTCCTATATAGAAATAAAAAGCTTAAGGGCTTAAGCTGCCAACTTGTTTACATTTCTAATTGATGTAGGAATACCTCTGAAAATATCCCAGAAAAGATGTCCTCTAGCTACTCCTTATTTATTCATAGTGATGGAAAACTTGGTATCTCAAAGAGAAACTTTCCCTTTCTCTTTTCACCTGCACAATTCCATTAGTCCTCATATAAATGTTACTCTGTTTATTAGAATTATAATAAAACTGAGGCTCAGGGGGGCCTTCCTCTAAAGTCACAAAGCTATTAAGTGTGTATACGTTTTGGGATGTAAACCCAGACGGTTTAGGTTTCAAAGCTAGTGCAACTAACCACTGGCCAAGCAATTCTATTGTTAAAATGCTCTGGACTGATATTAAGTTGAAATTTGCTGCCCTGTAATGTTCTCCTCTCCTGAGACATAGATAATAAGTCTAATCCTTCTTCCGCAAGACGGCCCTTCAAATATTTGAAGATGGCTCTCCTCTGCCCATTAAATTTTCTCTTCCTCAGGCTAAACATACTGATTTCCTTCCACTGACCCTCATGAGTCATGACTCCCAGCCACTTCATCATCCCTGCCCTGCTCCCCAGGACAGGTTTAAAATTTGTCAAAGTGGATGATGCTCAGAAGAGATGCAACCCCCTGACAGGATTACACAAGTGCAGATAAAGATGGAAATAGCGCCTCCCTTGTTTCAGACACTATTCTTTTATTAATCTAACCTGGGTTACATTGGATTTTTGGTAACTATGTCAGAAAATAAGCAAATAATGAATGCTGGCCTAATATCAGTCCATATCTCTTATTTTTTATTCTTGAATTGATGTAAAACCACTATCTCCACCCATTCCTACTCTGAATAAATTTAAATAGGTCAATTTTTAAAACCCAAGTATAAGACTCATTATATATTCTTATTAAATACCATCTTATTAGATTCGGTTGCAGTTTTAACATGTAGTGATCTGTTTTGGTTTTATTTTATTTTTTTAATTTGGCAAGCATGGCAAAGCAGGAAAAAGGAAGAGTTTTCCACAATCTGACTACTTTTCCTTAAGCACAAAGAGAAGTAATCTTTTCTTTCTTCCATTTTAATACCACTCCCCAGATCAGTCTATTTATACTTTCCCATAACAAATGAAAAAATATCCTTTGTAAACACATTTGTTTTATTGGGATCTTCCTGTAAATATTCTTGTTTTGCTTTTTAAAAATTGGATTAAATGGAAAAGCAAAGAAAAAGAACAGAAGAAAAACTCTCCTGCTTGCTTTTTTCCATAATAATACATATTATTATATATTAATATATATATATATATATATATATATATATATATATATATATAAATATTTCCAACTTGGCATATATGCATCCACTCCATTTGCTTTAATTCAGATATTTCTGAATTGTGCTATACTGTACCCTTACTATACCTCACTTTCTGTCCTTCCAGAGGTTAATCAAATATTCATTATGCTTGGGCTGAGAACTTATTACTAGAGATTTCTCTCCCGGCCAGTCTTTAGTTCCTGGATTCTCAAATTATGAAATGTGGGCTAAGTTCCATGTTTTACCTGTTGTTTTTCATAAATGAAGTTTTATCAGAATGCAGACATACCCATTTGTTTATGTGTTGTCAGTGGCTGCTTTTGTGCTATAATAATGCAATTTAGTAGTTGCAACAGAGACCCCATACACACAAAGCTGAAAATATTTACTCTCTGGTCCATTACAGAAAGCATTTCTCAACCTCTGCTTTAGCAACTTATTGGTAGTCCATACATTCTATTATGCAACTCACTGAGTAACTGAAACTAGCATAATTTTCTATCCCTGTGTGCTTACAGATGCTAGCGCTATGCTTGGGTGTCACCAGGTGACATCCAGTGTCACAGATCAAGAGGATTATGTTATAGGGAGGCCCCTCTATCAGGAATCTGCCTTCAAGTCCCAGGGTTCAGGCTAGGTCATGAGCTGAACTAGGGCAACCAGTTTACCACCCTAGCCCTCAGTTTCTGCAGCTATGAAAGCAAAAGGCTGAGCTCTATTATTTAAATAGCTCCCTCAAATTCTGGAGCTCATTAAAAATACGATTTTTCGGCAGTCAGAAACCCAATTTCTTCACACTGGTCTCTTTCAGCAAGAGTCTGTTGCCTCCAGCAAAAGGCTGTAAGAGAAACTGTATCAGTGACTGAGTTAAGTTCTACAGCTTGGATGCTCTGATGAAAAAATTGTAGAAATGACTCTGACAATTTCCATAACAAACATATTTGCATTTATTTCATGCTGTTAACAACTTAACATGTAATCACGCCTCCTCTAAGAAAGGAAGTAATGCTTTTTCTATGATCACATTAAACACGCCGTGTTATATCTTTCGACTAATCTATCATCTATTATGACTGCCTATTTTGAGAGCTGGCATAACAATTATCATAAGTGATAGTATTATATTCTGAAAGCAAAGAATGTGATGGCACAATTTATCTTGCTACTTTGCCTGACTTAATGGCAACTGGGGTTTCCTAGTTGAAACCAGATTTCAGATCATAAATATTTCACTTTTTAGCTTATTATTGATTTGGTTTGATAGTAAATAACTCCATGAATGTTGAGATTGGAAATCTGTTACAAAAATTATTAAGCATATTCTCTTCTGTCTGCCCATGGATTTTATCACACTGAAATAGAACACTGGGGCTACCTGAAGAAAATGGATTGGGGATTTTTTATGTACCTGATACAGTTAATTATCTGGTCAATTAAAAACAAAAGGGCAATTAGTGCGAAGCACATCTGTTCTGGTGATGAACATGACATCTGAAAATAGATCTTGATCTCTGCCTGGAAATTCTGTAGTGTCAAGGCAAGGCTATCGTAAGTAGGGGAAGAATAAAACCCATTAGGAATTATGCTCTTGCAATGATGGTTTCCTGTCATGCTAAAGTAACCCAAATAAAACTCTAATATCGAGAGAAGGTGAAAAAGTATCCTTCCATTGGCCATTCTATTGCTCTGTGTTTACAGAAGTAACCAGACCTGATTTTTAGTAGTCTTTTTCCTATTGTCAAAGTGAGAAGCATTTCAGATGGTGAAAAGGGAGTGTGATCGTTAGGTTCCTGTACCAATTTGGCCAAGTGATGATGCCCAGTTTTCTGGTTAGGCAAGTTCTGGACTGACTGTTGCTGCAAGGATATTTCAATAAACCAGAAGGCTGGTGTGCTGGTGTCATGGTCAGGTTCATGTGTGACTTGGCCAGGTGGTGCTGCCTGGTCGTCTGGTTGGGCAAGTGCTATTCTGTCAAGCGCTGGCCTGTCTGTTGCTATGAGGACATTTCATAGACTTAAATCATGATTATGTCAGCTGCATCCACAGCTGATTGCATTTGTACTCAGCTAAGGGGAGTGTTTTCTGCAATGAGTGATGCTCAATTTAATCACCAGAAAGCTATTAAGGAGGATTTAGAAGAGGCCGTCACTCTTCCTGCTTCAGCGGGCGAGCCTCTCCTGTGGAGTTCATCCAGACCCTTCATCGAAGTCACCGGCCTCACAGTCTGTCTTATGGACCTTGGGCCCTTACATTCCCACCATTGTGCAGCCAGCCTCTCCCGAGAGTTCAGTGCAGATCATCCCTGGAGTTACCAGCTTGTGCCTGCCCTACAGACCTTGGACTCTACATTTCCATGGTTACGTGAGACACTTTTATACATTTTTATCTACAGATATCTCCTCCCAATCTTGTTTCTTTAGAGAACCCTAGCTAATACAGCTGGTTTGAAAGTATTATGTACCTTAGAAAAGCCATGCTGTAATCCTAATCCAATCTTGTGGGAGCAGCCAGTTTCTTTTAATCCTAATCCAATACTGTATTGCAGAAACTTTGCTTAAACTACCTCTGTGGATATAAAACACCCAATTGTGGGTGTGATCTTTTGATTGGATGGAGATGTGACTCCGCTCATTCTAGGTGGATTCTAATTTACTGGAATCCTTAAAAGAACAAATATTTTGGAGAGAATCAGAAATGATAGAAACCTCAGAGCCAACAGAGACTTCACAGCAGGGTTGACACAAATGTGGACATGTGGAGGACAAAGACATGGATTTTTGAAGATGTTTGGAGCCCAGCAGACATCGCCATTGGATGTTAAGCAAGTCAGAAGAAACTGGAGAGAGCCAAGGGAAGCCAAGAGATGAAAGCCAGCCCTGGAGAAGCAAAATAAGAACCCCCACAGAAACAGAAGCTTAAAGCAATGGAGCTCAGGAACAAGGGACCAACAGATGCCAGTCACGTGACTTCGCAGCTGACGGCAGGGTTATTGACCCATCTGCCTTTCTTGAGAGAAGTAACCTCTTGCCAGTGCCTTAATTTGGACACTTTCACTTTCATAGCACTATAAACTTGTAACTTATTAAATTCCTCTTTTTAAAAACCATTCCATTTCTGATATTTTAATATATTGCATTTGCTGCAGCTTTCAAACTAATATAGCTGGTATATGAAGTCATCAGTCGGTTGATTGCCTCTGTGGCTGATTACATCTGAGATCAACTAAGTTATGTCTCCCACCAATGAGATAACCCAATCAGTTGAATACTTTTAAGGAAGAAGAGAAACTTTTTCACTGCTTCTTCTGCCAGGAAGCCTCTCCTTTGGAGTTTGTCTAGGCCCTGCTTCAGAGCTGCCAGCTTCACAGCTTGCCATACAGATTTTGGGCTTTTCCATTTCTACGGTGGTATGAGACCCCTTTATAAATCTGATATTTACAGATCTCTCCTGTTGGTTCTGTTTCTCTAGAGAACCTTGACTAATACAGGGATAAAGAAAATTGCAAGTGGCACTGACATAAGGACCTCCAGAAACAGTATTTATTAATGAACAGAATACGGGTTCTTCATTGCACAAGTGGGGGTCACATAGATTTATTTAAAGGAATTACATAGCTCCACATTTGGAGAGTTGGACAAGAACAACTTCTTATATTTTCCACTGTCACACAAGATGACCTGGTAGGTCCTCTTAGACCTTCTCTGTAACTTATAAATGTGGTTGTTAAGGGCTGTTGAGTACCAACTAGAATCTTTCTCTATGCATGCACATCCACCCTGCCTTTGCTTACAAGAAAATGTCCCTAGCTGCAAAGAGAAGTTGGAAATCTCCTTTGTGAATGAAAGTTAAAGAACAGAAGTACAATCTCTCTATTTTTGGTAACTCCCATTTTTGCCCATGCCTGCTAGACATACCAGAGTTTTACTTGGCAGTAACCTCCCAGAATTCTCTGCTGCCTGACTTCCCAGTCATTCCTGGTTTACTGGCCATTAGAGCAGCCATTATATCACATTCATAGACTGACTAATGGGCTTATGTCCAGGGATTAAAGTGAGGTGACAGCTTTCCATTTTTACAAAAGCGATTATTCTGAGCCAATGGAAGACAGTATTAGTATGGTCTGGATTGAATACTTTAGCATTGTGGGCCACCTCACAGTCACAGCAAAAGGCTCTGAATTCTTTTCTTGCCTGCATTCTGGGGTAGATACAGAGCAACCACAGATGGGAAAGAGAGGGCTTATTGAGGGAGGACACTCACAGTCTGAAGCTACTTCAGACTACAGTAATTTTATTTTCTGTTATATGGTATAGCATATGGTATACTTGCTGAATATGCATAGGTGTGGCTGGAGGAATACAGCTAGTTCCACAGGTCTCTACCTGAAATCCTCACAGCCAAAACTATTTTAACATTTAGAAAGTATTAGACCAGGGGTCTGCCAAAGAACTTCTAAGAGTTCAAAACTGTAAAGAAGAGGCTAATAAATAATTTTAGCTTTGTGAGCCACATAGTCTCTGGTGCAGCTAGTCACCTCTGCTCTTGTGGCAGGAAAACAGATGTAAGACAATAAATAAAAGGATAGGTGTGTTTGGATTCCTGTAAAGCTTTTTTTTACAAAAATAGATGGAGGGGAGGGCAGCAGTGGCTCAGTGGCAGAATTCTCACCTGCCATGCTGGAGACCCGCGTTCAATTCCCGCAGCCTGCCCATGCAAAAAAAAAAAAAAAACACAGATGGAGGGCCAGATTTGATCAGAAGGCTGTAGTTTGCTGATCCCTATTTTCAACCTTAGAAAAGTAATGTGGTGCATTACTTAATCAACATTCTCAGTAAGCAGCAACCCATAATTAACCAACATTTCTGTTCTGCCTCAAAATATATACATATTCATAGTAATTTGGTAAAAAGGACTAAACTGCCTCACATTAATTCAAACCACGTTTTGCTGCCAAATGAATTTTGCTACCAATCTTTCAGGGTTATTTCTACTTTCTGAGATTTTTTTTTTTTTGTATTTTAGAATTGCAGGAAAGGGATTGTGAGTCTATGCATACTCTTTATTGAAGCTTTTGAAAGTGTTATTTTTACATTCAGACAATCTGTGAGAGGAAAAGTAAACATGCATAGACTAGAGGGGGGCCATTTGCACATAATAATAGAACAATAAACTTAGCAGCTGAGTCATGAACCAAGATACCCTCTTTTCTGGGCTAAAATAATGTTTAAAAGATTTCATGGCCCATAAAAATCTTAATTCAAAACAAATTGCTAGTGATACATTTTTTAAACTTTTTTAGAACTTCTGAGAATTCTTTTATTTGAGGTATGTTGGCCTTCTTTATCAGCCCATTTGCCTCAAGCAGTCTGCAGGATTCTGGAAACAATTCCTGCGGCTATTTTGCATGTCAGTGACCAGCAGTAAATCTCATCTGCTGAATATTTCTACTCCATTCTGCAAGGAAGTAACCAGAATTTTCTTATTGGAGTTGTCCTCATTGAGCCAGAGTAGACTCTTCCTCAGGCAACTTAAACTTTTACAAATGGCAACCAATGAATAAATATTAGCAATTTAAGCTATCTTTATAAAGCAGTGCCAAATAAAATATCTTCTGGGCTCTGCCCTCATTACAGTACATTGATAAGCAATCAGATGGTAAAGGGCAATATTTGGCATGAAATTATGCACTGGATTGATTCACACAATCTTAGAATATTAGAGCTGAAAGAAATTTAATGTTAATCTGTAGGTCAAACCCTTCAGTTTCTATAGGAGGAAACTGACAATCAATGTGATTGTAAGTGAATCACCCAGCACTACCTAACTCCTTAAGAGAAAGAAACAACACTAGAAGCAAAGTCTCTAGATTCCCAATTTAGACTTTTTCTTCTTAATGCTAAATTATTCAGCTGTCAAATCCAAACCAAGCATAAACTTAATGAACAGATAGGAGCTCTGCATTAGATGCCTCCCCAAGTATGATCAGCTGGTCTTATGCATGGTGTTTACCTTCAAGATAAGGTATGAAAATTCTGGTAATACAATGGAGCCTTTGATAAGTTACAAGCCTCAAGGTGTGTACAAAAGGTCAACTTGCTATACTTATATAAAGTATATTTATATTTATATAAATTATATATATTATATATATTATATAATATATATTTATATATTTATATAAAGCTTAAGAAAAGCTTTATATAAATTCTGGATGAAGAATGAATGCGTTAGTCATATAATTTTGGTTGCAAGACAGAAAAATACAACATAAACTAGCTTAGACAGCATTGTATTTTATTGGGTCATAAGTCTGGGAATTATCAAGTGGCTGGATGGACAGGCTCTCTGTGAGTGAAGCAGACCCTGTTGGTGTTGGGTCCTTGCCCCGGGACAAATGGCTCCTCACACCAGTCTGGTCACAAAAGGGAAGTGTTTTATTAGCCAGCGGAAACAGGGGACTTCAGGGTCTCAACCTGCCTCCCCAACATACTGCAATAACTAGGTTTATGTGCATTATTTGGATCAAAGAGCACTGGGGAGAAATAAGGAGAATCAGGGAGATAACAATTATGGATTCTTCAGGAAATTAGAAAAGTTAGGGAGTGCAATTAAAAGTTTAGGGGCTGTAATGAAAATTTTAAGGAGGGCAACCTAGTTTCTGTTTTGGGTTTGCTAAAATGTATAGGGGTCAACATTTGGTCAGGGAACCTTTGATCATTAACCTGGAAGTCTGTTTATTCAGTTTGACTGAACTTGCCTGTGTCAGAAAGATCAGCACAGGTAGGAGAGGTTAAAGAGAACGCTATAGTGTTTTACCTCTTTTGGGAACTAAGGGACTTAATCAAAGGGGGGGTTACAAAGATTAATGCAGTGCTTCTATCAACAAAACTGGGAACTGAACCCAGAGACCTAGTTGCAGGGGTTCTTTCAAGAAAATGATTACAGCTAAATGGCCCTGGGATCAACAATCATTGGTTTGGCTTAGGGAACATCCCCATAGCCAAGGGAATGGATTACTGATTGAGAAAGCCCTGGTTCCATGCTGATCCCTACAGCTGGAGGTAGGCAGTTCCATTCCAACTATATGGAATGGAAGGCATGTAGGTAGTTTCCCCCCAAAAAGTCACAGGTTTTAATCACAAGAAAGGAGCAAAATTGCTGAGCAGGCAAAAATAATGAATGTCTTTATATAATTTAACCATACGATTTGTCTTGTACATGGGTATTGTAGGGGAACAGGGAATATTAATTCTGCCAAGACAACTGGGGAAACTAATAGCCCAGGGAAAATAGGGACATGTGGCACTACTATCTTTACCTGTTTTAAGGAGGATGCAGACTCTAAGAGGGAATTCTATAAAAATCAAATAACATGTATAGGGAGATAATGTGTGGTATATGTTCAAAGTGGACAGGGGGACTATGTATGCATGACTAGAAATATTAATTAAGTACTATGTTGGAAAAAGAATGTTAGGAATTCATTGTATACAATATTGAATATCATTCCAAGGAATTTGGATGCTTAGGCAATTAAAGATTTTAGAATACTGGCATAATTGGATAAATTTTTGTTTTAAGAAGGGGTTTTGTAGTATGCCAGGGGATAAAAATAACAAGAGGCTTGAGGCAGGAAGACTATTCAGAGATATAATTCTTTATCTTCAGTGTCACAACTCAAGCCATAACCATCATCATTCCTTTCCTGGACTACAAAGGTCGTATTCTGTGTAATTCCTATTTTTACTTCATCCCTTCCATCTTCCACAGTAGCCATAGTGCTTATATTTGTGAAATGAAAATTAAAACTTTATTGTGTCCTGCTTAAAATCCTGCAATTATAATTCAAAAGTACAAATCCACATTCATTAACCTTGCTACCGGACAAAGGCAGTGCATTTTTTTGCCCAATGCACTCAAATGACCAATTCCTGAGACACTGGAATTCCAAACAGAGAGAAAGTTTATTACTAGGTGCAAAGTAGGAGATCATATGGCCTACGAGCCCAAAAATCTGTCTCGCTGAACTTCAGTAATTCTAATAGTTTCATAGTATCAAAAGATGGGCAGGGTTTCGAATAAGGAGCACAGTGGCCCCAGATAATGCAATTAGAGATAACTTAATATTTAGCATACGCAGATTGATTCCATGCGTAGTCACAGATTGTACTGGCAGCCTTAATATGATGATGTGTGTGATTTTTAGTATTATAATGAGGCATAAGTATCTTGTAGGTTAAAATCAACACTACTACGCATGTTAGGCAGGCCCATGTTGGTTAGATTCAGTTTTCTTTATCAAGATAACTTTGTATTTGGGGGGAGTTAGCTCTGGGCTGACACGAGAACCATCATTGATAGACATTATGGGCTGTCTTCAGTGATCTCAAGACTCTAAAGTCGAAAAACTGGATAAATGGGTACAAGTGAAGATTAGTCACAAGGTTTTTAAAATCAGAAGGACATGGAGAAAGGCTGAACAATCACTATAAAAGATCAAGGCAGCTGGATTACAGTTCAGAGATTTCAGGTATTTCCCTTTGTCTAATCTAATATACCAGAAAGTAAAATGGAACATCTATATAATAATTCTGTAATCATAATCATTCCTGAAATCCTAACTTGGTTATAACATGGTGTATATGCCTTGTCTATTTGAACCCCTTTCTCTTTCTCTAATCTAATCTCATGACACTGCCCCTCTGACCATCCAAATGAGCCCTTTTTCAGATCTTTGAAAAGGCAAACTTAGTCCTGCCTCAGGACCTCGCTCCTTTGCTAGGACTATTATTCTCATCTTTCTTGCTTGCCTTCCCTAATTCACTGCAGCTATACTTTCCCATCCCATGTGAACGCATTTTGGCCTACTAAAACCTGCTCATCTTTCAAGGTAAGGCTGAAAAATGCTATCGGAGTCACACCTTATAGATCCCATAGATCTCAAGAGTTTCCTTCCAAGATGTACCATAGTTATCACGCATATCTATCTACCAATAAACATGTCGGAATGTAAGTGTGTAAATTTAGATTTGCTGTTTTGCTAAATGTCTGTCTCTCTCATTAGACAAGACCTCAAGGGTAAAATGAAGGATTTTAGGTTCACTGTTAACGTCTAAATCCCCAAGACTGGATAGAAATAAATACTTGCTGAATAAGTACTAAACAAATGGAAGGATAGGATAGGCTATTATTTAAATGTAAAGAGTTTAAGGCTTAGCATCTGTGAAAATAGAAAGATGATGTAAGATACGAGGGACTCTCTCTCTCTCTCTCTCTCTCTCTCTCTCTAAGCCAACTCTGCAGCTGAACTCAAATTTTCTCCCTGCTATGTGCAATATGACTCCCAGGGGAGTAAGTCATGGCAATGTGGGACTTGACACCCTGTGATGAGCCTGGTCCTGGCATCATGGGAGTGAGAAAGCTTCTTGACCAAAACGAGAAAAAGAAATGGAACAAAATAAAGTTTCAGTGGCTAGTAGATTTCAAATAGAGTCAAGAGGTCATTCTGGAGATTATTCTTATGTATTCTGTAGATATCCCTTTTTAGTTTCTGATGTATTGGAGTGGTTAAAGGGGAATACATCTGGAACTGTTAAAATGTAATCCAACAGCCTTAATTCTTGAAGATGATTAACTATAGAGCTTTTAAGATGCGACTGTATAATAGTCAAAACCTTGACACTAACGCTCCCTTCATCCAGGGTATGGACAGATGAGTAATCTGAGTGAGTAATAAAGCAAAAGACAAATAAATAAATAAGTAATAGGGGAGGACAAGGGGGTATGGGATATTCTGGATGTTTATATTTTGATTTTTTTTCTGGACTAATGAAAAAACTGATTGTGATGATGTATGCACAGCTATGCGATGTGAACCACTGAGTCTGCACTTTGGATGACTAGAGGTTGTGAATATATAATATATCTCAATAAAATTGCATTAAAAAGATATAAGCAAAATTCTGAAAGGATATTATTGACATATTATAGCACATAGACTTAAACGATATATATTTTTCCTCTATTTTTAGTCCTTGGTTATATTTTGAAAACATTTAACTTAAGATTTATTAAAACAACAACAAACAAAATTGAATATATCAGAGTTTTGGGTTCAAGTTGAGTAACTAGTGACAGAAAAAAAGAAAAGTTTTTTTTTATTTAAAAGCGTATCAATGTAGTAATGATCAAAATTTTGTTATTTACTAGTTTCAAACTTATAGCCAACATATTCTAAAAAGTGTTTGAGATTGTAAGGAAATATATTTATGCTAACTTAAATGTTTCCAAGGATCTTATCATTTGATATGTATTAAATTTGTCAAAAGTAACTGAGGTGTGTTTATTCCAAACGTATTCTATGCCTTTTTGAACTTACAAGTTTTTATGAGTTTCTTATTAGATTTCTCTTTAGGAGTAAAGGCCAAATTATACTTCATCTTTATTTCATTTATCATTGGATAGCTTAAATGTCAAAATAAATTAGAGAAAATTATTATGTAGCCCCGTAGGAGAAACATGTCTCACATCTGAAAGATAACGCTGCTAGAAATTGATTTCTTGCAGAATTTGTAGCAAAATATTAATTTTAATTCTGGTGGCATTAAGAAAGATAATGCTTCCTAATAAATAAATTCTGAATAATATTGAGAAAACACTTAGAAAATCCATTAGATGTATAAAATCCACAAATATATAAAAGATAGAGCAATAGTTAATCCCATTCCTAATGACGACTAATGCAAAATAAAAGCCAACAACAGATTTTTCAGAGTTGATTCAATATGTTCTTAATTCTCTTAAACATTTCAAAAACAGCTGCACTTAAAATTAAACTAAAGAAAATTTTAATCTACATGGAATACAGTCAATTGACTTGTATTCTCACCCAATAGCATGTATAGCAAATTTATAGAAAATGGCATGTATATTGGAATTATGATATTAGTCCAAAATATGAACTGAAATTGTAGAAACTTTGCAAAACACACACACACACACATATGCATATGTAAGGTGGACATTTAAACTGTTATATTTGGAATAGTAATATTTTAATATTAAATTGAATCAATATGTAACAATTCATATGCATTGAAAATATTCATGTTTGTACATTTGTCATTTCATAAAAATTCTGTTTCTTTCAGACTCTTGAGACACTGACTGGAAGATAGACACCTTTTTCTTGCTGATTGTATGAGAGAAATTTTTGACCTTGAAAAGTGGAGATGAGGTTGCTATGGAAACTAGTAATTCTGCTGCCACTCATAAGCCCTTGTGCAGGTAAAGTGTTCTATTATTATGAAGTTTGATTGATAAATTTATTGGCATAGTGTGTCTTTCTAGAGGTGAAACCATTTTCAAAGTGCATAATACATGTTATTTGAATGTCTAAATGATAAACAAGGTTTTGAAGGTAATCCCAGTGGCTAATATGGAAAGTTTAATCCTTAAAAATACATCAATTGCTATCTTTGAGTAGAAACTATAATTATTATCTGTTATAAATGTTAAAATATGGAATTTATATAGTGAAGCAATGTGATTGACTTTCACCAGTAATAAACAAAGAAGAAGAGTTCTTTACTTCCTTTATAATGAAGACTTGAAAGAATTGAAATTGAAGTCAATATTTTCACTCAAATTTAGGTCTGAGATGGTGAAAAAGTTATATTGAAATAGAAGAAAAAAGTGACAGAGAATATTAAATCAGGACTAAAAATCACCTTATATATTTTTTTCTTTCTATTTCAAGAATTTTTTAAAAAGAAGCTAGAGTACATTCTTTCATTCAACCTATATCTATTGATGTCTGCATATCAGTTAGCTTTTGCTGTATAACAAACCATCACAAATCTGAGTGGATTAAAATAACAAATAACCATGTATTTTGTTCATAAATCAGGATTGGCCATTTAGGGTAGGCTAAGCTGGGCTGTTCTTTTGACTTTGCCTCGGTGCAAAGCCATTTGTGGTCAGCTGCTGGGTCATCTGGGAGCATCTGCAATGAGCCCTTGGGTCATCTAGGAGCTGGTTATTCTAGGATGTTATCAGCGGAAACAACTGGGCTATCTAAGCTGTGGTCCAAGTGGTAAATGTTCAAACTTCCCAGCGAGATCCAAATCATGCAGGACTTGATGAAAAAAAAAAAAAATTGACACAAGTCATTACTGTTGCATTGTTTTGTCTATTGACAATGGCCAGTCCAGATTCATAGGGTATGGAAACATAATTGCCTATTAATTGAAAGAGTTGCAAAGTTTCACTGTAAAGGAGCGCAGAGACCGTAAAAAAATAATTGTGGCCATTCTTGTAAATAGCCAACTATGTTCTGTTAGGATCTGTTAAGATAAAGAGAGGGTGTACTCTTACTTGTCACGCTTAGCTATGTGAGCTGTCCCAAAGCTTGGCCCTGGACCAGGTCATCTGATAGTCACACAGCCATCATCCAACAGCATCCTCACTGTTTCCCACTAAATCTGTGATGATGGGTACTTATGAAATTTCATATAGTTACAACAAATTTATAATATTTTGAAAGAAACACAGGAACAAACAAAATAATTTTGAAGCCAGGGAAAGAATAATTGTAAGAGACATGTATTTAATAGCAATCCTGAGAGATGGAAAGAAATACTAAACCAAAAAGCTATGAGAATGCTAAACTATGCAGAAGTCATCCAGAAGAATCAGAAACCCATATAAGTAGAGGCTTTCTTTTCTTTTAACCACCAGAGAATCTAATGGCTAGAAGTGTTATAGTCATATTTATTCAAAGTAATTATATTGTTTCAATATGCGTCACTTCTCTCTGTAGCAAAGATTCAGGTTTAAATATTAGTGTCTTTTATTTTTAATAATAAATAAAGAAAAGACAGAACAGAATTATCAGGGTGCCTAAAATTAAACATGTGAATAGGAATTTTATTCCTAACTTCAAGTTTCAGCTTCCTGTCAAAATTCAATGTTAACATTTTGCCCTTTAAATATGTATATTGAATCAGCACAGTATCTCTAAGAGACCATTTGTGTTAAATTAAAATGAATTATTATTTTCAGAACACATATCAAATTTGAGAAATCCACCAGCAGTTCTTCCATGAATTTTTGTTTATCCATACTGTATGTACTCCAAAATGTCCTTTTGCTTTATTCTAACAGGAAGACTAATCATATATCCTTGGTGCACAATTTTATTGTGAAAGAACAGATTGGATCCATTTTTTTAAAAGCCATACCTATTTAAATAAGATAATCTGAGATAAGCATCAACTTAGAGGCAAGCATGCTGATGATATACTCAAGAGAACATTGCTTTAAATCTGTTTTTGTTAGAAACTTCATGCTGTGTCTATTTGCAGAGATTATGTTAGTATAGAAAATTAGATTGTCTGATGATAAAGTGCTGTTTGCACACATACATATAATATTTTCTTTGCTTCCCCAAACTTACTTTTGTTCACTATTAAAAGCTAACAAATCTTTCATAATTACATGGTAAAAGATGCACGTATTTTCATTTTTACAATTCTTTCAAAATGCTGACGTCTTATGACATCCCAAACTCTAAATATAACTTAAAATTTTGTTACTAATCTCTTCTATATTTTCTTCTAATTTTCATTTCAGAAAATAAACCATACACTTAGAACCACCAACGATGGATATCTTAGCTACCTTAATCATAGGCATATTTAAATAAAGTATCTATACAATCATTGTAAAACCTGTATTTGCTCGTAAATTTCATAAACCAATTCAAGATTAAGGCAACAAGGAAAAAATCTACAAATTCAGGTAGCAAATTTCCTCAATTCTAAATGTTGAACACTACCTTAAATACCATTTGATTTGCTGTCAAAACTGTGAATGTTCTCAAAATATCAAGTAGAAAGTTATTAGAAATATCTGCATTGCTGTAGTAGTGACCTATGTTACTAAACGTTTTCCTGATTTCAGGAAAATATGAAGATACAAATATTTTTACAATTAACATGTGAAAATCTCAACCACTTTTGTATATCTTAATTAGCTTATTCATAGGCACATTTAAAAAAAATCTAAGTAATCATCGCAAAGCCTGTCTGTACAGTATGTTTCATAGACCAATTATTAAAGCAAGATAGGAAAAAATCTATAGATATAGATACGAATTTCTTAAATCTAAATATTAAACACTATCTTAAATACCATTTGATTACCTATCAAAACTGTGTGTGTTTCTCTCCTACATTTTTTTAAACTTAATTTTACAACCTCTTCTAGCACCTTTGCTATAGACATGCCTCAAGAAACTTTACTGCGAATCCTGACCCACGCAGGCATTTATTCATCTTTGATCTAGGACAGTTTTGAAGTTTTGAGTATTTTAAAGCTTTAATGTTCAACTTTAGTATTTTTTAAATAGTAGAAGACCAAAACCCATTTAATTAAAAATACTATTGCTAATTACACATCATTTAATTATTTCATTAATATGTATAGTAGGCTAAATAATACCTCCCAAAAAGATCCAGGTCTTAACCCCTGAAACCTGTGACTGTCGCCTTATACGACAAAATGGGTTTTGCAGATGTGGTTCAATTAATGGTGTTGAAATGGGAGATTGTTCTGATAACTGCCATCACATGCATCTTTATAAGAGGGAAATAAAAGAGATTTGGTGCGGAGCAGAAGGCGATGTGAAGATTGAGCAGAGAGATTTAAAGATGCTACACTGCTGGTCTTCAAGATGAGGGAAGAGAACGCAAGCAAAGTGATGTAAGGGATGTAGCTAGAAGCGGAAGAATTCAAGAAAACGAATCTTTCTTTAGCTATCAGGGGAGCATGGCCCTACTGACCACTTCCTTTCAGGCTGATGAGAAATGTGTGTTATTGAAACCACCACGTTTGTGGTAATCTATTACAGAAGCTATAGGAAACTAACACAGTATGTTTCTCTCTCACTGAATTTTAAGCTCCAGGAGATCAAGGTCTATAACTTCCTGGCATTTAGTAGAGATTCCATAAATATTTGTTAAATGAATGAGTGCATTGAATTCAATGTGTTGTACCTATTTCTGTTAACACAAGGTAAAATAAATTTAGTCATACCATTTGTTTTGGGGGACAATTATTCCAGTCCATCTTTACACCCTGTCCTTATAGGTTGTGTAATATGGGCCTAAGAGTTTAAAGATGGAATTCTAGTAACATTTAAGTTTCAAATCATCCCCTATTTGAATGTAAGCTCCATTGGAGCAGGAATTTCAGTCCACTTTGTCCTCTACTGTTTCTCCTTCACCTAACAGATGGCCTCTAACTATCAAATGAATGAAAGAAAGCATTTCCATTCAATTCAACAGATAAGTTTCACTGCCTTCAATGTAGCAGGCACTGAACTAGTCCTTGATCCTCAACAGTAAGAGGGCTGGTGATCCCTGCTGTCTCCAGTCTCACAGTACAAAAAGGGAAACCAGCAAATAAACCAATGTTTACAGTAGAGAATGTACAGATTGCTATTTGAGTAACATAGCAAAGAGGATATAATATGGAGATATCGGGAGAGGACATGTTCTCTTTTCTCCAGCCTCATTCCATTTTTTCTTCTGACGAGAGCATCTAGTTTTTATTGGGGAGCCACTCTTTTGCTTTCAGTCTTTGTGATTTGTTTGGGGGTGGTACCACTTCACATATCCAGAGTGGATGAATCATCATATTCCATCTCCTCTCTCCATCTGATTGGTTCAGGAAATACTTTATCTGGGCTAATCTCTTGGCTTTTGCAAAAATAAAGTACAAAGAAGCAGTCTCTTTTTGCTGGTCTAGTTGGTGTGAGAAAGTATCAGGGGTCATTGTGAGGGAGAGTCTGCCTGAAAATAAAACCAGCGCAGAATCAGGAAGGTCCAAGGGAAGAAAGACACAGTTTCTCTACTCTGTCTTTGGACTTTTCATCAATATGTGTGCTTTTCCCCCTTTAGTTCATTTCACGTGGATTCTGTCCCTTGTGACTGAAATATCTTGACTAACACAGTTGAAAAAGTTTGTTTTAGATGTAAATTACTGCAGAAGTGAGGTTAGATGAGAAAACTTGGGCCATTTGGGATAAAAGCCTATTCGTTGCTAGGAATGAAGAACAGAACAAGTAAGAGATTGAGTAAAAGCACAGTTTTTCTGGGGAGAAAAAAAAAAAGAATTGTGAGGTTTAATAGACTCAAAAAGTTGGTTTTTAGTTACAAGTTACTAACCCATCTGCATGTCTTTGGGTGGGGAGAAGCATATAGGCCAATGGTATAGTTTGAGGAGCCAATTTGATGAATAGAGGAAAACTTGTAATAACTGCAAGCCATTGTTTTGGTCTTTGTATACACTGCACAGGTAGTTTTCACAAAGAAACTTCTATTCTTAAATATGTATTAAACAGGTAATGTGGCTGGGACAAAACTGTAATGGATGTAAAGCAGAAACTGAAAAACCATGTAGGATCAGATTTTGTCTATGCTAAAAATGTCACATTTGTGAGAACCCAAGGTTTATTCATTTAATTAATTGTTAAATTTTCTAGTGATAGAAAAAGAGTCAGACTATACCATATGTCTTTCGTTACTATTTTTATGAAAAATTTGAGAAATCTTTGTTAGATCTCAAAATGCAATTTCAAGTTTTTTTAAGTTTGATAAGTTTTGTAACATTAAATAAACACTGGGTTAATAAGATACATGCCATAAATCAAGTGCTGAAGCAAGTGCTACACCTGTTATGAGATAAGCAAGCTTAGAAGAAGGACAAGTTAAGCCCAGGGACAAATAGAAGCCTGTCAATCCCTAAGAATGGTGTCCATGAAGGTCAATGTCTGATCTTGCAGAACGGAACATACTAAGTGATAGCAAACATCACTATTTTATCATAAGATATTTTATTTCCGTGACACTTAGTCTGTACTTCATCTTAAGAATTTCTGCCTAATAGATCCTATTTTAAGTTTGTTATTTTAACATAGTTATCATTTAAATGTCAGTTTCTTTTTCAAAATCTACTTGGTTCATTAATGTAAGTGGTTTATTTGTATGCCATTTGTGTTTGCTTGCTTTGCCTTATGCTGAATACTATAGGGCACACAATACAATAAAATTATGGACTGCATGCCTATTTGGTCAGTCTCGAAGAAGTACTGGCTATGTAGTATGAGACCTGGTGTCACCAGGCAGGTGACAAATAATTCCTAAACAAGAGAACATGGTGTCAGTTTCATTTATTGGCAGAATTTCATTAAGGACTTCTTTTAGATACTCTAACTATATTGTATTATGTTATCAGGGCGTATGGAACTAGTTTCTCCCATTATATGAATTACTCTTGAGGAATAAATTGAAACTAGAAATTGTAAGAAGTCTTTCCTGCCACCATTTTCATGCAATGTCTAATGATAAGTGTGATTATGTTATCAAAACTTCTTCCAAAGTAATTGTTTCTTAAAACTTGGATGAAAATGTTTTCAGTAGTAATAGCAATGAAAACAAACATTTAGTTATATCAGCATTTTTGCATAGATTACCATTTTACAAATGCGATAAACTGAAAGCGAATCTTGGGGGAAATCTAATTCCTTCTAAGTTGCCAAAATCTGATAAGAGATCTTTCCTGTGTTTTATTCAGAGGACAGCTGGGAAAGTGTTTATCATTGCTTTTATTTTACTCTATTTCAAAACATAGCCTTTATTGAATCGACAGCCAGAGCAAATGATCAACCTGAGAAAACCACAAGAATGGAAATATTCACTGTGACCAAGATTTCTTCAAAGAAAACTGTGTATCACAAAGCAAATCCATGAAAATTGGCAGGTATAATAAAGCTGCTTTTCTCAAGGATCCCAGAAGCACATAATGGATATTCCTTTGGGTCAGAGTGTGATGAATATTGAGTACATTACAACCCACACTTTGCCTACAGTCTTGTTCAGATTTATTGTTAGCATAAGGGTACCTTTAAGAATGGAACACTAGACTATATATTTAAGCCAAGTGACATCTTTATAATTTCTGGTAGAGGTGGTCCAATTTAGAAATGCTGAAAACACTGTTTTGATGTGATACCTACTGATAACATGGCTATATGATTATCAAACCTTTCTCCAAAGTCATCTATTCTTAAAACCTAAATGAAATCCTTTTCTTTAGGACAGATAACAACATAGAAAAAAAAATCTGCCTTTTCAGCATCGGGAGGAAATGATTGGTGTGTTCAGTAACATTCTGTACAAAATGTAGGACTTTCATGGAAGGAATAGGGGAAACTCTTTTCAACTGGATGTCCCTGAAAGAGGGGCCATGGTTTCCAGGAAGGTGATAGCACCAGGCAATGTTTTTATTCTAAGGGTTTCCATAAATAGCTATGCCTCAATGTGAAGCTAACATGGGGAGGTTGATAGAATTTCTTGTCCCCTACTTAAAATTTTCCCAAGGTTTCCCACTACACTTGGAATTAAAGTCATACTTCTTAGCATGGCTAGCAAAGCTCTAGATGATCTGGCTCTGTCTACTTCTTCCTTCTCAACTTGTACTAAATTCTTTGCTCACTACGCTAGAGCCATGCTTCTTTCTTATACTCCCAGAAATATCAAGACATTTCCCTGCCCAGGGCCTTTGCATTTGCTGTTCACTCTGCCTGAAACACTTTTCTGCAAATCTTTAAATGGCTTACTCTTTCCATTGTACACATCTCAGACCAGTTGCCTCCATCGAATGCACTTCCCTAAGGAGGTAACCTAGGTAGGCAGCACCATATCCTACAAATGGTCTCATTCATTCTCATCACCCTTTTTCACTCTTCTATGCACTTGTCATAATCTGGAATTAACTTGTCTGAATATTTGTATATTTGTCCATTTCGCTCTATACTTATTGGAATATAAGCTTAATGTAGGCAAGAATCTTGTATATATGACTTAATCAATCATGCTTAAAACAGCGCCTGGCACATAGTAAGCCCTTAATAATTTCTTGGAATGAATGAATCAATGAATGACCTTAAAATTCAACCCCCAATAGCACTGAGGAGTAATCCAATATTACCAAACACTTTCTGGCAATTTTACTGATATTATTACACTTTGTTAAGGTAGAAATGTTTTAATCATTGTCGCTGATAGCTTCAGCCGGGCCGTGCGACCGGTACACTGGGTGGGTTTGGGGCGAGCTCGCGGGAATTAACCTGGGTAAGCTGGAGCCGGCGCTTTCCTCAGCCGGCGGTCGCGAGAAGTCTTCACTGAGGCCAGATTCGGGTTTTAGGCTTTTATTGTTACACTCCGGGATGGGCCACCCGGGAACCCGAGGAGTGAGACGTCTGGGGTTCGAAGACCCCGGGGCTCGGACGACCCAGAGCGGGGTAAGCGTGGGGCTTAAGTACTCTCGGGGAGGGGTGGAGTCTTGGGCGCACACGTCAGGAAGGGACAGCCAATCACACAAGGCAGGAGGCAGTTGCTAGGTTGAGGGCTTAGGTTAGGTATAGAGGAGTGAAGAGAATAACAGGAAGGCTTGCGGTTTAGTGGTGAGCTACGGAAATGGGCGGTTTACAACAAGAGGGGGAAGGGGGGGAACAGAGAGGGGGGTTACAGGTACGGAGGGCAGAGAGTAAATGTAGAGAGGGAGAGAAGGATTAAAAAATTTTAAGCATGGCTAGGCTCCAGTCCCTGAGAAATATGCCACAAATCATAATATGTCATTTGGTTCCAAATCGACATTTTTTTTACTCTTTTAAAAAATCATGATGTACATTGAAGACCCAGAGCTGGCCCTCATTTTTGAAGCTAACTGGTACAGTTTGCTTAGATGCATTTGACCTAGGCAGGTATAACTTTAGTGTTTTTTGTTTGGGGAATAGCATGTTCAACATGGCCACTGATACTATTTTATTGTGTAATTATATATTATGTATTTCATTGGGTAATTCGATTGTATTATTGGGTATCAGAAACCCATAAATAGGATGTCACAATCTAAATATTTTAAACCTTTGGGCTGTATACTGGTTTCAAAATGTATTTGTTCATTCTTTTCTAGTTCCAGTTTTATTAGTCAAGTTAATCCCCCATTACCTGCCCCCAAGTCTTTTGTAGTGCCTCCTAAGTGTTCTTCCCATTTTGAGACATCCTCTACATCCTTTCCGAGACGTAGCTTATTGACACAGACTCCTAAGCAGACAACTCCTCATAAAGCACAGTTGGTTTTGTCATTACTCTGTGTCAAGACCTTCACAGATCCCATTTCCTATGAAGTTCAGACTGCCTAATCAAACATTCAAATTCAATTTCCTTCAGCAAATATTGAAACGTCTCCAATTAATTCAACTCAACCTGCGGCATGAGCCGTGCCTTCTCTTATTTTTCTTCACATATCCTTCATTCAAGTCAGACTGTACAATGAATAAGATCACTTTACCTTTTCTCATTCCCAAGTCTCTCTTCATACCGATGTCTCCACCCACTAGTCTTTCTTCAGTGCACTTCCTCCTGCTGACATCAAATCCAAATGTACAGGGCTAAACCCAAACACCACCCCCTCTCGGCGTGGTCTTCCAAGTGACAATAATGCCTTCTTCTTAGCCCAGATTTCATGAGGTGGAATTTTGTCATTTCCACATATTTTGCTAAGAATGAGGCAGTTTTTTCTCAAATATATCCTCATTCTAAGAAATATGTAAGATTTACTCTTGTTGTGTAATCCTGGAATGTTCAGTATTTATATCTGTATGAGCTTTTTAGTTTATAAAACATTCTATGTGTGGTGTTTCCTCTGAGCTTTGTCATGGGCAGAGGCATGATTATTATTGCCTTTTACAACTGAAAACACTGAAAGTCAGAGAAATTACAACTCACCAAAGACTAAATCCTAAATATGGCAGCATTTATGATGAGAATCCAATACATAGATGAAAAGTTTTTCAGTACTTAAAATATCACTTATTGACATAGACTCATATTAATGTAACAATTAACATTTTTTTAAATTGAGGCTTATAGAAACCAGTTTCTGCTAACATATCATACGGAGATGTAGTTTCTAAAATGTTATGATCAAGAAATTAATCAGTAAATAGTTTATGAACATATAAACTCAATGTCAATTTTTATATGAAATAGATTATAAAACATAAAATATAAATTCACAAATGGATTAGACCAAAATAAACAGAATTTGAAACATTTTATCATCAATAGATCATCTTGTATACCCTTTTTGTGCAAACTGCTCCACTTTGGAGTCCTGTGTTTAAAAGATAGGAAAGGATATATTCTATGTGGAATTGACAGGGAGTCAGAAAATCATTTTCGTTTACAATCAGTTCTCAATTCACCAGAGTAATAGGGGACTAAGAGTATAAAGGAAGTCATAGACACAAAATCTTGATCAAAACAAAAGTAGATATTATTGAGGAAAAATTATTGTAACTCATTTCAGCCATCATTTAAAATTATAACTATATGTATTAGTTATTGATAGTTATGTAGCCACTTCTAAAATTAGTGCTTTAAAATAGCAGTGTATTATTTTATTTATTTTTTGTTATTAGAAAAGTAGTAGGTTCATTGAAAACCCATACAGAAAAATAGAGTTCCCTTATACTTCCCTCACACACAGTTTTCCTATAATTAGCACTTTGCATTCATGTGACAGCTTTGTTACAATTCATGAAATATAATTATTATAGTTGCACTTTTAACTATAGCCCTTAGTTTATATTAGGGTTCCCTTTTTGTGTTGTATAGTCCTATGGATTAAAAAAAAATTTTTCTAGCAACATATTTAAGACCTAAATTTCTCCTTTTAACCACTTTCAAATATATAATTCACTGTTGTTTACAATTCACAGTGTAGTGCTACCATCGCCACCATTCATTCCCAAACCTTTTCTATCACTCCACACAAAAGCTCTGTATCGATTAAGCTTCAAATCTTCATTCCCTACCCCCACTCTGGCCTGTGGTAACCTGTGTTCTAGATGCTGACCATGAGTTAGCTTCTTCTAATTATTTCATGTCAGTGAGATCATAAAATATTTGTCCTTTTGCGGCTAGCTTATTTCACTCAACATGCTGTCTTCAGATTCATCTATGTTGTCACATATTTCGGAACCTCATTCTTTTTTTTTTTTTTTGATATGGGCAGGCTCCCAGTCTCTGGCATGGCAGGCAAGAACTCTGCCACTGAGCCACCGTGGCCCACCCTCATTCATTTTTTAATATAGCTTTTTTTAACTGCAAGTTTATTGAGGTATGTTCACATACTATATAAACTATCTAAGGTATAATAATTAATATCTATATACAGATATCACTACTTGGTTGTGTAGTCATCATTACATTAAATTTTAGAACGTCTTCATTATTCCAAAAAGAAAAAATAATGAACAGGTGCAAAAAAAACAAAACAAAAGAAAAGTGAAAACCCCAAACAACTCATACCCTCATCCCTCCTGTTGCTTGACTCCTAAATTGGTGTGGTACATTTCTTACTGTTGATGGAACAATATTAAGATATTGCTGTTAACTATAGTCCATAATTTACATCAGGTACTTTTATTCCCATATGCCACCCTGTTACTAACTCTTTGTACAAGCGTCATACATTTGACTAGTTAGTTTATGTTTGTAGTGTTAATCATAAATATGACCCACCACAAGGTTCACTGTGTTATACATTTCCATACTTACACCTCCAGCTTTCCTTCTGGTGACATTCATGACTCTAAACAACCTCTTTCAAAATCAGCACTATTACTTATAATTCCAATAATGAGCTACTGTCATCTCTATCCATTTCTAAACATTTAAGTTCAACTTCATCAAAAATTCTGTACAGGTTAGGCCACAGCTCCCCATTCTCTAGCTTTGTTCTATCTCTTGGTTACCTGTAGTTTACGTTTTATGACTATAAATTTACATATTGTAGCTAGTTCATATTAGTGAAATTATAAAATATTTGTCCTTTTGTGTCTGAATTATTTCACTTAGCATTATGTCTTTAAGTCATCCACATTGTTGCATGCTTCAAGACTTCAATCCTCCTTACCGCTGAGTAACAGTCCATCATATGTATATGCCACATTTTGTATATACATTGGTTGATGGACAGTTGGGTTGTTTACATCTTTTGGCAATTGTGAATTATGTCTCTATGAACATCGGTGTGCAAATGTCTGTTCATGTCCCTGCTTTCATATCTTCTGTGTATATACCAAGTAGTGGAATTGCCAGGTCATAGGGCAACTCAATATTTAGTTTGCTGAGGAACCACTCAACAATCTTCTACAGTGGCTGTACCACTTTACATTCCCACCAGCAGCAGAAATAAGTGCTATTTCTCCAACACCGATAGTTTCCTATTTGGTTAATTGTGGCCATTCCAATGGATGTAAAAGGATATCTCATTGTGGTTTTGAATTGAATTTCCCTAATGCCAGTGAAGATGAGCATCTTTTCCTTTTAACCATTTATATTTTCTCTTTAGAGAGAAATGTCTATTCATGTCTTTTGCCCATTTTAAAATTTGGTCATTTGTCTTTTTTATTTCTAAGTTGCATTCTGGATATCAAACCCTTATCAGATCTGTGGATACCAAATATTTTCTCCCATTAATTTGGGTGCTTTTTCACCCTTTTGACAAAGTCATTTGAAGCACAGGAACATTCAATCCTGAGGAAGTCCAGTTTATCTACTTTTTCTTTTGTTGCTTGTGCTTTGGGTGTAAGGTTTAAGAAGCTACCTCCTACCACTAGGTCTTAAAGATGTTTCCCTATACTTACTTCTAGGAGTTTTATTGTCCTAGCTCTCCTATTTAGGTCTTTGATCCACTGTGAGTTAATTTTTGTATAAGATGTGAGATAGGGGGCCTCTTCCATTCCTTTGGCTATGGATATCCAGTTCTCCCAAAATCATGTTTTGAGGAGATTATTCGGTCCCAGTACAATGGATTTGGGGGAATTGTCACAAACCAATTGACCTTAGATCTGAGGGTCTATATTTCTGAACTCTCAATTTTATTTCCCTGATCAATAAATGCATCTGTATGGCAGTACTATGCTGTTTTTGCTGTTTTGACCACTATAGCTTTCCTCCCATTTCATTCCTTTTCAACATGTCTTTGATTATTCGAGGGCCTGCCACCTTCCGAATAAACTTGATAACTAGCTTTTCTAATTCCACAATGTATGTTGTGGAATTTTTATTGGTGTTGGGTTGAATCTGTAAATCAATTTGAAGTGAATTCACATCTTACAACATTTAGCTTTCTTATCCATGAATACAGAATGTCTTTGGACTTTTTTTAGGTCTTGGACTTTTTGTGAATGTTTTGTAGTTTTGGTGTACAGGTCCTTTACATCCTTGGTTAAGTTTATTCCTGTATCCTGATTCCTTTCAGTGCTGTTGTGAATGGATTATTTTTTTCTTAATTACATCCTTAGATAGCTCATTACTAGTGTAGAGAAACACTACTGATTTTGGAGTGTCAATCTTGTATCCTGACACTTTACTGAATTCATTTATTAGCTCAAGTAGCTTTGTCATAGTTTTTTCAGGATGTTCCAAATTTAAGATCATGTAATCTGTACATAATGAGAATATTACCTCTTCCTTTCCAATTTGGGTGCCTTTTATTTATTTTTCCTGCTTAATTGCTCTATAGAACTTCTAGCACAATGTTGAATAACAGTGGTGACATTGAGTATCCTTTTATCATTTCTGGTCTTAGAAGGAAGGCTTTCAGTCTCTCATGAATGAGTACAATGTTAGCTGTCATATTTTCATATGTGTTCTTTATTATGTTGAGGAAGTTTCCTTGTATTCCTACCTTTTATCAAGAAAAGATACTGAATTTTGTTAAATGCTTTTTCTGCATCAATCAAGGTGATCATATGGTTTTTCCCTTTTGATTTGTTAGTGTATTTTATTACATTATCTGATTTCTTGTGTTGAACCACTGTTGCATACCTGGAATAAAACCTGCCTTGATTGTAGTGTATAATTCTTTTTTTCTTTGTATGCTGTATGCAGGGGTCACATTTCATTTTTTTTCCCATTGAGTATCCCCTTATTGCAGTACGTTTGTTAAATTTTTGTTTTGTTTTGTTTTTCATTTGTTTGTTTGGGAAGTGCATGGGCCAGGTTTCCTGCATGTATCACTGAAGTACCCTTGCACCCCCTGAGTTTTTAATGTGCCATTGGATTAGATTTGCAAGTATTTTTTTTTTTTTTTTGAGAATTTCTGCATCCATATTTGTTAGGGAGATTGGTCTGTAGTCTTCTTGTATCAGGCTTTGGTATTGGCTTCATAGAATGAATTAGGTCGTCTTCCCTCTTAAATTTTTTGGAAGAATTTGAGCAGAAATGGTTATAATGGTTAGAATTCTTCTTGGAATTTTTGGTAAAATCCCCCTCTGAAGTCACCAAAAGATCCTGAGCTTTTCTTTGTAAAGAGGTATTTGATGACTGATTTAATCTCGTTACTTGGATAGGTGTGTTGTGAGATCTTCTATTTCTTCTTAAGCCTGTATAGGTTGTTTGTGTGTTTATAAGTAATTGCTCATTTCATCTAAGTTGTATTGTTTGCTGGCATACAGCTGTTCATTGTATCCTTTCATTATCTTTGTTTAATTTCTTTGATCTCTGTGGTAATGACCCCCCTCACCTCTCTGATTTTATTTGCATTTTCTCTCTTTATCAGTCTAGCTAAGGGTTTGTCAATCTTATTGATATCCTCAAAGAATCATGTTTTAATTTATTGATTCCCTATTGTTTTTTTTCTTTTCCATTTCATTCATTTCTACTTTAATCTTTTTTATTTCTTTCCTTCTGCTTGTTTTGGGATTTATTTGCCGCTCTTTCTCTAGTTCTTCAGGTGTTCAGCTAGGTCTTTGATTTTAGATCTTCCTTCTTTTTTGTGCTTTTGTATTTTTTGGGGGGGGGCTTATGGTCTAGAAATCAAACCTGGGTCTCCCACATGGAAGGTGAGCATTCTACCATTGAACCACCTGTGTACCCCTTCCTTCCTTTTTAATGTAGGCATTTAGACTATAAATTTTCCTCTCGGCATCACTTTCACTGTATCCCATAAATTTTGATATGCTGTGTTGTCATTTTCATTTGTCTTGAGAAATTTACCAATTCCTCTTGCAATTTTTTCTTTGACACACTGATTGTTAGTGTGTGGTTTAGCCTCCATAAATATGTAAAATTGCAGTTCTCTTGTGGTTATTGATTTCCAGCTTCATACCATTATGATCAGAGAAAATACTTTGTATAATTCCAATCTTCGAAAATTTATTAAGACCTATTTTCTGTCCCAGTATATGGTCTACCCTGCAGACTATTCCATGGACACTTGAAAATATGTATAGCTTTTTGTTTAGGGGTGCAATGATCTATATCTATCTATCTATCTATCTATCTATCTATCTATCTATCTATCTATCTATCATCTCTATATATGTCTATTAGTTCTAATTCATTTATCATATTATTTTTATCTATTTCTATATTGGTCCTTTATCTAGATGTTCTATCTATCGAAGAGAGTTGTCTGTTGACGTCTTCCATTAATATTGTAGAGATGTCTCTTACTACCTTCAGTTTTGCCTATGTTTGCCTCATGTACTGTGGAGCACCTTTGTTCGGTACATAAATGATTATGTTTGTTATTTCTTCTTGGTGAATTATGTCTTTTATTACTACATAGTGTCTTTATTTTCTCATAAAATTTTTGCATTCAAAGTCTATTTTTTCTGATATTAGAATAGCTACCAGAGCTTTTTTTTCAGGGTGGGGGTGTGCTTGCATGAAAAAATGCTTCCATCTGTTCACTTTCAACCCATTTGTCTAAAATGTGTTTCTTGTAAACAGCTTGTAGATGGATCATATATGTGTGTGTGTGTATATGTATATATATATATATATATATATATATTTATATATTTATATATTTATTTATTTTTCTTTTTTTTTTTAACATGAGCAGGCACCGGGAATCAAATCCCGGTCTCTGGCATGGCAGGTGAGAACTCTGCCTGCTGAGCCAAGTGATCCACCCGGATCATATATTTCTAATCCATTCTACCAACCTGTGTCTTTTGATTGGGGATTTTAATACATTACCAACCACTATTATTACGGTAAAACTATCTTACTTCAAACATTTTATCCTTTGGCTTTTATTCTCAGCTTTAGCGTTTTTCTCTCTTTTTTTATCCCTTTAGCTCCCCATACTGATAGTCATCACTTCAATACTCTCCTCTAAGCCTCTTTCTCCCGTTCTTATTGCTTTCAGCCAACAAAACTCCTAGTATTTCTTGCAGGGCAGGTCTCTTGTTAACAAACTACCTCAGCTTTTGCTTTATCGAATATTTTTTAAATCTCCCTCACCTTTGAAGGACAGCTTTGCTGAATAAAGAATTCTTGGTTGGCAGTTTTTCTCTTTCTTAATTTTGACTTTATTGTACCACTGCCTTCTTGCCTCCGTGGTGCCTGATGCAAAGTCAGTGCTTACCCTTTTGTGGCTTCCCTCACATGTGGTGAACGACTTTTCTCTTAGTGCAATCAGGATTCTTGCATTCCCTTTGACATTCGACAGTTTGGTTAGTGTGTGTCTTGGACTGGGTCAATTCAGATTTATTCTATTTGGAGTATGCTGGCATTCTCTGATTTGCATATTTATGTCTTTGATAGGGATTGAGAAATTTTCCATAATTATCTCCTCAAATACTTTTTCCTGTCCCTTTTACTCTTCTTTTTTCTGGGAAGGTATAATTCTTATATTTTTTGTACCTAGTGCTGTCAGTCATTTCCCTGAAATTCCATTCAAATTTTTCCAGTTTTTTTCTCCACTTGTTCTTTTGTGCATTTAAATTGGGTTGTTCTGTCCTCTATTTCACTGATTCTTCCTTCTGCCTCTCCAAATCTGCTGTTGTGTGTCTCTAGTATGTTTCTAATTTCATCTTTAGTTTAGTAAGAACTTCTATTTTTCTATGTTCTTTCAAATTCTTCATGTTCTTCTAGTGTCTTTTTGATATCGTCTGTCTCTTTAACTATTTCATTGAAATTGTTTCTGTCTCTTTAACTATTTCATTGAAATTGTTTAGGAGATTTGGTTATTTGTTCCAAATTCTGTGTCTCCTCTGACTTTTTGATTTGATCACTTGGCTTGGCCATATCTTCTTTTTACTTGATGTGCCTTCTTTGTGCTGGTTTATGCACATCTGATTATCTTGAAAAGATTATTTTTGAACACTGGTTTCCACCTTTTGTCTGAGATTTTGTTGTTGCTTGGGTTCACATTAAAGATCTCCTTTGGCTCTCGGTTTGTCAGTATTTCCCAGCCAAACCAGAGGCATGGTCTCACACAGGGCTGCACCCCCTTTCAGGAGGCTCTTAGAGAGGGGGCAGAAAATCAGCTTGCCAGACTGCATTTTACCAGTCTTCCCAGAAGACGGCACTCTTAGGCTACCTCTTCCCCACAACCCCGTTTCTCTCCAATTGCAGTAGCCTTTTAGTCAGGGCCCAGATTAGGTCAAGGTCCAGTTTAAGGCTGCAGGATCCAGAGGGTCACCCTTTCCTGGCAAATGTTACTTCAGGAGTATTTTGCTTCTCTGTCTTTTCCCAAGGGGAAGGCCTCCCTATCTCTCCCAGGTCCGGGCATGGCTGAAACTGCTGCCTTGAGGTTGGAAGATGGGTGCTGGGTACCACAATGAAGACTGTACTTGTGGCTACAATGGAGCTGGTGGTTCCCACACTGTTGCATAGAAAGACTCTAGGTAGTAGGACTGAGAGCTCACCAGCCAGCTGCCAACCCATGAGTGTGCTGCATTTCACCAGCTGGCAGTGCAGAGCTACAGGCCTCTGGCCTCGGAAGTAAGGAAAGGGCACCTGGTGAGCTCCATCCCTTGCCACCACCATTCCATTTGTGAAAACAGCTGATTCATGAGGGCCCTGGTCCCCTGTGCAGAAATTTAAGGCTGAAAAACTCAGAAGGTCTCCCTCCCGACCAACTTTCAGTTCAGTGCTGTTCTGCATCCACCTCTCTTCCCAAGGGGAGGGCTTCCCCTTCTCCTCCAGATCTGGGCACCCAAAGCAGCCGATGTCCAGGGTGGGGGGTGGTCACAGGGAGCCCCAGCGAGGTCTGTGCATGTGTACATAATGGATCTGTTGGCTCCAGGGCTCCTTCATAGAAAGATTCTCGGTTGTGGAAATAAAGCGTTGACTTCACCAGCTGGCCTCAGAACTGGTAGCGGTTTTTCTCTAGCCAGCAAGACCCAGGCTGATGCATAGCTACCAGCCTCAGGCTGGGCGTGTTTGAGTTCACTCACCTCTATTTCTCAACTGCAGTTTCTTTGCTTTTCTCATCCAGCTCTTCCTTATATGCTACAATGGTCCTTCTCTGTTCTCCCAAACTCCAGAACCACTGCTTTGGGCAGTTTCTGCCTTAAAAAAGAAAATATATATATATTTTTGGTGGAGGAGTGGGTTCAGCCTGTCTTTATTCTGCCATCTTCCAACAAATCCCTTCATTTTTATGGTTGTATGATATTCCATGGTACATATGTACCACATTTGGATTACACATTTTGGAAAGCAACTTGGGTTGCTTTCATTTTTGGCAATTGTGATTAATGCTGCTATGAACACTGGAGTGCCAGTATCTGCTTGAGTCCCTGATTTTAGTTCTTTTGGGTATATATCTAGAAGTGGGATTGCTGGTTCATAAGGTAATTTATTATTTTTTTGATTCTGTGGTTTGTTTGGCTATTTTCTCTACTGTCTTCACCTTGTCTCACTTTTCACTGCCTTGAATTGAAGTGAGAGAGAAAAACACAAGACTGAAGAGGGAGGTAGGTGCTAGTGATCCAGGGCCTCCTAAGTCATGATAAGGAACTGGGTTTTATTCAGAATACCTAATGTGAGGGTATTTTTTTCAAGATATATTGGATTTATTTATTTATCTATTCATTCATTTATTTATTTTTATAAATACCTTGGTATTATTTTTTAACTAGTATGAATTGATAGACTGATAAACCTATGTATCATTAATCTAATTCTCAAATTTAGCTTCCCATCATAATCTCCTTAGTCCAAACTCCAGCAATTCAGATTTAATTGGTCTGAGTTTAATTTGGTCCCTGTGTTTGTTTGTTTTAATTTCATTGAAATATCAAGTATCTTAACTATAATATGCAGAAATCATAAGTGTCAGTTCAATTACTTTTTGCAAACTGAACCCATTCATATAACCAGCACCCAAATTAAATCAAGATGCAGAGCATGGCTGTTATCATAGGAGAAGCCCCCACCAATGACAGCTGAGACACTGACGGACAACCACTAACTGACTTCTTATCACTTAGATCAGTGCTGCCTGTTGGTGAGGTCATACAGTATGCAATACATGCACTTTATACAGTTCATTACTTTTCCCTGTCTAATTTCTTTACCTTAACATTAATTTGTGAAATTCATCTAGGTTGTTGCATATAGTCATAGTTTGTTTATTTCCATTGCTGTATGGTTGTGAATCTTCTTGTGAGTTCATTGTGTGACTCTTCCACATTTAATTTTTCTATTCTACTCTGAATGGCCACTGGGGTGTTTCAAAGCTCTCCAGGTAATTACATGAGCGTCCTCTGAAGGTGGTCACCACTGATAGGTTTACATAAGAATGTTAAATTAGACTGAGATTCTGTTAGGACTCCATGGAATCTGTGGTAGTTGCATAAAACTTCCATAGTTACCATTCTACCCTCTTCAATTGGAAATCACTGAACTGTTAAGCTAGGAGCAAGCTGAAGCTGGGTTGTACACATTCACCAGAACTGATTGTTACTTTTTAGGAATTTTGTAAGCAAATTTACTAAGTACAACCACTGTTAAAAATTAAATTAATATAAACTTACAATTTAAACAATTATAAAATAAAAGATAAATATTCAAAACGTTATTTCTTATGAATTATTGTACTACTTTTTATCATTACCTATGGACTTGAGGTTATTTACATCTATTGCTTTGTATAGTAGATATACAATATAGTGGAGAGTTACTTCACGTTTCTTCCCAAATTCTCTGATGTTCAATGACGTCATGCTGATAGCTTGAAATTAGCTGTGGTAAGTACATACAACACAGAAGTTACCAAAAGCTAGAAGCAAGGACTTGATTTAGTGCTGATGCTGAGTTTTCAATAATGGATATAATTTGTATGAGGGTGAAAAATAGTTTATATTAGATCACCTATTAGAGTTAATGGAAATAAATTTACTGGAATAGAAGAGTTAATGGGTTGGGAGACAACTCCAATTGTCAAATCGTGTTTGAATTTGCTAAGGATAAAAGAGTTCAGCAAAACTTAAAAGCATTCTGTGAGAATCAACTGGCTTTGCTGAACTCACATTAAAGTGTGTTGTATATTTTATTGTTTGTAAATGGCATGCTATATATCTATTATACTAGTAAAACTCATAATAAACTTATGTTTGTGTATGTTTGCAAACATTTTTTTCAGAGATCCCATTGTACAACATTTACTATTGGGCCACTACGTTTAGTCATTTTTATTAGTGGAAATATTCCATGTTTTACAGGTTTAATGGGAATGAAACAATGTTGAGAATTAGGGAACCAAGCGACAGTGATCTCAGGAACATATCTAAGTGAAAGATTTAGGAAAAGAAATAAAAAAACGTATCTAAGATTGACAGATTTAGGAAAGGAATATTAAACCGGAGTGAGAGATAAACAGGAGATGGATGTGTGATTGAGCCAGGTATATCAAGATATTAGTTGATACTGAAATTGATTTTTCCCGTGTAGCTTTAATTTAGTTATTTTGTTTAAACTACAGAATTAGTGCTAATTTCAGAAACAAAGATAACAGATTTTGATTCTATTAAAAAAAAGCTCCATTTGAAAATGTATCTTAATAGGTAACCAGAAAAACAGATGAAGAGTGCCTGTTTCCACCCTTTTAATTAAAAAAATCAAACTTGTGTTTCCTGAAGCTTGCAGCTAACAACAGGTGTTGTCTTCTCAATTTGCCAGAATCTCACAAAAGAACAGATTGGGTACATACAGAACTAAAAACAACATTAGAGTAAAGAAGAAAACCTCCCTAAGTGCTCAGGTGAACTCTATAATTAATAAGTTCTCAACACTGTGCCAGGAAACAATGTTGATTGCTTGCATCCAAAAAAAAGTGGAAAATTTTGTTGTTGCTTTACCTGTACTTACATACATAGGTTATTTCATAAAACACTTACAAAGAGCACAGAGGTATTTCAATTAAATTTGGAACTGTACACAGCCACAACCATACAGATAAAAATGGAGGGGGGTGACAAAATCCCCCCTTCCCTTCAAAGAAGTCTTATTCAGTCACCTAGTAATTGATAGAAGAGTTTTTTTCTGGGGCAAATTATTGAGATTGACTCTGAATGGCCACAGCATCACTTAATAATGGCCAGTTGTCCCTTCCACTTTGTACTCTTCATGTAGCATTGCCAAACTGAAGGCAAGGCCAGAGTGCGATATGATATATGTGTACTCATGGCCACTCATTTATTTTGCTTACACAGACTCTCAGTCTCTCTTAAAAAGAAGTTGACAATTTGCCAAATGGTTTGTGGTTGTGCAATGGAATATTTGTGGAAGCTTGGATCCTGTTTTGTGTTTGAGAACACATTTCCAGAGTCCAAAGCAAGTAGAGTCTGGTGATGCCAATGGGCTGTTTAGAGAACAGGTTCCAGAAAAGCCATCTCCTAATCAGAAGCTGATTCTTCTGTTTAACACCTAGCTTGGTTTCTGGACCTATTCATCTAACAATTTTTATATTTCTACCCCTTCAAAATCATCCCAACTGAGAAGGCAGGAAGAGAGAAGAAAAAAGGGAAATGAAGGGAAGGGAAGGTTTGAGTTAAAGGAAGGTCAGACCATGGAAAACTATCTATGCTTGATGACCGTCTTCTCATTTCACTCTTAGCCCTTGAAGCCATCTGTGATTGTAATTGCTGCACCAGGAGATTACCATGATCCCTTTCAGTACTGAGAGTCAATGATTTTAAGATAAAAAGTATTGCACTGCTTTACTATTTCTTAATAGCTCTGTTAAAGAACATGCAAGGACAACAGAGCTTCTTTTAGCTTAAAGACAATTTGGGATTCATTTATGAATTTTATTTATCTATCTTAGGCTACTCCTTCAGGTCATTATGAATGAATTGCTCTGTGCTGTTCTTTCATCAAACATTTTCTGATTGCTATTTGAAAGTACTGTCAAGAACATCACTGATGCAGTATGGTCACACATGGGTAATGCTTATTAAACTCTAGTGCTGTCATCAGATGCCACGACTCCATGCCTGCACCACTGGTTGTATCCTTATGTCCCAGCATTCCAAGTTCAGTGGTTTGTCAGCCCGTCTGTCAATGCAGTCAATCATTTAGTCCAGTGAAATGCTTAGGCACTCGAAACAAACTATTGATGTGGGGAGACAGCTGAAAACACAAGTTTAGCAGCTGACACATTAAGAAGGTAAACACTTAACTGATCCATAATCATTCAATTCTTCTTAATTTACAGCACTGCTTAATTTCAGTAGAAAACTGAGCTATGATCAGGGGGAATCTGTATCAGAAAACAAGAAGGTTCATTGGACTGACAAATAGGTACAGATGAAAAGTTCACACATTTTGGTTTGGGTGGTAGTTATATCAAGTTGGTTTAGATAGAACTGCATTTCTCAAATTCCCCTTCTCTGCATGGTTTGGGATTAGAATTGAGCAAAAGAGAAATTAGCATGAGATTTGGAAAACAGAAATGTTACTATTCTCTAAAAACTACATGTAATTATTTATGGTGGGAGAGCGATGCAGAAATGCTGGCAGACTCTAACTTTATTTCATTGTCTCCTTCTCCACATCCAGCTCATTGTCTCAACTGCTGGCACTGCCAACTAATAGTGATCCTAGCCCCACCCCCATTTGCTAAGGAAACAGTCAACATGGACTTCTTTTAAGCCGCCTCTGAAAGCTGAACTTGCTAGCTTCCCAGATCCTCTTGTGAGATCTGACTTGTCACCCTGTGCCAGTGTGCATGGGTACTTTTTGGTGACTTTACTCTGATTTTCTGATTCCCCATCTTGTATGCTTCATTCACCAGCTTGTCTTACAATGTAGAAACTTGTCTTTCTAAAATAAATCCCCTATTCCATAATACGCATAGCAGTATGGTGTGTTTCTTCTGCGATGTTTGGTCAGTGATGAGGTTCCCAGGAAACTAGATTTTTCATGTGAAGTGTGACTAGCATACTGGATAAATCCTTTGCAGCTATCAACAGAAGATTATGCTCATGCCGAGGCAACATGGAATACCTTACTTTTTTCCTTCCCTCTGTATGGAGAAGCCTACTATTTTCTGTGTCCTTCAGTTCTCAGGTAGCAGTTCTTACTCATTGGCCTTTCCTCTGTTGGACCATTCACAGTCCCAGAAAGCTAGGCTTGACTGTTACTGCCCCAGTACTACGCTTTTGCTAGGGGATGTAGTAACTCACTCTCAGGAACTAAGGGCTGAGAGTGCTTTAAATCACTATATCTCAGGGTTGAGGTTTGGCCATGACTTTTAGTGATTTAACCTAAAGAAAGGAAATCCAAGCAAATGTAGGAGTATATCTGTAATCGGTATGTATGTCCTTTTTCTAATGGCTACATAAATAGCGCTGTGTAGAATATAAGATATTTTCACACTTGATTTCTTGTTGCATGCCTGTCCGGTGTTATTTGTGTGGCATAGAAAATCTGTACTCAAACCAGGCCTTCAGACTCTAAAGCCTGGTTCCCTGAGACATGCTTCCACTCGAAAGAGATGAAGCAATTGTTTCCTCCCATTCGCCCTCTTATTGTGCTATCACCCATTCTCTTTACCTCTCCCCTAGAATGTTGTAGGAGACACTGTAATTATTTTATGTCCATTGTCAGTTGCATCCTTCCCTTCTTCACACCACTATAAAGTCACTCATAATACTTTTCATGTTCCTTGTCTTGAAATGTAGTTCTGATAGCTCATGTGCTCTGATCAAGTACCTCAAGTGCTGTTTCTTTGCTGTAGTACCAAGTGGAGTTTTCCAAGCCTCATGTCTAAGCCCTATCAAGATCACAATGAGCCTTACTACCCTCCTTATTCCAACTTTTCTCCTTTAAGGGTAGTTTGTGCTGGTCAAACTGAGTAAACCACACACACACACACACACACACTCACTTCTACAAAAATGCACTTTTATAACAACAGTATTTGTAACAGGTACCTCTATTGAACATTTACTAGTTGCCAAGTTCTCTGCTAATTCTTTAGCCTTAATGCCTATTCAATAATTACATGAGTTGTGTATTATTATTATTCCATTTTATATATGAGGAAGCTAAAGCTCACAGGGTTAAATGATTTGCTCAAGGTTACATGACAAGTAAATAACAGAAGTTGCATTTTAATATAAACTGAATTTAGATGTGAAACTCAGGCTCCCTGAAACGTGGCCCTCCGTTGTTTCTTCTGCCTCTTAGAGTGCCCTGTCTCTTGGCACACTTTTTGTTTCTTCTTTCTGATCAAAGACCTCGTCACTGACTCCCTGGGAAGTCTCTCTTCCTTGAATTCATACAGTACCTCTGAAAAGACATGTGAGAAAGAAGAGGTATAATTTCTTATTAATTGGGATTACCTTTAGTGCTCATCTCTCAGTGTGCAGCTTGGGTCCTGGCACACCAGGGAAGCACCAACTCATCCATATGACAGTTCTTTGGGGGGAGCAAGCAAGACTCCTGTCTGTAGGGACAGAGATCTACTAAGCTGAATAAGGACATGGCCTCTTCGATCAGAAGCATCTGGTTCCCTACAAACTGTGTGACAAGTTACTGACAGCTCTGAGCCTTACACACTGCTTGGTGCATGATAAGCACTCAATTCACAATAGTCATTATTAGTGACTATACTTATTCTGTATCATTGGTCAATTTCTTATATTAGCAATCTTTGTGGAAAAGTCTTATCTCTCATTTTCTAGAGAGACTTTAAACTTGATTAGGTTAATCCATATCTGATTCATCTTTTATTCTCCAATAGACACAACAGCGATTTGGTAAATATCTTTCCTTTAGTCAATAAGCACATATTATAATTATATTGTGCTATGTGAGTCATAATAATAATAGCAGACAACTGAATAACATCTCCTATGGGCCTCAAACCCTTTTAAGTGTTTTACATATGTTAGTTTGCATAATCCTCACAACAAATCCTTGAAGCAAGGAAATGCTATTGACCTCATTTTACAGATAGGGCAAATGAGCACAGAAAGATAAGCAACTTGCCAAATACCACATAATTAGTGGTGTAGCAGAGATTTGGGCACTGACTCCAAAATCTATACTCTTCACTGGTAGAATAAATAGCTGCTCAGCAGAGCCAAGGGAAGCTAACAGCTAACATATATTGAGCACTTATCTGTGAGTTTAAATAACTTCATGTGATAGGGGCTCAAAATATTCTGATGACATAAGAAATACTATTAACCCTGTGTTTTGGGATAGACATCCCCAGTAACAAACCCTGAAGCAAGGATGTGAGTGAAAGTCGTTTGTTGGAAAGGTGATCCCAGAAAACTCCAGTAGGGTTTAAGTGAGACAAGGTAAGAAAGGAAGCCTATACAGGATTTGGTAACATTTAGGTCACCTTGGAGATAACTGGGACTCTCCAGGAGGTAGCATAGGCTTTGTCTCGCAGTGTTAGACTATTCCTCAGCATCCAGGAAGCTTGGATACTTGTCCTCCAATGACCTTTTCTCATGCCATCAACTTTCAGAAGTTTTCATCTGCTCCAAGCACTCGATAAGCAAAAGAAAATCCCAGAGGTATGCAACAAAAAGTTAGCATGAAAATAGTGAATGTGAAGGAAACATGGGTAGTGTACTGAGTCAGCTATGCCTTATTTTGTACATCCAAAATCTGGGGTACAAATTGTTTAATCTACCTGCTCGGTGTCATACAGGTAATGTAAGATCTGAACACAAAGAATACATATATTCTTCCATCATTTTGTTTTCTCTGTAAGTTCCTGGCAATGTCCTATGCTCAGGGGAATTCACAGTGAGAAAAACAGATATGTTCCAGAAGCTCCTGCTCTCATAGGAGAGGCACTAACATATAGGTTAAAAAATAAATACAAATTTCGAAAACTCTTTTAAAGGAATCAAATGGATTGTTGATATAGAGAATAGCTGAGATGGAGGTGAGTAGCAGGGAGTTTAAGGAGGAATATTCCTGCCAAAGGGGTAGCCAAATTCATACAGCTTTGGAGGAGGAAAAGGCTTGGGTGACTGGAGTGCAGTGTGTGAGGGGGGAGAATGGTACAAAATGAGGATGCGGAGGAAAAAGTGAGGACATACGGATTTAGACATCCAGGATGTACTCAGGATTTAATTCTAAAAATAACAAGAAACTGTCAAGGAGTATGAAAACTGCAGAGAGATTTGTTTCTTCTTTTTAGCCTAAGAGATGTCCAGAGATGTTCTTAAATCACTTAAAATATTTCAAAATACTTAAAAAGGGAAACATATTATAAGGCCATCATGCTATTCAGGTTAGGGACAGGTGTGGGGTGGAGATACATATCCATTTTGTTTCATTCAGGTGAACTTCTTTGGCTCTGTCTTCTCTTTTCTGAGTCTCACCACTTTAATCCCCAACGCTTGTGAGATGATCCAGATTTTACCAGATGTTTTGCTCTTCAGGGGTACTGCAGACAATGATGAAGTCCTCATTCTTTAGCATAAGTCATATTTAACAAGAGGTTAAAAATAATATAAAGAGTTTTACTGTCTCGTTTCAGAGATGAATGCTGTGTAGTAGAATTTCAGTGAATTTTGTTTCTTCTTTGTTCTTTTCTAAATTTTCTAGTTGGATTTTTTTTAATAATATAATTGATAAACTTTTAAAAGTTTGTGCTAATTAAATAGATAACTTGAGAAACTGCAGTGTCTTCCTCCTTGAACTTACCTGATAACTGACCCAAACTCTGCCACTTTATTTGACAAACACTGGTCCAATCTAAATATCCAAACATGACCAAGAATTCTGACTTTAATAAATCATACTTAGCCCTTTTGTGTATTGCTTTATAATTATCAAGTTACATGTGTGGTCCAGGATATATTCACTAATTTATGTTTTCTAGAAAAAATAGTATTTTTATTTTCTCATTCACTTATAGTGGTCAATTTTTTTATGGTAATTAAATATTACCATAATTAATCATCACAGAATTATGAGATAGAAAGGGCAAATATCTTCTCTATTTTAAAGACAACAAGTGGGTCAACAAAGCTATGACCCACAGTTAATAACAGAACTAGGATTAAAGTCAAGAGTGTCTATTTAAATTGAAATCTTCCTTGGGGGTGAAATGCTTGATCTCTAAAGCTGTTTGAGTTCAAGAATCTTATATGTCCAAAAAGATGGTGGTTGAGGTCTTAGCATAGATAAGAATAATCACAGGAAAACTTAAAGCAAACCTCAAAAATATTTCCCTTTCATATCGCTGTATTATCCACTTTTCAGCACGGGGGATATGGGGGAACAAATACCTTTTAGATGACTATATCACAAGCCAAAAGAGATATGTTACATATTCCAAAATTCTACCCTCCTAAGTTCTGTTTTCATTCCCCGATCTCTTCCTCAGGTATTCTGTCACATATATAACATCTTACAATGTGGACTTTGAAAACATACATACCTGGCGTTTTAGTTTATAAGCGGCTAGAATGCAGTATACCAGAAATGGAATGGCTTTTTAAAAGGGGAATTAAATTAAGTTACAAGTTCATAATTCTAAGGCCATGACAATGTCCAAATTAAGGCAAGGCTATAAAAATTTCCAAACTAAGACATCCAGGAATAGATACCTTGGCTCAAGAAGGTCGATGGTATTTGGGTTTCTCTCTTGGCTGGAAAGTCGCATGGTGATGTCTGTTAGCTTTCTCTCCAGATGTCTCAACTGCTTTCCTGGGGGCATTTTCTTTCTGTATCTCCAATGGTCTCTGGCTGTGTGGGCTCTCAAGCTTTGTCCAAAATGCTTCCTTCTTAAAGGACTCCAGTAAGCCACTTCAAATGGATGGAGACACATCTCCATGGAAACCATCTAATCAAAAGTTAGAAGAGAAAAAAAAAGTTACAGCTCACAATTGGGTGGGTTGCATCTCCATAGAAACAATCAAAAGATCCCACCCAGCAATATTAAATGACTATTAAAGGACATGGCTTTTCTGGGGTACACAACAGATTCAAACCAGCACAACTAGGGATTAATCCCATTTTTGCCCTTTAAATAGTTGAGTTACTCCTGATGAGCTATTTAACTTTCTCAGCATTGGTTTCTTCACCTTTAGAATGGGAAATACCCATTTCATAGAGTGAATTTTACTTATTACTGTTCATTTGTATGCATATGCATGAATGCACAGTGCCCCATCAGTGATAGCTGATGGTGTTGGGGATAGAAGTAGTGCTAATTGTTGTGTTAATAGTAATACAGTTGTAGCAATGGCCAATGCCAGTGACTGCTAGATTGTGTTCACAGCTCTAAGGAACAAATCACTCCACTGGGCAATTTATTATGTCTTTCTTTGATCCCTGTGCTTTGATTTGGTGTTATTTACTGCTGTAAGTCAAATATTCAAAGGGTAAGTGGTCATTTTCCAGCTCAATTACCTGAAATCCACAACTGGCTTACTGTAACCATAGATTAAATCCCAAATTCAAAGGAAAAAATCATTATAAGTGGTAGAAGGAGATGGGAGAGATGGTGAAAATGTAGGTTAAGTAACCCAAAATGTTATTCCATATGTTTGTCCTCTGATTCAATCAGTCTCTGATTTGCTACTCAGTGCTATTGACTAATGACCAGATTTTGGAGAAGATAATTATTTGCTCTGTGTAAGTGCCTTGTGCACTGTACAATATTTAGCCACATCTCTGAGCTCTAGCTGATAAATGCCAGTAATACTTTCCCATCCCAGTCATGACAATCAAAAATGTCTCCAAACCAGTGGTCCCCTGAGGAACAAAACAACCTCCAGTCAAGAACCACTGCTGTATAACCTTGACTTAACTCTCCTAATTCTAAGAAGCTATCACTTCCACTCTGCCTTCTAGAGAAGCCTCAACCTCTGATTTCACACTATCCAAAGTTACTGTTCTACTGAGCTCTTTGATCTGGTAACTCCTTCCCCTCTCCCATTAGATTATCTCCCCATTGAAGTTGACAACTGCTGCAGGAAAAGCCCCCATCAGGCCTTCTGTGAATAAGAACTACTTGAATTTCATATCCCTCCTCTCTATTTTCTTAGAGGTATTTAAAACATGATGTCTTTCACTGTTGCAAGCCCCACTCATTCTTTCACTTATGAGGAGCTCCAAAAACAGAAGAATCACATAGGTTCCCACAGATAATACTGATTTTAAAAGTTAAAAACTGGCATAGGTTTTTAATTTTTTAAAGTAGAAGGTAAGCAGCTACAAACAAAAATTTAAATTGTGGAATTGTAACCCTTACCAAACTCTGAACTGTGTTCTACAACTAATTGGTGTGGTGTGTTTTGAAATTTATTGCTTTTTTGTATATATGTTATTTTTCCAAAAAAAATAAAGGAGGAGGAGCATAACAGGGAAGACAGGATTTAACTAACTAATATAACTGCTGAATCATTATATTGATATTTCTTTTGGTCTCCAGTGTCTTGGAGCAGCTAGAAGAAAAGATAAAAAATTGTGGAATTGTAACCCATACCTAGCTTTAAAATCTGTTCTAAACTACTTGTTAAAACGTGCTTGGAAATGTATATATTTTTTTGTATATATGTTGCATTTCACAATAAAAAATTTTTTTAATTAAAAAATAAATAAAGTGCTACAGAATAGGCTATGTTTGTTAATATTTTTTTCACTAATACCTTTGCAGTGATAACTGTAGTAATCAGATAATTATCAAAATTTAAATAGCCTTGAGATAAGAATGACTGAATAAAATCAAATTATCAAATTTCACTAAGTAAAGTGAGACATCTTTGAGAAATATGGAAAAATTTTCCTAGATTTAGGCTGGGAACAAATTAAACAATTGCAGTGTATTCTCCAGAATTTGATATTCAGTGTACTTTTAAAATTGTTTGTAATTTTAAGATATTATGAAAACAGAGAGATTTCTTTCAACCTCCAAAAAAAGAAATTTTATGATAAGAAAAAAGGGCACCAGCAAGGAATGACTGAAAACCAGCCAACCAGGTGTCAGCCTTTGGACTAAGTAGCCCACAAACCTTATCACAATTAATCCTTATAGTAAAGCTTTGAGCTGAGGAAAATGAAATCAGAGAGATTAAGTGGCCAATATTAGACAGTGTAAATGGTCATGCCAGACTTGTTCTACCTGTCTCAGTACCTGTGCTCAATTTAACATGCTGTTTTTAAAGGAATTCAGGACACTATTCTTGTGAAAACTGTGTGTGTGTGTTTGAGAGAGAGCGAGAAAGCACGTTTTATGTCATAACTCAATCCATAGTTTGGGAATGTTATTTGTCTTGCTAAATTCCCAAATCAACTATATACCTTTGGCTCAAAAATTCTTGAAAAAAGTGGTATTTTTAATGTGTAATTCTTAGATACTTAAGAGTGAAGGCAAGGGCCTAACCAAAGACCTGTCATGAGGCAAGCTGTCTCTTTTTTTTAAAATGATTTAGAGGCAGCTGGCCTCCACTCTCCTATTCTGTTAGTGTCTGGCTTGGCTATTCATCATCACAGGCAGGAATCTCTGCCCATTTCATATAAGGTATGTATCTTTCTCCTGGAAGATCTTTCTCTAGCAGTGGATGGGTTCAGGCAAAGGTCTCTGCTTGCAGAATAGGACAGAATGCAGCACTATTTACAACGCTTTCGAGCTGACTCAATGTCATTGTCCATTTAACCTTCTTGTCTTCCTATTTGGACATGTTCTTTCCTTTTTGCCCTTCCTGCCAGCTGTGATATTTCTCCAGACAAGCATCAAGAAGTGAACGTTTTCAAGGATCACTCCATTTGTTTCATCTAGAAGAGTTTAGCTTTCTCAATATAGTTCTAGGCAGTTGTTGTCAGTGCTAAACATCTTTCTGCTTTGCAGTAGGAGTTTTATCAGCCCAGTTTTGCTTATAACAGCCTCATCTCTGGCTACTTCACTTGGAAATCTTGATCACCTAACAGTTTGTACAGATTTTGGGGTGAGTGCTTGAGTAAAAATAGCTGCTTTTATTAAGCTTTCCAATCTGTGCCCATGATTATGCTAAGTGCTTTCATGCATTACTTCACTTAATACTCAGAAAACTGTTAAGGGTAGGAGATAATATTACTCCCATTTTAGATGGAGGAAACTTATTGAGAAAAGTCAAGCAGTTGCCCAACTCACAATGAGCATATGGCAGAGCTGGGACTTGAATCCAGATCCCCAAACCCAAGTTTGTTCTACCTTATCATACTGCCTTCCCATGGGCTTCTGTTGGGATTTTTTGTTACCTGGACAAGCAATGATATTTTCATCTTCATTTTATTTTGTGGTTGACAAAATGAATGCATGTCTAGAATCTTTGAAGTCAAGAAAGTTAGACTACCAACAAAACAATCTCTGGAAATGACCATTTCTAACATATTCTTTGTGACAGGAACCTAGTATAACGGGATAGACCAGAATTCTAATATATAATATGCCACTGCTTGTTCTGTGACACCAGAAAAATCGTGTTCTCTATTGAGATTTTGGTTTCTATATTTGTAAACTGAGGGGATTGGAACTATGAATACTCAATTTCTTTCTATCTCTGACATTTTATGGTTTTCTGATGCAGAGAGTATTTCTGCTTCACAAAGGGCTTACCAAATACACTAGAGAAAACTCCAGTGATAGAAAATTCTACATTTACTGCTACTTAGCTTTGTGCTCATTCAAATATCTCCATAGTGCTTCTCTCCAGAGACTGCAAGCTCTTACTTAATTTAATATAGCCCTTTATAAAATGGGTCTTCTCTGCAAATCTCAGCTTGAGGCAATTCTCTGGTACCCATACAATACATTCACTTTTATAAGGGCTTTATTTTTCCCTTTAGAATTTTCTGTTCATTTAGCTACAGCCAGAGGTAAAGCTAACAAATGTGTACATCTCTTCAGAGGCACCCAATTTACTAAATGTCTTTTAATTGGCATGGGAGCCTGTAGCCTGCCCTCTGAGAGGCAATGCAAACAGTTATTTTTTTCAATATTTTCAAATTGATTATTTTCATGGTAGAATGGACTCTACCCCCCAACTTAAATTATTTAGTTACAGCTCATGAAACTTTCAAAGTTTCTATCACAGAGATTTCCTGTCACAAATGTGACCCTATAGATCCAGCAATGGGAATGACAGCTACTGAATCCTTTTTTTTTCCTTAAAGAAGCACCATGAAAGTGGCATTTAAGACATTTATTTTATTTTTCCAAGTACTTTTTTTTAGGGGGGTGCATGGTCTGGGAATCAAACCCAGGTCTCCTGTTTGGAAGGTGAGCATTCTACCACTGAACTAACCATGCACCCTGAATCTGCTTTTCGTTTTAATTCAAAATCTTAATTCTGTCACAAAGTATTATTAGTAACTATTAGTGCAGATTTGAGCATCCACACTAATCTTAGTGATATTTCAACCATTTATTCAACAGCTATTAGTCACATGCCTTATGCTATTCACTTTTATATCTCTAGTGCCTAAAGCACTGACCGACACACAGGAGGAGCCTGATTAATAGTATTGAATGAAGATTCTAAGCACCATACTATAGGAAAAATACTCAGCAAAACGGGCACAGATCCAATCCCTATAGAGCTCATAGTTCAGAAATTGTTTATTCATAGGCACATATGCACGCTCACAGCACAGACACACACATCTGTGATTAATGGACTGAATGATTAATGTGATGAGTATCACACACCTGTGATTAATGGGCTAAACTGTGACTTTAAGAGCATACAAAGATGCTCAACATCATTAGCCACCAGGGAAATGCAAATCAAAACCATAATGATATAGCATTTCACACCCACTAAAAAGACTATTTTTTAGAGAAGAACAATCACAAGTGTAGAAATAGGTACACTCATTCATTGTTGGTAGGAATGTAAAATAGAGCAGCTTTGGTGGAAGAAAATTTCTATACTCAGAGGGTTAAGTGTAGAATTACTGTATAGCTGGCAATCCCACTGCTATGCATATACCCAAATGAATTGAAAGCAGGAACTTGAACAGATATTCGCACACTGATGTTCATAGCAACGTCAGTCACAATTGCTAAAAAATGGAATCAACCCAAGTGTTTACCAACTGATGAATGGATAAACAAAATGTGATATGTATATATAATGGAATAGTATTCAGCTATAAAAATGAATGAAATTTGGATACTTGCAACAGTATAGATGAACTTCGAAGACATGTTGAGTGAAATAACCCAGACACAAAAGGACAAATAGTATTCAATCTCACTAGTATAAGCAAAATTTACAGAGTCAGACTCTAGACTGTAGGTTACCAAGGGATAGAATGGGGTAGAGAATAAAAATTTAAGTCCTAAAAGGTACGGAATTTCTATTTGGAATGATGGGAAAGTTTGGTAATGAATGGCGGTAATGATAGTACAATATTGTGAACATAATTAGAAACACTGCATGATGCATTTGAATGTGCTTAAAAGTATGAAATTTAGGTTGAATATATGTTACTAGAATAAAAATTCTTAAAAATATCCATGGAACTGCACCACACACAGTTAACCGTCAGTGAAACCACAGGCTATAGTTAATGGTGCAACGATAAAATGTGCTTTCATCAGTTTTAACAAAAGTATCATATCAATGCAAGGTGTTAATGATAGGGTGGTATATGGGAACTCTTTATTTTATGCATGATTGTTCTATAAGCCCACAACTTTTCTAAATTTAAAATACATCACATAGGGAAATCTCACTTGGTCTAAGGAGCTCAAGAGAGTCCACATAGAGTACTTTCTAACTAAAATCTGAAAAATAAATAACCATTGCTTAGCTAAAGTGGAGAGAATGCATTTAAGATTTTGGTGAAAATATGAAAAACAAAGAAAACTAGGTGGGAGGAAATGGTTTGTTTGAGGCTAACCGGAGAGCAACAGATAGCAGGTGGGAGAAAAGCAGGAGCTGAGGCTGCAGGAAGAGGGCAGGACCAGGAGTAGAGGATGTTTTTCTCTTCGTTTTCTCCAGCTGGAAAGGGTTTTCACTAATTCATCAAAGCACATCCATCCTCATCAAAGCTTTCCCTCCATAGGAGAGAGAGAGAGGAGAGCGATCTGGATGGGCTTTCACACCTTTTCTGCCATACCTCTTGTTGCTCCCCCCCGTCTAGTTCCATAGAAATTGTCCCACAGTTTTGTGCATGCATGAGCTCCTTGGTGAGGTCCAGTGAAAGCCTGTAGTTAGGTGCGACCTTCCCATACATCTCTGTCCCAAGGGTTTCTATGGAGAAAACCTGCAAGTGGTTGAGAATTTTTTTTTAATATCTTCAGCCACCATGCCCACACTCATCCTTCACTAATTTGTTACCAGATAAGCAAATGCTAGCTTAACCTCTCTCTATTGTAGGCTTTTATCTTTCTTTAGATTTCAGGTTCGTCGTTATTCCTGTGTTCTCAACTCTCTGACAGGTTCAAAAACAGTTGTACATGTGTAACGTGTCCAGTTATTTTTTTGTCATTGTGAGAGTGAGCATAATGCTCTTTATCTGGATTTGTGCATCTATGGCAAAAACTGGAAGTCCCTGCAACTAGCATTCAAATGCTTTGGCAAGAAATAATGAGGAGAGCAAGAGAGTGAGAGAGAATGAGAAAGTGAGAGTGCAAAGGAGCGGGAGTGTACCTATGGGAAAAGATTAATCTTTAGTGAATCTAGGTGAGGTGTGTACAGGTCTTCATAGTACCTTCATTTCCACTTCTCTGTGTTGACCCATAGGGAGAGTTCAATTAATCACCTTAATTGTAACCAAGAAGTAATTTGTTGAGTGATAGTATTATATTTTTATTGTTAGTTCCAACCCAAATAGGTGATTTATTTTTCCATTCTTTGCTTGACATTGTTCCCCTAAGATACTAATCCTGCTAATTATATTTTAAGAATCCAGTTTACTAATTATCATGTCTACTTCTTTCTCAGTAATGTTTTAAATAGAATAGAAATTGCCTAAATTCAACATTGAGGAGTCAGCTAATCGAAAGACAATTAGATTTGGAATTTGTGTTGGTTTGAAACTATTGTGTACCCAGAAAAGCTATGTTCTTTAACCCTGATTCAATATTGCTGGGTGGGATCGTTTTTTATTGTTTCCATGGAGATGTGAACCATCCAATTGTGGTGACTTTTGATTAGATGGTTCTTGTGGAGATGTGTCTCCACCCATTCAAGATGAGGTTACTTACTGGAGCCCATTAAGAGGGAACCGTTTTGGAAAGAGCAAACAGGCTCACACAGCCAGAGACCTTTGAAGATGCAGAAAAGGAAATACCCCCAGGGAAGCCATTTAGTGAAGCTGGAAGAGAAAGCTAGCAGGTGACAACATGTACCTTCTTAGCTGCCAGCAGTCTTCTAGACCCAGCGTCCTTTCTTGAGTCAAGGTACCTTTTTCTGCATGTCTTAGTTTGGATATTTTATAGCCTTAGAACTGTGAACTTGCAACTTAATAAATTCCCCTCTTAAAAGACATTCCATTTCTGGAAGATTGCATTTCAGCAGCTTTAATAAACCAATACAGAATTAGGAAAGCATAGTCATAAATGCAGGCTTAATTACTTAATACATATCTATGGATATCCTACATGTTGTGTTACTCGTGCCAGAGTAGCATTAGTTCTGCTACCTGTTGGTTCTTTAAACTTGTTCAAATATATATTGCCCTAGCCTTGGCTTTGTAATCTGCAAAGTATAGATAACATTATCTATCTCACTTGTGAGGGTTAAATCCACTGGTATATGAAAAACTACTTTGTGAATCATAAACAAATTACAAAAAGCATATATTTTAATTCTGTTCTAGCCGTTTATTTTTTTCCACTTGTTACAATTATTATTATTTTTTACTTTTTCCTCTGAATTTTTGTATCAACCTTGGCCTCTGTTTCTTTATTTTATTATGACTGCTTACAATTTCATAGGCATTTACAACTTCATGTTAATCAAAACCATGAATTTCAGCAAAGGCAACAATCCCTGTGACCTTTTTTCCTTTGATCCTGGCATCTAAAAGCTTTTTATATATTCTAATTCTCTTCCATTTTAATAGCTGTGTGAAGCAATACTATTTATTTTGACTAATAAGATCATTGAAGGTGACCTGAATTTCTGCAGGGATGCTCAGTTTATAAAACACATTCCTATGTGTATGTATTCATTTGCCTCCATTCCATCAGGTGGAGGTGGGAGGGGATGGATATGATGCTAAGAGGAACTGACATCTCAATTATTGTGATCATGCATGCACCATCAAATGCAAGGCACTAAATTTACTATTCCAGCTCTTAGGTTTTCTTATTATTTCACTTTATTTTATATAAATATTAAATAATAGATTTTACAAAAGGAAATGTTTTTTCATTGTTTTTGTATTTTTAATGAACTCTGATAATTCAAACACCTAAAATAGTGGGATATCTCTTGTTCAGGCATAAAATTAGATGCAATTCGAAGGATGTGTGTGGATCTGTGGGTCCAGGTATTATGTTTATAAAGTTTTGAGTTGCAAGGTGACATTTCTTTCCAGATATGTGCCCTGCACATAGGGTGCTCTATCCTTGTAACTTGTTTGTGTTATGTAAATAACTCATGACTTAAACAGTGAAGTTATTTGTAGGTGTGGAAAATTGATATTTGACAACATTTTATTCTGCTCAGTCAAGCTGATTCTTTATAAAGAATCCAAATGTTATTAACATTTATAAAGGACTACTGAATGGAATATTCAAAATGTACATGTATGACACATGCACCTATTTTAACATCCTCAATATAAAATGCCTCTTCTGCCTACCATCATCTAAAGAATCCACTGTCATCATACCCATCACCACAATCACCAAAAAACTCTCTTCTTTTTACTTGAGTTCCATGACTCAAGGATTTGTACTTTCTAGGCACTCAATATATATTGAATTATTTGAAGACATTCCATATTCATCTATCCTACCAGTAGTTCTTTAACTACTTCTACCTGTTCTTGTAGACATCTTGTTTAGGAATAGTAGAAGAATTTATTCACTGTTTCATCTTGATATTCAAGGGAGGCAGATCATAATAGCTTGACATTCCTATGCATGAACTTCTAGTGAATTCTATTTCATCTATCAAGGTTGGAGCCTGATGAGTCTGTTTTTCCTCCAGTTTGTAAGGAGGAAATCCAGCTAACTAACTTTCCACATAGTTGTTCAAACACAGAGTCCTAGAGGAGTAAATCATGGATGGCAGTTTATTTTGAGCAAATTGTGTTGATTCTATTCTTATTCAAAAAAGTATCATTATCCTGAGCAAGGATAGCAAATATGTACATGTGGTGAGTATTCTCTTTGTTCGAAACACAGCATTAATCAAAATTCAGTGCTAAAATGAAGGCAAATTATTGTTCATATTCTATTGCCATTTTCTGTTTTGTTTTTAACTTCAAAAATTGCAACCCATATACATATAAGTGTGCATATATCTATGCCATTTATCACCCACTCCATATGGGTAAAAGGACAGAAAATTGATGAAACATGCCTGAATGCTTGTAGTATAAAGATATATTTCAGTTCCAACTATAAAAATATAATCCAATTAGAATGTTTGTCATGCATCTATGACTATTTTTTCTTGCAAGTATAATGGAATTGCATGGACAATTTAATTTCTTTCTTTTTAAATGTAAACCTGGATGGATCCTTTCAATAACTTCACAATAGATATAACCAAAGACCAGCTCTACAGGAGACCAACTTCAGTGCATAAATGTATTTTTTTCATAAATGTATTTTAATCATATTATTGATTTAACTTATGAAAATTATTGATGCAGTTTTCACAGCCATGGTCTTTTTTTTCCTACACATGTGGGCTAAAATTGTGATTTCTTAAAAGGTCATTATGAAATATTCTACAAACATAAGCACAAAATTTTAAAGGCAAACTATAATGATCCTAACTTCATGATGAAGTTTATTGTTTGCAGAGCAGCAGAATTCATTCTAACATCAATTTTATCATCAGAAAATAAATATGGTGAAAAAAAAATCAGAACAGTGAAAGCAAAGGTAGTGGTGAATCTAAAGGAATAATATGGCAAATTCTTCTATTGAAAGACAATTCCTGGGACTTCCGGAAAGATGGCCAAATAGAGAAGCTTGAGATTAACCCTACTCCATGGAAAAGTTAGAGAAGGGACAGGAGGGCGACTGATGTGGTGATTCTGGAGTGTGGCTGACCTGGGAGAGCCTTCTGTACAACTAGCGGAGGCCTTAGTTGCTGAGGCCGAGGAACTCAGAGGCAGAAACCTGGAGCCTGGAGTGATGGTGCAGAGCCCAAGGAACTGCACAGATGAGCGCCAGGGACTAGGAGGTAAGCCAGGCCACATTCCTTGGGCACACTACCCTCACCAGTGCAGCCCCGTGACCGGTGACCCACCCCCCACACACCCAAACTCCTTCACCCACTCCCATTTCCCATGCTTCAGGCACCCCCACCCCATCAGCCCCCAGTGCACATACCTGATGCACACCTCCACCCCAAGTGCAGCCCAACCCACCTCTAGTGCACCACTCCCGAGCACTATCTCTCCCTCTCTGTTCCCTGCAGGCTGTTGCCAGTGCATAAAAGCTATGGGTGCTAACCTCCATACCCAGGCTACCACTTCCCCCCTGCCCACAGTGTCGTACTGCCTCAACCCACCACCCCTGAGCTTGGCACATCAGTTTATGGCACTCTTAGGCCCATGCATGTGCACGGGCCCCCAGTCACATCATTCATCTTGGGGAACTTCCCTCTACAGCAGTCCTAGAACTGCCCTCAACCACACTTCCCAGATCTGGGAAAGTGCTGACATGCGCAGCCAGGTCACATCTGCCCCCAATCCATGAAAGCATGATGCTGACCTGCTCCCACAGCTCTACACATGAGCACAAAGGGCCCCATGCCTTAAACCAGCACACACCAGGGTTATATGCCCCCCCATACAGCTGCATCATCCCTGGCCACTGGGAACCAACATTCACAAGCAGCAGTGTAACATCCCTAACCTGTGCCTATACCTGCCCTGAAACAAATCACCTCACTGAGTGTCCCACCCCGTACCCTGCCCCCTGCTGTACAACCTTCCCTGAGACACAAGGCCTTAGACTACTGAGAGAAATCAACTCCCAAAGTAAATCAATTAAGATATTTACATGCCATGAAGACATAAGAAGATCGCTAAGCATTTCACAATGCAGACAGATATAGCCCTGCTTAATGACCAAATTAAAACACCAGGGAAGACATAGACATTGGAACAACTAATCAAAGATGTTCATATAACTCTACTTAATAAAATAACTGGGATAGCAAATTACACAAAGGCAACCAAGAGGATAGTAGAAGAGCATAAAGAGGAATTTGAAAGAATAAATAGAAAAATAGTGGATATCACAGAGATTAAAGACTCTGTTGTCCAAATAAAAAACATACTAGAGGCACACAGAACCAGATTTAAAGAGACAGAAGAAAGAATAAGTGACATAGAGGACAGGATAATTGATTTTGAAGACTCAAAACAGCAAATTGTGAAAAAGATGGAAAAATTTGAATTGGATCTCAGGGAAATGATAGGCAAAACAAAGCAGGCAAATATAAGAATCATTGATGTCCCAGAAGAAGAAGAGAGGAGTAAAGGGCTAGGAAGAATAGTTGAGGATATAATGGGGGAAATCTTCTCAAGTCTCATAAAGGACATAAATATGCAAGTCAAAGAAGCCCAACAAACCCCAAACAGAATACATCCAAATAGACCTTCCCCAAGACGTATACTAATCAGTCTATCAAATGTTGAGGAGAAGCAGAAAATCCTGAAATTGGAGAGATAAAAACAATCTACTACATACAAAGGAAACCAAATAAGACTGAGTTCAGACTGCTCAACTAGCACCCTGGAGGTGAGAAGGCAGTGGCATGATATATTCAAGATACTGAAAGAGAAAGACTTCCAGCCAAGAATTCTGTACCCAACCAAATTGTCCTTCAAAGCTGAGGGAGAGATTAAAGTTTTCCCAGACAAAAATTCCTGAAAGAATTTGTCAATAAGAGTCCAGCCCTACGAACAATATTAAAAGGAGTTCTGCCAGTTGGAAAAAAAAAAGAAATATAGGAGATGGAGGTCTGGGGAATGGCAGAGAATTGAAGAGTACCACTGTAATGGTCAGGTTCATGTGTCAACTTGGCAAAGTGGTGGTACCTGTTTGTCTGGTTGGGCAAGTGCTGGCCTGTCTGTTGCAATGAGGATATTTCATAGAATTAAATTCTTGATCACATCAGCTACATCCACAGCTGATTCCATTTGTAATCAGCCAAGGGGAGTGTCTTCTGCAATAGTGATGTTCAATCTAATCACTGGAAGCCTTTTAAGGAGGATTCAGAAGAGACAGGCTCACTTCCTGCTTCAGCTGGTGAGACTCTCTTGCGGAGTTCATCCAGACCCTCCATTGGAATCATCAGCTTCATAGCCTGCCCTGTGGATTTTGGACTCTGTGTTCTGTGGTCATGTGAGACACTTTTATAAATTTTATATTTGCGAGTGTTCCCTGTTGATTCTGTTTCTCTAGAGAACCCTAACTAAAACAACCACTAAGGGAATTTAAAGAATACAAAGAGAAAGAGGGAAAAGAAGATATAGATCTGAAAAATAAAATAAAAAAGATAAGATGGAGGATTCAAGAAATGCCTTTTCAGCAATAACTTTGAATGTCAAAGGACTAAATTTTACCAGTTAAAACATGCAGTTTGGGGCCATGGTGGCTCAGCAGGCAGAGTTCTTTCCTGCCATACCAGAGACCCAGGTTTGATTCCCAGTATCTGCCTGTGCTGATTTGAAAAGGTGTATGGACCCTAGAAAAGCCATGTTTTAATCATAATTCCATTTTGTAAAGGCAGAATAATCCCTGTTCAAAACTGTATGTTTGGAACTCTAATCAGATCATCTCCCCGGAGATGTGATTTAATCAAGAGTGGTTTTTAAGCTAGATTAGGTGATGGCACGTCTCCACCCATTTGGGTGTTTCTTTATAAGTTTCTGGAGTCCTATAAAAGAGGAAACATTTTGTAGAATGAAGGAGATTCAGAGAACAGAGCAGAATGACATAGTCATGAGAAGCAGAGTCAACCAGCCAGCAACTTTTGGAGATGAGGAAGGAAAATGCCTCCCAGAGAGCTTCAAGAAACAGGAAGCCAGGAGAAGAAGCTAGCAGATGGTGCCATGTTCACCATGATCCCTTCTAGATGAGAGAGAAACTCTGACTGTGTTCACCATGTGCCTTTCCACTTGAGAGAGAAACCCTGAACTTCATCGGCCTTCTTGAACCAAGGTATCTTTCCCAGGATGACTTATATTGGACATTTCTATAGACTTGTTTTAATTAGAATATTTTCTCGATCTTGGAACTGTAAACTAGCAACTTTTTAAATTCACCTTTTAAAAAGCCGTTCTGTTTCTGGTATATTGCATTCTGGTAGCTAGCAAACTAGAACACTCCCCATGTGAAAAAAAAGATACAGATTGGAAGAATGGATTAAGAAACATAATCCAGGTATATGCTAATTACATTTTAGACATAAGGATACAAATAGATTAAAAGTAAAAGGATGAAGAAGATTTTCCATGCAAGTCATAACCAAAAGAAAGCAGGAGTAGCTATACTAATACCAGACAAAATAGACTTTAAAGGTAAAGACATGATAAGAGACAAAGAAGGACACTATATGCTAATTAGTGTCAATTCACTGAGAAGATATAACTGAAAGGGGAGCAACAACAATAGTAGGAGACTTCAAGACACCACTCTTTTCTATAGATAGAACAACCAAACAGAAGAACAACAAGGAAATAGAGAAGTTAAGTAACTTGATAAATGAATTAGACCTAACAGACATATATAAATCATTGCACCTCAAAGCACAAGGATATACATTCTTCTCTAGTGCCCATGGAATATTCTCCAGGATAGAGTACATGCTAGGGCACAAAACAGGCCTTTATAAATTTTAAATTTTGAAATTATTCAAATAACTTTCTCTGATCACAATGGCATGAAGCTGGATTTCAATAACCACCAAAGAATGAGAACAGTCACAATTATATAGAGAATAAATAACATACTCTTAAACACCTAGTGGGTAAAAGAAGAAATTGCTAGAGAAATCAGAAGCTATCTGGAGATGAACAAAAATGAGAATATAACTTATCAGAACTTATGGGATGTGGCAAAGGCTGTGCTGAGGGGGAAATTTATTGCCCTAAAGGCCTATATTATAAAACAAGAAAGAGCAAAAAAATGAGGACATAACAGCACACCTGGAGGAACTTGAGAAAGAACAACAAACTAATCCCAAAGCAAATACAAGAAGAGAAATAACAAAGATTAAAGCAGAGAGAGAAATGAATGGGAGAGCAAAAGAACAATAGATAGAATCAGTAAAACAAAAAGTTGGTTCTTTGAGAAAATAAAAAAATTTGATGGGCCACTAGCAAGACTGAACAAAAGAAAAAAAAAAAAGAAAGAAAGAGAATAGAGATTGCAAATAAACAAAATCAGAAATGAGAATGGGTGTGTTACCACAGACCCTGAAGAAATGACAGTAATCATAAGAGGATACTATAAACAACTATATGCCAACAAACTAGACAACTCAGATGAAATGGACAAATTCCTGGAGGCACACAAACCAGCTACACTGACTCAGAAATAAATAGAATATCTCAACAAACCAATCACAAGTGAAGAGATTCAATCAGTCATCAAAAATCTTCCAACAAAGATAAACCTAGGGCCAGATGGTTTCACAGGGAAATTTTATCAAACATTCTAAAAAGAACTAACATCAATCCTGCTCAAACTTTTTCAAAAAATTGAGGAAAAAGGAACTCTACCTAAGTTATTTTATGAAGTTAATATTGTAATACCAAAGTTGGGTAAAGATGCTATAAGAAAGAAAACTACAGGCCAATCTCACTAATGAGCACAGATGTAAAAATTCTCAATAAAATATTAACAAATCGAATCCAACAACACATTAAAAGAATTATACACCATGACCAAGTGGGGTTTATACCAAGAATGCAAGGATGGTTCAATGCAAGAAAATCAATTAATGTAATACAACCCATTAACAAATCAAAAGGGAAAAATCACATGATCATCTCAATTGATGCAGAAAAAGCATTTGACAAAATTCAGCATCCTTTTCTCATAAAATCATGCCAAAAGATAGGAATCAAAGATGACTACCTCAATATGATAAAGGAAACATATGAAAAACTGATAGCCAGCATCATACTCAATGGAAAGAGACTGAAAGTTTCCCCCCTAAGATCAGGAACAAGATTATTGTCACCTCAATTATTCAACATTGTGCTAGAAGTTCTAGCTAGAGCAATCAGGCAGGATAAAGAAATAAAAGGCATCCAAATTGGAAAGGAAGAAGTAAAACCCTCATTATTTGCAGAAGATCCTGAGAAATATACAGCTAAGTTTCTTGAGCTGATAAATGAATTCAACAAGATGGTGGGATGTAAAATTAATGTGCAAAAACAACAACATTTCTATATACAACAAAAACCTAGCTGAGAAGTCAGTTAAGGAAAAAATTCCATTCAAAACAGCAACTAAAAGTATCAAGTACTTAGGAATGAACCTAACTAGGGGTGTAGAGGACTTGCAAACAGAAAACTACACATAACAATGCTAAAATAAATTGAAGTAGATCTAAATAGGTGGAAAGATATTCCCTGATCATGGATAGGAAGGCTAAATATAGTTAAGATGTGGACTCTCCAAAAACTGATCTACTAATTCACCACAGTATCAATCAAAATTCCAACAACCTACTTTGAAAATTTGGGAAAGCTAACTACTAAATTCATTTGGAAGGGAGAGAGACCCCAAATAGCTAAAAGCATCCTAAAAGAAGAATGAAGTAGGAGGATTAACGCTCCCTGACTTTAAAACCTATTTAAAAAGCCACAGCATGGTACTAGCACAAAGACAGAAGCATTGACCAATGGAACTGAATCAAGAGTGCAGAAATAGGCCACCGAATCTATGGTTGACTGATTTTTGACAAGGCCCCCAAATCCTCTGCACTGGGACAAAATAGTCTTTTCAATAATTGGGCATGGAAGAACTGGATATCAATAGCCAAAAGAATGAAAGAGGACCCCTATCTTATACTCTACAAGAAAATTAGCTCAAAGTGTATCAAACACCTAAATATAAGGACTAGCACCATAAAGCCTCTGGAAGAAAATATAGGGAACATCTTCAAGACCTAGTAATAGGAGTTAGCTTCCTAAACTTTACACCCAAAGCATAAGCACAAACATGAAAAAATAGATAAATAGAAACTCCTCAAAATCAAATGCTTCCATGCTTCAAAAGACTTTATCAAACAGGTGAAGAGGAAGCCTACTCAATGGGAGAGAATATTTAGAAATCACATATCAGACAAAGGTTTGATTTCCTGTAAATACAAAGAAATCATGCAACTCAACAACAAAAGAAAAAACAACCCAATTATAAAATGGGCAAAAGATATGAATAGGCATTTTTCTGAAGAACAAATACAGATGGCTCAAAAGCACATGAAGAGATGCTCATTTTCATTGACTATAAGGGAAATGCAGATCAAGACTACAATGAGATACCAATTCACACCTATAAGAATGGCTGTTATGAAGTCAGATTACTTGTTTTTGTAGTAAAACCACATTTGAAGGGCAGTAGCAAGTCCACATTAAAACACTAAACAAACCAAAGCCTAAATTTGGGGTTAGTTCTAGTACAGTACCACGATATATAGATTTTACAGAGATATAACAATAACTCACATATGAACATCTGAAAATAGCTAATAGTTATTTCATTGGTCCTAGGAAACAATTCAAACAGCTACCTGCAGACTAACTGAAACTTAAATAGCTCAGACATTAAGCCTATTCCAAATAATATGTTCTTTATTAGAATATTTTCATTCTTGGTATTTTTCACTAGAAGTTCAACTTAAGAAATCACATATGAGAGTTAAAATGAAAACATAAGGGTATGTTTGTTTGTAGCATTTGGCACAACTAGTGCTTGTTTTAGTATTGTATTAATATACATTATAGGTTTATATACATTTCCTGTGCATTGGAGGAATGAACTGCTCTAACTCCTAGAGACAGTAAAAAATAAGATATATATACATTGTAACAATATCATTGTATGAAGAGCAGTTGACAGTAAAGAATCATTCCCGAAACTTGTGGAATAATCATTTCTTGAAATTCTGATAACATCTTTACCTAATAAGGATTTTCAGATAATTCAGTAGTTACTAGAATCAGACCTATGGGATACAGGTGCCTAAAAATCCCTGTACTTAAAATTATTGGATTTAAGAGGCTGCTCTTTTTTCTTTTTTTCTTTTTTTTTTTTTTCATTTTTTGATAGCTTTTCCTCATAGGGATTCTTATTTCTTCCACAGTGGAAACCACTTGTTTAACAATTATGTTTATAAAATATGTAAAGAAAAAAGATCAAAAAAGTATAAAATGCTTATTTTGGTATTGTGAGTAGATTTGAATGCAGAAATAACCTTGAAAATTGTTGGGTTGCCCCAGACCATACCCTGTAGAGTGAGTTGCTACAATAGGGCATCATGGGAACACAGGTTCAGTGCATAGTAGAGGCATTCAGCAAATGATCACTTTATTCCATGCACTGTGTAAAGAGTCCAGAAAGGGCAAATAATCTCTCTACCACTTACATAGCACAAAGAGAGCAAATGAGTGGGGAAAGTAGCCCCATCATGGTCAGTCTCTGCTCCAGGCTGGGATTGATAGATGGCAACTTCACCCCAGAAAAGAGAGAAATCTATACTGTCTATACTGAGGGGGGAAAGGTCTAACCAGACTTTTTCATTAGACCTAACATCTTCCCAAGGTTGTGGAATGGAACAGAGTAAAAAGGAGTTGGGGATAGCAGAAGGCCAATGCGGAGGATGACTGTTCAGTGTGTGTTTGTGACTTCCCCAGGGAAGGAGTGAGGTCTGGGTGGTGGCCGCATAACAGGTATCCAATTTCCCTGACAGCACCTTGATAAACACTGTGTTAGAGCACTACTGTAACCACTGGGTTACAGGAGAACTGAAGTCTGTGTCTGGGATAGTCAAAGGCAGGTGAGAGTGCTAACCTATGACATGGTGGCATGCAGCCTAGACAGCTAGACTCAGAAGTCCACTTTCTGCAAATAAAATTCATGAGACAAATAACTTAGTGCGTGTGAAGGACTTACAACAGGCACAATAAGTGTTATCTGTTAGAAAAGGCGTGTATATCATAGTAATAAAAAGCACAGAGTGAAGACTGCATTGGATCAATTCCTTGCTCCACCACTTTGCAAACTTGAATACATAATTTAATATCTCTGTACCTCACCTTCCTCATTTATAGCACTGAGATGTTAGTAATAGCAACTCAAGGAATTATTGTGATAATTAATTAATAAACATAAACTGTGCCTTGCACAGATTAAGAACTATATGTTTTTGACTATTGTTATTTTCCTTTTCTAGCGACAGATGAATCTTATCAACAAATTCACTTTCATTCATTTAACAAATATTAATTAATTCATCTAAGTTTAAGGTACTGCACCAAATAATAATTTATTTATTTGTTCATTTATTTATTTATTTGCAAACTGCACCAAACAGTTTTGAGAAATAAAAAAGGGAATAATGTGATTTTTGCGATGAAAATGTTTATTGTTTAAGATATTTGCATATATGCTAGTACTGCATGAAAGAAAGCGAAAGAGAGCTAAGGTACTAAGCTCTCAAGAAAGGAAATAAAAAGCATTATTTTTAGGTATAGCTGGAAAAAGTCATCCTGAGCAGTACCTAAAAAGTTATCAGAATTGAGACCAAGAGATGGCTTTTAATTTAGGATAACCAAAATCTTATTTTTTATGGATTAACCCACAAAATCAATTCCAAATTCAAGTCATTTACTACTCTGCTTTCTACTTATGTGCTTTTCATTTTTTAACATTTCTTGTGAGGTCAAGCTCTTTCATCTTTTATTTGAAGCGTGACAAGCTAAATTGGTGACTCAACTCTAACTTAGCTTGCTGAATGGAAAAGGCAACTTGAAAGTAACTCTGGCAGGAATGCAGCTTGTTCAATGCCTGGAAACTTTTTGCAGCATGGTCTCTTTTACAATGGTTCAATGTCCACCACATTTAAGAACCTTTCTGAAGTCACTCAATTCTATTCTTAATTTTTAATTAAAGGAGGGGAAGAGGTATGGGGAAGTGTCCTTGAAAGTATGCTTTCTTCCCCTACTCCCTTCCCAAATATGGACAGAAAAGGAATTATACTATCTGTAAAGTTCTATCTCATGGTGCCTAAGAGGAAAAGAGAAGACATCGAGGGGTCAACTAATTAGGGGATACGGGAGAAAAGGTAGTGCTAGTCATGTGTCTTTACAATACCCCCAGTTTGTGCATTTTTGCCTATTTTATCCATATGCAAGGGCTTGCAAAAAGCCCTTGTTTTGGTGGCTGCTTTTTTTTTTTTAATAATTCATGAGATTCCCATTGATTAGTTCTAATAGATTTCCTCCTAAAGTAAAAATCATCTACCAATTTTTTTTTTTTTTTGGCATGGGCAGGCACCAGGAATGGAACCAGGGTCTCCAGCACTGCAGGTGAGAACTCTGCCTGGTGAGCCACTGTGGCCCACCTATCTATCAATTTTGATTGTTTAATGAAGAATATTTTGTAGCTGATACCAGTTCTATACATATATATATATAATTTTTTTCTCTCCTAACTCCACATCCCCCGTCACCTTACACTTATTTGAATTGTGTAAACTGATGATGATGATTAGAGCTAGTGTGCTGTAGAAAAATCATTCTCCATAGCTACTTCTTTCATCTGATCTTTCACAGTAAACATAGGTTGTATGTTTATGTATCTATATAGTTATAGGCCTACGGGATCAGGCTGCATTGGCTTCATTTCCTGCTATCCAGTTTCCTCATGTTGTTCTCCAAGGTATTAAGTTCAGTAGCAAATGTCCAGCTTACACTTTCATTTAGGCAGTTTTACTGGGGCAAGCACTACAGAAGTGGAGGTAGCCTGAAGATTGATGGCAGGTGTCTAGCATTGCTTCTACTGAGGAATGGCTACATGAAGTGTGGGGTCCAGGACAAATGAAAATGCAAGACCCTTTGTTCATAAATCACTGAGAATTTCAAAACGGGAACAGTATAGAGTATTCAACCAAGCACAGGGTCTTGCATGAGATAGTGTAGGTCAGATGCTCATGGAGCTCTCCCTGCCTCTGACCTCCCCATCACTGGACCCTTGGCTGGTAAGCATCCCCTGTGTGGCCATTCCTGGGAACAAGAAGTCTGCATGGTTGGTATGGGTTATCTTTCTCTAAACCCACACTTTCCCCTCAGTCTGTAGGCTGTGGCCTTACTTCAGTCCTCTCATCACTTTCCCAATCAAGAGCCCAGTACTGTGCCACTCTTCCGGGTGGAGAACTCTACCTCCATGGGACCATACACTCCTCATCAGTTTTGCTCCCTCTTCTTCCTCCTCATCCTCCTCTTCCTGTCCAAATGGCCATTTACGTTCACCCCTCTGCCCTCCACACACATGAAAAAAAGTCTTAATAATGACCCAGTAACCCAACTGGAAAGCTGTCTCCCCTATCTCAACGGTAGGAAGAAGTCTTTATAAACTCCATAGCAGGTCTATGCTCTAGAGTAGCTGTAGCTACTCTACTTGGTTCTTCATTTATAAAGTCACCCCCCTTCTTCTTCATAACTGACTGAAAGACTTCTCATGAGGCACCCCTCCTTATAACTGCCCCCCATAGGACTTTTATATCAGAAACATTGAACATTCAAATATTGCTGCTTGTGGAATTAGCAATAATTTTACCCCTTTGGGATTTATAGAAATTGGTAATGTTTTAACAGTTTTATAATGTAAATTTTAGAAATTTACATTATAGTTAAATTAGAAAAAAAAGGAAAAGATTAGGGGAAAAAAGGACATACAGTATTAGCTACCCCACTGCATATTTATTTTTCTATTGTCTCTGAGGACTGGGTTTTTGGGTTTGTTTTTATTTAAATTATCAATTGAGGTTTTTAATGTTTTCTATTTCAATAAGCCAAACAATGAAAAAATGAGAAATGACTAAGAAGTGTACTATCAAAAGTAAATACTGTCAATGGCCAAGATAAATAATGTCCAAAAGTGTAGCAGAAATTCTCAATTCAACTATACAGAGGGAGATTTCATTTGGCTTCTGGAGAATGGTGGGTTCCCTTCCAAGCCTGCCGTGAATAATATGATGTGAAATTTTAGCTATTGCTTATCTATTAAACTTCTTTCAATTCAGTTTCCCTTTATTAACCCAATTCCCTGGTGTTTAAGGCTCATCTGAGTGTTTTCTCTGCATATGTGTGACCGTTTATCTGTCTAGCATGATTTTGAGTTAGTCCATTTGATTGGTATCACATACCTGGTAGGAGCATCACCTTTGGCAGGCAAGATGCCCACAGGTGATGTGGGAAGAGGCTAAAAAAGGCATTTTCTGGAAAAGACAAGACTCAGCAGGGGATGATCTAGCCAGGTGTAGCTAGAGTTGGCATATTATATGGGAATAATTATATTTGTCTTATGATTTCAGAATAGCTCTGTGATTCAAGCATAGGAGTTTCTTAGTGCCACAGGAAACAAAATGCAACTGAATTACACTCTCCTATAATCCCCTACTCAATCTCATTCTGAACAGGCAGTTATCACTGTCTTCCTTGTTCTGTATAAATATGTCTGGGCAGCACCACACCTGCTAACCTCTATGCACTTGGAGATCAGGGCTCGCCTGATTTGTTTCTGTATCCTTAGTAATGCCTATCCCACTGGCTTGTACATCTTCCACAAACTTGGTATTTATTTAACAAATGGATGCGAAACCACCAAATAATGATTTTAGATGAATAGAGTGATAAGATTCCGATTATCTAGACCTGAACTGGATAATTGCCCTCTTCACATTACATGCCCGTTAATTGGCCATGGATACCCGCATTTAGTGCTAATGGCAGTGAGAAGCCTTTTGGGGTTACATCTGAACTCAGTTGGAAAGAATTCTGTGATGGAACAGTAATGTCTACCATAAGCACAGAATAGAAAGAACGCCACAACCCCTGCCAAAAAGTGAACGCAAGGGCTGTGCTCACCCCCTCATGAGGTTTCAGAGACTTATGTCTTCTTATTTTTATTTTCACTTTTAAATTTAATTTTATTATTCTAAATTTAAATTATAAGCATTGCTTATAAAATTGTGATATGAGCTTAGGTTATCAGCCACTGGTCATAGACTCTTCTAAATCACCATGTCTCTTCTCACAGTATGCTGACTCTAGGTCTCTCTTTGAGATTGCCTTGCTTTCTGTCCCACAGGAACTTTGGTCCTTGGAGGATTAAAAACAGCCTCTAGGGAATATACACGGTTGAGTTTTTGGCAGGTTATGAACCGGCTCACAGTATTAGATGGAGAGTGACTGTAATTCAATGGGCACATTCCAGAGAAAATTTAAGCAGGACTGAGAATTCAAAAAATTGCTCATCACCTCTGTAGCAGAGAAAAAGGTATAAGAAAGCAAAGTGGTAAAGGAAATATCCCTCAGAGATTTGCTGACGGACGGCTGACATGAACTATCTGTAAAATATGCCGTAGACCAACCATCAGTCATTTCCAGCCAGTTCTCTTTGGTCCTTGATTCACTACCTAAAGATCCCTTCCCCTTGCCTACCACTCAGTCTCTGAGGCTTAGCCTTCCCAAGGCAATTTATTACCTAGATGGCGTGTACACAATACACAAGTCCAGAAGTCATTACTCATCACTTTTCTGGTCCTCCTTTCATTATTTCTTAAAAGTGTTTATTATTTCCGTCTCATTATTTCCAACAATCTCAGAGCATGGCCATTGGCATGCATTTTCAACACAAGGAAAGGAAGGTAACACTAAATAATGATTTTTTGAGAAATAGCTGTTGTTTAGAATTAACATTTTGACCATAACAGCAGGCAATCAGTGCATCTTTTTGATTTCTAGGCTAGAATATTGGATGCGCTGCAGTGGTATAGCATCTACAGTCCAAACAACCCTTAAATCTATCACCTCCTTTTAATCTTTTTAGATCAAGCCCTCATTACCTTTTGTTAGAAGTCTCTTAATTTTCTAATGGATCAAATGATCTAAAAGACACATTTAGAATAATATTCACATGCCTTACGTACCTTGTAAGTCCTTCCCTAATTCGTTCCCATAGGGTACCAACAAATTCCACTTTACCAAATGTTTATACTTTACCAAAGCTTTGAACTTTTTCATTTCTCTGCATCTATTTTACTTGCCAGTGTCCCTTCCTAGAATTTATCCTCCTATCATGTCTTTCTGGCAAATTACTACTAAGCCTTCCCAGGAAGCTCTACCTTGTTCAGTATTCTGGTTGCATGAAATTTATGCCTACTTGGATCAGACTGCATGCCATATGCAGCATTAGAGGTAAATGTTCCTTATTTGCTGCAAATTTGTAATGGGCATGGTGCTCATTGAGCTGCATCTCCAATCTACATAATTTAGAATTGTTTTCAGATGTTCTATTCTCCTTAAGACAAACAGATTTGGACTAAGTTCAAAACATTCATATTTTGTCACAGATCCATGCTAACAAAAACCAAATTGAAAAGAAGAAATTTCATTTTTAACTTTACCCTATATTAGGAACTTGGGGTCATTCTACTTGCTCAGCTCACCAATTCAGCAATTAAATCCTGGATATGTGAACAAAGTACAAATTGAGTCTTCCCAATAGACCAAATGAATAAAAACCTAAGGTCAAGGTCACAAGAATTGCTCAATAAATATAGCTAGCTGACCCTCACACACCTGTTTTTGCAACTTTGAATTTTATAGGTATATTAATTTGCCTGAAGGAACTGTGTTGGCTTAATGGGACATGATTGCTCCCTGCTGGTCACATAGAGTAATTAAATTTCTGTGATTAACTAGATTATGCAAAAGCTAAATCAGGTTTTTTTTCTGTGCTATTGTTGTAACTGATTTTTCTATTTAGAATGGTCATTGTGACTCAGCCTATTATTTCATGACTCAGCATGCATCATTAACCTAAGCAAACCAACACTGAATGGAAAGTAGTAGGACTTACTAGTATAAAGGAAACAATTTGGTATCAGAAATAGAGATTCAAGACTTAGCTCTACCATTTGTGGGCTATGTCACCTTTGATAGGTCACTTAACCTGTCAAGACTCACATTGCTCAAAAAGGTAATAAATGGAATAATAGCAATACCTTCTTCATAGGATTGGCATAACCATAAATGTAATAGGATATTTGCATGCTAACATAGAATCTAGCATTATGGTAAGCAATCAATGCATGTTCTTGAATACTACTTCTCTAGTTTATCCTTCTTCTGGTTGCCATATTTGTAAAATCAACTTCCTTTCTTGGCCTCTAATCTCTTATACTTCTCTATGTTCTAGTTTATAAAGATGTGATGTTCCAATGCAGAATTCATCTGTTATGTAAAGTGCAATATGTTTATGGTTAGTACTCTATTTATTCAACCTTATTTATATAAGAGGCAACCAACCATGCCAACACTAGATTTAGCACTTCATTGAGTCACTCATCATTATACTAATTTTAAAAAGTCCAAATACAGTTAATATTTAAAAAATATTATGATCTTAATGTTCAATTTAATTAGTTTTGAAAATTGTATATATCCATGAAACCACCATTAAAAAGAAAATATGGGACATTTCTGTTGGCCCAAGAAATTACTCATGACTTTTTCCAGTTGAAAAAAAGAAAATGAAATACTTCACAAATATATGCATCATTCTTATGCAGGGTCCAATCTCTGTGTAATTCCAATTTTATTTCATGCTGCCAATGTGGGCATACCCATTGCAATTCTAATTACCTCCCCCATATCCTGTAAAAATTATTTTAAAAAAAGAGAAGACAAAAAGAGATCTAAAAGTACTATTGAATCAATTTAAAGGCAGCAAAGTCTTGGTGAGCACTGCACCACCACCCCAGATTTCTTAGAGACAGAAACCCTTTCATTATAAGCTGTCTTTATATAATTATTGATATTTCATGAAACATTGACAGGAAATCTCTTAGAGAAATGGCAGTGCCCAAACAGGACATCATGAAGTACCAGATATCACATTTCAGAGTCTTGTTCTCAGCTCTATGGAGTTGGGTTTTCTTAGCGTACTCATATTTGATCAGTTCTTTATGGATAAATTCTTGCTAAGAAAATTTAAAAATAGTTATATATAAATCAGAAAATAATATATTAATCTACAATGAGTTATTTTACTTTTCATTTACCAGAATGCTTACATCCATTATCCAAGATATGCTATTCTAGTATCTCTCAAGTTTTATTTCCTTATAATGCTCTTACCCCCGCAAATGAGCCTTCTTAGACACCAGGCATTACATTTTAATACCGTAAATATACTGCATATGTTTATATTATTGTATGCATGTTTATTTTTTATACATAAAAATAACTTTTTTTTTCACACATACTACCCCTCCCTGAACCAGTTTTCACATCTTTCAGGGCAATATCATCCCCATGGAGAATGCCTGTCCTATTCCTTTTCTCCTACTACCTAGCATTCTGTGTTATGTATCAAGAAGTTGCTCAGCCAGTATGATGTGAATAATCTTGAAAGATATTTGTTAGCCATCATGATAAAGTCTTGTAAATTTCCTTTGACCCTTACAAAGTATCATACTTCAGTGATCTGTATGCTGGGGGACTGGAGAGCAAATTGATGAAGGAATGGCCCCAGAAGCTAGACTGCTTGGGTTCAAACCTTGACTTTGCCATGTCTCAGCTATGTATTTGTGAAGTACTTGTGCCTTATCTTTAAATTGTGATGGTAATTGTGAATTACTTTATGGGTTGGCTGTACCTGTAAATAATGTGTGAAAAGCACTGCAAAATCTGGGAGTTCCCAAGGCCACTCTCACTTCTGACACCAACTACTATTTCAGGAGTTCTCCAAGACTACTCTGAGGTTCAATAACTCACAGGAAGAACTCAACAAAGCTGTTATGCTCATGATCATAGTTTACTACAAGAAAAGGATAGAAATCAAAATCAGCAAGTAGAAGAGGCATGGGGTCCAGGAGATTTCCAACAACAGAGCTTCTAGTTGCCCTCTCCCAGCAGAATTTTGTGGACAGTAATTACTTCTATCAGCAAAGTAGTGTGACAGCATATACAGAGTATTGCCAACCAGGGAAACTCATCCTAGATTGGTGTTCCAGAATGCAATATACCAGAAATGGATTGGCTTTTACAAAATGGATGTATTAGGCTTCAAATTTACAGTTCTAAGGCCTTAATGTCTGAATTAAAGCATCAAAAAGATGATGCCTGGACTCTGAAGAAAAGTCGCGAACATCTGGAACATCTCTATCAACTGAGAAGGCATGTAGCTGGCAGCTGCTTGTCCTTGATCCCAGTTCATTGCCCTCAGCATCTGGGTTCAGTGGCTTTCTGTCTGTATTCTGTGGAACTCCTCTTAATGTTTCTTGGGCATTTCTCTCTCCAAGCGTCAGTGGGTTATCTTAGTTTCTCTGGGGCAAACTCTGAATTTCATCTCTTATCTTAGCATCTCCCAGGGAATTTTCTGTCTCCAAATGTCTGTGCTTTCTCCAAAATGTATCCTTCTCAAATGACTGCAGTAAGCAGATTAAGACCCATCTTGAATGCGCGGACTCACATCTCCATGAAAATGTCTTAATCACAATTCCCACCCAACAATGGGTCTGCCCCCACAACATTGGATTAAAAAACATGGTTTCTTGGGGGTACCTAACAGAGTCAAACCCTGGACACTTGGTATCCAGAGTTTTATTGGAGCTAACTAATGTAAGCACGATTTACTGACCAGCTTTTCCTCCATTGAGTTGATAGCATGTAACCCAAGGCCTCCCACCATAAGTCACATTATTTGCGTAGACTGTCCAGTATGGTTCAGATCCCATGCCATATATCACACTGTGAACACAGACTGTCTGGCATGACCCAAGAACCCCAAAGAAATCGAGGCAGTCAAAGCAGCCCTTTAGGTCATCTGAAGACTAATTCCTGGGAACTGAGGGCAAAGGGTCAAACATATCTTTGGGCAAGAGTAATCCTTTACTGCATAAGCACCTAGAGTAGTTGCCACACCTGTTAAAGGCATGAAAATTATCTATTATTATTGTTTTAGTGGTCATACTAGAATCTCTTTTGCCTGAAGACTACTGTAAAGATACTGAAAAATTCTTTTTTTTTTACTTGCCTTTCCTGGGTCATGCACTCTATGATTGTAACAGGCTCTGTTATAGTAGATACTTCATAGTGTAACAGATTATTACTCATGACCTTTGGTGAGACTCCACCCTAATTCTGCCTTCTTAGCTTACCCTTTGAATAAAACTAGGTATTCCCTTTTCAGGAACATGGTTATAGAAAACCCCTGGGGCTATTTTGACAGATAATTGATCTCATTCATTATGTATTACTACTTTCAACTTTAATGTAGTCTTATTTCCAGGTTCTTGGAGAACATCTCACTGTAACCTCCTATATTCTACAGAAGAAGCTATGTCAGGCATTTTAGCAGCCAATTAATTTTTTTTTTATTTTTTTTTTGCATGAGATAGCACTGATGAAAGTCAAAGTCAGCAGTAGTATGTAGTTCCTTTTTCCCAACCTGCAAAGGTACTCTCTGTCATAAAGCAAAAAGACACAATAAAAGGTTAGCCTCTTATTGCCCCATATCATTAACGTTGGTGCAGAATTACAATGTAATTTGCTTGTGGTTATAGAAATAGCTCCTTTAACCTTGGTGGCTCAATCAGAAAGAATTTGTTTTAGAGGTGGGCACTGCTTAACAGCATTTGCCATTTGCTCAGGCTGGACATTCATCCAGGGAGTGTGTGCCACCCTTCTCCCCCACCACCCCATCTCTAGTGCAGTGGTCTCTGCAGATATATTTTGTGGAGAATGGTGCAGAAAACATTTAGCAAAGTAACTTGCTCGTGTAGAGACAGTTTGCTAAGTGGTCAATACCCCTCAGAGGCTCTGCAGCTAGACGACTTGGATTCATCCTGAAACCAAACCACATGCCCCCCAGACAAGTTGCTTAACAGCTGTGCTAAAAAGGGGATGGTAGCTGGAGACCCAGGTTCAATTCCCGGTGCTTGTCCAGGCAAAAAAAAAAAAAGGAAAGAAAGAAAAAAAGGGGGATGGTAGTAATATCACTTCCTTCCTTTCAGTTCTATGAGAATGGATTTTTTTTTTAATGTTTTGTTCTGTGTCATATATCGTGCCTCCAAAAGTGCCTAGTGCAGAGAGTAACCACATAGTAAAGATTTTTGTGGTACGAATGAGGTTATGATAAGGAATCGCTGACATTATGCATGCAAAGCCCTTTAGACCAGAACCTGGTACCTATCCTATCAAGCACTCAGTAAATATTTATGTTGCCAATAATCAGCCAAAGCAAAAACAAAATAAGCTATTTTTGTTCAATAAAGGGTTGGGTGATGGTTTTACAGGAAATGTATTTGTTATATTAAGAGTTTGTATATTGTTATTTACTTATTCACCAAAATGTCTTGAGCAGTTATCATATGCCATGCATTATTTCAGGTCCTAGGGATTCAAAAGTTTAAAAAAAAAAAAGAAGCTAAAAACAAAGGAAATCCATAAGACTTTCTGCCCATCCTTGGATAGATCTGAATCCCCATGTGCCTATCAATGACCTATAGTTGATAGAGAAGAAAACTGTAGGGCGGACTGAAACAGGATATTGAGATCACTAGTTTTATTGTTCATGTTTTGCCATTTTTGAATCTATCAGATTTTCTAAAACTCTTGAGATACAAAAGCATTTTCACTGACACAAAAATTTATTCAGAGACTCCCTTCTTTATTGCCTATGTCTGCCTTAGAAAATTTCTCAACCAGGGGTTTCAGGTTATAGACATAATTGGCTATTAGTCACTTCGGTGCCATTGTTCATTGACATCCGTCTCAGCATCATCTCTCAGCCATCTGAAAAGCAAGGTCCTAGCTTCTGATTAATCTTTGGCTGGTCATTGAGGATATTGAAGCAGCTCCTCGTTAATTAGACCATTTTGTCTTTAACCTCATCCATTTTCTGGATGTAATAGTGATAGAGGTGCCAGCAATTCCAAGCAGAGTCCTGAAACCTTACTGATCAGTTCTGTGATTTGCTAAGGTACCATTGTTTAAATTGTTAAAGCCAAATTGTTGTGAGTGGTTATCAGTGGGCATTTTTTATCTCCAAGCAATTTTACACATTTATGAAACCTAAGGAACTCATTAAAAAAGTTTAAAAAATAGCCTCTAAAGTGCTTAGTAATGCAGATCAAATGTGCAAGCACATATGTGTGCACACAAACACAGACACACACACCCACATACAATGTGACAAAATAGAGAAATGTACAGTCATGTGGAAAGGAAGCCCACACAGTGATAAAAGGCATGTAGGTGCCTCATTCTACCAACTGCGTAAACACTGCAGGTATCAGCCTCTGTCTCAGTCTTCTAGTCTGTCAAATGGATACAATATTAATTCCTTCATCATAGGGTTCTTGTAAGAATTAAATTGCATTAAATAATATATTATACCATAAGATATCTTGTACAGTGTCTGGTGTATAATGTGTACTAATTAGTGCCAACAAATTATATACCTAATTTGCCATTTTTGTTACATAGATGTTACCACAAATAAAATTGAAAACTAAGATAATATAAAGCAATGTTAAAAAGTAAAATCTAGGGTGGGCCATGGTGGCTCAGCAGGCAGAGTTCTCGCCTGCCATGCCAGAGACTTGGGTTCGATTCCCGGTGTCTGCTTGTGCAAATAAATAATAAATACATAAATAAATACATAAAATCTAATGATAATTTGATCTAAAACAAGTAATTACCTCAGTTTTTAAAAGACTACATGAAAAAGACAGAATTCTGTGCTTCCACTGAACTTCTAGAGAGCGGTAGTCTAATGGTAGGGGTGATTAAACCAGGAGTCCAGGAAATACTAGAAGGCAGGAAAAATTTATGGAGTGACAGAGGCTTGACTTCCTCAGCATTTTCACAGAACCATCCCCCAAAACCTTATTCCATAAAGTGCTACCAAAAACAAAAAAACTGTGTTCAAATAACTTTGGAAAACACTGAATTCGAGCTCCTGCTTGGGGAATCATAATTCTTATTTTGGTATTGAAAGGCCTTCGAAACCATAAAAGAACAGCTTTAAGCCCTTTAACTTAGTTTTTTCTTTAAATCCTTTAACTTAGTTTTTTCTTAACTATCCACATAACTTGTGTTTTCAGATAAAACATATTTTGAGCCACGCTGAGATACAGTTTTCCAGAGTGGCTATTTAAATTGAGGGAAATGTCACCAAATATAGCTCAATAAAAGCATTATTCTCTCTTCTGTCCATTTATCTGGGGTCTGTTTGTAAGTGATTTGATGTGGGGGTGGGGAGTCCGATCAAGGAGGGAAAAGAGAAATACAGCTAAGTAGACTGACTAAGAGAGAACTCCTGACACAAAATTGGAGCTCCCACTTATTTTTCTACTTTCCTTCTGTCCTTAAAAGTGAAAGTACTTGGCCCTTGTGAATCATTAGTGTTGTGAAAAGTCTGTGAAGCTGTCAGCTTTTCTCATGCAACCTCAAATGCAACAAAGAAAAGGTAAGTAATGACCAGTGCTCACAACACTCTAAAGCAAGTTGTGCCAAATTAAAGTCATTCTCTCTGCTTAGCTTTGCAATCAGCATGGAAGATTAAAACAAAGGTCTGCATTCTCATACATAAAGGACTCATCTTTGTTTAGGAAAAACCCATGGGATGTATTTTTAATTCAGCCCTTTGGAGAACGACATCACAGTAAGCACTGTGTGAAAAGTCAGTTTCACAGTATCCAGGTGATGTACAGATACCTGGTGGATTGGCCACCTATGGTGCCTTCAGAGCACCAATAGGAACCACCCAGCCTCATCATCAAAAAAAAAAAAAAAGTCAGAGGCAATGAACTCTTTGGGATCTGGCAGGCAAATCCAGAAGAACTACATTTGGACTAAGTCTGCTTATTTCTTACTGGGAGAACACCTTGTACTCAGGCTCTCTTTTAAGGTCGTTAAATGCAGGGCCTGCAGCTTCTACTTCCTAGACATATTTGACCCCGAATTTGGATACACTTTCCAAATTGCAAATGTGATCGCAAACTTAAATCACATGACGGCTCCCCTCCAGATAAGGTCCCTATTCTTTAAGGTGGCTTGAAGGAACTTCTTGATCTTCCTTTGGCTGTTTCTCTAGCTCCATAGCTTTCCTTTATAATAATGCCTTCAGTTCCCCTTGATTTCTCTCAACTCAGGATATTTGCACTTATTTATTCTCTCCTCTTTCTGAAAGAATTCCTCCACCCTTAATTCCTGTGTTCTTAAGTTTCCCTTAGTGTGGCAGATATGTTAAGTTGATGGCTTCTCAAGTTAGATCTACTGGCTTCAAATTCTGCCTTCTGTAAAATGGACAGAATTAGCATATTCCTTCTAGATGGTGGTAAGGCTAAAATAAGATAATAAATGCCAAGTTAGTACCTATAACACTAAGGGAATTGTTGATGACATCTTCATCACCCATGTTGAAAATTCCAACTGAGGTAACATTTGCACTGGAAAGCATTTCCTGACCTCATATGATTCAATTAGAAGATAGTTAGCAATAATTATAAGAATACCCCAAATGCTTAGTATTTACTTTTAGACTTGCTAACTCTACTCATAGAAAACTGTTAAGAAAATAATCCTAAATATAAGAAAGACATTCATTATTGCATTATTTACAATAGAAAACAAAAATCTGAAGCAAAATAAACATTTTCATTTTAATTTATCTGATCTTGATGGATTATTATGCACCTTTTAAATTTATTCCATTAAAAATAAATATTCAGAGATCCAATTAACGGTAGGAAAAATGTTTATATTATATTGTTAATTGAATAACAAAAACAATTAAATAATGGCAACATACTATAGACAGAAATCCTGGAATTATAAGTACCAATAGACTAATAGTAGTCATTTGGAATGGAAAAATTGGTTATTTTTCTCTTGTATATTTCTGAATCTTCCAAATATTCTGTAATGTGCATCTATTATTTCTAAATGGTAAATTAAATATGGACCTTAATCTTTTAAAATATGCTGATTAAATGAATGAAACTTTTTCCTACAAGTTGGTGAGAATGCATGTCAATGAGGAATGTTACACACTCTCCTTCCTTCATGTTCCCCTGTGATGAAGACATGAGAACATGAAGAAAGGGGAAACAGGGATAGAAAGAGGAGAAGGAAAAGCCTGATGTACACTCACCTTTTTTAAAATGCTCACAAAATTATCCCAACATTGTGGCAAGCTGTTTATGTTCAAACATTGATTTGAGAAAGATAGGAAAGACAATTCAGAACTGGTTGAATCTTGAAAAATATCAAGGTTTTTTTCTCATAGAGGGAATCAACCAGTTTCCTGGCTCACAAAAGAAAATAATGAAGATCTCTTGTTGATTATAAGTCTGTGAAAAATGAAACTCCCTCATGTTTGTCATCTCTGTAAACTATCCCTGTCATTTAATCTTTATATTGGGAGGAAGACAATATAGCATAATGAATCAGGGGATGTGATTTCATTTTCTTATTTCATATTCGAATTCAGTCTAGCGTAATTATGATATTTATGTAGTTTAAACAGATGCAGCAAGAGAAAATTAGAATGTGTTCATCCAGTATAACATTATAAGGAGCATTACTTGATACAAAAGATCACTTTGTCAAGTTCTGGAAATACATGAGAGGTTTTTATCAGCCAATATTTTCAATTTTTCAGTATCTTCATTGTGATGGATTGAAAAAATCATAAAACTATTTCTAAATATGTTTTAAACCCAAATGAGTAATTAAAATAAGCAAACTCAAAGAGTCAGAATCTAGAATACAGATTAGTAGGGTACAGAGTGGGGAGAGGGAATGGAAAATTAAGGCATAAAATATACAGGGTTCCTGTTTGGAATGATGGAAATGTTTTGGTAGTAGGTGGTGGTGATGGGAGCCCAATATTGTGAGTGTAATTAACAGCACTTAAATATATATCTGAATGTGATTAAAATGGAACATATTTTATTGTAAATATGGTAACAGAAACTTTAAAAAAATCCAGTGAACTACACTACAAATCCTGAGTTAAACCATGGAATGTAGTTAATAGTACAATTATAAAAATGTACCATCATCAGTTGTAACAAATGCAATGCAAGGTATTAATAATAGGATGATTATGGGAATCCTGTATTTGATGCACGATTGCTCTGCAAATCCACAACTTCTCTAATAAAGAAAAAAAATTAAAAACCCAATTGAGAAAAAAAAGTAATAAAAATGTTTCACAGTTACAGGGAGATAGAGGCAAAATAAAAATAAAATTACCTCACCCCAGTCTCTGAATAAAGCTGAGGAAGAACTAGGAAATTGTAAAGGAACAGTTCTGCCCTTGACTATAGGCAAGATTCCTGAGGCAGTAATCAGGAATGAGGTTACCAAACATCCAGAGAGATATGAGCTGATAAAGCTTAATCAGGCTAGTTTCACAAAGGGCAAATCTTTTCTGACAAATCTGGTGGCATTTTTGCGTGGCACATAGGGCAGAAGGAATATATGACTAGAATAAGAGAATTCTAGAAGACAGAAGGGCTCACGTGGGAATGAGGTACAGTTTGGGTTTCCAAAGGAAGCCATTAAGGTGACATTTAACCCAAAAGACACTGATTTCATTAGGATACTCAGGTTGGCAACAAGCATGAAGCAGAATTGATGAGTTAGTATGCTTGGTTGTGACAGTGTCACCAAAATTATCTCCATTATCATGAAAAAGTACACATTTGGAGTGTTTATGTTTGCTATTCACAGATTTTTCTAAGTGCTTTTCTCAGTTGTCTATTTATTTTTCCAAAGACTCTCCTTTGGAATCAATGCCATTTGAAGGAGATATATTCTTACCTCAGAGAGTAGCCAATGAGCCTGTAAAATATCTAAATGATAATAATAGGTTTAGTAGGGTTTTCTAAATCTTCCCTCTGGGACATTGTAGAAAAGTGCTTTTAGGTATTTTGTGTACTTGACAGCATGCTGTTTTCAAAGGTTAATGTTGAAATGCTTTAAAATAGGGGAAGAAATAGGGTCAAAGACCCAAAAGTTCAAGAGAGAATCTAACTTTTCCTCTCAGTTAGCCTACCAATACCCTTGTCTCTTCCATCCTAAAATATAATCAAAACCAGAACACACACATAACAAACAGCTTCTGCTTAAATTTCTGTTTTCTAACAAAGCAAAAATTTTATAGAATAGTTCAAGTACTGTGCCAGTTTTCTTTCAATCTACCATAAACTTGATGTTTGTCTTTAAATCTGATAATGAAATTTCTTACAAAAAGTAAACATGAAGTTTCCTGATTATAATGCTGTTTTTTTTTGTGTATTTTTGCATTATTGCTTTCTAACTTGTGCCAAGCTTAACCACCTTCCTCTTTATGAAAATCCCTTCTTTCCTGGCTTCCATATAGACCTTCAAATGTGTCCACACCAAATTCTAAGAATTAGGCATGACTACTATGTTAGATTACATGACAAAGGGGAATTAGGGTTACAAGTGGAATTAAGGTTGCAAATCAGCTGTTTTAAAATCGGGAGGGCATCCTAGATTATCTAGGTCAGCCCTATTTAATCACAACTGTACTTAAAATTGAAAGATGGAGGTAAAAGAGAGAGTAAAAGGGAGATGTGGCCACGATAGACTGATCAATGCCATTTTATGTGAGAAAGGCTCAGCATGCTGTTGTTGGCTTTGAAGGTGGACATAGGGGCCACAGCCAAGGAATTGTGGCAGCCTTTAGCAGGAGGAAAAGGGAAGGAGCCTCTGGAAGGGAGTGAAACCCTGTCAACACATTGATGTCTGCCTCAGTGTGACCCATGTTGGACTTCAGACCTACAGAATTCTAAGCAAATATACTTGTGTGTTTTTTGTTTTCAAAGAGGGAAAAAGCTTATCATTAGGCATGTAGGAGGAGAGCAGATGGCCTATGGGCCTCAAATCTGTCTTTCTAAACTGCAGCAATTCTGATAGTTTTATTAGAAAAAAGATGGGCAGGGTTTAGGATAATGAGCATGGTGGCCCCAGATGATGTAATTAGAGGTGATCTAATTATTGAGCATGTGCAGATTGATAACATGCTTAGTCACAGAACATATGTAAGATAATGGCAGCCTTAATATGATGATGGGCATGGTTTTTAGTATTATAATGAGGTATAGGTGACTTTTAAGTTAAAGTTTAAGCTACTGAGCATGTTAGGTGGGCCTATTTTGGTTAAAGCCAGTCTAGGTTACCAAGATAACTGCGGACTAGAGGTGGGTTAGTTCTGGACTGACCCAAGAGCCTTCATTAATAAACGTTAGGGCTGTCTTTAGTAATTACAAGACTTTAAAATTGAAAAACAAGATAATGGGTACAAATGAAAATTAGTTACAAGATTTTTACAGTAACAGGGCAGATGATAAAAACTATACAATCATTATCAGAGATCAAGGTAACTGAATTATAATTTAGAGATTTCCTTCTGTCTAGTCCAATGTATCAGAAAGCAGAAAGGAATATCCATACAATTATTCAGTAATCAAAATCCCCCCTTAAATTGTAATTTCTCGCTGATAATTTCTCCTTCTCATTTGATAATTATCTCTCAATCTTGAGGAATATCTGGGCGATGACTTTTCCAGCTGCTTCAGGGCTGAAAAAGGGCATTGCCATTAAGGGGCAGAGGGTTGAAATGATGAAACTGGTGGTTGTTCTTGGAGAGTCCTGTAGTTCTGGGTTTCAGGGCTTCTCTGGAGAACAGTCTGGAGGCTTTAAGTTTCTGAAAAACAAACTTAATAAGTAAAATTTTGTAGTGCCCAGGATATTTTTCCAGGTTTCCAGGAATACTGTTGGATGGGATTTGCCATATTTGTGACAGTTTGTAATATCTGGCTGTAACTTGCATAAAAGTAACCTCCAGAATAACCTCTTGACTCAATTTGAAGTCTCTTAGTCATTGAAACTCTATTTCTTTCCCCCTTTTGGTCAACTAATGTATGATGCCAGGGCCAGGCTTATCCTTGGGACTTATGTCTCATGATTCCAGGGCCAGTTATGTCCCACGATGCCAGGGCCAATTGTATTTTACAATGCTAGGGCCAGGCTTACACCCCTAGAAATTATGTCCCACATAGGGGGAAAGTTCAGAGTTTGACTTAGAAAGAGACCACATTTGAATAATAGCAGAAATTTTCTGGAGATGACTCTTAGGCACTAATTATAAGTGGGTTCAGTTTGCTATTACAGAAATAAGTTTCATGAGGGCAAGCCTCAATATTAAGTCCTTGGCTTATAAATTGGGAGACACTCTTGCTCCTGGAATTTCCCAGGTGGGGAAGCTTAATAGTTCTATTTTTCCCAGTCTCTCAAGGGACTTTGTAGATACTTATTTATTTTCTGCCCAAAATACTCTGAAATGCATCATGGTATAAAATTAACTTGTACACAATATTAAGATTTTGTTTTTACTCTAAGTTCTATGTCAAATAAAGTTACTAGCTTATACAAAAAGCAAAGCATTTCAGAGTTTAAAGATAACAGCTAAAACTTACAATCTAAGCTCTAATTTTTATAAACATTTTAAAATGAAGCTACTTTCATGAGTTAAACATTAGACAGTTATTCTATATTATGAAACCATAGCAGAGGTTTTATTTTGTTTCACTTTCACACATTTATCAGAGTTATGCTAATTAACAGATAAAATATAATATATATATTTGTCCTGCCTCTCTTCTAAAGTTCTTCTTTGTTACAAATAGAGCTCTTACCTATAGCTGACCACATATACTTTTATTTATTTATTTTTTTACATGGGCAGGCACTGGGAATCGAACCCAGGTCCTCTGGCATGGCAGACAAGCATTCTTGCCTGCTGAGATATACTTTTAGAGAAATATTACAGCAAAGCAGTGCAACTGACAAGTACATTAGCTTTTTGTAGAATAATTTAAAACATGACTAATAACACCATACCATTTTTTTAACCATATACAGATCAGTATCAGGATATAACATGGACAATTATAACATTATCAATTTTTTAGGAATTTTATATGATTGCTAAATACATGAATAATATTTTACCTATACAAATTTAACCACCAACAGAATAGAAAATTGATTTTAACCACTGTAATATTTCCCAAAAACTCCTATGCTATGTGTTAAACTTTTTTCACACTTTATTTTTAAAATGGGAAAGAACAAATTATTTATAACAGTTTCTCCCTTAACAGTGAGAAGACCTGTCTTCTGAAATAAAGGATGATAAGGCCGATGATAAGGCCATTTACACAGATTTTATTCTGATGTAAAATCTTTGTTTTCTAGACAGAGCATTTGGATGATTGAGAAAAACTTTCTTAAAATTTTACATTAAGAGCTGAATAACAATCCACATTATTTTAACAGAAAGAGAATTAAATTTTAGTTTTGTATGAATATGCCATTTGGCACAAAACCTTTTTTTTAATATATGATAAGCAGACATTAAATTTTGGTCAGCACTGATTATGACAATCAGAATTCACTTTTGTAAACTCCTTTTTTACAACTGTTTATATTCATTCAAAGCTTGTAGTCAACAATTATAACTTACAAAACTTACTTCCCCCAATTCTCTATCACTTTCTATATCCATTCAGAGCTTGTAGTCAACAGTGACTATAACATACAAAATTAATTTTCTTAAACTTTCTACCACCTTGTATATCCATTCCACCTAAAGTTTTTTATTAATCCAGATTCCACATAATCAGAAATAAATATGATAATAAATTCACCATGCTTTATGAACCTGCATGCTTCCTTCCAATAACATTATTCATGAAGGGGAGAACAGACAGAGATACCACAAAATAATGGAAGAGGGAAGAAATTTGTGTTTAGGCTTGGAACACAGCCAGACATTTATATACTTTATATTCAGAAAACACAAATTATTACTTTACAATATGTCTAAAATCTCTCAGTCCAATTCAACACTACCTTCAAAGGTCAGAAAAGCTCCAAGTTTGAAATATAATCAGCTTTTTGATATTTAAGGGATTTATAATGGCTTCTAAATAAACTAGTACAGAGTTCTATCTATTTAAATGTTACTTTTTTATATAAAGATCTTGCAAGTGTCACCTCTTCTATGAGTTCTTCTTAGGTCATTCCTTTTATATCTGCTTTTAAAATTCTTCCAGCATTTTTATTTCTTCATTACCATTGTCTTATAGTATACCCTATCACGCAGATATTCTACCTACAATATAGACTCTTTGAAGCTAAGAATTAGGTTTTCTCTATTTATGACAGAATTTACCAACAAAGTATACTGATTGACATTAACAAAGCCACTACAAATTCAAATTCTACCACATACTGAGGTAACAAATGGCCAAGTAACCAAAAGCCAGATTCCTCAAAATCCAGGTCATCAAAGTTACAGAAAAATCCATTTATATGTCTTACTAAATTTACCTGATTTCTTAACTAGAACATATTTGAAGCATTAGTATATTTTTAATTTTATTATGCTTTATGTCAGTGTTATCATTACCAGGTACAATGCTCAGTTTATGTAACAAACTATCTAGTTAGGCTCATTTAAGAGGAATTTTGAGAACAAATTTATAATACTAGCTTATTTTTTCAGTAAGCCTGTGTAAATTTAGGGTGAACATACCTGAGCAGGATAAAATCACATTTGTTCAATTCAAAATTTATGATGAAATTCTTTTTATTGGAGGTTGAAAAAAATCTTTGTTTTCATAATATCTTAAAATTACAAACAGTTTTAAAAGTACATTGACTATCAAGTTCTGGAAAATATACTGCAATTGTTTAATTTGTTCCAAGCCTAAATCCAGGAAAACTTTTCCATATCTCTTAAAGATCTTTCATTTTACTTACTGAAATGTGGTAATTAACTAGAGTTTATCCAGTTACTCCTATCCCAAGGCTATTTATATTTCAATAATGATCTGATTACTACAGTTAACGTTGTGAAGGTATTATTAGAAAAACATAATATTAACAAACACGGCCTGTTCTGTAGCAATTTTTTATGCTTACTATTTCTAATTTCTAAACCAGTAAAATAAATAAATAAATAAAGCACACCTCCCCCATCTTTCTGTATCTAGTCCTCCCTCCATGACTGCTGAAGGTTGTTAGATTTTGGGGCAGAATGAAGCCTGGCTTGCTGAAAGTTTTAGGTGAGAACCATGGAATTTTGAGGGTTCCTGTGCTCTTCTTTATTTCCAATTATTAGATTTATTTTGCTAAAAGTTGTGACTATGACCATTGGAAAAAAAGTCTTTGCTTTTTCCAGATACAGCCTTTTGGCAGTTTTCTGCTGGCTTAGGGAAATTCCAGGGGTGGTTTCTTTCTAATGTCCAGGTTTGTTTACAGTAATTACAAAACTAATGTTTTGAAAATTGTTGTTCAGAGGGTTTTTTCTCCTTCACTCTTTTACTTCAGAAGTATCAATTTATATAAACCTTATATAAGACTGTCTATTTATTTCCAACTGAGCTTTTTAAAGAATTTTTGCTCCTTTGTTGTTACCATCCAGAAGTATGAGAACATACATTGAACAGGCAGACGGTCACAAATAGAAAATTAGTTATACAGGAAACAGAAACACAGAAATACTTTTGAAAGAGACAAATAAAAGAATTGATAGATAATCTCATACCATTTTTACCTTTTTGCAGAACATTTTTAACTGCAGCATCTTTAATGTTAACTGTAATGGTAGTACTTTCATTTTAAATCACTGTGGGACCAGATTATGTTACAGAAATAAGCCTTTTTATTTTAATAGACTCAACCAATTTTTTTCAATTTTCAATACAGCCCAAAGATTCCTTTTTAAAGAATTTCCATAATCAGTAACCAGTTAGGAACATTTGACCAATACAAATGCAAGGACATACCAACCAACAAATTAAAACAGACACAACACTTATTATATTTAAGTACCATCCAATTAATAACTAGACCATATATACCAACTAACAATTAAACAAGGCATTAAATGCTTAACATACTGATTAACAATCAAACATGCACTAAACTCTTACTATACTAGGTAACACACCAACTAGCACTTGACCGGGCCTACTTAATATCATTAAATACCAATTAATTGTTGGATTACTTATTTTTTAGGAGTATACTCAACAGACAAATTTAGGTCAGGGCTTCAAACCCTGTACAGCATGGTACCCAGAAAACAGAAAGATGTAGAGGTCAGATTAAGGGGCTCATTCTGGAAGGGTGACCTGGCCTAGGTCAAGGGGATTCAAACCACCAATTTACTCCCTGATCCACTTTTACCTTGATGACCCATTCACTCAGTCAGATATCCAGGCATGCAACTGGAAATGGTTTCTCTCTTTGAAGCTCTTTAAGGCTCCAAAATTCTCTGGCATGTCAGCAGAACTGAGAAACCCCAGTTGCTGAGCCTCTAGACTAAATTCAGTCCAGTGGCCACAAAAGGCTTAGTTACCTGGCTCACCTGCTCTGCTGGGAATCCAGAGCCACAGGCATCTGTACATCTGGAGGGTCACCAAATTGTTACCAGACAAAGGCAGTGGATTCTTTTGCCCAATGCTCTCAAATAACCAATTCCAAAGACACCAGAGCATCAAAGAGAGAAAAAAATTATTACTAGGGCATGTAACAGGAGAGCAGATGGCCGTAGGCTCAAAATTTGTCTCCACATTTGGATTGTTTTAAGTCATTAAGTTTTAGGTAATCTGTTAAGGCACTAATTTAATGGTGCAATGGTAAAGTATACTCAACTCCTTGTATAGATCTTTCTCATATATGTTTGATTATTTTCTTTCTTTTGCAAATTCCATAGATGTTGATGATTTCTAGTTATCTTAAGCCATCATTTTACTCAATTACATGCCATTGACTACCTTCTATAAAGCAATGTCACCCAACTCTTTGCCTCTGTCCTCAACTAGATTCCTGCTGGTAGCTACCTACTAGTGTCTACATCTACAAGTCCATCTGGCAATTTAAACTTAAAATATTGTAAAAAGATAAATATTTTAAAAAGGCAAAACCATAACTCTCAAAAAATAAAAATGAACACATGGCAGATTTTATTTAACTAATTAGAAAGATGTTATATAAAAACCTGGTTTATCTACAGTGCAATAATTAATTGTATTCTTTTCAATGTTTCAATGGACAAGAATTATTTGTGCTGTTAGCAGTTTTCTATACCTCCATGGTTGTAAAGCATTAAAATGAAAGGCAGAAATAGTCCAAGAGAGGGTACTAGGCAAGAAACCCAGTAATCTTATACTCACTTTGAAGTCTTTCCCAATTTATCCTAGGTTCTAGTGCACATCTAGAGCTCATTGCTTTCTAATTCTCCTGATGACCATTTCATAATTACCATCTTCCTTCACACCTCCCATATTACCTCTCCTATCATATGTCTCAGCTAATGATCTCTGCAAGGAAGAAAAAATAGAAGACAATTTTACTATGCTTTCAACTCACAGGCATCAGTGTATTTCCCATTTGTCTCCATTACACTGTCTTCCTTCCTGTTACTGTGGAATAAACCATCTTCCTAAGGCCAACCACTGCTCTCTGTGCTAGATCCTTTTCCTAGCCCCTCTCAAGGGCTTCACTCCAGGTATCACCTTCTCTCCCTCCTTCATCATACTCCCATTCTACTGAACTACTCTTGTAGCTTGCAAATATGCTGTAATATCTCCAATCTCAACAACATGCATTCGGGCCCTACAGCCAATCACACTTACTTTTCTGTAGCCCCTTTCTGGAAAAAAATCTCTCTCTCTCATATTATAAATATATACATGTATATATTTTATTCACTGCCTCCAATTTCTCTCTTCACATTCCTCCTTGACTATACTCTACCCAAGCTCCACATTCCAAGGAACAACTCTCATCAAGGCCTCAGTTGCCTCTGCATCAATACAATGGTATATATTGTCCTCCTCTCATTTGATCCAACATTCCTACATGTGAAGACAAGCATTCTTTCCTGTTTGCAACTCAATTTAGAATCTAGCACCACAGTCTTAGGACATTCCTGCCGTGTTGGCCATTCTTCCACAGTGCCTTTACTGCTTCCTCCTCACCATCTGCTCCTTGAATGTTACTATGTCTTGAGGCTCAGTTCTTGAACCTTTGCTTTGCTTTCTTGCTTTATATACTCATGCTGATGGCTCTCAAATATATATCTTCAGCCTGTATTCCTCCACAGAACCCCAGACTTATCTATCAGAACTTGAGCTTAGATATTTTAAGTAGGATGTTTAATAGAAAACCCAAACTTCACATTTATAAAACCAAATGCCTGATTCCTACACTGGCATCATTGAATTGTTCTTCCTGCTGTATTTCTCCTCCCCAGAAGACAGAAAATTCAACCTTACATTTTCTTAAAGGGAATACCCAGGACTCATCTATGACTCCCATATTTTTCCTCACAACTCACATCCAACACATTAACAAATACCATTATTCAACTTATAAAATACATCTAGAGTCTGATTATTATTCAACAAATACCTGGCCTAAGTCATTGTATCTTTCACTTGGATTATGTAAATGCCTTGAGCTTTGTGGCCCTTTATACTTCTGTTCTTTCACTAAGGAGCTTTTTTTTTTTTTCTTGAGACATGCCTTATCACTCCCTTCCTATAGGTCTCTATTCAGTTGTTACCAGATCTCTGATGCCTAACTCCACCACCCTTCATAAATTAACCCCTCACCTCAACTCTTAGCTCCCTTACCCTTGATTTTTCTCCACAGCACTTATAAGTACCTGATAGACCATATGTTTATTTGTTGACTTATGCTTTCCCTACTTACACATAAACTTCACCAGAACAACACTTTTATCAGTTTTATTCACTGCTGTATTTCCAGGCTCTAAAACAGTACTTGAAAATAGTAAGTTCACAAATAAATGTTCAACAAATGAATGAAAAATGAATTAAATGTGTATCTATATTCTCATCTTCTTTAATCCTACCTGCCTTGCAGCTTTCTCTTTATCCTTCTTCCTTTAACAGTTAAAAAAACTTCAACATACATGCATTATTGCATTCATTCATATTAACTAGCTCAGAGCAATCTTTAATGCTCTCTTTCCCTCATCCCCCGCAACCAATCTATTACAATATTCAGCTGCTATTGCTTCTGTGTACCTTGAAATAGTTCTTGCATTTTTCTCTTTCTCTTCATTCCTTCTGACAATGCACCAATTATCTCAGAATTTCCAAATATGTGCTAACTTATCTGCCTGATCTGTGGTTTCATTTCCCCATCCATCTTCCAGTGAGTCATAGATCTATACATGTCACACTCCTGTTCAAAATGCTTCCATGCTCTCCAGTTGATTACAAAAGTTCAGACTCCTATCCTATCATTCAAAGTCCTTCAAACTTGTTCCAAAACTTCCATTCTGCCTTTATATTTCATTATTTTCTACCTTCCAGACTAGTTATATATTTTTAATGATATTTATTTTCCTATCTTTATTTATGCTATTTTTCTTCTTAGAATTTACTTACTACATCCTTCTTCTTCCAGTCAAAATCCTACTCATTCTTTTACACTTAGCTCAAATTCTGCTTTTTTGTGGATATTCTTTCAAAACCTCTAGATGAAATTAACTGTTTCCATCTCTGGGCTCCAATGAAATTGTGTTTATGTATTTGGTATTATACTTACCCTGTAATATTGCAGTTAATTGTTTTCATGTCTGCTTTCCTTTCTGGAGTACATTCGGCGGTGATTTAGATTCTGGAATCAGATTTCCTGGATCATAAATTTGTCTCCACTGCTCTCCATTTGTTTGATCTTGAACCAGTTATTTATGCTCTCTAAGCCTCAGTTTTCTTACTTTAAAAATGAGGGTATTAGAATACACCTCACATAATTCTTATAAGTGTCAACTGAGATAATTTCTGTACAAGAGTTCAGCTTTATCCTTAGCATTAACCATGTGGCAAAATTGCTCTTATTTGACTCTGAATGCCTTGAATGTAATTCATTTATTTATTTCTGCATTGCTAGTGCATAAGCAAAGCTCAGCACATTAGTCGCACCTAATAAAATTTGGCTAAGTTTACTTATGTTGGACTTTATAGTTTGTATTGGCAATATCTAAATAAGAAATGATGTAGAATTTTATTTAGTTTTGACTTTAACCTGAAGAGATCAACAGAATGTGAAATAAATGGTAATGAGCACTTATTATGATTTACTCTGCTTTATGATTTGTATGACAATTCAATACATCACATACTTGCCAGGCAGGTTTAATGATTAACTCCAAACCACTAGGACACCATGGATGTCTGACTGGAGTATAAAACTGCAGATTTCCAACTTTACGCTATGTATGTACCATATTGCCTTCTGCTAGAGTAACTCATATAAGAATAACAAAATTGACTCCATTTTGGTCAAAGAAAGTTTTCAAATAAGAATTGTATTCTTAAATATCTACTGCTAGACAGAAAGAAATATCAAGCATAGTCACCGTCAGGTAACTCTTAAAACCTTTCTCTTCAGATCTTTGTGTTCACTTGAATAAAGTTGATGATAATACAGGTTTGAATCCTGTGAAAGATATGCCATTTTTGAAGTATCTCTTGAATCTAATTAATGCTTGACATGAAAGCTATTTTGAATCCATAGTTTTTTAATAGATATTGTAGCTTTACAGAAACATCATGCAGAAAATACACAGTTCTTGTATACCTCACTCACACATATGGTTTTCCCTATCATGTAACACTTTACATTAGCAATGGACCTTTGTTACAATTCATGGAATAATATTATTATAAGGATGCTATTAACTTTAGGCAACTAGTAATATTAAAATATACTCTTTGTACAGTCATATGGGTTTGTGTCAGTGTGTGGTAACATATATAATGTAAAATTTCCCTTTTTAAGTATACAATTCAATGGTGTTAATTACATACATAAAGTGGTTCCTCCATCCTCACAATCCATTGCTAAAACTTCCCATCACCCCATACACAGGGTCTATACAAATTAAATAGAGTCCCCGTTCTCCTCCCCTCCAGGCCTCTGGTAACCTGTATTTTACTTTCTGACTTTATGAATTTGCATATTCTGCTTATTTCATATAACTGAGACCATATAATACTTGTCATTTTGTGTTCGGCTTATTTCATTTGACATGATGTCTTCAGGATTCTTCTGTATTGTTACATTTGTCAGAACTTCATTCTTTTTAATGCCTAAATAATATTCTATTGCATGTATATACTGTATTTTGTTTATTCACTCATCTATTGGTAGACACTTGGGTTTCTTCTATCTTTTAGCAATTGTGAATATGTCACTATGAACATCGGTATGCAACTAAGTTCCAGCTTTCAATTTATTTTTTATATTTACCTAAAAATAAGACTGCCATCTAACATGATAATTCTATATTTAACTTCCTGAGGAATGGCAAACTGTTTTCCAGAATGGTTGCACAATTTAATGCTTCAACCAACAATGAAAGTGTGTTCCTCTTTCTCTGCATCCTCCCCAATACATTATTTTCTGTTTGTTTTGTTTTGAGTGTGAGACAGTATCTCATTGTAGATTTTATTTAAAATTCCCTTATGGCTACTAACTTTGAGTATCTTTTCATGTGTTTAAAATATGTTCTTAGAGGAAATTTCTGTTCAAGATTATTTCCCATTTTTTTATCAGGTTGTGTGTGTTTTTGTTGTTGTTGATATATAGGATTCCTCTATATTTTCTAGATACTAAACCCATATTAGATATATGGGTTTCCAAATATTTTTCCCATTCTATAGGTTGTCTTTTTACTTTCTTGATAAAGTCCTTTGCACCAAAGTTTTTAAATATGTCAAAGCTCATTAACCTACATTTTTCTTTGGTTGCTTATATGTTTAGTGAAAACTCTCAGAAACCACTGCCTAACACAAAGTCCTCAAGATGGTTCCCTATGTTTGCTTCTAGGATTTTATACTTTGGGTTCTTATATTTAGGTCTTAGATCCATTTTGAGTTAATTTTTGTATATGAGGTGATGCAGGCGTCCATCTTCATCGTATTGCATATGAGTATCCAGTTTTTCATCACCATTGATGATCGCAGGGCAAACTCTGTCTTTCACCATTGAGTATAATATCAGCTGTGGGCTTTTCATATATGCTCTTTATCACATTAAGGATGTTTTCTTTCACTCCCAGTTTTCTAAGTGTTTTAATCAAGAAGGGGTACTGAATTTTTTTCAAATGCCCTTTCAAAAGATGATCATGAACTTTATTTCTTCCATTCTAGTAATGCAATGCAGTACATAAATTGATTTCCTTATGTTGACTCACTGTTGCACATCTGGAGTTAATCCCACTTGGCTCTGGTGTATAATTTTTTTTTAATGTACTGTTGCATTTGACTTGCTTGTATTTTGTTGAGGATATTTGCATCGATATTCATAAGGGACACTGGTCTCTAATTTTCTTTTCTTGTGACATCTTTATCTGGCTTTAGCAATAGAGTGATGCTAGCTAGCCTAATGTGTTGAAAAGTGTTCACTCCTCTTTAATTTTTTGGAAGCATTTGAGTAGTGTTGGTTTCAATTCTCCTTTGAATATTTGGTAAAATTCACCAATTAAGTCATCTGGTTCTCGGCTTTTCTTAATGGGGATTCAATCTCTTTACTTATATTTAGTCTGTTGTGATCTTATATTTCTTTGTAGAGTCAGTGGTAGACTTTTTGCTTCTAGGAATCTGACTATTTCGTCTAGGTTAAGTAATTTGTTGTTAGACGGTTGTTGATAGTTTTCACTTATGATCTTTTTATGTCTGTTATCTGTAGTAATGTCACTACTTTCATTCCTGATTATACTTATTTGTATCCTCTCTCTTTTTGTATTTGTCAGCCTAGCTAAAGATTTGTTGAATGCCTAATCTTTTCAAATGAAAACCTTTTGGTTTGATTATTTTATCTATTGTTTTTTAATTATCTGTTTAATTATCTCCATTCTGATCTTTGCTATTTCCTTCCTTCTGCTCACTTTAGGTTTTTACTGCTCTTTTTCTAGTTCCTCTAGTGTATCATTAGGTCTTTAATGAATTCTTTTTTCTCTTCTTAGCACAAGCATATAGGACAATAAATTTCCCTCTAAGACTACCTTCTCTGTGACCCATAAGTTTTTATATGTTTTGATAAGTTTCTCATTTTTATTCAACTGGGGTATTTCCTGATTTCCCTTGTGATTTCATCTTTGACCCATTGATTGTTTAAGAGTGTGTTAGTTAGCTTCCAGTGTATATTTTACAGTTCTCCCTCTGTTACTGACATCTTGCTTCCTATCATTGTGATTAGAGAAGATGCTTTATATAGCATCAATCATGTAAAATTTATTAACACTTTTTTTGTGATCTAACAGGTGGTCTATGCTGAGGAATTTTCAGTGTGCACTGCAGAAGATGATACATTCTGCTGATTCTGGGTGCAGTGTTCTGTGTGTGCCTATTATGTCTAGTTCATTTATAGTATTACTCAAGCTCTCTATTTCCTTACTGATCTTCTGTCTGGTTGTGTTAGTTAGATTCAGTTGTCAACTTGGCCAGGTGAGCATACCTAGTCTTGTTGTTGCGGACATAAGCCAATGGTACGTGAACCTCATCTGTTGCTAATTACATCTGCAGTCAGCTAGGAGGTGTGTCTGCTGCAATGAGTGATGTTTGACTTAATTGGCTGGTGCTTAAATGAGAGATTGCAATGTAGCACTGCTAGAAGCTCGGCATTCCTCATCTCAGCACTTGCAGCTCAGCCCAGGCCTTTGGAGATGCAGAAAGAAGTCACCCCGGGGAAAGTTATTGGAACCCAGGGGCCTGGAGAGAAGACCAGCAGAGACCATCTTGTGCCTTCCACGTAAGAAAGAACCTCAGTGGAAAGTTAGCTGCCTTTCCTCTGAAGAACCAACAAAATAAATCCCCTTTTATTAAAAGCCAATCCGTCTCTGGTGTGTTGCATTCCGGCAGCTAGCAAACTAGAACACTGGTCATTCCCTCCATTGATGAAAGTGGTGTTTGAAGTTTCCAACTAGTATTGTAGAATTGTCTATTTCTCCCTTCAGATTTTTACCTCATAGATTTTAGGGTACTGTGGTTAGATGCATAAATATTTACGATAGCTATTTCTTCTTGGTTGATTTGCACATATTAATATGTAGTGTCTTCTTTGTCTCTTGTAACAGTTTTTCACTTAAAGACCATTTGTCCAATATTAGTATAGCTACCCCAGCTATGCTTTTGACAAGCTGTTCCAATGTCTGTGTTACTGCAGTAGTTTTGATTTATTCCATTGACTGAACATTTCTTCCTGTTTCTTTGTATGGTGTGCTTGTTTGAAGGATGTATGTGCTGTAGAAAAGCCATGTTTTAATCCTAATCCCATTTTGTAAAGGCAATCGTTTCTTCTAATCCCTATTCATCATTGTATGTTTGAAACTGTAATTAGATCATCTCCCTGGAGATGTTATTTAATCAAGAATGGTTGTTAAACTGGATTAGCTGGAGGTGTGTCTCCACCCATTTGGGTAGGTCTTGATTAGTTCATTGGAATCTCATAAAAAAAGGAACCATTTTGAAGGAAAGAGGAGATTCAGAGAGAGCAGAGCAGAACAACATAGCCATGAGAAGCAGTAGTCTACCAGCCAGCGACCTTTGTAGAGGAAGAAAGAAAATGCCCCCAGGGAGCTTCATGAAATAGGAAGCCAGGAGAGGAAGAGAGCAGATGATGCCGTGTTCACCATGTGCCTTTCCAGATGAGAGAGAAACCATGAACTTCAGTGGCCTTCTTGAACCAAGGTATCTTTCCCTGGATGTCTTTGATTGGACATTTCTATAGACTTGTTTTCATTGGGACATTTTTTTGGCCTTAGAACTGTAAACTAGCAACTTATTAAATTCCCCTTTTTAAAAGCCATTTCTGGTATATTGCATTCTGGCAGCTAGCAAACTAGATCATACAGCTTTTGATCTTTGGCTGATATCTGGGCATTTGATTATTTTGATGTACTAACCCTAGAAGTCAGTTTCTCCGTTTTTACCTCAGTTTTTATCGTAGATTGGCTGTGCATTAAGGTTCTTCTTCAACACTGGTCTAGTTTATATTGACTCTTTAGGACATCTAGTGTTTAACAGTTCAGAGTCTTCTCGGGTATTTCTGTATATGCCTCTTGCTCTGGGCATGTGTGGCAACTTTTCAAAGTATCCTATTATGTATGACTACTTCCTCTCCAGAAGAGGATTCCTTTCCTCTGTTCTTCCTCTAGGAGTCCTGAGCTATTCTCTGTTTTACGCCACTTTTTCCTTCCTAGAATTTAGGATTTGGTCAACACCTTTCCCATGCTCATGGCTGCTTTTCACTGTCCCTTTCAGCCCAGTGCCTTTCCAGCCTTATAGCAATTCAGTTTCCCCTTTTCTGTTCAGCTTTTCTGTCTTTGATAACTTCTGTATCAGGGGATCCTGTCCCATGAAGCAATCAGATGTGGTCAGTGTTCAAAAATACTTGATTTTTTTGGTCAAATGTACCAGAATTTGGAAACAGTCTGAGAATGTACACAGCTTGCCAATTGTCCTGCCAGGGAGCTTCTTGTTTCTGGGGGACTGTTTTTCACACAGGCACTCACCAACTGCCAGTGCCCCATCTTGGTTCCCTATGCCTGAATGTGCATAGAATTCTTAAATTGCTGCTCTGGGTGTCTCTGTGGGCAGCGACCATGGTAGGAGTGCTTGGGCAGGAAAGCTGTCTCTAAAGCCACATGGGTCTGAGAATGGAGGAGGTGTATAGAATGGCTAGCCAAAGTTACCACTCTCCTACTTTTTTTTTCTTTTGATGTTTTTTGTGTTTTTTTTCTTTTTTTTTTTTGCCCTTTTAAGTCAGGGTTTGTACATTCTTTCACAAGTCTTTATTCCCTTCCAGAGTTCTGAACCCTTTTGCTTAGCTTCTTCTAAATGGAAAGGTTCCAAGAGTTATACTGCCATTTTGATGGCCTCACCTGCCCACCTGAATATATACTTTTAAAATAATTTCAAATATATTTGCAGAATAAATATCTTATCTTCACAATATTCCTAGAATAAAATGTTGTTTTCAGTAGATTTCAGTAGAATATAGGTGGTATATGTCATGCTTCTTGAACACTTAATACTGCCATGTACGTTTCCTAAGAGCAAAGGTATTCAACTATATAGCCATCTTAAGTACAGTTATCAAGTTCAAGAAATTTAACATTGATGTAAAGCTTACATTCTATATTCCAATTTTTTCATATGTCCCAATAATGTCCCTATGAGACTTTTCTCCTTCCTTGTTAGATCCCACCCAGGATTCTGTATTGAATTCAGTTGTCATTGTCTCTTTAGTTATTCTTTATCTTTTCTCTTTTCTCAATTGTGGGGACATATATACAATATAAACTTTTCCATCTCAACCACCCCATGCATACCATTCAGTGAGAATTATCACATTCATAATATTGTGATATCTTTACCACTTTCCATTACTAAAACTTTCCCACCTCCCTAAAGAGAAGCCCTATATTCTATATGCATTTAAATCCCCATTCTCCCTTAGCCCCTGCCCCTAGCAACCTGTACTCTTATTTCTGTCACTATGAGCTTGCATATTCATCAATACTTTCTTTATAGTTCCCATGGGACTTATATTTCATATCCTAAATCTATAACAATCTTGTTTGCTTTAATACCAACTTAATTTCAATGGTATATGCAAACTATGTTCCTATACCCTCTGTCTCCCTACCTTTATGCAGTTCTTGTATCAGGTTACATGTTTTATACATTGTGAGTCCAAACCCACAGATTAATCATTACATGTTATGCATTGTCTTTTTAGCTCCTGTAGGAAGTACAAAGTGGAGTTATAACCAGAAAATACAATAGTATTGGAATTTATATTCACCCATACTGTCACCTTCACTGACGATCCTTATTTCTTCATGTGGCTTTGACCTGTTATGTGGTGTCTTTTCTTTCAGCTGGTATAACTGTCTTCAGCATCTGTTGTAGGGCCAGTCTAGTGATGCACTCCTTCAGCTTCTGTTTTTCTGGAAATATCTTAATTTCTCCCTCAGTTTCGAACTACAATTTTGCCAGATATATAATAGTTGAGTGACTTTTTTTTTGCTTTCAGCACTTTAAACGTGTCACCCTTCTGCTTTGTTGACTCCATGGTTTCCAATGAGAAATCAACAGCTAATCTTATTGAGACTCTCTTGTACATGATACATTGGTCCTTTCTTGAAGATTTCGGGATTCTGTCTTTATCTTTGATACTCAATAGTCTGAGTATAATGTGTTATATCATGAGTCTATTTAGGTTTATCCTATTTGGGGAATGTATTTGTGTCTTTCATTAAATTGGGAGAAATTTCAGCCATTATTTCCTTGATATTTTCTCTGCTTTTTGGGATAGCCACAATGAATATACTGGTAAACTTGATGTAACCCATGGGTTCCTCAGGCTGTTCACTTTTCTTCCTTCTTTCTTCTTTCTGCTTCTCAAACTGAATAATGTCAGTTGTCATATTTTCAAGTTCACCGATTTTTCTGCCAGGTCCAATTTGCTGAACCTCTCTAGGGAATTTTTAAATTTTGTTATTGTGGTATTCAGCTCTGTTTGGTTCTTTTTCATAATTTCCATCTCTCTATTGATATTCTCTTTGTGTTCATCTATCATTTTCCTGATTTCTTTTGGTTCTTTGTTGATGTTTTCCATTAGCTCTTTGAGAATATTTAGGACTTTTTTCTTATTTTGGTCTTTGCCTGGTATATCTGGTTCTCCTTAATAATGGTTTCCAATGATTTAAGCTTCTCTTTTGCCTGGGCCCTTGCTTCCTGTTTTTTGGTATGTTTTATGATCTTCTATTGAAACTTAGACATTTTGATATTTTAATGTTATTGCAGAAATTTTGACTCTGTGGTATCTGTTCCTTAAACTTGTATCTAGTATTGTTATGGCTGAGTTTCTCTTGAATGCCAGGAGTAAACAAAACAAAAGAAGGAAAAAAAAGAAAATATCTTTACTAGGCTTTGCAGATTGGCCTGTGCAAGTGCTCTCCTTCAGGGCTTATCCATATTGCAGTTCTATGAGAACAGCTCCAGATGCAAGTGTTGGCCTCTCTGATCATTGCTGCACATGTGGTCCTAGGAATTCCTCCCATTTCCATTGTTCTAAAATATGTCTTCTTCCCTAGGAAACAATTTACTCAGCATCCTGGGTACTGTACTGCATGTCGTACAACCAGCAATCTCTTGCTCCAGGTAGCACAACTTGACAGAAACACAGCATTCTGTAGGAGATTTCTGTGAGCTGTCCTCTATAGGCAGGGTAGGTACTGAGATTTTAAGTCCCTCAGGTCACCACTAGACAGAGTGAGCCAGATATAGATATTCCTTGTACGTCCACAAGGGTTACTCTGATCCTTCTAGAATTGGGACCAGGAATCTATACTGGTTCTGTGCTGAGCTGCTAAGGGGTACAGGAAAAGGTAAGCCAGAGTACCAATAGATTGATCCTTTTAGAAGCCTTTTGTTTTTGTTTTTGTTGTTGTTTTGGTGCTTGTCCTATTACTTCAGTTTTTTAACTGTTTTCTGGAGCTCTGAGAAAGATTTGTATGCCAGTTCATGTTGGTTATTTGAAACTTCTGGGGTGGGGGTGGGGAGGAAGAGCCCCTTAAGGATTTCACTCAACCATCTTGAGTGGGGCAGGGGCCAATCCCATAGCTAGTTCCTTAAACATAGCTTTATTCTCTTTATTCTCAAACAGAGCTGACAAATCTGTTTTTTTGTTTCCCTTTCTTTTTTTATGCTTAAAAATAAGCCTGATGTGTCTCCTCTGCATAAAACTCTTCACAAGATAAACATCAAAGGATTAGAAGGAATTCTCGTTCAGAGCTCAGCCCTCTGATTTAGGATTCAAGGCTGCTTCTAACTCTTAAGTAAGATACTTAACCCTGGAATTACGTTGTTGCTCTGTAAATTCAGTACAATTTTCTCTGAGGTTTTTTTTTTTTTTTGGTATAAAATTTCATGATTTGTTTGGTAGACGGTGAGAAATCAGTGAAAGAGAGAGAGAAAGTTTCTGTGCTTATAGAACCTCAATTCCAGGATACACATGCTTGAACACAGTCTAGGTGGGGTTTAGAGGCTAAAGAACTTGAGTTTGGGGAATTGAGACAGAGACTTAGCAAAAAAGAAGGAAAATAAGGTCAAGGAGAGTATAGGTCTTTTCGGCATCAGAAGGCCTTACTCTGTAAGTGTGCAGGATGTACTGTAGTGCAGGCAATGCTGGTCTTGGAACTAAACCACAGTTTGAATACCAGCTCTGTAATATTATAGTGGTGTGACCTTGAGCAAGTCATTTAACTTCTCTGAGATTTCATCAGGACCAGCTACATATACTGCAAGCAAAGTGCAAAATAAAATGTGGACCTTCCTGTGTAAAACTCAGAAAAAAAGCCCACTAAAATTACTAGTGTTTGAAATTTTTTCCTTTCATCTGAGGTATCTCTCTTGCTTGTCATGGTGTTTTTTTATGCTCTGTTTAATGTCACTCTCCCTGGAGTATGAGTTATACCTGGGGCAAGGAAAGTCTAAAAAGGCTCTGGGGTCTAGCCCCATTATTGGGCGCAAACATGGCCCATCTGCTGTCCCACTTGCTGCTGGGTTCTCCTTCTCATCTGCTGCCTGATAGATGTGCTCTGCTCTGCCAGGGAAAGGGAACTGGAGCTCGACATTTTCTCTTTCCTTGGGATATAGTCTCAAATCATGGCACATGATCAACCCTCAACCATATTCCAACCTCTGTACCAGAAAGCACTAGTTAAGTGCTCTAAGTGTCACTTAGAGCAGTAGTGGGCAAAAAGTCATAGCACCAAAATGTCATAGTGCCATCAGCTGAGAGTGGGGTCATCACCTCTGTGGCTGGCCTGAGATGCAGTGGGATGCTCACATACCTGTTGAGCCTACTCACAGTGTACGCGGGCTCCAGCCTGGGGTGGAGGCTATAGTCATTGCTGAGGGGAGGGCACTGGGGTAGAGGGAGGCTAGGCAGAACTAGAAAACAGGAGGTGAAGAAAAAAAGTTCAAAAACTGTTCTGGGGAGGTTCAGGGGAGGCAAGAGGAGGGAAGACCTCTCCTTAGCTAAAACTCCAAACATCAGCCTTGTTCCATTCTGTTAGAGAAATTCATTGGCAAACCCCCATTTTCAAGGACAGTTTTACTCAGAATGTCAAGATGGTGGCTACAGGCCTAAGCCCCAAGTTCAGGGCCTGTCTGAGCCCACTGCCCTGCGTGACTGAGCTGGTTATCTGCAAGTATACCCCTCCTACCTTCTAATACATTCTTAAAACAATAATGCTGGTAGAAGTATTTTGATCTCTTTTTTGGATCTCATACTGTTTGTCTTCAGCTATGTTGTACAGAAATCCAATGCTGTCCTTGCTTTCTGGCACTGTAGACAAAGCAACAAAAGAGGCTATTACTTAATTGCTTCATTTTAGTATTTAAAAGCTGACAATTTTCCAAAAGAGACCATATATCTTAATTTGCCTCAGTTGTTATCACAAGTACCACAAACTGGTTTGACTTAAACAACTGGAATTTATGGTCTCATATTTTTGGAGGCCAACTATCCTCGGGTTTCTTTGCTTGCAGCACTGCCTCATGTCACATGGCAATGTCCTGCCCTATCTAGGTTCTCAGGGTGGGGTGGCCCAGATAGCTTCTTTCCAGTTATCTTTATCAGGCCTCCAGTAATCCACATAAGGACCCACTCACATTAAATTAGGCCACACCACAACTAAAAATAGCATCTTCAAGAGGCCTTACTTATGATGGGCTCACTCTCACAGGAACATGGATTGCAGTGATGTTTGAATTTGGGTACATAATCAGCTCTGCCACACCAAGCAATTAGTTGACAAGCTAGATTTTCCATTTATCAACTGATATGAATTCAAGCTCTTAAAAAATTATAAACATATATGAATAAATAAATGATACCAGCTGATTAATGATAATTCACCAAAACCTAGCTTTTGTATCTTCCAGAATCCACCAAAGTTTGTTCAGAAATGCCTGATTCTATCAGTCCTAAATTCCTCATTTATCAAATTGGAATGGAAATGCATGTCTCACAGAAGGTGTCACAGTGATTTAATTCACTAAATGGTATAGGTAAAAATGCCTCAAAGACAACAAATCATTACCCCAAATATAAGATATTATCAAACAAAGCTGTACCCCAAATTTGGATTCTGTGACGTTTTAATAAGACTTTTCTCTGACAGACGGTGTCAGGGATCAATTCATGGTCCCCACAAGACCTGTTCACATCCTAACCCCCGGTCCTGTGGGCGTGACTTCACTTGAAAATAGAATATTCAGAGATCCTATTAAAATGAGGCCTTATTGAATTAGTGCGGGCTTTAATCCATATAATTAGAGTACTTAAAAGCAAAGGAAATTTGGAGATGGCAGGAGGAGGTATAATGAAGAGACAAAAGGCGATGGATCACCAGGTAACAGAAGATTGCTGCAAGCCACCGTGGGGAAGATACAGACTTTGGAAAATTTGTGACCTGTTGATAACTTGATTTGGGGGCTCCAAAACTGTGAGACAATAAATTCTTGTTGCTTAAGCCAAACTGATCTGTGGTATCTGTTATAGCAGCCTTAGCAAACTAAGACAGCAGGTAAAGGAAGACAAATGAACTGACATTTGTTGTATGCCTGTTTGCTTTGGGCACTGTGCTACGTGTTTAACATGCACTATTTCACCCAGGGTTTCTGGTCGTTTTTTGTTTGTTTGTTTTCAACCAGACAGTTGGTTGAAAATTTTAAAATTAGGTATGTACTAAAAAAAGCACAGACAAATAATTTATACTCTGACCATCAAAAATTAGATTACCTTTTTGTTATACTTGCTTCCAGTCTTTCTTCATTTTTTTTAAAGGAAAAAAATCCCACAATGATTTCTGTAATGTGAATCAAATTTATTTTGGAATATTTAAACTCTAAAGAATCATGCAAGGTAATTGAAAACCTTATCCCCCCCAAAAAAAATCTCCCCAGAAATAAAAATTATCAATAGTTGGTAAAATTGAAGCCATCATTCTATTCATAAAAATTAGTAGAAGATAAATTAATGTGAAGATAAACAAATGCATAGAAAGAGAAAGATAATTTTATAAAATGTAATACTATAGACATTATATTTAACACCAATATTTCCTTTAAAAAATGGTCATTTATGATGCATTTATTTCCTGAGTTGTAGTCTTTTTTTTGGTAAGTATTGAAGAATGTGGGTTTCAGGCCACTATAGTGTAAGTAACATCTTAGTGGGTGATAATATTTGTGCACCCTTTCCTTCAGAATATTGTAAACTTCTCTTCATTGTGTTCTGATACATATGATGCTACTGTTAAAAAATCTGAAAATAACTTTAAATTTTTCTTTCACTCTTGTAAAAATGATTTGTCTTTCAGCCTGGCCTCCCTGCAAAGTCTTTCTTTAACTTTGAAAATCTGTCCCTTAACTAGGACATGCCTCAGTATTGAGTGCTCTGCATCAAATGTTCCTGGGACATGGTGTATTCTCTTAATTTACAGAAAATTTTCTTGATGATACTTTCTGAAATATTTATTTGATTCTCCATCTCAAGGACCTTTATGGCTTCAAGGATTAAGAGTCTTTATGTTGGATTATCTTTATCCATCTTTTTTAGCCATTGTCTTTTCTTCAATTAATTGCATTATCTGTGCCTTTTTCAACTGCATTAATTGCAATTACCTCAAGTCTTCCCTTTATGTTAGTAATTTGACTTTCAGTAAGTGTCTGTTTTGTTCATTGACTATTAAATGTATTAGTTCTTCAAAGAAGATCATGTTGTTTTGAGTGAAGTTTGTTTCCATAACTTTGCAGCCTCCTAATTTATCTGAATCAACTGTTTGTTTTTTCATCTTGTCATTCAGTTATGTTTTTTGAATTGATACTTTTTTTTTATTAACGGAAAGAAAGAAAAAAAAAGAAATTAACACAACATTTAGAAACACTACCGTTCTACATATGCACTCAGTAATTCTTAACATCATCACATAGATGCATGATCATCGTTTCTTAGTACATTTGCATCGGTTTAGAGGAACTAGCAACACAACAGAAAAAGATATAAAATGTTAATATAGAGAAAAGAAATAAAAGTAGTAATAATAGTAAAAAAAAAAAAAAAAACAACCTATAGCTCAGATGCAGCTTCATTCAGTGTTTTAACATGATTACTTTACAATTAGGTATTATTGTGCTGTCCATTTTTGAGTTTTTGTATCTAGTCCTGTTGCACAGTCTGTATCCCTTCTGCTCCGATTACCCATTATCTTACCCTGTTTCTAACTCCTGCTGGACTCTGTTACCAATGACATATTTCAAGTTTGTTCTCGAATGTCCATTCACATCAGTGGGACCATACAGTATTTGTCCTTTAGTTTTTGGCTGGGCTCACTCAGCATAATATTCTCTAGGTCTATCCATGTTATTACATGCTTCATAAGTTTATCTTGTCTTAAAGCTGCATAATATTCCATCGTATGTATATACCACAGTTTATTTAGCCATTCTTCTGTTGATGGACATTTTGGCTGTTTCCATCCCTTTGCAATTGTAAATAATGCTGCTATAAACATTGGTGTGCAAATGTCCGTTTGTGCCTTTGCCCTTAAGTCCTTTGAGTAGATACCTAGCAATGGTATTGAATACATGGAGGCTCAACAACACACTCTTAAACAACAAGTGGGTCAAAGAAGAAATTGCAAGAGAAATTAGTAAATACCTCGAGGTGAATGAAAATGAAAACACAACATATCAAAACTTATGGGACGCAGCAAAGGCAGTGCTAAGAGGGAAATTTATTGCCCTAAATGCCTTTTTCAGAAAAGAAGAAAAGGCAAAAATGCAGGAATTAACTGTCCACTTGGAAGAACTGGAGAAAGAACAGCAAACTAATCCCAAAGCAAGCAAAAGGAAAGAAATAACAAAGATTAGAGCAGAAATAAATGAAATTGAAAACATGGAAACAATAGAGAAAATCAATAAGACCAGAAGTTGGTTCTATGAGAAAATCAATAAGATTGATGGGCCCTTAGCAAGATTGACAAAAAGATGAATTAATAGTTTTATTCTACAGAATGAAGCAATTTTGAGAAATTTCCTAGGGCTCCTTGAGTCATGCTTTCTCCTAGAACAGGTATTTAGTTTATCTATTCCATATCATGTTTTTCTTTTCTATTGTTCCAATATTGTTCCTATCCCATTATTTTCTTTTTGTTCATTCCTGAGGAAATATGAGCAACTATTTTGTTTATTCCTTTATAGAGAACATTGTTTCTTGCTTTTTTCCTCATGATATTTGGCACCTGTTTGTTTCTCCCTCTTAGCTCCAACTTGGATACGGGATATATCGTGAGTACTCATGTTGGAAGAGGAAATGGTGGGATTGGAGGAAATTAAGGTTCTTCTAGAATACCTGGGTTCTTCTCTCTCTTTGAAGATAATGTTTAATGGTTTTAGCACACAGTCTTGGTGGAGGAGTCATAGTTTTACTTTGTTGGGAGATGTTTGCTTTTCTATTGGGCTATGGAGGTTTTACCAATTGAGTGTATAGCCATGAAGCTATCAGCCTGTGAAATAGAGTCAGCTTTACTGTCCATGCTTCCCTGCTTGAAGGTTTCTCTTCAGAAGCCATTTTTACTCCTTTTCAGCCACAAGAGGAAAATGAAAAAAATATGCCATCTTTGTATATGCAAATCTGCTTATCTCCAGTTTTCGGGGTCATAATGAGAACTCTTGGAATTTTTCCATTTCACCAGTAAAGTTTAGAGGGGATGGGGGAACATTAGGGAGTCAAATTCTCTTTCACTTTCTGAGCCAGGCCAGACTCCTTTTTGAGCAACAGCTATTTATTGTTGTTCTTTATTTGTTTCAATTATTTTTAATTTTATGGCACTGGGATATGCCCCTTTTCTGTTCAGCAATTATTGCTAATATCTGTTTCTTGTTTGATTGTTGCTTTTTGTTTGTTAATCTCTTGCACATTTCATTTGGAGTAAGAAAAATCTGTAATATACCTCCAATCCAATCTCTCTCAGTGTTTATAGCAACACTAATATATTAAAATTAGAGCTGAGGAAACAGAGAACCAGAGGAACTAAGTAACTGGTCCAGCATGGTTTAGCTAGAAAGTGACTAAGTTGGAATTAAAACTTCTACCTTATTACATTTCTAGCAAGTCATAGTTTAAGATGAAGCTAATATAGTAATTATGAAATCTCTGGACACAAAGATTTTGGAAGAATAATGGGAAGAGAGAAATCTGAATAAATGGTGAAAACAGTGAAGAAATAGTCAGGAAACCCAGGCTAAAATTCTTGCTCTCTCTTACAACAGGTGGTTGAATTTTTAAAAGTTTATTCAACTGACTGGGTTTCATTTTTCTTGTCTATAATAAAAATACAGATGACAAGGATAATAATTATATCAAATTGATTAAGTTGGATTTTGAATTTGTGTCTGGGTGGACCTATCACATAGGTCAGATGTGATACTATGGGAAACTGAGACCATAATGCTTGAGGAAACATTGTTCCAGGTCCCAAAGAGAGAGGTGTCATGAAAAGTTGACTGGAATGGCTCAACTAGCCTGTGGGAAGCACACAAGTGAAGGAAGGGCACACAAGCAGGGACCCGTGGACTTGTGCTTTAATTGTCATTGCAGGGGTGAGGGTGAGATTTCTTATGATGGTGGAGGACTATTTAGTGTAAAGGAAGCACATGGGAAAAGGAAAGCGATTGGGGGGTTAAAGGGCATCAGAGATGTTTAGCTTATCATTTGGGACCAGCTGTAGGTTCTGAGTAAGGCTTTTGGGTGGTAGCTGCAACTGTGGTTTGAGCTCTGGGGAGTTTAGATTCTAGGGGTGGAAAGCTGTTCATTAACATGGCCAATGGTCAGTGTTAAGGCAAGTGGTTTAGCCGAAGTGAGATGGATGCTGAGGTAACACAGGAACATGAATAATTATGGCAATCCATCACTTGTTTTATTTGGAGATTGTGGCAGATTGGGTGCTGATATGTTTACTGCCAGGGGCATAGTATTATCAAGCCAGTGCTCAAGACACTTGAGGATAATGGTTATTATAAAGATCCCAATAAATAGGAAAACCAAGAACTGGAAGCCTTTGTGGTGCTATCCCTTCTACCCTTCAGGGCATAGCCAGGAGAAGATGTTGGGTTTGGAGAATCTTTTGGAAAACTTTGGTTATATTGTAAAACACCTTTAACCCTTAAACTATCCTTTGCAAATTGATTTTTTTTACCCTGAATTATTAATATACATGCAGCAGGAGGGGCTTCTTAGGCCCCCTTCTTTGGCTAACAGGTAGTCTAAGGTTAAGTGGTTATAGATAACTACCTGGGTTAGGAATCTGTTTATTGCTATATCAGTCCTTATTAGCATGAAGAGAATCTGGAGATCAAAGGAACCGAGGTTAAACATGTAGGCCACAAGATATTGGAAGGTCCTGCTTGCTGTGTAACAATAAACATAACAATGTTTGGCTCGCTAGTTGAGGTGGCAGAGCTCAAGACCACTTTAAAGACATGGGGGTGGGTTGTAACTCACAGTGACAAGCATCGCATAAAGAAGAGGAACCCATGGTTAGACAGTCTGTCTTTCAGCCAGCAACATTCAGACAGTTCTCTTCCCCTTTTCTCAAGGCAGCATCTGAGTTCATTAGCCCTCTCAAGGGTAGGGGTGTATTTGGTTCATCAGGCTGATAAGATTTGCAGTGGGCAACATTCAGCGGTAGTTTGGGTGGTATCACCTCTATCTTGTGAGCTGGGGCATTGTTATCTGAGGGAGGTGGTTATTGCCATTACCACCCCTGGGGTGGGTATCCCTCCTAGGTAGTGATCCATAAATGATGGGGAATTTTGCCATGGGCTTTTACATACCATTGGGCAGCTCCAGATATGATTTCTCTGCAAATTTCTTTAAAATGGTTTTCTTCACTGAGCTCTATCTCTTGTAAGGTGTTGTCTCAGATGCGCCTAGCAAAAGCTTTGTTTGATGTATGTTTCTGCTCATCTCTCCTGCCCCCCCCTCCACACACACACTTAACTTCACAGGGACAATATGTTTTGTCCACACTTATGTGCCAAATGGGTGTTAATTGTTTGTAGACCCTCTTTGTAATCCAAGCTGCTGGCTTAAAACAGGATGTTCAGCATGATAGAATAGAAGATAATTGGTCCTGAAGGCTTGATTTGATTATATTTGTAAAGCCATTGATGCTATATGAGAATCTTATTTAGGTTATGCCTGGGTCAAGAATAATTCATGTATTGTTGCTGGGAGATCCATTAGATATACAGGTTAGAGAGGTTTGGGTCATTAACTATGATCAGTGGCATGTTGGGTATAGGAGGTTAAGGAGTGATAGACAATAGTTTCCTCTGTCCCATCCCTGGGTACAGTGTTGGGATCAGCCAAGCATAGTTTGGGCACTCTGGGACTACAGGATGCGGCCTTGTGGGTCAGTAAGTAAGCCTGTGACCTTATAGCCCATGAAAATACTAAGCCCCAGAGCCAGGATGAACATTGACATTTTATAGTTGGTGAGGACGAGCTTTCTGGGCTCCTGCTTGTATCATGAGAGTGGGACTTGGTGCTGTTTTTCCCTTGCTGAGAGATAGTATGTTTTTCTCAGGGCTTTCTCTGTGTCTGGTGCTTGCCAGCCTGGCTGTTGTACCTTGTATGGATAGTAAGAATTCATGACAGGGTAAAAGGAGGTAATTTTTTATGTGGCTGGCATCCACCAAATATAGCTTCACATCACCTCCAAAGGTGCCCCAAATCATTCCACTGCTTGGCCTGGGAGTGATAATTTCCACCTTTTGGTGGCTCCAGCAGTGATGGGAAGTGATCCTTTATAATTAATATGGCAGTAGGAAAAGATTTTTTCTCTCTTTCCCCTACAGAACCATCTAGGGGATGCCAGTGTTTGGTTCTGCAACATAAATCATAGCCTTTAGTAACCATTTTGGACAATGATGGGCCTAGAGGAAATCCCTTTCATTATATCCACTCTATCAGGACAGAAGAGCCTTTGTACCATGAAGTATCACAGGCCCAGACTGCTAGTTTGAAGCTTGGAGGGCCTGAGTGGGCAGTCTCTGAGGGACCTGCTGTGCAGGAATAAATTTTAGGTAGTTTATTGGCAGTGTTGAAAAGGGACTCTGATATGGTGAATCAAGCATGTATGGAAATAGGTGAGGCTTTGAGCTAGTTTCCAAATGTGGCGTCTCCCACAAAGGCCCTCTTTGCATGAGAAGAATTTTCTGTTCCCGTTGCCCTGATCCCCCTGCAAGTCCCTTGGCCATCACTCAAAAATCAGTAAAGATTCATAATTGGGAAACTGGCAGCTCAGAACATCCTGGAAAGCTAACTGGACCACTCCCAGCTCTGTCAATCATGCAGATCCCGAACACCCATCTCAGGTAAGTCATTCCATGTTAGATAGCCAGTCTATCCCAAGCACTCCCCACTTGGCTAGAGGAGGATATAAGGGGGATGCCACTGTCAACATCACAAGATCCATAGGCAAGGGCTAGCATGGGGAAAGGCACATCTTTCTGTGACTTGGAAAGGCCCGTCTGTTAGGCTTCACCCTCCCTTGTATGCACCATTGCCATTTTATCACTGAGGCTTCATTGACCATGCTGAGCTTCTCCTGGCAATTACCTCTTATTCATGGCATTATGAGAATCTCTGTGGGTAAGCTGACCAGTTGTGGCCGTATAAATGCCTCTTTCTCTACAGGAGACCAATAAGCAGCCTGGATCAGCCATTTCAATAGAGTATAATCAGGCGGCAGAGAAGGGGAGTCTTTTAATCCAAGAAACCCACAAGAAATCATTGTTTTCCGTACTTATTCCAAAGACTCCAAGAGGCATAATTGGAGGTAGCCAAGCCTTCTAAATTGAAATCCATTCATGATGGGACACAGGGGCATAGTTGGGGAAATGGCCTGTTGTACTAATTCTAGAGCTCATTGTTGGGGCTTTCCCAGTGGAAAGCAGCAGATATATGTATGATTTGTATATGGGCTGTTATGAGAGCATGAGGTATGGGATATGTTAGGTCCAGAAAGTGAATAATCCTCCATGGTGTTATGTATTTCTTATTGTCAGAGGTGGGCTTGTGTTTTTGGGGAGTGGGAATCTGTCTTCTCTTAGAGGCCCATATGATGTCCAGAAATTTGACAGAATTTGATGGCTTTGTGTTTTCTGGGGTGCTATTACCCAACCTCATTACTGTAAATGATGTATGCCTGCGGCTATGTCCTCTTGGAGGTCTTCTTTTAGTGTCATCCCTTAATCAGATCAGAGATTAGCTTTATCAGCATTTGGTTCGGTTTTTGTTTTTTTAGAGACAATTTATCAAGGTTTCGGTAAGGTCTTTTGGCAGCAGTAATTTTGAATTCTTTAGTTATTGGCACTGAGTAATGATGGACAAGTCTATCATAGCAAGGCAATTGCTAATCCCTTTGTGTATCTTTTTTTTATTAATTAGATAATGTAAGGAGTTTTGATGGGCATGACAAGTGCAGGAATGTTGATATAATTGATCGTTTATAACCCTTCATTGGGGGAGGCTTTAAGAATTGCCCAGTAGTGTTGTTGTATGGGGAGATGGTAGGTAAAATGACTCCTTCTTTTAGGAGATCTTGGATTATAGGCTCAAACCCCACTGTACTTTGTTTCAGGAAGTATTGTAGCATTTATCACCCTGTTTGGCAGGGGCAATTCCATAATGGTCCCATTTGGCATGGCCTACCAAGGGAATCTAGGATTCGATCTTTATTTCAGGTAACATTTTAATGTATCAATACATAGTGGGAAAATAAGAGCAAAAATTGTCACCACTAGGAGTAGCTGTTGAATGAGTTATTCTAATAGTCACAACTGCTGGTGGGGCAAGGGGTTGGTTTCTGATATGCAGCAGGAGGAGGAGTCCACGCCCTCTAGGAAAGGGGGCCATGTGGTCCTCTGAAGAGTGGCTGCTTGCACTTGATAAGGCAGGATCTGTGACTCCAGTGTGAGTCTCCCACTTGCCCTGTCAATAACTTCACCGCTTCCATAGCCTTGCCAATAATATGGAACAAGGCTGCCCAGTAATTCTAGAAGAAAGGGCTCCCATAAGAAAATGTTACAAGACTCGGTGAGAAAGGGGTTCTTCTCAAAGCTCGAGATGGACTTTGGAATTCTTTTGTCTGAATGCTCAAAGAAATGCTGTTCCCTTAGCATCATCACAATCTTTCTAAGTAATAACTGGTCCACATCAACTATTTGCCAGGGAACATCTGCCCTGGTTTTAAAACTCACTATGGACCTGTTGTCTTTTTTTTTTTTTCTATTCCATAGACATAGGTGTGGGGTTCAGGGCCTTTAATGATACCAGCCAAATGCATCATCTTCTGGGATGAGAGTAGCCACTGAGACCCCATATTAAAGACTCTCAGGAACCAATCAGCCCTTTTCTCTATCTCCCCTTGAACAAAATCTTTAACTATGATTTGAATCTCCAATAAAGTACACTTTTGAGTTTCAGTTTCCAATTTGAGCTCCCTTTTGAGGCCCTGCTTGACCTTAGTATGGTGATGGGGAAGATCTGTGGTTTTGCTGGCCAGACTTACAGGCAACCACCTCTCTCTCTCTCTTTCTCTCTCTCTAAGGTTTCTGCTAGTGTAATGATGTCTAGATTACTAGGAAGAGCTCCTAGCTCACAAGAACACAGTAATAGTGCCTTGGTATGTTGATAAACAGCAGCTTTTCATAAAGCCAATGCATTTTACTTTTTTTTTGTACAACCCTTATAATTATAAGGGAGGTGGGGGGATAGTCCCATGGCTCAACTGCTTCATCTTGATCATAAGTCTTTAGTCACCTGTGCCAGGGGTTAGACTCACAATAAGCCATGGGATCAAGGGGTGAAGGACAACAGTAGCAGAGATAGCAACAGCCACAGAGGACTATAGCCTCAGTGATGCCACTGCTAGTGGGGTGCTACATTATCCTCCTTCTTATTAGGTTGAAGCTGAAATATAACATAGTAGTTGGACCCTGGATAGTCTCCAGCTACTGTGAGCCTGGCCTCTGAAAGCTCATATGATTCATGTCACAGTACCATGGCAGGGGTTATCCATCTCCAGTCTCTATACCCCCTCCACAGTGCCAATGGGACCTTTGGATATTAACCAGTTTGACTCAAACCAGTCACGCCCATTCTGGGGAATGCTGAAAACCAAGGTTTCATATTTTGCCCTGTTAGGGCTAGCAGTTTGCAGATCCCAAGTTTGCAGCTCTCAAAGAGAACTCAGATTTGCAAGGTCCACAAACAATTTAGGGCAAGCAGTCTTAACAACACTCCACATAAACAATAGGCAGTGGTACAGCCCAGCATGGACAAACATCAGTAAGTCATGGATGCTTCCTAGATAATATTAGCTAACTGAGAGAGCCATTTAGCAAGTCAAGTGAGTCAAAAGGCATTATGCCACATTTCCATGGTTGTGAAAACAGAAACAAATATTAGATTTCAGTATGAGTACTGAATTCTCCCTTCTCTTCTTAGCTTCTTTTCTCAACAATTCAATCTAAATGCAATTAAGTAGGGCCAGTAAGGTAAGCATCCATGTGAGTGTGGGATATGAGGCATTGATCCCTGAGAGGGGTGAAAAGGATGTCCGTGCAGAGCAAGAGGTAGAGAAATAGTGGCCCACACTGCCATCACCCCTCCCATGGGAGGGTGTCTTCCAGTGTGAGGTGTTAGATACTGAATGATGGAAGAATTTTATCTATGGAGCCATGTGGGCCATACACAAGGTGTCAGAGGCCAGGTGGGATAAGGAAGGCATCCATGCACGGGGGAGACACTGCACAGTGTCAGAACCTAAGTGAGGTGAGGAGTGGAGAGAGATTGGTTTGAGGTGGGGGACATCCAACAAGTGCTGTCAGAGCAGGTGTGAGAATACGAGGGTGGGTGTAAGAAGATGTGCAAGATGAAGAGGGATTTCCTACAAGAGAGAGGGTGAGGCAGTAATTGATTAGTTGCATACAGGGGAATTCAACACATGAGTAAATACATTGGAGATAATGGGAACCAGGTTTCTTATAGCCAGAATAAGGGTTACAAATATTGAAAGAAGAAAACTACATTTAACAGATTATAGACCACTACAGATAGAGAGGTGTGTAATGTACCTAGAAGCAGCAAAACCTCAATAGAAATGAGCACATTTAGCATCCAGATATTGATTTCTAATAAATGGACCCAGGTCTTCTTGGTGAACAAAAAACCTAATTCCAGGCCAGGGGCAGAAGAAAATAGAAGATAAGCTTGGAGTACATTGCTGTAATGGAAAGCAAGGGAGACTTCAAAGAATGATAAGGACATGTCAAAAGATAAAGAAAATAAGTCAGTTTGAGCAGTCTCCTCTTGGACAAATTAGGGACAAAATGCGCAAGAAAATGAGTAGTAATGGATAATAACCCATTGAATAAATAGAAGCACGTGGGTTAATACTAATTGAAATTAGGAACAAAAAATTAAATGTTTATTGAAGAACAGTATATTTACACGTGCTCAAGTCTATAACCACAAAATACTAATTACAAAGGAAAAAAGAATACATTCATAAATTTATAGTAGAGAAGCCTGGAAAAAAACACTTCATACAAATGATCAGTATTAACCTCACTACTGATGGAACAAAAATCCTGACACCTTGTATTAGGTAATGGATTCTGAGAGTTTACCCTTAAGGTATAAACAGGAACAACAACAAAAAATAGGTAAATTCAACTTCATCAAAATGAAAAGCTCTGTGCATCTTTTTCATTGTAAAAAAAAGTTAAAAGCAACAATAGAATTGAAGAAAATATTTGGAGACCTTATATCTGATGTGTGTTTAATATGCAGAATATATAACAAACTTCTACAACTTAATGACAAAAAGACAAGTCATTTCAAAAATTATCAAAGGACTTGAAAAGATGTTTCTCCAAAGAAGATAGTACAAATGGCCAATAAATATATGAAAAGATGGTCAACAGCTTTAACCACTAGGGAAGTGCAAATCAAAACCACTTGAGATACCACTTCACACCCACTGGAATGGCTACTATTTTTTTAAAAAAGGAAAATAAGTACTGGTTAGGATGCAGAGAAATGGGAACCCTCGTTACAAGCACAGTTGGTGGAAATGTAAAATGGTACACATGTTGTGAAAAACAGTTTGGCAAGTTCCTCAAAAAGTTAAACACAGAACCACCATATGACCCAGCAATCTCATTTTAATGGTCAAAAAAGAATAGACAGGGGTGCACGGGTGATTCAGTGATAGAATGCTTGCCTTTCATGCTGGAGACCCAAGTTCGATTCCCCGAATATGCACTGCCTAAAAAACAAACAAACAAAAAATTGAATTGACAGCAGAGACTCAGAAAGGTATTTGCACGCCAATGTTCAAATCACATCGGCATTATTCACAACAGCCCAAAGGTGGGAGCAACCCAAGCATTCATGAGCAGATGAATAAATAAACAATACAATGGAATATTGTTCAGTAATAATAAGGAATGAGTTTCTGATACATACCGTTATATGGATGAACCTTGAACCTTGAAGGTATTATGTTGAGTGAAATAAGTCAGATACAAAGAACAGCTATTGTATGATTTCATTTATATGAAATAGCTAAAAGTACAACATTCTAGTTATTTCATATACTATATTAATATAATATATCAAATAATATTTTAGCTAATATATGTAATAGAGATAGTAAAGTATAGGTTATCAGGGCAGGTGGGTAGGGGTTATGGAGAGTTAATGTATAATGGGTGTTGGGTTTGTGTTTGGGGCAATAGGAAAGTTCTGGCAGTGGGTGGTGGTGAGGGTAGCCCAACACTGTGGATGTGATTCATCTTACTGAATTATATGCTTGGGAACATTTAAGATGGAAAAGTTATGTTTCCACAATTTAAAAAAAGAGCAAACAAAAAGACAATGAGAATTGAAGCTTTATATAGATGTTAAGTTTCTTGAACTTGATAATTGTTTTTAAGGTGGTTGCATACGTGAATATTCTTGTTCTTCAGAAATGTATATGGAAGCATTATGTGTTCCAGGAGAATGATGTATGCAATCTAATCTTATATGTTCAGAAGAAGATAGACTAGACAGATAGAGAGGATAGATATAGATAGATGATAGCTAGCTACCTAGATAACATGATATGGCAAATGTAGCAAAAATATTAAAGTTGGTTAATCTGGGCATCTGTGGGTATATGTTGAAATTCTCTGTATGGGTTTTGCTTTATTTTTACAACTCTTCTTTAAGTTTGAAATTGTTTCAGAATAAAAAGAAATCCTGTGACACCTGACAGGATGCCATAGAAAGAACACAGTACTCTTGAATACATATAGTCATGATGAAAGGACAGACACAGTAGTGTTCCAGAAGAGGGAGGGAGTGGAAAACATAAAGGAAGACAATGAGATCAGTATATTGTGGCTGGAAGGGAGAAGTCTTTTTGATGGTTATTAAAAAACAACAACAACAACAGAGTCAATTTTCACTGGTTTCATTGTTTTAAAAATTCCTCATAGGCAATTATGAGGAATTGTAACCTCAAAAATAACCTTTTTATTAGCTGCATCCTGGAAATGCAGCTTTTACCACCTCCCCAACTCCACAGTACCCGACTGTCAAACAACCTCAAATTGAGGGAAATGTTACCAAATACCTGCCTTGTAATCTTCATATGTGCTAAAACTGAGGAAATTTGGAAAGATTTGGAATTTTTCCTGATTGAAAGAGACTAAAGGACTCGTGATTCGTAACTAGATTCTTTCCCTATAAAGGATATTATTAGAGCAAATGGTGAAGTGAGGGACTGATAATGAAATGTTAGTACTGGATCAGTGTTAATTTCAGTTTTTGTTTCATTGGTGGTTTTATTGTAGTTAGGTAAAAGAATACTTTTGTTGTAAGAAATATAAACTAATTTATTTGAGTAATAGGGTATCAATTTGCAAATTTATTTTCAAATGGTTCTGAAAAAAGTTTTCTTTATACCATTCTTGAAACTTTTTCTATAAGTTTGAGATTGTTTCAAAATACACTTTTTTTGGTAAAATGTGTAACTATTTGATATCTAAAAAGATATCTCAACAGGGTCATGCTTTTTCATGTAATGTTATTCTTTTCTTTTCACAGGTGATGGTCTTTTCAGCTGCCCTACTTTTACCCAGGAACCACAAGATGTCATTTTTCCTTTGGGTGTTACGAAATCGGAAATCATTCTGAAGTGTGCTGCTAATGGTCACCCTTCACCCCATTACAGGTAAAGTCCTACTTCTGGACACCATACTTTTTTTATTTTCTTCATCATTGAGGTAAAGTATACACACAATAAAGTGCACTAATGTGAATTGTGCAGCTCAGTGAATTTTTATATACAGTTGTGTGCCCACCACACAGAGGAAGATACGCCCATTTCCAGGACCCCAAAGTTCTCCCATGCCAGTTTCCAGGCATTAATTAACTCCCCACTCCCCAAGGTAACGACTTTTATGCCTTGGCCATTATTTAATAGATTTATTGAACATTTATTCTTGAGATTTGTGCCATGAAATACTATGTGCTGTAAGAAAGAAAAGATGGAAGAAAGGATGGTAGAGAGGGAGGAAGGAAGAAAAAAAAAGAAGGAAGAGAGAGGGAGGTAGGAGGAGGGAGAGGAAGAAAGGGAGAGAAGGAAGAAGAGGTGAGTGAAGGGAGATTTGTTTCCACACATTGAAAGAGTCAAGTGCAAATTCATTTTGACCCTCCTTCTCACCCCCAAGTTTAGATCTACTGCCTCGGTTTTCCTATGTACAATGACTGTGAAAATGTTCCCCAAAAGGAGTTAATCCAGATGGAAACTATTATTTATTTTATCAGATAAAATTCTGTGACCCCCACTGCATGTCCCATCCCCCTAAAAGCACTAATTTTAGCAAGATACATTGAAAACAACTACGTACCTTCCAAGGTAGAAAGAGAATTTTATTCTGAGCAAGAAGTACAGCAAAATCATAATTGTTTCTCACATGCTTCCCACAGCATAATAAGGAGGGAAGGCAAATAATATTTTTATTCTTATTTGCAAGGTTGCACTAAAGGCAGACTTTGATTCATTTTGTGGGTGGAATTCACAATTTTAGAAATAAATGCATGCATAAATTGTACTTGTGTAAATAACAAGGATACTTTGGTAAGAACTGCGTATGCAGTGTGAATACAGACAAAGACAATTAATATTAAAATAACTATTTTAGCTTGGGTTTTAAAATAATTTTTTAAGAGTCTTAATTTTTAGTAATGAATTTTAGTCAATAGGCATAAAAAATAACAATTGGAGTAGATTTTCACAAAATAAGCTGATTTTGCCTAATTTGTAGGTTGCACTAAAACTAGGATGCTTATATATATAATTAATATTTCTTAACATTTTCTACATTAGTTAGTCATATAACTTAAATGGACAACCCTCCTTTATCTTGTATTTTATCAAGCTAACTTCAGAATCTTTTTTTTTTCTTTTCTGTTTTTTGAGGTTTTAAAAAAATAGTTTTCTTTTATTAGAGAAGTTTGAAGTTTACAGAAAATTCAAGCAGAAAATACAGTTTCTCTATTGTTTCCCCTCATATACACAGTCTTCCTTTTATTAACACATTGCCTTAGTATAGAAACTTTACTAAAACTGATGAAATAATAGCATTATAATTGTGCTATTAACTATAGCCTACAGTTTACATTAGGGCTCACTGCTTGTGTTGTACAATCCCATATTGTTTTATTTAAAAAAAACATTGACCCTGCTAACATAGACAACCTAGAATTTTCCTCTTTTAACCACTTTCAAATATGTAATTCATTGGTGTGAATTAATTCACAATGCAGTGCTAACATCACTTCTATTATCAAAACTTTTCCATCTTCTTTTAATAACAATAACAACAGGGCTGAAAAGCCTAATCTTTTCACTACACTATCTAGTTTCCCTATCATTCCCTACCAGTTGAGGGAAATCTTCATTCACTTTACAAAATGATTCAACATCTCAGGGTTTGTCTGTTTGTTTTTCCTTACATAATGAATTGTCATATTTAATTTAAGTATGGTTCAATAGATAAAAATCTGATTGCCAAATTTTTCAGGAATGTCTTAGGTATAAAGTCATAATTTAATTTTTGAGAACATATTCGATTGATCATGGATGCTGGGAGAATTTGTTAGAGAAAGAAAGAATATATTAATCCCTATAAATTAAGAAACATTCACTAAGTACAAGTAGGAGAAATTAATAAATAAAACATGTACTCATATAAAAATAACTTATGGTTTGTCAGAGGCAGAAAGACATAAAACAGTGGCTCTCAAGACAGTTTGCTAATTAGTTTTATCTAAGAAGAAATTCAGTGAATGAAGATAACTCAAATTTCAATTTCAAGTTGCTTTTGTTTCTAAAATACTCGTAGATTAGGAAGCAAAGTCAAATAATTTAGCTTCTTATATCTTGCCACCCTAGTTGGCTTATCTTTAATATATTATGAAAAACTCATAGGCAAGTGTTCTATTTTACTAGCTGCCTGAATGCAATATACCAGAAACAGAATGGCTTTTAAAAAGGGTAATTTGATAAGTTGCTAGTTTACAGTTCTAAGGCCAAGAAAATGTTCCAATTAAAGCAAGTCTATAGAAATGTCCAATTCAAGGCATCCAGGGAAAGATAATTGGTTCAAGAAGGCCAGCGAAGTTCAAGGTTTCTCTCTCAAGTGGAAGGGCATGTGGCAAACACAGTCAGGGTTCCTCTCTCATCTGGAAGGGCACATGGGAAACATGGCATCAGCTGCTAGCTTCTTTTCCTGGCTTCCTGTTTCATGAAGCACCCCGGGAGGCAGTTTTCTTCATCATCTTCAAAGCACTGGCTGATGGACTCTCTGCTTCTGTGGTGCTGCAGCACCCTCTGCTCTCTCTGAATCTCCTTCATTTTCCAAAATGTTTCCTCTTTTATAGGACTCCAGTAAACCAATCAAGACCCACCAAAATGGGTGGAGACACATCTCCCCTAATCCATCTTAACAACCACTCTTGATTGTGCTATATCTCCAGGGAGATGATCTAATTACAGATTCAAACATAGAGTATTGAATAGGGATTATTCTGCCTTTATGAAATGGGATTTTGATTAAAACATGACTTTTCTAGGGTACATACATCCTTTTAAACCAGCACAGCAAGATAGTATAGAAAGTGAGTGAAAAAAGAACTAAGTTTTTACTGATAAATGTCAGCATCACACCCAATTTCATTGATAATAAAGTAAAGGACAAAGGTATTTTAGATAACATACAGTGGCAAAAAAATGTGGGTGTTTAATTTTAGCATGACTCTTTCTAATTGAAATTTTTTAACAAAATTCTCTTATAACCATATTCACCTTAGGTGTGCGTGTGTGTGTGTGTGTGTATGTACAGTGTACACATGTACTGGCAGGGAAATCTTTGATTAACAGATTCCAGCATTATTTGAGGCTCTTTGGATATGGTGTGATGCAATATAAAAAGTCCTTGGCTTAGAACAACAGTTTCAGTTCTAGGCACAGCTCTATCATTCTCCTTCCTTTTGGTATCAGCTTCCTTATCCATAAAGTGATGGATACAGTTAATATAGTTAATATTTAGACTCATTTTCTTTTCTAAAAATTTCCTGTTAGTAAATAAAATCTTATTGGGGAGAATATGTAGTATTAAATGCAGAAATTTGAAAACAGTTTAAAATCAACTTGTCTAAAGTAATTTCCAATTGAGTCACTACCATAAAAAATAGAATTTCAGTGAAAGCAGGAAGATACAAAAATATTAGGCAAATCCAGACAGAAGTGTTCCCGTGAAAATCATTAGCCTTTTAATTATCAGGAAGTAACATGTGAGAATACATATTTTGTTTGGGAAATTGACACAACACACACGGGCTACTGTTTCTATCAGGAAAAAGACTTCTTATAGATTTCAGACACAAGGACTCTTGACCTGGTCACTGGAATAAGCTCCTTCCTTAATTTATTCTATGCTACCTTAATTAGTCATGAGGACATCCTTACATCTGGAGGAACTCCTGCCCTCTTTGAGAAAAAACCACAACAGGCACCACTCTGCTCTTCAGTCCTCTTCATTCTTTCCTCCTAGCAAAGCCATAAGATAAAGTAGGCTATGTATTATTGTGCATTTTTTAGATAGAAGGAATTGACTTCCAGAGAAATCAGATGGCTTGTCCTAGGATACACAGCAAGAGAATGTCAAAGCTAGGACGAGGACTAGCTTTTCATTTCCCCGGGGGAACAATGATACCAAATCTAGTTGTAAAGTAGATTTAGATTTTGGAGCTCTACTTCAGAGGTCCAGGGAGAAGCTCCCAAACATGCGCTTTTAATAAGCACACCATAATGATTCTGAAGCAATCACATGTTTAAAATCAAAGAAACACTGGTACCCACACTCAAGAGGGACAGAAAACAACATAGACCCCACCCACCATACCCCTGACACATGGCTTAACTAAGAATAGTGATGTATGTTGCCCAAGATGCCTGCTCATATTAATTTTGTTTCCTGAACTTAATATGATAATAATGCAAATGCTTAAAATAATCCTTTAAGGCATATTTCCTAGCGTGTGTCATGGAAAAATACTTCTGGGTATGTAATTCTACCAGTTACACGTGTATGACAATCACTTGAGTACATTAATACTGCTTTTCCATTGATTTAAACATATTAATTAGGACAAAGCCCACACCAGGAGTTGAACCCCTGATCTATATGCACAGTTTAATAATCATTATACCACAGTGATTAGAATGATTATGGGGATACTGTGAAAAATTCATTTGCTGCAGCTAAGCCAACAACTTTGAATTTGTGTTGAAAAACAATTACCAAGCTTAATTAGGAGCATGTAATGATGACAGCAGTTATTTCAGTGATTGATTCCAAAATTAAAGCGAGCTGGCAAACTAAGTGCGGTATATCCTTTGCTTTAAAAATGAAAGGGAACATGAAGGTCCAAAGATCGTGCCCTGTAAGCAAATTATGAAAGATGGTATTACAGGGCTGGCAGAAAGAATATTGGTATCTTGGAAAAGGCCTAAAGGAAACAAAATTTTCTAGTTTTTTCTTGCCCTAATACTGATAGTAAGATACAGTCTACAAAATCCTCCAGGAAAAAAAAAATTGGCCAAAAGTCCAAGAAAACAAAATGCAGTCTTTTTTATTATTTCATTTTATTTTATTTTTATCCTTAATAAAAGGAAGTTGAAGTGTACTGGAATTGGCTAAATAATTTTAAAAAGTGACAAGGGTGGTTCAAAAATTCTGATCAATTTGATATTTGATTAATCGCTTCTCTTCTTTAATAGGATACGCGATTACCAATGACCACATTTCTTTTCTATTTTAGTAGACATTTGCCAAATCTCCCTAGGGATGTTTCAGGATATTCCTAAGAAAGTCAAGGACATTTGGAATAATTTTGTAAGTGGTCATTCCTCTCTTACGATTGGTCTCCCTGAACAAAATATTTTTAATAGGATCTCAATATGAAAGGAAGCATCATAGCAGACCTGGCATAGACCCTAAAATCATGGTTTGGAATTGGCTGTGTTCCATGTTTGTCTTAATTAAAAAATTTTAAATGTCTGTTTTCCTAAATGGCTTGAATGACTTTAGAGAGATTGTGCCTTAGGAATGTATCTCATTACATATACAATATTCAGAATTCAAAATGTCTGCAGATTTCAGTGGTAATTAAGAGCTGAAGATGGGGAAAGTGGGTCTGTTCGAGATGACTATTGAGTGTTCATTCATCTTAGAATGACCAAATGAAATTTTTAAAACTTTTAAGGATCTTAGAAAATAATAGTTATCGCAAGGCCCTTCAGCGAGTCAATTCACTTACAAAAGTGTTGTTGACTGGTGGGCCGCGGTGGCTCAGCGGGCAAGAGTGCTTGCCTGCCGTGCCGGAGGACCCCGGTTCGATTCCCGGCCCCAGCCCATGTAAAAAATAAACAAACAAACGAAATATAATAAAACAAGAAAATGTTTAAAAATGTTTCCCTTTCTTCCTCCCTTCCTTCCTTCTCTGTCTTTCCTTCCTTTCCTCCCTCTCTCTTTAAAAAAAAAAAAAAAAAAAAAAAAAAAAAAAAGTGTTGTTGACTAATAGGTAAGCCAAGAGACTCTTTGCTTCCTAAAATAAAAGCCTTGCAAAACTGCATTTGTTTTGCTAGAGTATAATTTTAGTTTGACATTTCTAAGTACCGTTGATGTATTTTCAATGTTGATTAATTTTCCAAGTAACAGACTAACAGAAACAATCATGTTCTTAAGTAGTCAGGTTATTGTTGTTTTGTTATCAGCCTCAAACTGACATTGTGAAATTGCTGCTGGTTTTCTTTGTGCCATTTGGAATATACCCTCACTGGATTTCTATCTCTAACTCATTTTTGACATTCAATTTTGTGGTATCAGTTGTGGGGGTTCGGGGACGATATATTTTATTTGAAAAGTCGCCAAAGGAATAGGGTTGCCATGTTATTGATTGTCTAATTTTTATTTTTCATGCCAAAAGTTCTGTTGCCTCATTGTATACATTTGGGTGAATGTTGTAACTCCTAAAGATTAGAATATCTTTCAACTAACTTAGTTTTTGATATCACTGAGCCCACCAAACAGTTGCCTTTGGTGAAACTGGTGGGATTGTCCTTTACATCTAAAATTGTTTTATGTTTGTAGAAATTGCAACTGCATGCTGTTTAAGACATCTAGCAATTGACTCCGTATATTATAGCATAATTTGATCTTTTTCCCTTGAAGGTGGAAACAAAATGGCACAGATATTGATTTTACCATGAGTTATCACTACAGGTTGGAAGGAGGCAGTTTGGCAATCAGTAATCCCCACACAGATCAAGATATTGGCATGTATCAGTGTCTGGCCACCAATCCTCTGGGAACTATTCTGAGTCGGAAAGCAAAACTCCAGTTTGCATGTGAGTATGGAAAAAAATTTCTAACCCCCTGTGTTTACGAAATAACTACGCTCTTACAATATATATTTGTGTTAGGGAAATATCCAGCTTTGCTAATAATCTGTGTTTGGGGAGTGAATATAAATTTATGGAGGTAAAAAGTTTTGACAACATGAATTTTGTGAATCTATACTCTTAGGGATAGTAGAAATCTGTTTATAAGATGAAGAAAAATCAGTTTTGTAAAGTATAATTTGTGAATTACGTTTAGAAATACCTTGAAAAGTTCCCTATGCATTTATTAAAATAAAAGAGAGTGTTACAGTACTTTTTCCTTTCTTTTCTATTTCCTTTCCTTTTTTTTTTCTTTTTTTGGCACTGTTTATTAGTGTGTAGGGCACAGGAAGTAAAAGCTGAGGGCAGACTTGTCCTTTGGGGATGGGAGTATTCTTCCAGGAAAATGATCATGCACCCACAGTTTGATGGAGGTGGAATTAAAGTGGTTGCCAAAGGCAGGTTCTATACTAACTGCAACAATGTCCAACTGCGTTACATAAATGCCATCCAAGTGATTACCTTGGTGACATTTGGGGGCATTAGCAGATGAACAATAGATATCCTGCTTCTTACATCCTTTATATTTAGTGTTTCCAGGGTCTGAAGTGTTTCATATTGATTTCAGAGGAAATCCTTATTGGAGAGTAATTATATCTGTTGGTGTGGATAAGTTGAAGACTTTCATTTCTCCCTTTGTTCATCCTCCTGCCCCCAAGGATATGTCACTGAGCACAGAGAGTAAGCTGCTAGTCCTTCAGGCACTTGCAGAAAGATCTGTGCTGTCTGTTACACTAAAGAAGGAATTGTTTGGGAATTTTATTCATAAAATATGCCTACAGCCTGCTTTGTGGAACTACGTTAGTCATCAGTACGTGTATGAATTATGAATCGTGTCTTTTTCTCATTGCAAGTCTTATGTCCCAGATGCTATTCAAAGGCATCACTAGAGATCCCTTGGTCTGCACACAGTTCTCAATATTGACCATTCTGGGGGGATGGCCTTGTTTCTGATTAAAAAAATATATATATATGGATTTATCTGTATCCATGGGAATACAAAGGACATGTAAAAGTTCATGAATCTGAATAGAATAGGGACAAGGGATGGTGGCTACTTTGAGATTTAGGGAAAAGGTCATTAAAATCCTTGATTTCTGCATTTTGTCTAAGATCATCCCTTAGTGAAATAATGGGGAGTAAAATCCCAATTAGAAACTTATTTCACAGAAATGAAGCATTGTTTAAGCCATAATTTTGCCATAATAGTTATTTCTGTTACTTGCATGGAGTATAACCATAGAAGATAAATATGCTTTGGATCAGATTCCGTGATGATAAATTTGACTTTCTGGTGAAGGAGAATCCATATAACATTTATTTGCTATAGCCTTTAATTTCTGTAGAGTTGTGGATTCTATCCATTTTTTAAAATGACTCACTACCTATGCCTAAAGTTAATGCACTATGCTTTATATATTTGGATATTTCTACCTCTTCTTTGTTCCCTTTTTAACAAAAAGTATTTGTGAAATTCCCTACATTATTTCTTATCACTTTTCTCCTTTAAAAATACTTTTACTAGCAGTAGTTTCTCTAATCACAACATATTTTGTCTGTGCTAAAAACGAGGAAGGTTAAATTAAGAAGAAACTATATGCTTTAATTTAGATAAATGGAAAAAAACATTCTTTGCTTCTTTGACCTTGCTGAGTTTCCTGTCTTTTCATAAAATGTACCATTTGGGGGCTGGTGGTATATGACTGTCAATCCCTAAATGCATTCTAGTCCTACTCATGTGTCCATTTACTGATCTTTCTTCTGCAAACCAGAAGGACCATAAGCTCCAAATCTGAAATTTGAAAACAGAACAAAAATAAGAACCGCAACAATCTGCCTATTTTATGAGGGATCTTTAGTGGCTTGAAATGGGTCATGTTAGATCCAGGGAGAGATTGGCTTCATTGTAAATGTATCTGTTGGTCTTGAACAACCCTAAACATCAGCAGCACGTATTAACTACCTATAAATGATCTCTTTCTATTTTCTGCATCTCACGAGTCTGTTTGTCAACTCATTTAAGTCATTTATTTATTCTAAGCTGCTAAGAACTTGTAAAAGAAGGTGGAAAGGTCAGGTCTCACTTTGCCACTTTCTGTACAAATGAGCATAAGGATCTCAAAGATAAATGGATAAAGGTTTGCTTACTTATTGATTCAGAACCTCCATTTAGAAATTCTTTCCTCTAATCTCATTTAAATAATATATAATATTTGAATAAGTTTACTCTTCTAAAGATAGAGGAAGGGGCAGAAGAAAGAAAGTAATAGAAGGGATATATCTAATTAAGAATAAGTTTTTGCTTCTTAGTAAATGATTCTTTGTAGAGAAAAAATAGAATCTGAATGCTAGTCTCCAATCAAAGTGCAAGATCTTTATCTTCAATTTAATTTGAATTCTTGATCACACTTTTCATATATTCCCAACAATATCTATTTTGGTACAAATTCTTCTGGTAGGCAGCGTAACAATGATGGTTAAATATTGAAATTTGAGATTCAGACAGATATGTGTTAAAATTCTGTCTCTATCCCATGTCTACTGGTATAGCATTAGGCCACCATTCAACATTAAGCCTCTGTTATGAAATCTATAAATGAGAATGAGAGCAATATCTACCACTTAGGATAATGGAGTGGATTAATAAGATAATGAATGTGAAGTCCCCGGCCCATCATGGGAGATCAGGAAATAATACCTTCAATTCTCCTTATTTATTACCTCTCTCAATTCAGTCAAACATCTATATGTTTCAAACTGCAATGGTTACTCCTAGAAAATCCTTCTGGTTTACATTTAAAATTTTTTTCCAGACCAATTACATGTTCTCATGTTTTCAAATTAATTAAGTGTATTGGCATGTTATTTCTCTTGAACCTGGCATATGTGAGTAGGGAAATGTGATTGCTGACCGCTTTATGCAGACTAGAACTCTGAAGATTTATTTTTTTAAGGTATTGTTAGAGAACCAGTTGGGACTTGAGTATGAGGATTCAGAATCTAAAACCTATGGTTTCTAAGGTACTGTATTCAGGCTATCTGAACAGTGTCTTATCTGGATTATATTTTCTTATTTTCTTTATTTGCTATTGGCACACTCATTGCTCATTGTCTAAATAATAAACCCTATCTACAGGACAGTAAGCTTCACAATAAACCTCATAGTAGATGCTATTAGTGCCATGTCCACTGTACTGGGCAGTGTGCCCATCTTAGCTGCTAATGGCTCCAGTGGCAACTTTTCTGCAATTCAGGTCCCAGAACTCCCCAAAGGATCAGGCTATAAGTAGACAACAGCTGAGACCATCTTCTTGCTTGGCTCTTTGCTTGCTCTATCCTGCTTCCCTGCATCACTTTCTCCTGAGAGCACTCCCTCAATAACTCACATGGACATGAATCCCTGCCTCATGTTCTTCTGCTAGGGAATCCAAAGAAGACAGACTTTAAACATTTAATCTAAGATATTTGATCTACTTACTGATAGAGAATTTGAGTCCAGAGCCCCACTCAACTGAATTTCCATAGATATGAACCAAGTTGTCCATCAAAATAAAACTGTACCAATGCTTTTGCTTCTCACCTGTTGGCAGTAAATTTTACAGTGTCACTTTGACCTTAAGAACAGATGAGGTGGGGGGCAAGATGTTAGAATAGTAAGGTATGGAATTTAGCTCGTTTTCCAGAGCAGCTACTAAATAGATGATACACAGCAACTGCTAGGGGAACATCAGCTCCCAGACACACAGTGTACACCAGTCTGGACCAGGTGGAATGGCTGAGCTCCCACACAGAATTGTAAGTCCACAATGATGCAGGTACTGGCACCCCTCCCCCATGGGCATGGCAGGCTGGTTCCCAAGGAGAAAGTAAACAGACTTTACTAGTAGCAAGGAGCTAGCTCAACTCAGCTCCAGTTGCAGAATTAGTTAACAAATTTGAACTACTGAAAACAGGTCCCAACACAGATAAACCTGGAATGTGCACTAAAGCAACTTTGCATAGGCAGAGAGGGGGCAGAGCAGATAGAATAAAAACCAAAACCAAAAGCAGAGGCTTTTGAGGTGTACAGCACAAAATACTGCAAAAGGATTGGGCCCCAAGAAAAGTGGACACAAAGAGCCACATACCAACTCAGGTTCTTGATTAACAAATCCAAGGAGCAGGGGTTCTTCTCTAAAAAGGCTTTTTTTGCCTTTTTTTTTTTTTTTTACTTCTTAAGGGCTCATGAGATAGAACTGGAAACACTTTCAGACTCAAGCACTGCCCTAGGCAAGGATAGAACTAAAGGTTCTCTGAGAGACAAAATAAGTAATCAGCTGAAAAGGGTTAATTCCCCAAAGGATTTATCTTTCCTAAAAAAAGAGGAGGTAGGGTCCAGCTCAAATATAATCCCTACTTCAAGGAATTCAGGCCCAACAGCTGGAAAACAGAAGGAATCAAAGCCATCCCATGATCTCACTTCTGTCTCAGCCATGCTCCTTGCAGGGAGAGTTTACTGAAATTAAAGCCACTGCTTTAAGCTGGTGGGAAGCTGTGGACAGACAAATGCCATATGCTAGGCAGGACCAGAAAAACATGGTCTAGGGGCTTCATAGGAAATTCTGACAATTTGCTGGGTCTCACTCTCAGGGAAAACTGATGCTGGCTGCTCTAGCCTCCTGAGATGTGAGCCTCTCTGGACTGGGAAAATCTGACTAGGATATATAATATCTGAGGAGACCCTCAAAGAAAAAAAAAGGCTCCATAAAGGCATGGCAAGAAACAGAAAAGTAAGAACTGAAAAATTCTGATCAATTGAACAGAACCTATGCTTGAGGTCTAGAATAAGTTGAACTGAATTATACAGAACAGATAGAGAACAAAATAATCCAGCAAGAAAACCCTAGGTAAAAGAGTGAAAACAACCTCTAGAATAAACTAATTAAGGAAATCAAATGCCTAGACACCAGGAAAAACTAACGAGTCATACTAGGAAAATTGAACATATGGCCCAGGCAAAGGAAGAAACCTACAGTTCAAATGAGATACAGGGGTTGAAACAACTAATTCAGGATGTTTGAACAGACATGAAAATCTCATATAAAATCAAATCAACAAGTTGAGGGAGGATATAAAGAAGACATTGGGCAAACATAAAGAAGAACTTGAAAGTTTGAAAAAAATAAATCACAGAACTTATGGGAATAGAAGAGATGATAAAACAATGGAAATCTATAACAATAGATTTGAAGAGACAGAAGAAAGGATTAGTGGGCCAGAGGACTGGATATCTGCAATCCAGCACACAAAAGAAAATATAGGGAAGAGAATGAAAAAATATGAGCAAGGTCTCGAAGAACTGAATGACAACATGGAACACATGAATATACATGTTGTGGGTGTCCCAGAAGTTAAAGAGAAGGAAAAAGGAGGAGAAGGACTAATGGAGAAAGTAATCACTGAAAATTTCCCATTTCTTATAAAAGATGTAAAATTACAAATCTAAGTAGTGCAACATACTCCAAACAAAAACTTACTAATCAATTTCACAAATATCAAAGACAAAGAGAGAATTTTGAAAGCAGCAAGAAAAAAGGAATTCATCACATAGAATGGAAGCTCAATCAGACTATGTGTGGATTTCTCAGCAGAAATCATGGAGGCAAGAAGGCAGTGGTATGATATATTTATTCTAAAAGAGAAATCTCATATTATCGACAGCCCCTTCCAACATGAAAAAGTTAGTATGGACGTATAGCTGTGCTAATATAGGATAGATTAGACTTCAAATATAACACGATTAAAAGACACAAAGAAGAACACTATGTATTAATAAAAGGAACGATTCAACAAGGAGACATAACAAATACCCCTAAAGAGTGGGGAAAAGATCAAAGATGATGGTGGAGTTATACAGAGAAGTTCAGGTTTAACAAATCTGAATGATTGCTGAATCACTGTATTGATATTTCTTTTATTTTTCCAGTACCTTAGAGCAGCTAGACATAAAAGCCTGAAATTGTGGAATTGTAACCCATACCAAACTCTGAAATCTTTTCTATAATTAATTATTGCAGGTAGTTTGAAATTTATTGTTTTTCACAAATAAATTTCAAATTTCACTTTGAAATTTTTTATTTTTCACAAGAAAGAAAAAAAGAGAGGAGGAAGAGTATAATAGGGAAGATAGGATTTAACAAATGAATATGACTACTGAATCAATATACTGATATTCTTTTGGTCTTCAGTGTCTTGGAGCAGATAGAAGAAAAAAATGAAAAATCAGGGAACTATAACCCCTACCAACTTTAAAATCTGTTGTATAACTACTTGTTAAAAGTACTTGGAAATTTGAAAAAAAAAAGGAGAAATGAATCCTATTTAGAGTTTAATACTGACAAAATTGATCATTATTACACTTCCTGTAGTCTCTCAAAAAAATAAAGTCCAATTATGGACTTTAGTCAATTATGATTAAAAATATTTTTTAAATTATGATTAAAAAATTTAAGAAATTATGATTAACAAAATGAGGGGGAGATTAAAATATTTTCAGGCAAACAATCACTGAGAGAATTTGTGACTAAAAGACCATCTCTGAAAGAAATACTAAAGAGAGCACTATAAGCAGATAGGGAAAGGTAGAAGAGAGAGGTCTGGAGAAGAGTTTAGAAATGAAAACTATCATTAAAGGAAAAAAAGAGAAAAAAAATAGATATAATAAATAAAATCCAAGAGAAAAAATGGTAGAAGAAACTACTGCCTTTACAGTAATAAGATTAAATGCTAACTGATAAAACTTCCCAATTAAAAGACATAGACTCACAGAATAGATTAGAAAACAGGACCCATCTTCACGCTGTCTTCAGGAAACTCACTTTAGACCCAAGGACAAAAGTTGAAAGTGAAAGGTTGGGAAAAGACATTTCATGCAAACAACAATCAGAAAAGAGCAAGAATAGCTGTGCTGATATCTGATAGATTAGACTTCAAATATAACACAATTAAAAGACACAAAATATCTAATAGATTAGACTTCAAATATAACACAATTAAAAGACACAAAGAAGGACACTATGTATTAATAAAAGGAACAATTCAACAAGGAGACATAACAATTGTAAATATTTATGCACTGAGCCAGAATGCCCCAAAATACATGAGGCAAGCACTGACAACACTGAAGAGAGAAATAAACACTTCTACCATAATTTTTGGAGACTTTAGTTCCCACTCTCATCAACGGCTAGAAACTCCAGACAGAGGACCAGTAAGGGAACAGAGATTTTGAGTAACATAAATGAACTAGACTTAACAGACATTTACACTTGAAAAAAATGTGTGTCCCGCAACAGCAGGATACACATTTTTTTCAAGTATTCACGGATCATTCTCAAGGATAGGCCACATGCTGGGTCACCAAGCAAATCTTGATAAATTTAAAAAGATTGAAATCATACAAAACACTATCTCAGATCATAATGGAATAAAGTTGTAAATCAATAACAGGCAGAGAGCCAGAAAATTCACAAATATATGGAAACTAAACAGCACACTCTTAAGCTACCACAGGGTCAAGGAAAAAATTACAAGAGAAAACAGTAAATATCTAGAGGCAAATGAAAATGAAAGCACATCATATCAAAATTTATGAGATGCAACAAAGGCAGTGCTGAGAGGGAAATTTGTTAACTTAAATGCCTATATTAAAAAAAGAAGAAGGAACAAAAATTGAGGAATTGACTGTTCACTTGGAAGAACTAGAGAAAGAACAGCAAACTAACCCCAAAGTAAAAAAATGAAAGAAATAATGAAGATTAAAGTAGAAATAAGTGAAATTGAGGCTATAAGAACAATTGAGAAAATCAGAAAAATCAGAAGTTGGTTCTTGGAGAAAAATCACTAAAATCAATGGACCTTTCTTTAGTTAGGTTGAAAAAAAAGAGAGAGAGAGAGGATGTGTGTTGCTTCCTGTTGAAACAGAGCTCGAAGGATATTAAGGAATGATGAGAAGGAGAGAGAGAAAGGAAGAAAAGAAAGACAGACACAAATGGGTTCAGGGGGTCTGAAGCTTCATTCTACATCAGACATCAGACAACTTTATTCTCAACCAGATCCTAGTTATATACCACAGGATGTCAATAGATACGCATGCATTTCCTGAGGGAGCAAAGTTCTTATCTTACAGTGTTCTTCATACTTAACATAACCATTTGGGGTAAACATTCTCTTTCTCCCAGACTGCTCTACATAACAATCTCCACAGTTTACTGCCGCCATCCTGAGGCCAGCTGCTTCCAGCAAATTCTGTAGGTCTTGCTTTAAACCCTTGGCTCCTACAGATGTGAATAAATAAAATCAGAAATGGAAGAGCTGACATACCCACAGACCCCACAGAAATAAAGTGGTAATGAGAGGATAATATGAGCAACTATATACTAATAAACTAGACAATGTAGATGAAATGGACAACTTCCTAGAAAAGCATGAGCACCAATATTGACTCAAGAAAAAATAGAAGACCTTAACAAACCAATGAAAATAAAGACCTTGAATCAGTCATGCAGAGGCTTCCAAAAAATAAAAGTCCAGCATCAGATGGCTTCACATGTGTATTCCACTAAGTATTCAAGAAAAATTAGTACTAAACCTGCTGAAGCTCTTCAAAAAATTTAGAGACAGCTACCTAACTCATTCTATGAGGTCAAAGTCAAAGATACTACAAAAAAACAAAATTACACACTAATATCTTTAATGAATATAGATGGAAAACTCCTCAATAAAATACTTGCAAATCGAATACAGCAGCATATTAAAAGAATTATACATCATGACCAAGTGGGACTATTCCATGTACACAAGGCTGGTTCAACATAAGAAAATACATTAATAATTTTATTATTAATAGGTTTATAGTAATAAACCATATCCACAATTCAAAGCAGATAAAACATGTGATCATCTTGATTTGACATTTGCCAAAATTCAACATCATTTCTTGATGAAGCATTTGAAAGGATAGGAATAGAAGGGAACTCCTCAACATGATAAAGGGAATATATGAAAAATCCACAGCCAACGTAACCCTCAACAATGAAAGACTGAAAGCTTTCCCTCTAGGATCAGGAACAAAACAAGGATGTCCACTGTCACTGCTGTTACTCTGTGTTATTCAACATTGTGCTGAAGTTCTAGCCAGAGCAACTAGACAAGAAAAAGAAATAAAGTGCATCCAAATTGGTAAGGAAGAAGAAAAACTCTCACTGAATGCCAATTATCTAATACTATATGTTGAAAATCCTGAAAAAGGTACAACAAAGCTACTAGAGCTAGTTAATGAGCATAGAAGGAGTACAAGATCAATGCCCAAGAATCAGTAGTGTTTCTATACAGTAGTGATGAGCAATCTGAGGAGGCAATCAATTAAAAATTCCATTTACAATAGCAACCAAAGAATCAAATATTTAGTAATAAACTTAACTAAGGATACAAAAGACTTTTACACAGAAAACTACAAGAAATTTCTAAAGGAAATCATGGAAGATCTAAATAAATGGAAGAGCATATGTGGTTATGAATTGGAAGACTAAACAGAGTTAAGATGTCAGTTGTACACACATTGATTTATAGATTCAATGCAATACCAATTAAAATCCCAACAACTTACTTTTCAAAAATAGAAAAACCAATAACAAAATTTATTTGGAAGGGCAAGTTGCCCTGAATAGTTAAATAATATCTTGGGAAAGAAAAATGAAGTGGGAATTCTCACACTACCTGACTTTAAAGCATATTACTAAGCCACAGAGGTCAAAACAGCATGGTCCTGGTATTAAGATAGATATACTGACCAATGGAATCAAATTGCACGTCTGAAATAGACCCTGTCATCTATGAACCACTGATCTTTGATAAGGCAGTCAAGCAATCCATCTGGGACAGAGTAGTGTCTTCAATACATGGTGTTTGGAAAAATGGACATCCATGTGCAAAAGAGTGAAAGAGGATTCATATCTCATAACTTATACAAAAATTAACTCAAAATGGATCAAAGGCCTAGACTTTAATATCTAGGCTAAGATTGTAAACTTTTTAGAAGAAAATGTAGGGAAATATCTTATAAATTTTGTAACAAGAGGTTGTTTTCTAGAACTTATACCCTAAGCACAAGTATTGATAAAAGAAATAGATAAATGGGATCACCTCAGAATTAAACACTTTTGTGCATCAAAAACTTTATCAGGAAAGTAAAAAGGCAGCCTACATAATGTGAGACAATATTTGGAAATTATATATCAGATAAGGGTTTAGTATCCAGAATATATAAAGATATTCTTCAATTCAACAACAAAAGACAAACAACCCAACTTAAAAATGAGCAAAAGGCATGAACAGACACTTCTCAGAAGACAAAATAGAAATGCCTAAAAGGCACATGAAAGGATGCTCAACTTCTCTGGCTATTAGGGAAATGCAAATCAAAACCACAATGAGATATTATTTTGTACCCGCTAGAATATTCATTATCAAAAAAAAAAACTAGAAAGTGATAAATGCTGGAAGGATGTGGAAAAAGAGGCATGTATATCCACTGTTGATGGGAATGTAAAATGGTGCAACCACTCAGGAAAGCTATTTGGCAGTCCCTCAGGAAGAATTGTCATATGATTCAGTAATCTCATTACTACGTATATATTCAGAGGAACTGAAGGCAAGGACACAAACAGACATTTGCACACCAATGTTTATAGAAGCATTATTTATGATTGCCAAGAAATGAAGACAACACAAATGTCCATCAACAGATAAGTGGCTAAACAAGCTGTGGTATATACATATGATAGAATATTACATCACTGTAAGACAGGATAAAGTCATGAAACATGTAACAATGTGGATGAATCTTAAGGGCATTATGTTGAGGGATATTAGTTGAAAACAAAAGGACAAATACTGTATGTGCTCACTAATAATAACTAACATTAACGAGTTAACTTTGAAAGTTAAAGTGAAGAATACAGTTTATCAGGAGATAGAAATAGAGTAGAGACTAGGCATTTGGTGCTGAAGAATACAGATTGTGAAACAGGATTGATAGTAAAATTTCAGAAATAGGTAGCACAATACTACCTGATTGAAACACAATAATATAAGTGCACTGAAGAACCTGAATGTGAGTATAATTGAGGGGGAAAGGCTGAGGGCACATATGAAACCAGAAGGAAAGATGAAGGTTAAAGACTGTGACAGTATAACTTAGAAATGCCTAAAGTGGACAGTGATGGTGATTAAATGTCCAAATATAAAAACATTTTTGCATAAATGGTGTGCCGGCTTGAAAATATTATGTTCCCCAGGAATGCCATGTTTTAATCCTGACACCATCTTTTGGAGGCAGCTGTTTTTTTTTAATCCTAAATTCAGTACTGTTTGGCAGTACATTTTGAATCAATTATCTCCATGGTGATGTGACACACACAATTGTGGATGTGACCTTTTAATTACATGGAAACATCACTCCACATATTCTAGGTGGGTTTTGATTAGTTTACTGCAATCCTTTAAAAGAGGAAACATTTTGGAGAGAGTCAGAAATGACATAAATGACAGAGCCGACAGAGAGAGACCCAACAGAAACTTCAAAGCTGACAGAGAGAGCAGAGACATGGATGTTTGGAGATGCTTGGAGCCCAGGAGATGTTGCTGTGTGCCTTCCCATGAGGCGTTAAACAAACCTGAATCTGAAGACAGCCAAGGAAAGCCAACAAGTGAAAGCCAGCACGAGAGAGGCAAAGTGAGGAACCGCCACAGGAGCAGAGGCTGAAAGCAATGGAGCCCAGGTGCATGGGACTAGCAGATGCCAGCCACATGACTTTTCAGCTGAGGGAGCTGTTCCAGGCCCATTGGCCTTCCTTTAATTAAAATATCTTTCCATAGATGCCTTATTTGGACATTGTTATAGGCATAGGACTGTAAACTTGTAATTTATTAATTCCCCTTTTTTAAAGGCTGTTCCACTTCTGGCATATTGCAACCCTGCAGCTTACAAACTAACACAAGGGCAAACAAATGAATGCCAATATTGCGAGGTGTTTACAAGTGATGGTATAAAGGAAAAAGTATAATTAATGCAATATAGGGTCTATAGTCAAAAGTAACATCGTAATATGCTCTCACTAAATGTCACAAAGGCATGCGAAAATTATATGTCAACAGGTGGGGGCATGGAGGAGGGGTACGTACTCTTTGCAGAAGAAAGAAAAGGAAAGGTCTCAATATAGATTATGGTGGTGAAGGCATTGGTGGAGGCATGTCTAATTACTTAGATTGGATCGTATGATGTGCAAATAATACTGTTTAAAAGTGAACAGAGTGCTAGAGAAAATGCTGAGAAAGAGATGTACCTATTCACCATCAGGAGGGAAACTGAGAGATGCAGCCCCTTGGGAGGGCAATGTGGGGTTCCACAGGAGGCTAGGGTTGAGTTTGCCATATGATCCTGAAACCCAATTGTTCGGTATATACCTGGAGGAACTGAGTGTGGGGACACTAATGAACATTTGTACATTGGTATTAATGGCAGCAGTGTTCATAATCCACAATGGATAAAGGTGGCCTAAGAGTACAACGATTGAGGAATGGAAGGTGGAACTATGGTGTATACATGCAACGGACTACTGAACAGCTGCAAGAAGGAATGAACTTGTGAGTCATGCAACTAGGTAAATGAAGCTTAAGGACTGTATGTTGAATGAAATATCAGAAATAAAAATAAAAAATATTATCATGCCTCATACTAACTATAATATACAAACTCAGTGAATTGAAGTCGAGAGCATAGGTTATCAAGTTGGGACTCATTGTAAAAGGTCCTAGATTGTAAGCTCTTACAGCAGTCACATATATTCAGGTGTTGTAGCCATTATTTTAAAGTTCTGAGATACTGAACTGTTTGTATATTATCTTGTCATTCCCTGTGACTTTGGGTATTTACATAATACCTGAGACTGTTAGAGCTCTGAAGCTATGAAAGTCAGCAGTACCTCTTACAGAAACTATTTAAAAAGTTGAGAAAGAGACCAGACTTCGACTAAAGATGTGAATGAAGCTGATCTGGATATGACTAAAGTAAATCAAAATACATACTAAAGGATATCGTTCATAATTTAAAACTTCAACTTCTGCATGAAACCAAAAGGAGAGATGTTTATTTGGTGCAAAATTTATATTTTGTGTAGCACATTCCCTAATTTAACTTGTATGGTCAGTTTAGTTGAACACCATAAATACATGGAATCTTGAATCGGGTATGTGATCTTCTAGGTTTGTCCAGGTTGGTGTAATAGCCTGATACATCTCAGAGTAATTTGGTCAGTGAATAAAGAAGTTCTTGCAAAGTCCCCTGGGGGACTGGGGAGAAAAGAAATATTCAACTTCCCATTTGGAAAATTCCTCATTTCTCTCAAGCAGTGGGGACCACTGATTCAATAGTTTGAACCCTCAATCTTAGTATTCTCCCTTATGAAACTTATTCCTGTAAAGGATAGGCTATGGCTACTTATAATTATGCCTAAGAGTCACCCCAAAGAACCTCTTTTGTTGCTCAGGTGTGACCTCTCTGTCTCTAAGCCAACTCAACAGGTGAACCTACTGCCTCCCCACTAGGTGGTACATCACTCCCAGGGGTCTTTTTTTTGGAGGGGGGATGCACAGTCTGGGAATTGAACCTGGGTCTCCCTCATGGAAGGCAAGCATTCTACCACTGAACCACCATGCACCCTTCCCAGGGGTCTAAATCTCCCTGGCAACATGGGACAGAACTCCCAGGATGAGACTGAACCCGGCATCATGGGATTGAGAAAGCCTGCTTGACCAGAAGGGGGAAAAGAGAAATGAGACAAAATAAAATTTCAGTGGCTGAGAGATTTCAAACACAGTCAAGGGTTTATCCTGGAGGTTGTTCTTATCCATTATATAGATATCTCTTTTTAGTTTATGGTTTATTGGAGTGGCTAGAGGGAAGTATCTGAAACTATTGAGCTGTGTTCCAGTAGCCATGTTTCTTGAAGATGATTGTATAATGATACAGCTTTTACAATGTGACTCTTTGATTGTGGAAACCTTGTGTCTAGCTCCTTTTTTCCAGGAGATGGACAGATGAGTAAAAAAATGTGAATAAAAGGAAATAAATAATAGGGAGGATATGGGTTAAAATAAAACAGGTAGATTGAAATACTAGAGGTCAATGAGAGGGAGGAGTAAGTGATGTATGAGGTTTTTCTTTTCTTTTTATTTCTTTTTCTGGATTGATGCAAATATTCTAAAAATGATCATGTGATGAATACTGTGAGCCATTTATTGTACACTGTGTGTGGATTGTATGTGTGAAGATTTGTCAATAAAAATAATTAAAAAAACAAAACAAAACAGTGGCAGTGGTGGCACAGTGGCAGAGTTCTCATCTGCCATACCAGAGACCCAGGTTCAATTTCTGGTGTCTGCCCATGCAAAAAAAAAAAAAAAAAAAACAACAACAACAGCAAAAGCAGATGGACTTTCAGAACCTAACCTGTCCTTGAGACTCAGTATATGCATACCTCTGGATAATTGATTGCTTTTTGCTTATAACTGCTGTCCTGGTGTTTAGCAATTCAAAAGCGCACTTTGAGTTTATTTTAAACTCACCCTGTAATACCCTGCCTCATTATGAATCATCCCACCATGAAACTATCATGAAATGTGGCCCACATATATAAAAAACCACCTATTAAGGAAATATGCTCCTAAATCATATCTGTGTTTAACTATTTGTGTAATCTAGATAGTCATTCACCTCTCTGGTCAAGTTTTGATTATAACTCTTAAACAAATGATTTTTGACATTCTGCATACCCCCGTAGATGCTAATTTAAGCTCTCCTTTCTCTCTTCACTTGCCTCCAATCCTAAAGTGAATTCAGCAGGTGTCTAGTTACCCAAAGCTCCTGTTATCACACTGACATTCTTGAGTGATAAAACTAGTTTGACTTTTTAAATCACTTGTAGCTGCTTTGAATTTCTTTCATTTCTCAAGGACTTTGGTGGTAAAGGTTGAATGTAGACTTCCTCCTTTCATATGTATGTTAATGAATTACTCTGCACTTGTGAGAGAACATTGCATCTGTCATTGCTATTTAAAATGTCATCCTGGAGAAAACGGAGAAAGGTGTTTTGAAAGAAACCTATGATTTTACTGAGCTGTACTTTTTTTTTTTTTTTTTGGATGCTCTTGTAATATAGAATAACTACCGATGAGAAGTTAAATATTTGGGATAAAAGTAAGTCAAGGATAGGGCTTAAATATTCACAGTGGCCATTTCAAATAAGTGTGTTCCATTATTGCATGGGGAGTGGAGTGGATTCTACTAATTGAGTATTCATTTGTTTATCCACAAAGCAACCAGAAAACACCTAATTTATACACAGCAAGTGCTGAGTTTGGTCCTAAGGATTGAATGATAAATAAGAAACAGCTACTCCCTACCTTCACAGATGAGATAGACTGAACTTTAAGTGCAATAATAGAAAGAAAGAGAGAGAGACAGAGAGGGAGCGAGGAAGGAAAGGAAGGGGAAAAAAAATTGCTAACATAGTATTTATGTTCAGGCATTGCTCCCATCTCTTTATGCAAATTAGCACCATTACTCCTTAAATTGCTGTGTAAGGTTACCATAATTCCCAACTTCAAATGAGCTAATTAGGGATAGAAGAAATAACTTACACAAAGCCACCCAAGTGGTAAGCAGTAAAGTCAGACAGTCAGAATCCAGACTCCATAGTCTTACTACCCATCGTATTTCTTCAAAAAGCTGCAGGTGAAGTGGGAAAGGTAGACTTGAGGTAATAATAAAGCCACAGTGGGAAGTAGTTCAATGTACCAGGACTGAAGAAGGGACAAGGAAAGTCTTCCAAAAAAATGGAATCCTTGGAATATTCCTTGGTCTTCCAGGTACAGAAAGTGGGTGGAGGAGAACATTCAGATCTGGAGGAGTGCAAGTCGAAATGCAGATGTATGAACAAGCTTTATGAGTTGGAGAAAATGTGAACAGATTGGCAAAAGATTAGGCATGATCACAGAATACAGATGTCCATGTCTGAGTAATGGCTGAGTATCTGTGTTGAATAATAACAGATGAGGCTAATAAATAATTCAGAGAAATTATAGGACGTGCTTTTTTTTTATCTATGCTTAATCTGGAAACAATGGAATGATTAATGATATTATGAGTTGCCAAAGAAGCATACAAAATCCATCATAGTGTTATGCTTTTAAGCAGCAGCCACAGACATAAACAGCTCATGTTGGAAGAATGTTCCCTACCCATTATGACACTGTGCACAAGTGTTAATTCTTGTGTAAAATAGTGGTACCAATAATACCCACTTCATCCACAGATGAGATGAGGATCAAGTGCTTATTACATGTAAAACAGAGAGTGAGAGCAGCTGATAAATTGGTGTGAGTTTATGAGGGAGAGCTAGACAGGGGTTGCCCATGTAAATGTTTCTTGGCTAAGTTTTGGATTTTAGTCTTTACCCTAAGAAAAATGGAAATATTTTGGATGATGTTAAGGATATTGCAATTGTTAATAAAATGTAGTTTCAAAATGTCACTTACTTTTCCCTTAAAAATGTTAGTGTGATAAGTTAATATTAGTAGTATTAAAGCCACAGTACCTGGCAATAAATTCACAATCCATATATGCATATTTAGACCAATACTACATCACAGGGTTGATTTTTTAGTGGTTCAAGGTTGCAATGCAATAATAATGCATTTTTTTACAGGCTATAAACATGTAGGCATTTACAATCAATGTAGTAGAAGACATTTTAAAAGGTATACTTAAAAAATACATTTGGAAATTGTTAAGTCTCTGATAATTGTGAAGTGTGTTAAGTGGATAATGCATATCTAATTATGAGAGAGAATGCCTAACGGCATTTAGCATTTTTTGTGCTTTAAAAAAGAACTAGCTAAACAAATGTGACAAAGAAATATTTTTCTTTAATTTCTTAAATAAAAGAAAACTAATATATTAGTATGGTTTTTCATTGTCAGTTTCAAATAGCATTAATCAAATATTACAATGGTCTTAATATTCTGAATTTGTCTTAATGAAACAATAGCACAATGGCCAACTGGCATAATATCAAGCATAAAACTTTGTCTTTGCTTTTAAAAATAAAAATAATACAGGTCTTAAATAAATGGTCTGTGAGCAGTTGCATGGTTGAGTTACAGCAAGTTACTATTATATTTATTTTTAAAATCAACAGGGAACTGGATTATGCAATACTTTAGATTCATTTTTCTCATCATCACTGCTAGACATCATCTATGCACCTTATCAGAAATGATATTTCTTCAAAATTTGGGCCTTCCCTCAACCCCACACTACTTATATTCAGCAGCATCTCATCTTTTTGGTTCATTAGAATAAAATTGAACGTTCACTCTGCATAGATTGAGGGTTGGGTGGGAGGTGCAAGTGTTAGAAATATAGGATTCTTTCTATCAAGACTTAAAGTTTTTTATTTTATAGCCAGGAGAGAAACACAAAGCTGAAATGATTGTTTATTACTCTTAAGGTATTTGACAAATGGTTTTGAGGAAGTTATGAACATAGCCTATAAAGCTTTGCTTTTGATATTTATAAAGTTGCTTGGATGTAATAGCAAAATAATTGCTTGCACTAAGATGAAAACATTTCTGGTGTCTTATTTGAGCATATATCCAATATTATCTGAATAGAAAATTATTTTTTAAATTGAGCATTTAAAAAATAAACACAAATTATAAAGAGTTTTGTTTGCAAACCCTGGAAAAATCATTCATGTTTTAATGTGTCAAGATATCCCCCACCTTTTCCAAGAAGTATAAGACATACAGGAAGTACAGTCGACATAAATAGAAAGTTCAATGAATCGTCATCAAGCCAGATCCAGAAACAGAACAATGCTAACTCCTCAGAAGACCCTCCCTTTGTGCCCTGCTCCAAGCCTCCCAAAATATAACTACCATCTTGACTTGTAAATTCATGATTAAATACTAAAAACTTAGATTGCTTATGAAAAGAATCATGCCATATATTCTTTAGAGTCTTTTGTTTGTTTGCTTTTTGTCCAACAGTGTTTGTGAAATTCATCCATGTTGTAGGTAGCTGTAGTTCATTCATTTCCATTGCATTATCGTTTTATTTTATGGATACACCACAAATAATATGGACTGCTTAGGTAGGCTGTGATGGTTAGGTTCTCTTGTCAACTTGGCCAAATGATCATGCCCAGTTGTCTGGTCACGCAAGCACTGGCTTGACCATTGCTGCAAGGATATTTTGTGGCTGGTTGGTAAACCAGAAGGCTGGTGTATTAAATCATGAGTCACATGACTGCATCTGTGGGTGATGACATCTGTGATCAACTAAGGCATGTCTCCAACAACTAAGTAATTCAATCAGTTGAAGACTTTTAAGGAGGAAGACTCTTTCACTGCTTCTTCACCCAGTGAGCCTCTCCTATGGAGTTTGTCCAGACCCGTTATTGGAGCCGCCAGCTTCACAGCCAGCCCTCCAGATATTGGACTCTTTCGTTCCCACAGTTGCATGAGACACCTTTATAAATCTCATATTTACAGATCTCTCCTGTTGGTTCTATTTCTCTAGAGCAACTTAACACATAGGCAATGCTGAATAGTTCTTCCACTCACAGTTTTGTACCTATCTTTTAGTGTATTTATAAATACAGTTCTCTTTTGCATATAGACTAGAATTGCTGGCCAATTGACAAGCATACAAAAAGGAACTTTAAAGATAACACCAAACAATTTTACAAAGTGGTTGTATTAATATATATTCTTACTGCAAATGTTCTGTTCTACATCCTTGTCAGCCTTTAAAAAATTTTAACATTTTTAGGGGGATTTGTGAAGGCGTCTCATTTTGGTTTAGTTTATGTGTATTGATAACTAATGAAATTGAAAGCTTCTTTATATGTGTATTTTATAAATATCTGCTTGCATCTCTTTTCCATTTTTCTCTTGAGTTGTCTTCTTTTTAGGGATCAGTTCTAAATATGAACTTTGTCAATTTTACATTTTGCACACATCTCCCACTCTTTGGCTTGCATTTTTATTCTCTTAATGCTATCACTAGATAAATAGAAATTTTAATATTTCAAATAGTTCAGTTTATCAATCTCTCCCTTTGTGGGATAATGCTTTCTGTAACAAGTTTAAACTATCTTTCTCTACCCTGAAATTGTGAAATAATTTTCATTGATAATTTTATTATTTTGTCCTTCATATTTAAAATTGCGATGCACCTGAGGTTGATTGATTTATTGATTGGTTTACATGGTATAAGGTAAAGTTCAAAATACTTTTTGACCTGTAAGGATCCAATCGACTAGCACATATATTAAAAATGAAGTCCTTTCTTCATTTTTCCCCAGTGCTACTTCTGAAGACAATCAACTGTGCATGTCTGCTTGGGCCTACTTTTGGCTTCTCTACTTTCTTCCATTAGTATCTTTGTCTATCCTGTAAAAATGTTAATTTCATTTAATGCAGCTCTATTGTCATAATAGATGTTAAGTATATATAAAAAAAGTGAAGCCCAAACTGAAACTAAAGCCAAGGAGGATTATGTAAGTAAATACCCTTACCATAAGATTTCATCCTGTTACTGAAATTGAACTTTCTAGAGGCCAAGGCAAAGAAGGGTTCCTATCTCCCACGAAATAAAAGTATGCCAGTTGTTTCTGTAAGCATAAATCACCCTGACTTTAAAATTTGAAAGAAGTTTCTACTGCAAACACTCAGCAAGAGGAAGGTGGATGATTCAGTGGAGAACATTCCTCTCACAAGCATACTCCTGTACTTATGATATTAGGTTTCCTATAGTGGCTTCTTATATCTTTCCTTGAAAATAATAGCTAACATTTTTAAGGCACTTATTAAGCCTTTAACATACATTTGCTAGGAGGCTTTCCAAACTATCTGCCCTATTTGCTAACCATCACCCAATTTCAGTATCTCTGTTTGCATCCTTCCCTGGCTATAGCTACTACAGCAGCATGAACAGTTTCTCTAAAATACAGGCCATGGAAATGAGAAGCTAAATTCTTTTAACTTTGAGTGTTTATGATGCACTTGCTTTGACCATGTTCTGTGGCTTTTCTTACGGAAGACTCAACAGACTAATACCTGATGCCAGAGTTTCTGCCTCCCTATTTCAGAAAGCTAGGTAAAATAATTTCCTTGCGCATTCTTATAGGGACTTTTATGAGTCTAAGTCCCTTTTCCATACTTCCAAGAGGAGTACATCAGGAGGGAATGTGTCCTGGCGCCCAAATAGGTGTTATTGGATTATATTTATATTACCCCTTTCCCTGCTTTTGGAGCAGTGAGGGAATGATGGAAATTTATAGAAATAAGGCACATAAACATTTCAATATTTGTGGTGCTGAGCACATCCTTACAATGATTTGTGTGCATTAGACATTTATTCCCAAAAGTAAGTGCCAGCCTTTACAACAGGTCTTCCACCATGCTAAACAGGGTAATCTAGTTTATCCCCAAAATTGCCATGTAAAATGGATGCTGCTATTATAATCCCAGTTATATAGATGAGGAAAATTATGTTCAGAGAGGAGACGTAAATATGCTCAGGGACATTAGGAAATAATGAGGCCGTATTTGATGCAAGACATTCTGATGTTTGAATCCATTTCTCTAATCATTTAACTAGTGATTCTCATATTTTAATGTGTGTATGAGTCACTTGGGAATCTTATTAAATGCAATTCTGATTTGTAAAAGGTGGGGATCAATATTCCACATTTCTAGCAAGCTCCCAGATGACACTGATATTGCTGGTCTGAAGACTAGACTTTGAGTAGCAAACATAGTCTCAAATAAGCTTTAGATGAGTGCCTAAAGATAATTCAGTAGCAGCATTACTACAGGGGTCACACAGGGAGGCAGCTCTGTATGATCTACATGAATCCAGGAAAAAAGCAAATGGCAGTCTATATTTTGAGGCTCTAAGATGTCCACTTGACATATCCATTTATACATTCAAGTGGCACATATTTCTTGAGCACCTACTATGTGCAAAACACAGTGTAAAGCAGCAAGCAGGGTAGAGTTTATTTTCTGTATCTGTATACCTGCCCAAATAAAGCTGCAGGCTCACTTGGAAAAAAAAAACTATATTAATATACTATAATAAAAAACAAGAAAAAAAAACATGCTTGAGCAGTAACAAAGCAATAGCTTTTCCAATTGCAATTTCTTACCAGAAATACTATCATCCTAGGCAATGTTTCTACCCATGACATAAGAAAATGCAAATGAGGAAAAGTCTAGATCTATAGACGTGATTTAACAAGTAAATTGCAGGTTATTTTTCCCCCTTTCAAGAATTTTGTGGTTGAGGAGTCTACTTCTCCATACATATTAATTAGTTGCTTTGCATAAATCAATTCTATTTTTATGAATGGAGATTACATAACCCTAGATTAATTCTCTCAGAAAACCCATCCAAAAGAACTACTGGAGTTCTTCTTATTAGGTTTCTATCCCTTGAGACCAAAGAATTTATTTTAATTATCCCATCAGTTTTAAGCAAAAATAATCAAATGTAAACAACTGTGCTGGAGGAAAACATCCCCAGCCAGACGCCTCTCAGCTTTTTGGAAGGCTCTCTGTATTTGTCTTTCGTACTGTTCTCGGTAGTCATTTAGGAAGTAATCTTGATGAAGCAAGTGCTTCCATTAAAAAGATATGAAGTCTGTCTGGATCAAACATCAGGATTTATGGCATTCTTTTTGGCCAATCTAGATGCCAAGGTTCCTAAGTATTATTATTAATATGAATATTAGTATTAATAAAACTTAGTTTGTATCCATTGAGCCCAGCACTCTGCAAAGCAATTGCTGGCATTACATCATTAAATCCTCCCCACAACTCTATGGCTTAGATTCTAATATTATATTTACATCATGAGATCCTGGGAGAGCAAATTGGAAGCATAGAGAGACTAAGCAACTTGCTTAAAGTTCCACAGTGAGTGAGTGGCAGAGCCAGGGTTTTAAACCTGGGTCTGACTGACAAGGGAAGCCAGACTGTGAATGGATGTTGTAAGTCTTTCATAGCACCACCACTGATAGATGTCCTAAAGAAGCATCTCAGTCCTACCATTCAGCTGTGTGTCCCAGGTATCTCATCTCTGTCTTCTACCTTAGTCATGGGAACCAGGAAGAAATGCCAGAGTTTGGGATGCCCCAGATAAAATCATCCTTCCCTTCAGGTCTGCATTTTCATGGCATGAGTGAAGAAGGTGCCCTGCAAGCCATCTCCCCCAACCATGCACAAATACACACCCAGACCATACTTGCCCCATATCTGCCTTAACATAACCATCTCTGACTTTATTTGGCCTTTATCCCCAAGTAAGGCATTGCAATAAACCCAGAATTCCTAGGTTGTTCCTCATTGCTTGAATCCTCATCTGTACATAGCTCTGTTATTTTCCCATTTCTGAACTTATTTTCAGTCCTCCAATTCTTGAAACTCTTCTCTGGGACCCCTGAAAGCAAAGGTCCATCATCAGCAAAATCTATACATCCTTTACCATTCTTCTGAGCTTCCCCATCACTCAGATGCTTCAATGGAAATTTGCCTTTCATTTGAAGATGCTAGTTCCCTTGTATCCCTATCACCTAGTGACTGTTTCCTCCCCACACTCCTCGTACTGCTGGGACACCTGAACCTAACTACCATGTGTATGGACTCTAATAATACTTTGACCTCAATGGATCTTGGAATAGATTTATCCTAGCAGTTATCCTCTGTCCTTACTCATGTCTTCATTTCCTCCTTAGCCAAATTAAATCCCATGTTTCCTCACTGAAACAATGTCTTTCCATATACGCTAAGATTACCTGCTTGATTATTCCTCCATTTTATTCATGTGGCAAAACACAAGCCATGGTGAAATCAAAATCAAGATTTTGACCTAAGAAAAAGCCCAGCCATGACACTTGCCTCACTTTTAATTCATGACCACTGAAATCAAGTGGGCTTTTCATGCTGCCTGACATAAAGGCAATAGAGGGAAGTAATCATGGAATTCAAAAGGGTTTCTGCGTTGCCAGAGTTTTTGGTATTGGAGTCTTATGTATGTAAGGGAAGGTACTTCTCAACAATAATGCTAAACTCATTCATCTCACAGATTCTCTTAAACAACATTTTCTCTAACCTTTAGTAAATTCTATGTTATACATTGACTGACACTTTGTCTGGATTCAGGTTTCATTTTTGCCTTTAAATTCTATTACTTGTTCACTGCGGATGGACTTTGTTTGTTTCTGAAACATAAGGAACTTAACAGGTTAGTTGGCACTCTGACCAAATGATAAGTTTCATTTGTTTGCACTTGAAGGTATTTCCCAAAATTATTAGTCATCAAACATTAAATACAATATAGGTATTTCTTTAGCTTCAACAAGAAAGCCTGTTTTAGTTTCCTAGTCTGCTCCAGCAAATACTTTGAAATGGGCTGGGTTTAACTATGGACATTTATTAGCTCACAGTTTTGATGGGAAAATGTTCAAATCAGGGCATCATCAGGGCATCGTTTCTTCCCAAAGACTGGCTGCTGGCAACCCTTGAATCTTGAGTTAGATGGCAAGGCACGTGGTAGCATATGCTGACCTCTCCCTTCTCTTCAATGTTTCATTGCTTCTGGCTTCTTACTTCCCATGGCTTTTTTTCTCTGTGTATTCATTCCAGTTATAAAGGACTCCAGGAATAGGATTAAGACCCATCATGAGTGAGGTAGATCACCCAAGTAGCCTCATTAAAAGTCCTATTTACAATGGAATGGATTAACTTTAAGAACATGTTTTTTCTGGAGTACATATAACTTCAAACCACCACACTCCTTAAAGTGGTGACCTTTTTAATTTTTTTCTCACACCTTAAGCCCAATTTTGTGACATTTCCCTAGCTTGCCTTTTCCTTTAAAAAGTTGTCACCACTCACTTTGCCTATTGAAATTTTCTCCTATGTCTGACTGAGGAAAGAAGGGTAGCCTCTTAAATTTACTGGCCTTCAAGGACAAGCATGAAGGCACTATTTTCCATTTTTTATTGGTACCTTTTTTCCCTTTATTAGTTTTCCATTTTTATTGTAATACTTGATGATATATAGGAATTAGAAAATACAGAAAAGCTAATAATATAATAATCTCACCTAACCACCCTTGCCAGAGGCAACCATCACTGACATTCGTAGATCCTTCCAAACTTTTTCTTATACAAATTATACACACCCCAGCCCCCGACCCCACATCCCACCCCCTGCACACGCACAGATGAATAAGTATTTTTGTGGCCTGCCTCTTTCACTTTACAAAAAGAGTAGAATAAATGCTTTAAAGCATTTGTACCACTAATAATTTTAGAGAAAATAGTTAAACGTAATAAAATATGGGGAATAACCAAGATTTCAGAATCTCTCAAGGTTTGAATAGTCATGGTCCTTCTTTTATAATTCAAATATCCTGAATCGCCCATTTAATTCTTTAGGGGGATCTCAGGCTAAGGGTGAAAGATGGGCCAACTCTCTGCACAAAGAGAGGGCCCTTCTCTTCAATATGACTTGAGGAGAGAAACCAGTAGTGTTAATAAGTATACCTGACAACCCCCAGGCAGTGCAGCCTCACCCTAAACCCTATTGGTGTTTGGCTCAGCCCAAGGCATAGGTAAGTCCTCTCAGGGCATTTCTTTACTGGAAGAATGTATTACATGGGTAAAGCTGGGAAAGAAATCAGAATGTTATATGCTCAATTTCCTCATCGTCTCTCTCTGAACTGATAAGGTGTTATTTACAGACAGGTACAGAAATTTGGGTCCAATGCAGACCCAACAGGTTGCTACCCATTGGAAAGGAGTTTTTCCTTTTAAGTATTTCCTTTTAACCATCTTGCAATCTTATTTCAATCTTCCTCTTTTATTTTGTCTACAGGCAAAGCATCTTCAGAATACCTAATTACTTTTCCATACTTTCATTTTGCTTTTGATCAGAGGACTTGGTTATTTCATTTGCTTCAGTGCTCACACCATCTTCTCTTATCCAGCCCAACTTTGTGATGTCATACCCTTCCAGATTTTATTTTTCAAAACCAGAAAAGGAATGGTTATATTTGCATTATTTATTCTTTCAACTCAGTAATTCTGTGCTGCAGAAAATTGAGATCTAGCAGATATTGAAGTAGAATTTAACTCTTCTCCTTGATATAAATATAGTTACAAGTGTTTATAACCTCCCTACAATTATTATATGCTGATAACGATAATATAATGGCAGCAGAATGAGAGTAAAAATCTTCTCAGGTAATTTTGTCTGCTAATTATCACAAAGTTGCTCAAGCAGTCATGCATACCAATGACAGCATTTTCAACTGATCTGACCTATCAAAATTATTGAGCTTCAACCTGATCATCTAAGAAATGATCACTCTGTCTTGTTTTCTATTTCCTTCTATTTCTTTCTCTCTAAAAAGAGCATAACTCTATTGTAATTTTTTTTTTTTTTTTTTTTTTTTTGCTTAACAATGTACACTTTTTGAAGACAATTTGAAGAATATGGGAAAAATGTGAAAAAAATCACAGGACATATCACATAAAACCATTAAGCTATGTGTTCATTGGATGCATGCATGTAAATTTATATAAATGGATAATTCTAGGTAATCTTTTTTCTTTCAAAATTTTAATTCATAAAAAATTCCAACATACAGAAATTTCTAGAAACATAGTACAATGAAGACATATATATTTAAATGCATGCTAATGTTTTGCCACATTTGCTTCAGATCTTTTCTTTTTACATATTGTATCCCAAACAGCCATTTTCTACCTCCTTCTTTCTCCCATCCTTCCCCAGAGATAACTACTTTCTGGAATTTGGTATCAGTTCCAGCCACATTTTTCTATTTTTACACATGTGTTTTAATTTTTATATAAATGATTTCAGAAGTGTAACTTCTTTTGCAAGTTTTTTTTTTTCATTTTACATTGAGTTTTTTATATTTAACCATGTTGCTACCTTTGGAAAGAAGTATTTCCCTTTAACTATTTTATAATATCTCATTAGATGAATAAACAGAAATTTATTCCATTATAACACAAGGGTGGAAATAAACTACTTGTAATCAATATAGTGAGAGACATGTCAGAAAGAAAGCTTTACCTGAAAAAGAATAAATGTTCATCTGATTGTGGAGAAAAAAAGAATTTATTTACAATCTTGCAAGAATGGGCGTGCAACCAAAATGTGGTGGCTGGTGTGCCAAGTGACAGGAGGCAGAAACATTTAATCCGTATGCCTAGCGTGCAGATGCCTCCCTTATTTCTCCATTGGCTTGGTGCTCCAGAGATTACAGCCTATGTGAGAGTTCTAACTAATGGGAAGGAGTCCCATTCCCTACCTTCTGACAACCCTGGCCCCTACTTGTCCATCCCATAGAAGGAAATGGTGCCAATCCTAGGCTTATGTCAGAGGCTCCCTCTTTCCCTTGACTGTGAAACCAGTTGGGGCTGTTTTCATAGCCTTTTGTTTAGTAAGTTTCCTTTCTCTGTTTCTGCACCATTTTTGCGTAAAAACAAACTTCATTTTATTCTTACAAACATGTCCCTTTATATATTTTTATGCTCATTCCACCTGTTTTTAATGATCTACTATCATGTGTAAATATTCTCTCTATAGAAAGTACAGTGCTTAACAAAAAGAAAAGTTCCTTTGCCATCATGAGTTTATAGTCTTGTAGGAGAGGAATTTACAGCGTTAAAAATTATAATAAGTAGTGGAAAGAGACTCTGAAAGACCATAATTGGGAAAATGTTATTTATTTGGGGGTTCAGAAATGAATTTTTTGAGTAGAATTCAAAGTGGATGACATCTCTGATTCATGAGGACTAGGGTTCATCCAACATCAGTTATCAATTTCTTGTTTTTAATCTCATGTCACAATAAAGATGTGAAACTAGCCATAAAATGCCCATGGTATGAAATAGTAAATATTTAATTTTAGTCACAAGTTTTTGGGTTACTGGGTGGCCCTTCTGGTCTTGTCTGGGCACACTCATTTATTGGTGGTCATCTATGTAGTTTGTTGGCTTTGGCTGGACTCTCAAATGCTTTGGTCTGAGGCTGGGGCAATTGGACTGACCCAATTTTGCACATTGTCTCTCAGGCTTCAGTATGTAGTTCAGGCTTTTACATGGACTGAATGGGATTCCAAAAGGAAGCACAGAAGTGTACAAGGTACACTGAGTCTCAGAATTGGCACATTGTCACTTCTGCATTTTGTTGTCCACTAGGCCTCACCAGAGTAAGGAGTAGTGAAATGGACTCCACTTCTTTTTTTTTTCTTTTTTTTTTTCCATATGATTCTTTTTTTTAAATTTTTTTTATTAATCAAAAAAAAAGAAAAGAAATTAACACAACATTTAGAAATCATACCATTCTACATATGCAATCAGTAATTCTTAACATCATCACATAGATGCATGATCATCATTTCTTAGTACATTTGCATCGATTTAGGAAAAGAACTAGCAAAACAACAGAAAAAGATATAGAATGTTAATATAGAGAAAAAAAATAATAATAGTAAAAAAAAAAAGACACAAACAAACAAACAAACAAACAGACAAACAACAAAAAAACCTATAGCTCAGATGCAACTTCATTCAGTGTTTTAACATGATTACTTTACAATTAGGTATTATTGTGCTGTCCATTTTTGAGTTTTTGTATCTAGTCCTGTTGCACAGTCTGTATCCCTTCAGCTCCAATTACCCATTATCTTACCCTGTTTCTAACTCCTGCTGGTCTCTGTTACCAATGACATATTCCAAGTTTATTCTCGAATGTCGGTTCACATCAGTGGGACCATACAGTATTTGTCCTTTAGTTTTTGGCTAGACTCACTCAGCATAATGTTCTCTAGGTCCATCCATGCTATTACATGCTTCATAAGTTTATTCTGTCTTAAAGCTGCATAATATTCCATCGTATGTATATACCACAGTTTGTTTAGCCACTCATCTGTTGATGGACATTTTGGCTGTTTCCATCTCTTTGCAATTGTAAATAACGCTGCTATAAACATTGGTGTGCAAATGTTCGTTTGTGTCTTTGCCCTTAAGTCCTTTGAGTAGATACCTAGCAATGGTATTGCTGGGTCGTATGGCAATTCTATATTCAGTTTTTTGAGGAACCACCAAACTGCCTTCCACAGTGGTTGCACCATTTGACATTCCCACCAACAGTGGATAAGTGTGCCTCTTTCTCCGCATCTTCTCCAGCACTTGTCATTTTCTGTTTTATTGATAATGGCCATTCTGGTGGGTGTGAGATGATATCTCATTGTGGTTTTGATTTGCATTTCTCTAATGGCCAGGGACATTGAGCATCTCTTCATGTGCCTTTTGGCCATTGTATTTCCTCTTCTGAGAGGTGTCTGTTCAAGTCTTTTTTCCATTTTGTAATTGGGTTGGCTGTCTTTTTGTTGTTTGGACTCCATTTCTGATGGAAGAACTTGCAAAGTCACATTGCAAGTGGCATGAATATAAAGAGAATTGGGACTAAATGGCAATTGATAGTCCCGTCGTGTGGAGAATAGGACTGAAGAACATTCTGTACAGAGGGAACAGCATGTTCCAAGGCTTAGAAGCTGGAAGGTGTTAGGACATTCATGAAACTATTTTTTTAAAGGACATTGCTAGGCTAATTGAGAAAAATAGGTAGTGGTGTCAGAGCATGCTAGAGAGATTGGAAGGGACCAGAATATGTTGTTTTTGTTGTTTATGTAGGACTTTGGATTGTATTCCAACAAGAAGAACCCATGCAATTTTAAGGAATATGCAACATGATCTCATTTTAATTGATTTCATGATCAAATTTAATCTATGGCATGGTTTAATAGATATCATGATCTAATTTTTAATTGAAGATCTTTGACAAATATGCCTGTTAATATATTAAAGATTATAATAGTATAAGTGGCAATAGACTTTGATTAATCACTTATTCAGATGTTAGATAATTTAAGCATGGACAAGGGGGTAGCAATGGAGATTGAGAAAAGTGGAGGTATTATTGAAAATTTTGGATGTTAAGTTATTAAAATTTGCACCTAGATGATATTAGGTTTTTGAGAGAGAGGATGATATTAAAGATGATCAAATGTGGTAGTTGATGTTATTATTTACATGATGAGGGAGACATGAAGTAGAGCTTCCTTGGAGAAAGAAGTAAGAGCTCAGTTTCAGAGCTATCATACCCTGGACATAAGGGTCTGGAGGTCAAAGGGAAGATTTGAGCTAACGCTATAAAATTGAGAATAGTTTATATTTAAATGTCACTTGAAGCCGTGGAAGTAAAGTAGATGAAATTGCCGAAAATGATATTTTCAATAAAGAAGAGAGGAGGTCCCAGAAATAAATCCAAAATAATTTCAATCAGCCATAAAAGAATATAGATAGATTAGCACAGGCTTTTTAAAAGCTACATGATACCTGATTATATGTCCTTACCATAATTATTTTAAATAATTGGCTGTTAATGGACTATATTAAACCTTGTTAGACAATGTTGTAATAAAAGTCCTCTATATATCCCATTATGCATTTGACCGATTATATCCCTAGAGTAGATACTTGGGAGTTGAATAGCTAGGGAAAATAGGTTATGCATTTTAAATACAAATGCATGTTGATTAACAACCCTTGAAAATGGTTGCATGAAATTTTACTTGGAGCAACACAACCAGAGTATGCTATTATATCAACTCCTCTCAATATTATATATTGTTTAATTTCTACTCTTAGAAACCTGATAAGTGACAAATTATTGTTGTATTTTGGCTTTCTTAGGTTATTAATAAAATCAAACTTTTTTCATGCTTATTAACAAGTTGGAATTCTTTTGCAAATGTCCTAAGCATCATCTTTGTCTCATTTTAAGTTGGAGTGTTCAGATTGTTCCTATCAATTTCCAGAAATGAGCTGAGTATATTAATATAATTCTAGTATAAATGATGTGAATTTTTCAATTTTTATTTTAGCTTTGCTTGTGGTGTTTTTATCATATAGAAACTTTAGCCTGTAAGATTGTTTCATAATACAATTTATTTCTCATCTACTTTAAAATTTTTTGTATTTAATGTGGAAACATTTTTTCAAGTCCAGGACTATAAAATTAGTTTTGTTTATTACTCTTATACTTTTGCTTATTACATTTAAGCCTTTGATTCACCTAGAGTTTATTTTTGCAGTGAGCCTGAAACCTAGCTTCTCTATCCCTCCCTCAAGAAATTATCTCAGTTCCATTTATTAAGTAGTCCAGTGTTGACATAACTATGAGGAATTAGCTAAAATGTGGTTCCTCACCCAAATACAATTTCAGTCTTAAGATCTTAGTAATTAGAAGTAAAGTCTCCAATTATTCAAAATAGTTCCTGCCACTCTCCTGCCCCTTCTTGTATTCTGGTCTGGAATCAACAAGGCTAGTGAGAATGAACTGTCCTATAAGACCCAAAACTGTAATACAGGGTGATATTTTTCTGCCTGAGAAAATTCATTTATCAATTAACAACAAACTTTTAAAATGGCAGCACTGCCTAGATCCTAGTGGTTTCTAGTACTTTATTCTTCTTGTGTTTAGGTCCAGATAGAAAGGTTTCAAAGGCGACCATTAAGAGCAAATATAGTGTTTCAAGTAGAGAAAGTGAGTGAAGAGTTTCCTTTGAATCCATTCCATCAATTTCATTTTAACCTGATTTATTTGGCTATATGTCTGCCCCCCTTCTGCATTTCCTATATCAGCTTTATCACAAATCAGTCCTCTGAAAGTTGTATTGGAAAAGCAATATGTGTGATTGAGATATTGTTAACAACAAAGCATGTTCTGGTCCCAGAGCTGTTAGATTCTGATTGATAAAATGTAATATTTTGAAGGGAAGAGGAAAAAAAGACTATTATTCCAACTCCTTTATTTGTAGTGTGGGTAAAGTTCCTTTTATCTCTTCTGGTTTCATTGTAGCAGTATGACTGAGATACCAGTAAATTATTGAATGCAATATCCAGATGTCCAGATGATTTTTTGGTGCTACTGCTGTTACTTCTTAGCGGGTGAGAGAAAAGATAGTTGAGATCCGGCAAAAAGTGTCAAAGCTTAGCAATAAAATAAGGATTTCATTGAATAGAAACTAATGAAATCGTCCAATTTATTTCCCTTTCACCGTTGTAATGCAGGTAAATCTTGCTTCACATGAGTCACAAAGCTTGAGTGTGCAATGGCACATTCTGGTGGTGCATGGTTTATGTGTGAGGAATTGAAAGAGTACTCGTAAATAGTTTTAATAAAAAAGTATGGGGAGAAGCAGTTTAGTTTTTCAAATAAAAGAGATAGTTTCATTTGTGTCAGGGGATCATAGCTGTGAAAAGTTGACTTTCTCAACTTTTTCCCCTCATGACTCCCTTCTAATATCTCTGAACTTCTTGAAGAGCTAATACCTCCAATTTATCAAATGCTCTTAGGTTCAGGTTTTATCTGCTCTTTGGTGCAATTACCTTTGTCAAAGAGCATATTCAGTTTCCTTTCTCAGATTCTCTTCTTGGCTGTGTCGCCTATCAAACAGGCAGACTTGTTTAAGTTGTACATAATCTGAACATAAATTACCTACAGGGTAGATCAAGGGTTGGTAAACTTTTTCTGTAAAGAATCATGCAGTGTATATTTACATCTTCATGGGCAATAGCTTCTGTTGTAAATGCACCCCTCTGTTGTGAAAAGCAGCCAGAGACAATACACAAATGAAAGGGTAGGATATGTTCAAATAAAACTTTATTTGCAAAAACAGGGAGTAGGCTGGATTAGGCTTGTTCTTTGTAGTTTGCAGAGCCCTGAAATTGACTGAAAATAATTTTTCAGATGTATTCTGCCAGAGGTAATAGCCAATATTTATTAAACATTTGCCAAATGTCCTACCTAAATAATATTATACCTTATATCTATTTAGCAAAACTAAAAGGTGCATATGATTGTAAACCCATTTTATAGATAGACTGAAGCACAGAGGAATCAACTAATTTACAAATATATGGTAAAAGGGGATTTGAAGTCAAGCTCACTCTGGGGCCCATGCTTTTACCCACACTGCCATAATGCTTTTCTAATTAATTGATAGGAATGGAAATTCTGGGAAAACCCTTTCAGTGAGACATTTCCCTGTGTGAATCAATTTTTATTTTTGACAAGTGAAGTACCACATATGTTCCATCTTATTATTCACAGGATGCTAGATTGCTGCTATTATTTAGATTGAGTTGCTTAAGTTTACATATGGAGAAAATTAACCATAAATATAGTGATAAGGGGAAAATACCGTACTAATGCAAAATATGTAAAGCCAGCCTGAAATGACAGAAAAACGGGAATCTGCAATTGAATGACCTGAGTCTTTGTATTTCCACTCGACCACTTACAAAATTTATGGCTTTGAGCAAGTTACATCTTGAGCCCAAACTTTCTCTGTTTTGCAACTGGAGGAATAGTGATTTTAAATCTATATTGAAAATTACTCTGAGGATCTATTGAACTATTAAATGTAGAAGTCCTTAGACACCAATAAAAGGCTATACCAATGCATCAAAATAGAGTAATTATATATATAATATGTCATATATGCAAATATATAAAAAATATATGCACACATATCTATACCTGCCACACTTTTCCTGTAGATCTATTTAGCTACATATACATATATCTTTTACAAGTTCTACCTTCCATCTAATACCAGATACAATTTCTCCAAGTTCTCTGGCATTTTATAACAAGGATCACCTGTCTTCCAGTTTCCAAAACACATTCAACATTTCCTTCTGAGGCCTCACTAGAAATATAATTAATATCTGTATATCTACCCACAATCTATTCAAGACAATCTGGGCTTTTTCTATTAAGTGCCTTAAAAATTTTCCAGCCTCAACCCATTATCCAGTTCTAAGGCCACTCCCACAATTTTACGTATTTGTTGCAACAGCATCCCACTTATTGGCACCAAAATCTGTCTTAGTTTGCCAGAACTGCTATAACAGACTTGTTAGCTAAACAACAGGAATTTGTTTCACAGTTTTAGAAGGTAGATGTCCAAAGTCAAGATATTGGTAAGATTACAATTTCTCTGAAGACTGAAGCATTCTGATGGTGGCTTGTTGGCAATCCAGAAGTCAATCTCTTCCTCTGCCACATGTCTCCTACTCCTACCACTGTTTCCAAATCTCCTGTTTATAAGGACTCCAGACATTTGGATTAAGGCCCACCATGATACACCTTAACTAATAACATCTTTGATGGTCCTGTTTACACATGGGTTCAAATCCACAGAACTGGACCTTAAGACTTGACCATGTCTTTGTGGGGGAGATGACTGAATTCATATATGTAGGTATAGTGAAAGTATATGTTAAAGTCATCTTTCTTTGGAATAGTAAGTAAAATGTTTTAAATGATCTAAACTAAAAATGTTTTAATTTGAAGAAAATTGTAGAAGAAATGTTTACAGACTCTGAGGGCATCCTTGCAGGTCATTCAGGTCATTTCTCTGTCTTCAGGCAGAGATATCCTTAAGCCAATGCAGATCAGATCCTGCCTATTTCTTTTGTAGAATCAATTTAGTGAAAGTGTTTATAAAGTATTTGCTGATAGAAAGAGAACCTCTTGAATACAAATTGATTCCCTGACTGCAGTGACTTTTTGATGACAGGCAAGAGAACTTTCAAAAACACTAAATATAGAAAACATTTTTTGTTTTGGCAAGCCAATTGCCTTGTGTGCCTGCGGCTTCCAGATGGGGTTCAGATTCTAAATATCTGAAGGCCTCGACTGGTACTTACTATGCAATACAGAACCTTTTAGGGTCCAGAGGTGAGTCTTAACACTTTATTTTGATGACTGTGTAGTTCCAAAGATGGATTTAGGGCAGATGTTTGATGTTGTGACATGTTTGGGTTGCTGAATACCATTGTGAGTTTCTCTGTGTCTCTTCAACATTTTAATAGTGGTAAAAATAAAAAAATCTACTTGCGATTGTTGTTTTAAGTAGCAATTCACTGAAAGGAAAGCAAAAATTGACGTGTTTCCATAAACCATCATATTCTATACTTTAGAAAGAAGTAATTAAGGAAACAGTGTTCATACTTAATGTGACACTTTAGAACACTCCTTGTATGTCATGAAAGAAATTTTAAGGAACATTGATTTACAAAAGAAAGCTAGTCAATTCTGGCTGTTTAGGTCCTTGGTATGTTTTTAGTGTCTACAATTGAGTATGTGTCAAATAGTTGTTCAATAAATTGTGTAAAACAAGAATTGTCTTGCATATCTGTAGTACACTTCTCTTTGGGTATTTCTAAAAGCAAACCTCAAGACAGGATTTGGCCTAAGTATCCTCTTTGGTTGTTCATCTCAGGAAGCATAGTAAAGAAGTAGGGAAGTATATAGAGGAAGGAGAAAACTCATAAGGCATAAGTTAATGAGTGAGTTATCACTGTGGACAACTGGCTCTGTACAGTCGAGTCCCCCCCTAGAAACTGTGTATACAGTACCTCACAATTGTCCTTCCATAGGACAAGGAAGTTGGAGTATTTATTTAACAACTCCCTTCCCCACTGGTTGAGGCTAACTCTTGGAGACATTAAATCCCAAGCAATTTGACCTCTATTTATATAAGAAAACATGCTCCCATGTAATAAGAAAAGTCTGGAAGGCAATCTTAGGCAGAAAGACCCAGGTGCTGAAGATAGCAAGCGCTCTACTGCACCTGGACCCCAAAGTTTCAGGTGACCTTGGTCCTAGGTGGATTGAGGGGATATGGGGCGTCTATAGTGGCTACTATAATCATACCTTAAAAGAATCCCAGCACTTTTGGTTTCCTAAGTAACAGTCAAAATGTGAGAAAATTAAAAAAAGATTGGCTTGATATTTATACTTATTACACAGTTTCAATTTAAAAGGTCATAGATACTTCTCATCTGATAATGAAAGAGGATATGTAAAAGTTCATAGGTAGCAATTCTGAAATTTTATATTTTTTTCCACACACTTGGTTTAACTATTTCAATAAGCAAATAGGTTATTTTTTAATTGTTCCTAGTTGATTACTGAATAAGTGATTGAACTGCCCTCTTTATTCTATCTTTAAAACTTAATTGAGACAATTGGATGGTGATCTCTTTGATTAATCATTATCCTGAAGATGATAATTACTGTTTCTGCTTGCCTTGTAAAACAGCATGTCTAAGTTGACAAATTTCCTTTTCTCTGAGGTCACAAATATCTGATGCAGAATCCTCTCAAAAATCTGATGTAAGAGACAAAAAAAGAACTTCATAGTAGACCCTGGAGCTGGGCAGTTTATAGGAGGTTGTGACTAGAATAATTTGAAACAATGTGAGGGCTGAGATTTTGTGGATACATTAGTACAAGTAAACACAAGGAAGCTGATCTGCAGAGAGGAAAATGTAGCAGATATTCAAAGAAAAGCAGTCATGACAGGGAATATGATGCCCCCAGGTAAAAAATGAGACAGCGGGAGAGAATAGCTGGCCGTTAGTCTTCCATCCCCAACTAAACTTCCTGTATTTTGCCGTCCTGAGATTTCTCTTGACATCTTTTTAAACCCCAGCCCCTAGCCCCCATTTAGACTGCTTTGAGTGGACTTCTGTTCCCGGTATACAGATACTTAGATCAAATAATGGACAAATAATTATTATTGTAGCAGAAATTGGAATGAAGTAGAAGATCCACAAGTTGTTTGTTTAGGCATTTTTCTTTGTGGTAAAGATTATATGTAATTCATACTTCTTGGCTTGGAAGTCTAGTTTCATGAATTAATTACTGGTTGAGTGAGTGTTTTGCAAGTTTTTAAATGTTCTGGGTTTTAGTATTTCCTACACAAAATATGTATAATAATAGATTATAATAACCATGAAACATGCTCACATAATGGCTACACATAAAGTACAAATTCCCTGAAAGATAAATGCAAATATATATGTAATACAATAAATATTACACAAAGATATATGTATGTTAAATATAAAAATAGATACAATATAGAAGTAAATTCTAGGTACAAGTTAAATTGACTCCAAATCCTGTACAGTTATAATTTGTTGTGTGCTATTTGCCATGTAGCTTATTAAACAGGCTACTTATGTCATTTCATTCTGACAATAATTCAATGAATGATTTTTAGAATCGCCATTTTGTAGGTTTATCTACCCATTCCCCTTTTCAATAAATATTTGTTGAATGACTTTATGAGTCGACATTCAAAAGTATTGAAGCAATCTTTTCAATGTCTTACAGCCACAAAGCCAAACGGCAAATTCAACTACAGGTTTATCTAACTCCAAAACTCATCTTCTTTCAACTATGTGACAACTATTTCTTTTTATGTAAAACAAACAGACCTCCCCTGTGTTCATGGGTTTGCATGTGTCTCTTGAGGTACAGCTTAATCTTGGGAGTGACAGGCCATCACTTCTGCCATACTCTATCTATCGGTTGCATAGCCCAATCCTAGTACAATGTGGCAGGAGGGAACTATGCGAGGATGTGGATACCAGGAGGTGGAGTTCATTGTGGGCTATTTTGGAGTATGGCTACTACACCATATTTCAAGGTTAATTCCAGCCTCTTCTCTCCGAAGTTGATTTTATTGTCTCTTGATCTCCTAAAGAAAATATTGTGGATGTGTATATAGTATTTTGCATTCTTGCCCTTATTTAGAGTTCCATTTACTTATTAATTCATTAAACATGCATTTGTCAAATAACTGCTATGTTGAGCACTGAGCTAGTTACTGGGAAAAAACAAGGTCCCTGCTCTAATGGAGTTTACAGACTAATTAGGAAATACTGAAATAAAATAAACCAATATAACTTCTGACAGACATTAGTCCTTAGAAGGAAAAAAATAGAGAGTATGGGGAGCTGCTACATTTAAGAGGTTGGTCAAGGAAGATTTGGCTAAAAAGGTGATATTTAAATGCCAAAGTGAATCCAGACATGAAAAGATCTGGGGAGGAGATTTTGAATGGAAGATACAGTAAGACCAAAGGCCGTAAGGGCTGGAAATTTAGCATGGTTCTGAGAAATAGGAAAATAAAATGACCAGTGTGTCTGGAAATTTCTTAATAGCAGATGAAAAATATGAAATCAGGTTGGTGGGGCCATATCATATAGAGCCTTAAATAACCTGGTAAGCTATTTGGACTGATCTTTACTTACTTGAGTTTATTAGTATTCATCAGTTATTGTGTGCCTGCTGTGTGCCAGTACTGTGTGTTTCACTGGGAATGCAGAGATAAGCCCATATAATCATTCTTTAGAAAGACAGTCATACACATACATGATTGCATTGATACAGGGTCATTTTAGGATGCATTTCATAATTCATTTATAATGAATGACTAAACAAACTCTACATGTAAAAGATCGTTCAGGTTGTCCTAGTTTGCCAGGCTTCTATGGCAAATACCGAACGGTGGGTTGGTTTAACAGCTGAAATGTATTGGATAACGGTTTGGAAGCTAGAAGTCCAAAATAAAGGCATTAGCAAGGCTGTACTTTCTCCCCCAAATCTGTAGCATTCTGGTGCTGGCTTGCTGCAATTCTAGGAATTCCTTGGCTTGCACCTTTACCTCCTGTCACGTAGTTCTCTTTCACCTTGTGTCTGTTCTTTTGGTTGCGGTTGATTTCGAGCTTCCCCCTGAGGCCTTCTCTCACTCTGGGCTTCTACTTTCTTCTCTTTATAAGGCCTCTAGTGATATGGATCAAGGCTCACCCTGACTCAGTGGGCCCTGGCTTAATGAAAAACGTCTTCTGAAGGTCTTATTCACAAATAAATTCAAATCCACTGGAACGTAGGTTAAGATTAAGAACATTTCTTTCGTTGGGGTATACGATTCAACCTACCACAATGACAAATTATAGTGAAATGCAAGCAGTCCTCCTTTTTATTTTTTCAACCTATTAAATCAAGCAGTCTTATTGAGCACCTGTCTATAGTGAACAGATGCCTAGAGCAAAACTGAGTGGTCTGGTAGAAAGAGTCTGAGATTGAAAGGTCCGATATCAGTGTTGACACAAATGATTTTAAGTCCTGTGATTGAGGTCAATTATATTTATTTGCAACTCCTGCCTACTGCCACTTTCTGACCCTTAAAATCCAGGTAAAATCTATTGCCTGTTCTCTTGGTAAATCAGTGTCCAGGTTCCTGTGTATTTCAGTGAACAGACTTTCCATCATCTCCTCTGGTTCCATCTTCTATCTCTGCTGAAGTCATAGTCTCTGCTCTGAGTCTTACAACTTCTCTGTCTTGGCTTTCATTGAATTCTGGCAAATTCTGGCTTTGACATGGATTCTTTTCTGAATTCCAACACATAACCCACTCAATAAAAATAAAACACATTCACATTTTCTTTGGTTTATGGAAGTTTGGGGATGAAAGGCATATTGACAGAGGGAGAACACAAATTATTTAAAATAGAATATATTTTTTGCTTGGATTCCGTCTGCATTCTGAATGTTGATATTTGTTTTATTTCTGTTCTTTCCTCTCCCTACAATCCCTTTTCTTTGCTAATGCAGACCAGTTAGACTGTCTCAAAGATTATTTTTTTCCTGATATTACATGTCCCCTAGAACTTAAATGGTTCATTTTCCTCAATCAGATTCCCAAACTTCAGCTATCAATAAGTCACCTTTGTGACTGTTGAAATATCCATATACCACTTTGCTTTGAAAAGAACAGGATTTTATTTAAAATAGCATTCCCCTCCCTTCACTCTCCTCCCCACAAATGACTGTGCTTGGAAAGGCTCTTATCACAGAAACTAACTCCCCAGAGGGCTGAATTGGAGAAAGCTGAAGAGAAAATGCAGATTGCAGCTCTGACTCCAAAGACCTTGCTTAGAATAAAACAATTTGATGGAAAAACAATAGTATTTAGTAAAAACCCTGGAGTCATTCTCCCTAATTCCAGTTGTTTATGTTCTCACAAATTGAAGTCAGTGGGATACAAACACTGGTAAACTCAGAGTTTATGTCTAGGGGAGGTCTTCGAAAAAAAATGCTCTAATTTTACTCACTGTATAAACAGGAGTAGTAGCGCATTTAGCCAGGGGCTCTGCCCCATTAACTAAAACACTCTACCTTTTATATTCTGCATAAATAGCAATTTTAAAATCTAACTTCCCTATTATACCATCACAATGAGTAAAAGGGCTTATTGTGAGGTTCAAGAAGGACTGTAGTCAGTTTAAGGGTTCGTATTAACAGATCACTTTTATCAGGGACCCTGAAACCTCACTCCATGGAAATCATTGCTTAATCTAATGAGAGTCACAGAAATGGATTGAGATAAGGTTATGAGTGTAATTTTTCCAGGAAAGGCACAGGTCCACTTAATTTGCCACCAAGGCACTATATCCAGTTCCCTTCAAAGATAGCTTGACACAGGAGCGAATTACAAGAGAACCTCTGGCTATAAGCCTCAGGCTGCTCGGGGTCAGTGGTCAGCACTGCCTATCTTTGCCACCATGAGGAGAGGGCAAGCAAGGACTCAGTTCCAAAAGAGACAGGACACTCCTGGTTAGATAAGAAGAAACTCTACTTTGCCTCCCTCTTCCCCTCCTCTCTACTTCCCCTCACTTCTTTCTCTCCTGCCAAATTGTGGGCACAGTAGAAAACTGAATGACTGAAAATGTTTCTGGAGTCAGAGCTGGGTATAAGTCTCCATTCAGCCACCTCTTAGTTGTATGGCCTTGGTCAAGTTGCTTCACCTTTCTGAGCATTGCTGTGTTATTTATTAAAAGGGAATCATGGTATCTGCATCTCAAGGCCACTGTGAAAATTAAATGTAATGATGTTTATAAAGTTTCTATTACTTAGAAGAGTCTCAGTAATGAGTTCCTTTTCCCCTGTGCTGGGAAGCTCTTTTCAACTTTGTCCTCCATAGCTCTCAGCTATTCCCTTCAAATGTTTAACCGGAATCAAAAATGTCCTTTGGATTGACTACTTTAGTTTTTGCAGGGGAATATGTTTTCCCTCTGCCATTCAGAATTTCCTAAAAAAAAAAACTCCAAATATTCATTCCATGAAAAACAATACTCTTAATGAGACACAGCTGACCACATTTTCCAGCATGCTGCAGTGCATCCCGTATTCATCTGAGGACGTGGGCTGTTCTAGATGCCACTACTACCAGGCCCCTACCCAATCGCATTTGAGCAAATATTGGCATCATTCATCAATCCCAGAAAGCACAAATAGCTCTAATAAATCTGTTTAGGAATTTTTGACTCAAAAGGTACTAGAGGGGTGCAAGGGTAGTTCCGTGGTAGAATTCTCGCCTGCCATGAAGAAGACCTGGGTTTGATTCCCTGTCCATGCACTTCCCGAAAAACAAACAAACAAGCAAAACAACAAGAAAATAAACCAAACAAACAAAACTTCACAAATGGTGCTGCAATAACGGGTACTCACATGGAAAAATAATGAAACGTGACCCCGCCATACAGCGTACAAATAAATAAATAAATAAATAAATAAATAAATAAATAAAAGGGACTAGCCCTGTCCTCCCTGCAGAACAGAAGACAGGAAACTGAACATCTGCCAAAAGGCAAAGCCCAAGACGTTTAAGAAGTCAGACAGTCTAGGATTTTTGTGCTACCAAAGCCAAACAGAGGTTTATTTATCTACCGCTGGGCTGTGCTGCTTTTTGGACAGAGAGATTCTATGAATCTGATCTGAAAACTTGTGTCAATTTGGTGAAATCTTTTCTATAATAAAATGCAATGTGACATGGTAGGGCTTGGGATAAAATTCACATACGTTTGACATTAGTCCATTTTTCCTCCACTTGTTCACTGAACATTTGAGCTGGCCACTGGGTAGGCAAAGAAAGTAGTCCCAGACTCAGTCATCAAGGAAATACGTCTAGTTACATCAACAGTGAGATGAAAGCTGAAAAAACTTCATTTAAAAATTCTAAACATTCTAATTTTTGTGGTATGCGGTTGTATCATCAATAATACAAAGTCCCTAATGTCATTTACTTTGTACTTAAGACCTTGCAAGTATTTTAAAGACTTTACATCATGGCATCATTCTCTGAGGCAGGTACTATTTGTTTCATTTTTTTATTCACCATCAAAATTGAGCTTTATTATTTTTTAGTTTTTTATTACAGCTGTTGTATATTTACAGCACAATCATATGTAAAGTTCAGAGTTCCAATATGCATCCCCTCACATACACAATTTTCCCTATTACTAACATTTCATATTAGTGTGGAACTTTTGTTGTAATTGATGAAATAACATTTTTATAATTACATCATTAATATTAACCCACTGTTTACATTATGGTTCTATTTTTAAGTGGTACACTTCTATGTTTTTTGCATGTGCTAACATATTTACAACCTAAAATTTCCCTTTTATACCTTTTCCATTTTCCAATTCAGTGTATTGATTACACTCAAAGATATGCCTCCATCAACACCATCATACAGTGCCAAAATTTTCCAATCATCCCAAAGAAACTTACTACCAAGCAAACGTTAACTCCCCAATCCTCTCTTCCATCCAGCCCCCAGTAACCTCTACTCTAGTTTCTAACTTTATAAATGTACATAGTTTATTTCATATTGTAGTGCGAAAACCAGGAACGCGACCGCAGGCCTCCAGCGACATTCCACGAAATTAGAACAGGCCAAGACTAAGGGTCCATAGTTTTGGGAAGCAGGTTTCATTTTCTATGGCCATAAGGCTCAGCTGAGTAGCCTCTGAAAGTCTGAACCTGGAACTAAAGGCAACCTTAGCTTTTATAGACTGTATTACATGCTAGAGACAAGGTAAGCTTAATATGGTGACTAGCAATATTAAAGGAAAAACAATTGGTCAGTTTAAGGTGTGAAACTGGTTACAGAAGCAGATGAGCTATTAGGAGAAGGGCCCCCATCCCAGGTGTCTTATCTAGCTTGCCTGCAGTTTCACCCATTCCTGAAGGCTAGGAGAGGGGATCCCTATCCTAGGAATGTGTTGTATCTGGCTTGCCAGCAGTTCCACCCATTCCTGAAGGTCAGGGGCCAGGGGGTTTGGGGATTTTCCACAGAGGAGGCAGCCGAACAAGGAAGAAAAGAGGGGGAGAGGCCTGCCTGCTGTGAAGCCTGTTTGCTACAATATAAATGAGATCATACAGTATTTTTCCTTTCATGTTTGACTTATTTCACTCAACATGATGTCTTCAAAGTTCATCCAGATTGTATCATGCATAAGAACTTCTTTCTTTTTTTGGTCAAATAATATTTCACTGTATGTCCATACCACATTTTGTTTATTCATTCGTTGGCTGATGGAGACTTGGGTTGATTCCACCTTTTGCCAATTGTGAATAATGCTACCATGGACATTAGTATGCAAATTGATTGTTTGAGTCCCTGTTTTAAATTGTTTGGGGACTCTACCAAGAAGTGGGATTGCCAGGTCATTTGGTAATTCTGGATTTAGCTTTCTGAAGAATGACCAAACTATTTTCTAGAATGGCTGTACCATTTTGCATTCCCATATGTATATGAGTTTTACTATTTCTCCACATTCTCTTCAACATTTGTTATTTTCTGTTTTTGTTTTGTTTTTGTTTTTTGGGAGTACCATACTAGTAGGTGTGAGATGGTATCTCACTGTGGTTTTAATACACATTTTCTTGATGGACAAGCTTTTCAGCTATTTATTGGCCATTTCTATATCTTCTTTGGAGAAATGTTTACACAAATCTTTTTTCTTATTTTGAAATTGGGTTGTCTTTTTGTTGTTGAGTTGTAGAAGTTCTTTATATATTCTGGATATTAAATATAAAATGGTTTCAAAATATTTTCTCCATTTCAACTTGACAAAGTATTTAGGTATACATACATTTTTAATTTTGATGAAGTCCCACTTGCCTTTTTTTCTCCTTACTTTTGCTCATGCTTCCTTGTAAAATCTAAAAATAACTCCCTAAGACAAGGTCTTAAAAATGTTTCCCTGTGTTTTCTTCTGGGAATTCTTTCTCTTAGTTCTTGTACTAAGGTTTTTGATTCATTTTCAGTTCATTTTTGTATGTAGTACAAAGTAGAGGTTCATGTTCATTCTTTTGCATATGGATGGCTGTTGAGTTCTCCTAGCATCATTTATCAAAGAAACTGCCCTTTCCCACTGAAGGGACTTGGTACCCTTGTCAAAGAGCAATTGGCCAAAGGTATGAGGGTTTATTTTTAAACTCACAATTCTATTCTGTTCATCTATATATCCATCCTTGTGCCATTAATTTGCTGCTTTGATTAGTGTGGCTATGCAATAAGTTTTAAAATCAGGAAGTGTGAGTTCTCCAATTCTTTTCAAGATTTTTTTTGCTATTTGAGGCCTCTTGCTCTTCCATGTGAATCTGATGATTGGCTTTTCCATTTCTGAGAAGAAATCTGTTGGAATTTTGATTGGAATTGCATTTAATCTGAAAATGGCTTTGGGTAGAATTGACATCTTAAAAATATAGTCTTTGCATACATGAATGCAGAATGTCCTTCCATTTACTTGGATCTTCAGTTTCCTTCAGCCATGTTTTGTAGTTTCCTGTGTATGAGTTCTACACATCCTTGAAGAAATTTATTCCTAGGTACTTGGTTCTTTTAGTTGGTGTTGTAATGGAGTTTCTTCTTGATTTACTTTTTGGATTATTCATTACTAGTGTATAGAAATGCTCCTGATTTTTATGCATTGACCTTTAACTGCACCATTTTGCTGAATTCATTATTAGCTCTAGTAAATTTGCTATGGATTTTTTCAGGACTCTTTATGTATAGTTTTAAATAGGAAGGGTTTTAACTCTCCTTTTTACTGTTTAGAAGACTATTTCTTTTTCTTGCCAATTGCTTTGGCTAGAACATCCAATACAATGTCGAATACCAGTGACAGAGGTATCCTCTTGTTCCTGATCTAGGGAAAAAGCTTCCAATCTTTCACCCTTGAATATTATATACTGCCTTCCACAAAGGTTGCACCATTCTACATTCCCACCAACAGTGAATAAGTGTACCTCTTTTTCCACATCTTCTCCAGCACTTATAATTTCTATTCTTTGGTAATGGTCATTCTAGTAGGTGCAAGATGATTTCTCATTATGGTTTCGATTTGCATTTTCCTAATAGCCAGTGAAGTTAAATATCTTTTCATATGTTTTTGAGCCATTTGTATTTCCTCTTGGGAAAAGTACAAATTTTTATAAACTTTTTATTAAATTGTGTAATATAACATGTATACAAAAAAAAGGAAAAAAGCAATAGTTTTCAAAAGACTCTTCAATAAGTAGTTACAGGGTCAATCCCAGAGTTTGTCATGGGCTAACACACCATCATCTCAGATTTTTCCTTCTAGCTGCTCTAGAACAAAAGAGGGTAGAAAGAATAAATTTTTTTTTACCATCATAATTGACTTTTTTTGCCCTTTTTTTTTTTTTTTTTTTTTTTTTTTTTTAAAGGAAAGACAGAGAGAAGGAAGGAAGGATAGAAGGAAGGAAGGAAGGAAGAAAGGGAAACATTTTTAAACATTTTCTTGTTTTTATTGTATTCTGTTTCTCCGTTTTTTGTTACATGGGCTGGGGCCGGGAATCGAACCGAGGTCCTCCGGCATAGCAGGCAAGCACTTTGCCCGCTGAGCCACCGCGGCCCGCCCTTTTTTGCCCTTTTTAAAAAAAAAATAACATATATACAAAAAAGCAATAAATTTCAAAACACAGCACAACAATTAGTTGTAGAATAGATTTCAGAGTTTGGTATGGTTACAATTCCACAATTTTAGGTTTTTGCTTCTAGCTGCTCTAAGATACTGGAGACTAAAAGAAATATCAATGAAGTGATTCATCAGTCATATTCATTTGTTAAACCTTATCTTCTCTGTTTAACTCCACCATCAATGTTGATCCTTCTGTCCCATTCTTTAGGGGTATTTAGGCTATGGACATTTTAACTTTTTCTGTTGGAAGGGGTCATCAATAATATGGGGTAGGGAGATGGAACTAGCCAATGTTTTGGAGATGCTGGGCCCTCTAGCTTTCAGGACTTATCTGATCCAGGGACCCATCTGGAGGTTATAGGTTTCTGGAAACTTACCCTAGTGCATGGAACCTTTATAGAATCTTATATATTGCTTTAGGTGTTCTTTAGGACTGGCTGGAATGGTTTTGGTTGGGGTTTGACAAGTTCAGTAGGTAGCAATGTCTAACTGAAGCTTGCATAAGAGTGAATTCCAGAGTATCATCTCAACTTTATTTGAACTCTCTCAGCCACTGATACTTTATTGGTTATATTTTTCCCCCTTTTGGTCAGGATGGAATTGTTAATCCCACAGTGTCAGGGATGGACTTATCCCAGAGAGCCATCTCTCACAGCAGCCAGGGAGACTTTCACCCTTGGGTGTAACGTCCCACATAAGGGGGAGGGCAATGATTTCACTTACATAGTTGGGCTTAGAGAGAGTGAGGCCATATTTGAGCAACAAAAGAAGTCCTCCAGAAGTAACTCTAAGGCATAACTATAGGTAGGCTAAGCTTCTCCACTACCTACAAAAGCATCACAAGAGTAAGCCTCAAGATCAAGGGCTTTTCCTATTGATTTGGGTGTTTCTAATGTTTGACACAGTGTTAGGGATTCTCTAATGGTAAAGTTTAATAATCCCATATTGTTTCTCCCATCCCTCAAGGGACTTTGCCAAAACTTTCTGATTATCTGCTTAATATATTCTAGGATGTATCCTGACATTACATTAAGCTATATAGGATTAAAGGCCCTCATTCTTATTCTGGGTTCCATGTGTTTCAGTTGTTCAAATGAGCTGTGCAGACAGTTTGAGTTAGATTATGTGCTATAGAAAATTTAGGTTAGAAAATTTAGGTTCCAGACAAAATAAGCCTTTCTTCCTTTGGTCTCAAAGAGTACGTGCAGTTCTAAAATATAGACAATGTCTTCTTTATCCCTGTGTTCAGAATTACCTTAACCCTGACCTGATAGGCCTCATCCTTATCTCTAAATACAAGATTATACATATATAAAATAGCCTCTCAAAATCCAGAAATTGTAATTACCATTCTGAAGTAAATGTGTCTGCTATAAAATCTTACAATCTAGGCCACTGTTTTCTTATAAGCATTTTCTAAAGGAGATCATATAAAAATTGTTCTTTTGTTTCTGGCTTATTTTTCCTCACCAAATGTCCCACAGGTGCAGTCACATCATTGATTGTCTCACGACTTCATTCCTCTTTGTAGCACCACAATATTTGATCATATGTATATGCCATCATTCACCAATCTGCTTCTCAGTCAGTGCATACTTCAGCCACTTGCATTCATTAGGCATCACGTATCATGCCCAAAGTCCACAGTCCATCAACACCCTCAATTTTAGATAATTTCATTGTTCCCAAGAGAAAGATAACCATTAAACACACCCTCACTAAATAAGAAATCTAAACCTCCCCTTAACTCTTGTCCCTCCCCCCCCCATTGTTTACTCCTGCTGTTGCTGTGGTACTGCTGATGTTTTCCTGTTAAACATAGCCCATAGCATGCAGTAGCAGTTTTCCCACTGTATCCTGGACTTAAACACTCTTTGTACATGAATCATACCTTTGAAGTTTTTGAAACAACTATTTTTTATTTCTAGTGTTAATCAGTGAGATACATAGGTCTATAAAACTCTTTTCAATCATGTTCACCTTCAATATGGTAACATTACTCATAGACCCACTAGTGAACTGCTTTCACTTCTTTCTATCTATTCACTTACATTGGAGTTCAACCTCATTAGTTAACTGTTCATTCATCTCTAGCTTCTATGTATCTCTCATTCCCTATATTCTGTATTATAAAGCCCCAATTTTACCTTTATTATGGTCATAAAAGTGGAGTCATACAGTATTTATCCTTCTGTGTCTGGCTTATATGACTCAGCATTATGTCTGTCCTCAAGGCTTATCTATCTTGTCATGTGCTTCAGGATGTCATTTTATCTTACTGCTGCATAATATTTCATCATACTTATGTACCATATTTTGTTAATCCACTCATCTGTTGACAGGCGTTTGAATTGTTTCCATAGTTTGGCAATTGTGAATAATGCTGCAATGAACTTTGGTGTGCAAATGTCTGTTTGTGTCACTGCTTTCAACTTTTCTGTGTGTATATATATATATATCCAAGTAGTGCTATTGCTGGGTCATAGGGCAATTGATATTTAGTTTCCTAAGAAACCACCAAACTGTCTTCAATAGCGGCTGTACTATTTTATACATTCCCACCAGCAGTGCATAAGTGTCCCAATTTCTCCACATCCTATCCAACATTTGTGATTTCCTGTTTGTTTAATAGCAGCCATCTTATAGGTGTGAGGTGGTATCTCATTGTAGTCTTCATTTGCATTTCTGTTACAGCTATTGAAAATGAGCATCTCTTCATGTGCTTTTGAGCCATCTGCATTTGCTGTTCAGAAAATGTCTATTCATATCTTTAGCACTCTTTATAATTGGGTTATTTGTCTCTTGTTGAGTTGTATGATTGCTTCATGTATACGGAATATCAAACATTTGTCCAATGTATGATTTCTAAATATTTTCTCCCATTGAGTTGGCTGCCTCTTTTCCTTTTTGACAAAGTCTCTTGAGGTACAGAAGCATTTGATGTTGAGGAGTTCCCATTTATCTATTTTTTTCTTTTGTTGCTTGCATTTTGGGTGTAAAGTTTAGGAAGCTATTTCCTATTACTAGGTCTTGAAGATATTTCCATACATTTTCTTCTATTAGTATCTTTTTGTATAAAATGAGTCTCTTGAAAGTAGCATATAGCTGGATTATATTTGTTAATCCATTCTGCCAATCTGTAACTTTTAATTGGAAAGTTTAGTCTGTTAAAATTCAAAGTTATTACTGAAAAGGCATTTCTTAAATCCACCATCTTATCTTTTCAATTTTGTTTGTCAGATCTGTATATTCTTTTTCCTCTTTCTCTTTTTATCCTTTAATCTACACTTAGTGGTATTTTTCAATTCTGTGCCCTCCTCCAGACCCCCCTCTCCTGTCTTTTTATTTTTCAACTGGCAGAACTCTCTTTAGTATTTCTTGTAGGGCTAGTCTCTTATTGACAAATTCTTAGAGGATTTGTTTGTCTGTGAAAATTATAATCTCTCCCGCAGTTTTAAAGGACAGTTTAACTGGGTATAGGATTCTTGACTGAAAGTCTTTCTTTTTCGGGATCTTAAATATATCATACCACTGCTTTCTCGCCTCCATAGTACCAGTTGTTTGCTCTTGTAAATGGAATCTTTTTTCTTGATTTCCTCCTCAGCTGCTCATTGCTAGTGTATGGAAACACTACTGGTTTTTGTGTTGACCTTGAACCCTGCCGCTTTGCTGTATTCATTTCTTAGCTCTAGTAGCTTTGCTGCAGATTTTTCAGGATTTACTATATATATCATGTCATCTGCAAACAGAGAAAGGTTTATTTCTCCCTTTCCAATTTGGATACATTTTTTTTTTTCCTTTTCTTGCCTAATTGCTCTAGCTAGAACTTCCAGCACAATCTGGAATAAAAATGATGACAGTGAGCATCTTTTTCTTGTTCCTGATCTTAGAGGGAAACCTTTTACTCTTTTCCCATTGAGTATGATGTTAGCTGTGGTTTTTTTCATATATTCCCTTTATCATGTTGAGGAAGTGCTCTTCTATTTCCATCCTTTGAATTTCTTTCATCAAGAAAGGATATTGAATTTTTCCAATGCCTTTTCTGCATCAATTGAGATGATCATGTGTTTTTTCTGCTTTGATTTATTAATGTGTTATATTATGTTATTTGATTTTCTTGTGTTGAATAAGCCTTGCATACCTAGAATAAATCCCACTTGGTTGTGGTGTATAATTCTTTTAATATGCTGCTGGATTCGACTTGCAAGTATTTTGCTGAAGAGTTTTATACTTATATTCACTAAAGAGAACAGTCTCTAAGTTTCTTTTCTTATACTATTTTTGTCTGACTTTGGCATTAGATTCCATTTACAAGATTCCATTTCCAAGAGCAAACAAAAGAAACAAGCTAAAAATTTAAGAAAGAGGAATGAACTGGGAGGTTGCATACTACCTGACTTTAAGCATATTACAAAGCTACAGTGGTCAAAACAATATGGTATTGATATAAAGATAGATATACTGAGCAATTAAATTGAATTACATGTTCAGAAATAGATGAGCTAAGTAGTTTTCCTTCCTCTTCAGTTTTTTTGAAGAGTTTGAACAGGATTCTTTCATGAATACTTGGTAGAATACACATTTGAGGCCATCTGGTCCTGGACTTTTCTTTTTTAGGAACTTTTTGATAACTGATTAAGTCTCTTCATTTGTGATTGGTTTACTGAGGTCATCTATTTCTTCTTGTATCAATGTTTGTCTTGCTTTTCTAGGAAGTTGTCAATTTCATCTACATTGTCTACTTTATTAACATATAGTTGCTCATATTATCTTCTCATTATCTCTTTTATTTCTTCAAGGTCGTTAGTTATGGCCCTCCTCTCATTACTGATTTTTTTATGGTATACTCATTTTTTTAATCGATTAAAGCTAAACGTTCATCAGTTTTATTAATTTTCTCAAAGAACCAACTTCTGATTTTATTGATTCTCTCTATTGTTTTCATGTTCTCAATTTCATTTATTTTTGTGCTAATCATTGCTATTTCTTTCCTTCTGTTTGTTTTGGAGTTATTTGCTGTTCTTTCTCTAGTTCATCCAGGTGAAACAGTTAATTCCTTGATTTTTGCTCTCGTTCTTCTCTTTTAATATAGGTATTTAGGGCAATCAATTTTCTTCTCAGCACTGCCTTTCCTGCATTCCATAAGTTTTGATGTGTGTTTTCATTTTTGTTTGCCTCAAGATATTTACTTATTTCTCTTGCCACTTCTTCCTTGACCCACTGGTTGTTTAAGAGTGTATTGTTTATTCTCCTTATATGCATTAATTTTCCAGCCTTACAGCTGTTTTTAATTTCCAACTTCATTCCATGATGGTCTGAGAAAATGTTTTGCATAATTTCAATCTTTTAAATTTATTGAGACTTGTTTTTTGACCCAATATTTGATCTATCTTGGAGAATGATCAATGAGCCCATCAGAAAATGTGTATCCTGCTGTTGTTGGGTATAGTGTTTTATAAATTTGTGTTAAATTTATTCACTTATTATGCTATTCTACATTTCCGTTTCCATATTGATCCTCTGCCTAGGTGTTCTATCCATTAATGAGAGAGGTATATTGAAATTTCCAACTGTTATTGTAAAGGTGTCTACTTCTCCTTTACGTGTTGTCAATTTGTGCCTATGTATTTTGGGGCATTCTTACTCACTGCATAGATATTTATGATTATTGTGTCTTTTTGATGAATTGTCCCTCTTATTAATACACAGTGTCCTTCTATAACTTTTAAATTTTTTTTATATTTGAAGTCTAATTTATCTGATATTTGCATAGCTACCACCTTTCTTTTCTGCTTGCTATTTGTGTGAAATATCATTTCCTAGCCTTTCACTTTCATCTTATTTTTGTCTTTTTTTTAAATGCTGTATAGTCGGGGTCACATTTCATTCTTTTTCTATGTGAATATCCTGTTATTGCAGTACCATTTATTAAATTTTTTTGGTGGGGGAGTTAGTGCATAGACCAGGAATTGAAAGAGAATTCTACCACTGAACTACCCTTGCACCCCTTATTTTTGTCTTTGGGGCTAAAGCAAGTCTGTTGTAGACAGCATACAAGAATGGTCCTTTTTTTTTTTTTTATCTGTTATTAACATTTTATGTTATTACCGTAAAGGCAGTACTTTCTTCTACCATATTGTCTTTTGGATTTTATGTCATATCTTACTGTGCTGGATGTAGGGACCGTAGAAAAGCCATGTTTTAATCAAGATCCCATTTCGTAATGGCAGAATAATCCCTATTCAATACTGTATGTTTGAATCTGTAATCAGATAATCTCTATGGAGATGTGATCTAATCAAGAGTGGTTGTTAAACCAGATTAGTTGATGACATGTCTCTACCCATTTGGGTGGGTCTTGATAAGTTTCTGGACTCCTATAAAAGCGGAAACATTTTGGAGAGTAAAAAAAGAGATATTCAGAGAGAACAGAGAATGCTGCAGCACCATGAAGCAGAGAGTCCATCATTAAGCATTTTGGAGATGAAGGAAAATTCCTCCCAGGGAGCTTCATGAAACTGGAAGCCAAGAGAGAAAGCTAGCAGATGACGCCATGTTCACCATGTGCCCTTCTAGTTGAAGGAGAAAAACTCTGTGTTTGCCACGTGCCTTCTCACTTGAGAGAGAAAACCTGAACTCATCGGCCTCTTGAACCAAGGTATCTTTCCCTGGATGCCTTTGATTGGACATTTCTATAAACTTGTTATAATTGGGACATTTTCTTGGCCTTAGAAATGTAAACTAGCTACTTATGAAATTCCCCTTTTTAAAAGCCATTCCGTTTTTGGTATATTGCATTCCAGCAGCTAGCAAACTAGAACACTTACTTTTTTTCTCTCTCCCTCTTTTTAACTTCCTGATAGTCTTCATTTCTAAATTCTTCTCCAAACTCTCTCTCCTGTCTTTTTCTATCTGCTGGTAGTGTTCCCTTTAATATTTATTGTACAGCAGGTCTCTTGTTTACACATTTTCTCATTGTCTGTCTGAAAATATTTTCAACTCTCCCTCATTTTGGAAGAACAGTTTTGCTGGATGTAGAATTTTTGACTGGTAGTTTCTCTCTTTCAGTATCTTAAACATATCATCCCACTGCCGTCTTGCCTCCATGGTTTCAGCTGGGAAATTCTCACATAGTTTTATGAAACTTCCCTTGTATGTGATGGATTGCTTTCCTTTCGCTGGTTTCAGAATTCTCTCTTCGTTTTAGACATTCAGCATTTTGATTAGTAACTGTCTTGAAATAGGTTTATTCAGATCTATTCTGTTGGAGTATACTGCACTTCTTGGATCTGTAATTTTATGTCTTTCATAAGAGATAGGAAATTTTCAGTGATTATCTCCTTCATTATTCTTTCTGTCCTCTTTTCCTTCTCCTTCTGGGATACTCATAACACATATATTCATAGACTTCTTGTCATTCAATTCCCTGAGACTCTGCTCATATTTTTCCATTTTTTTCTCTATCTGTTCTTTGTGTGTAGGATTTCATACGTCCTGTCCTGTGGTTCACTGATGCTCTCTTCCCTCTTCCAATCTGCTATTGTAGGTCTCCATTGTGTTCTTCTGCTGTGCCTTTCATTGCTATATGTTCTACCATTTGTTTTTTCAAACTTTTGATTTCTCTTTACGTTTGCCCAATATCTTCTTTATATCCTTTATCTCTTTTGCCACATTGTCTCTAATTCATTGATTTGATTTTTGGTGCGATATTGCTAATCCTCAATTAGTTGCTTCACTTCTCTATCTCATTTGAAATGTTAGGTTGTTGCTTTGACTGGGCATATCTTCATTTTTGCTAGTATGACTCATAATTTTTTGCTAGTGTCTAGGCATCTGATGTTTCCTTGATTACTTTATTCTGGAGGTTGTTTTCATTCTTTCACCTAGGGTTTTCTTCTTGATTGAAGTTGTTCTCTGTCTTTTCTTTTGCATTCAGTTCAACTTATTCTAGACCAGTAGCATAGCTTTTGTTTGATCAGAATATTTCAGCTTTTGCTTTTCTGGTTCTTGCCCTGCTTACATGGAACATTCATTTTTTTTTTTTTTTTTTTTTTTTGAGGAGGGTCTCCCAAGATATGATTACCCCAATCAGATTTTCCCTGCCCGGACAGATATTCCCTGCCCAGACAGGCCCAGGTCTTAGGAGGAGGAAATAATTAGTATCAAGTTTTCCTATGTAGGTGAGACCCAGCTGTCAGACTGAGTCAGACTTTTCTATAAAGCCTCTAGATTCTTTGCTTTTCCTATCCTGCCCAGCAGGTGGTGCTTATCAGCCCTCAGCTCCCTGCATAAAGTAATTGGGTAACTTTCACTCTCAGCAGACCTTCCCTGCCCGAGGCTCGGAGGCAATCTTACATTGCTCCTGTTTTCCAGCCCTTGGGGTCTTGAATTCCTTAAGCTGGGCCCCATGCCCCCTTTTTGGGAGAATATACACTCTTCATGGAATTTTCTCCCCCACTTGACTCATTACTTTGTCTCTTAGACATTTCTTAAGTCAGCCCTTGCCTGGGTCCTGCTGAAAATTGAAAATGCCTGAGCTTTCTCTAATGAGCTACTTAGAACAGTTTTTTAAAAACATCTTTTCAGAGCAAGTCCCCAAGGTTAGTCTCCAGGGTTCACCAGTCAAAAGCTGGAGTTGGTACCGAGCTCTGTGTGCCCCCTGTTCCAGTACTCTGAGCTCAGCTGACTCCAAAATCCTCTGTCTTTATTCTTTTATGTTTTATTTCACTTTATTTTTTGTCTGTGAGCCCTGCCTTTTCTCTGCTGGGATTGCAGCCACAAATGGAGCTTGTCTGAGCTCTGGGTAGATAAGCCCTTTATGGAATTATCTCCTTCACCTCACTAGTTTCTTTGTCTCCCATAGATTAGTTCTACCTTTGCCAGAGGCAGTGCTAAAGGCTTAGATCACCTGCATTTTCACCTAATGGGCTCTTAGGAAGTTTTAAAAAAAAGCCAGAGAGGGAAAAATTTCTTTACAGAGCCAGACTCCAGCCCCCGTTTTTGCCAATTAGGAGCCAAAGTTGGTACCGAGCTTTGGTATCAATGTTTTTCCAGTGTTTTGAGCTTCTCCAACTCAAAAAGCCTCATTGTTTTTTTTCTATTACACTTGCCTCTCTCTGCTAAGGTGAAACCTCCAGATTTCTTTTGTGCTTGCTCCAGGTTTGTCTGTGCTCAGAGCTTGTATTTAGCAGTCCAAATCAAATTTGTTAATTAATACCACAATTGGAGCTTCATTGAGCTACCTTCCTTGCTCCTAGTGAGAGGGCTTCTTTTTCCTTCAGGGAGCCAACCACAGGACACCCTGTCCTTCCAATGGGGGAGGGATGCCAGCCTCCATATCTTGGGAGATGTATACTTCTGTGCGAGATCTTGGCCATTTCACCTATTCCAGACTAGTGTACAAAGTGTGTCCAGTCACTGAAGTCCCCCAAACAGTTGTTCCAGACAGTCCCTAGCTATTTACTGGCTGTCTTGAAGGACTAACTAAATTCTATACCTCAGTATGCACCATCTTGGTTTGCCAGTATTTTGTTGAGGATTTTTGCATCTATATTCACAAGGGATATTGGTCTGTAATTTCCATTTCATATGAGATCTTTACCAGGTTTAGGGTGATGCTGGCCTCATAGTATGAGTTGGAAAGTGTATTTATTAGTCAGGGTTCTTTAAGAAAATAAAACCAACAGGAGACGTCTGTAAAATATCGTGAGTATTTTTTTTTTTTTTTTGCATGGGCAGGCACTGGGAATCAAACCCGGGTCTCCGGCATGGCAGGTGAGAACTGTGTCACTGAGCTACTGTGGCCCACCCAATTATGAGATTTTTATGAGAATTTTCTCACATGACTGTGGAGATAGGCAAGTCCACATTACTTAGGGCAGGCTGCAAGCTTCAGACCCCAATGAAGGTTTTCAGTGAATTCCCCAGGATACACTGGCTGGCTAAAGTAGAGAGGGAAATTCTCTCTGTTGACACTGGGATAATCAATTCTCCTTTTAAAGCCTTCAGCTGATTGGATGAGACTTCTCTTATTGAAGTAATCTTCTCAGCTGATTGTAGATGTAATCAGTCATAGAAGTTGTTAATTTACAGATTATTTAAGTTTGCAAAATATCCTCACAGTATCAATCAGACCAGTGCTTGCTTGACCAACTGGGCACCAAAATCTGGCCAGCTTGTCAGATGAACCTAACCATCACTGGAAGTAGGCCTTTTTCTCCAATATTTTTGGAGAATTTGAGCCACACTACTGTTAATTCTTCTATGAATGTTTGGAAAAATTCATCAGAAACTGAGTGGGTCTAGACGATGGGTTTTATTGTCATTTTAACTGATTCAATCTCTTTTCTTGTTATTGTTCTGTTGAGATTTTGTTTTTTTTTGAGTCAAGGTCAGTGTGCTGGTTTGAAAGGATGTATGTCCCCTAGAAAAGTCATGTTTTAATCTGAATCTCATTTCATAAACGCAGAATAATCTCTATTCAATACTGTAATCAGATCATATCCCTGGAGATGTGATCTAATCAAGAGTGGTTGTTAAGCTGGATTAGGTGATGACATGTCTCCACCCATTTGGGTGGATCTTGATAAGTTTCTGGAGTCCTATAAAAGAGGAAACATTTTGGAGAATGAAGGAGATTCAGAGAGAGCAGAGAATGCTGCAGCACCACGAAGCAGAGAGTCCATCATTCAGCACTTTGAAGATGAAGAAGGAAAATGCCTCCCGGGGTGCTTCATGAAACAGGAAGCAAGGAGAAGAAGCTAGCAAATGATGCCATGTTTCCCATGTGCCCTTCCAGATGAGAGAGGAACACTTACTGTGTTCACCAGGTGCCTTTCCAGATGAGAGAGAAACTCTGACTGTGTTCGCCATGTGCCTTTCCATCTGAGAGAGAAACCCTGAACTTCATCGGCCTTCTTGAACCAAGATATCTTTCCCTGGATGCCTTAATTGACATTTCTATAGACTCATTTTAATTGGGACATTTTCTTGGCCTTAGAACTCTAAACTAGCAACTTATTAAATTTCCCTTTTTAGAAACCATTCTGTTTCTGGTATATTGCATTCTGGCAGCTAGCAAACTGGAATAGTCAGTGTGCTTCTAGGAATTTCTCCAGTTATTCTAGGTTATCTAATTTGTTGGTACCTAATTGTTCATAACATACTCTTATAATCATTTTTGTTTCTTTGGGATCAGTATTAATGTCCTTCATTTCATTTCTGATTTTAGGTTTGTTTTTTTTTTTCCTAATTTTCTCTCTCTCTTTTTTTACTTTGTCAGTTTAGATAAGCCTTGTCAATTTTATTACTCTTTTCTGAGAACCAATTTTTGATTTTGTTAAATAACTATTGCTTTTTATTCTCTATTTTATTTATCTCTTCTCTAACCTTTATTTTCTTCCTTCTGCTCATTTTGAAATTAGTTTGCTGTTCTTTTCTAGTTCCTCCAGGTGTGAGGTTAGGTATTTTACTTGAGATTTTTCTTCTTATTAAACATAAGCATTTCTTGTGAAATTTCCCTCTGAGAACTGACTTAACTGTGCCCCATAAGTTTCAAATATATTATTTTCATTAGCATTCATTTCACGATATTTCCTGATTTCTCTTATGATTTCTTCTTTGACCCATTGCTTGTTTACAAGTGTGGATTATTTACCTTCCATTTATTTGTGGGTTTTTCAGTTCTCTCTGTGTTATTGATTTGTAGCTCCATTCCATTGTGGTCAGAGAAGATGTATGAGTTCAATCATTTAAACTTTTATTGAGACTTGTTTTGTGACTTAACATGTGATCTATCCTGGAGGATGATCCATGTGCACTTGAAAAGAATGTGTATTCTTCTGCTTTGGGGTGCAGCATTCTATATATGTCTATTTGATCTAGTTCATTTATAGTATTGCTCAAGTTCTCAGATTCCTTTTTGATCTTCTGTCTAGCTCTTCATTGATGACAGTGGGATATTGATAGCTCAAACTATTATAGTAGAGTTGTCTATTTTTCCCTTCAATTTTGTCAACGTTTGAGGAATGTTTGTGGTGGTTATTTCTTCTCAGTTGATTACCACTTTTAGTAATATATAGAATCCATAACTCCAACAGTTTTTTACTTAAGTTTGATATTAGCATAGCTCCTCAAGGTCTCTTTCATTACTATTTGTAGATAATACTTTTTTCCATTCATTTATTTTCAAACTATTTTGTTTTTGGTTTTAAGGAGAGGCTCTTGTAAATAACATATAGTTAGATTGTGTTTTGGTTTACCCACTCTTCTACTGTGTGACTTTTTATTGGAGATCTTAATAAATTTGCCTTCAGTGTAATTACTGATAAGGCCGTACTTTTCTCAGCTGTTTTGTCCTTTGTTTCTTTTACACCTTTTATCTTTTTGTTCCTCTTTTCTTTTTTTTTTTTTTTTTGCAGTCTTCTTTTAGATTTTTGGTGATACAGTTGATTGATTCTTTTTCTTTTCTGATTTTCTGCATATATTGAACAGTTTCTTTGTGGTAACCCTGAGATTTGTATAAACAAGCTAGCTCTATAACCTATTAGTTGGAAAAAATTCTAACAACTTCAGTAGCATACACAGTCTCTACTCTTATATCCCTCCATTTCCCTTCTTTATGTTGTTTTGTCACACATTACCTCTTTATATTTCATGTGTCCACAACATGGATATATGATTATTTCTTATTAATTTTACCCCAACATATTATAGGAAATAGTAGAGTTACATACTGAGGTTACCATACTATTGGATTTTGCACTAACTCATGTAATTACCCTTACTGGAGATTCATACTACTTTATGCTGCTAAAATCTGTCCTTCCCCTTCAACCTTAAGAGCTCCCTTTAGCGTTTTATGTAAGGTACGACTCTTCTTGATGAACTCTCTCTATATTTTTATGTCTGTGGATGTCTTAAAATCTCCCTCATTTTTGAAGGACAGTTTTGTCAAGTGAATAATTTTTGGCTAGCAGCTTTTCTTTTTCAGTACTTTAAATGTATGATACCACTTCATTTCTGCCTTCATATTTTGATGAGGAATTGGCATTCCATCTTATTGAGGATCCCTTCTTTGTGACGATTAGCTTATCTCTTGCTATATTCAGACTTCCCTCTTTAAAATTGGCATTTGTCATTTTGATTAGTATGTGTCTTAGAATACATCTTTTTAGGGTATATCCTTTTTGAAGTTTTTTGCACTTCTTGGACATGAATATATATATATGTCATACAATTTGGTAATTTTTCAGCCATTTTTTCTTCAAATATTCTTTCTGTCCCTGTTTTCTTCTCCTCTCCTTCTGGGACTCCCATAATGTGTGTGTTGGTGTGATTTATGCTGTCACATAGTCCTTTAGGCTCTGCTCAATTTTTTTTTTCACTCTTTTCTCTATCTGCTCTTCTGATTGCATGATTTCAATTTGTTCTGTCTTCTAGTTTGCTAATTCTTTCTTCTTCCTGCCCATTCTGCTGCTGAGTATCTATCATGCTTTTCAACTCTCTATGATGTTCTTCATTCCTATACATTTTCTTATGTTTCTTTTTAATCTTTCTAGTTCTTCTTTTGTTTACACATTATCTTCCTTATATATTTTAATTCTATATTCAAATTTAGTTTGTTTCTATCCATATTTTCCTTTAGCTTCTTGAATTGATTTAGGAGATTTGACCAAATGTCTCTATTAGTTGTTCCAAAATCTATTTTGTCCTCTTAGGTTTTAATTTGTTCTCTTGACTGAGTCATCTCTTCCTGTTGCTTTGTGTGAGTTTTTATTGCTATCTGAGCATTTGAATGTTTTGATATGCCAGTTCTGGAAGTCAGCTTCTCCCTTTTGCAGAGCATTTTATTGTAGGTTGACTTTAAGAAGGGCTGTTCTTCAACACTTAGTCCAGTTTATACTGACCCTTTGGAGCAGCCCATGTTTAATATTTCAGATTTTCTCAGGTCTTTGTCATCTGCATCTTGCCCTGGATATATAACGTAACTGTTAAGATTACCTTAATGTTTGTCTTAAATTGTTTCCCCTCCAGAAAATAATTTCTTTTCCTTTCTTCCTTCCCCAGGCATCCAAGACTGTTTTCTTTGCTTTTATGTAAATTCTTCTCCTCAGTGGCTATTATTTGCTCAGCTCCTCTCCCACTCTCAAGTCTTCCTTTTCACTCTAGTTTTCAGCTTTGGTTCCATTCTGGATGGTGATTTAGTTTCCTTTTTTCATGCAGATTTTCTGCCCTCAGTAATTTTCATATAATGGAATACTGATCCATGGAGCTAGATGAGATCAGGGTTTAAAACTCTTGATTTTTTTTGTTTGTTGTTTATTGTGTAGGTGCACTAGCAATTAGGGACTGCGCTGAGAGTGTGTATAGAATGCCAAGAGTTCTGTGATTTGGGGGTACCTACTTCATATGCTTGCATATGACAACCCCAAAAGCTCCTCCTTAGGACTATGTTGACTTGCGTCCATGCGCCTAATTGTGTCTGCGCCAGAGGAAGGGGTCCCAGTGGGCATTTCTGCACCACTGTTCTATCTGAGTTTTATACTTTTTTCTTTTTTGATTCAGTCTTTGTGACATTTTCTCCAATCTCTATTGTTGTCCAGAGTTCCAAGAGAGGAGAATCTTTCCTTTTATTTAGCTGTCTCTATGGGGAAATGTTCCTGGGGATGTCTTACATCACCATCTCAATGATGTCACTCCTCTTAGTTTTATTTTAAAAGTAGAAAAAACTGAGGTAGAAAGAGAAAAATTGATTTGCTCCAAATCATCAGCTAACACTTGGCAAAACGAGCTATTGAACTCACATAGTTTGACCCTAAAACTTCATTCTTGATCAGTTTGTTCCATTGGTAATAATTTTTTTTTTTTTTTTTTGCATTAGCAGGCACCAGGAATCTAACCCGGGTCTCTGGTATGGCAGGCAAGAATTCTGCCACTGAGTCACCATTGCACTGCCCTATTGCTAATAATTTTTGCAGTATTCATTTGTGGGTTTCATCTTTGACTGGCTATTTATATTGTTTTTTCCCTTCCAGGGACACTGAAAATCTCCACTCTAATGTACTAGTTAGGTTATTTCATCTTAGTCTATTTTATGCTATCGAAGTCACCTCATTCCACCTTTCTTTCTACTCCCTTGGAATTCACCTAGTTTAATGTAAAGAATATGCAAGCAAAGTATTGAGTAGGCTTGAGGTCAGACCATGTCTAGCACATATAATTTCTTTAATTATACATTTCACTGATCTTACCATCATTCTCTTGATATATGAATCTATTTTGTATCCACTCTTACGTGCATATTATAATAAACCAACTAATTCATATTTGTTTTCTTTTTCTATTTATTCAACGCTTAGCTCTCTGAAAACTTAGATGGTGGTCTAAGAGAAAAAAACATTTCAGTCCCCAATATTATTTTACATATTTTTTCCTAAATATCACAAAAAATAGTTCTCAGAGAATTTATTATTTCCTGGAATCAAGAAACAACTCGTTGCCTTTCCATTCATTTATTAATTTTTATAAAAATTCTTTTACAGCAAAAAAAATTTTAATTGGATTCTAAATGTATTTGGTTCCAGAAACTCTTAAAATACCCTCTTATTCCTACTTGAATATTAACATTCCAAATTTATGTCCAATATCAAGATTTAGTTATTGCTTCTTTTACAGGATTTGACACAAGCATAGTGTTTTATTAGGTTATGTCATGTTATGTTTCTGAGTTATGCTAGGAAACACAATGAACACTGAGCATATAGCATCCTGAAAATGATGGTAGAAAATGAAACTGTTCTAGTTAGAGATATTTTTGTATGCCATTTAGTGATGACTTTGGAAAATTAATCAAAGTACCAAGACTCTCCGCGTAAGCAAAACTGCCCAAGAAATAGAAAATAGAAGCATAAGCAATGTTGATCTTTTCCACAAGTGTTTTCCTTCTCTCATAAGGAGAGAAATGTTGGAAGAGATCTGAATTCAGAATGACTCTACCAGCATGTCTTGAGATTCTCAAAAAATGCCCCAGCTTCAAAACTACACCTATTATATCTGGGGGTTTTGTGAGACAACTGCTGAACTAGAGAATTATTCTAGGTGTCTTTCACCATTTCCCTTGTGTTAGGCAGGGTGTTTCCTTGCCTACAAAAATGTTTTTGCTTGAGGTCAAAACAAACAGTACCTTCAACGTGGGACCTGCAACATCAAAGTGCACAGATGCTCCTAAATCCTGTTCATTCTAGTGTAAGGTTTCAATGCTGAAACTTCTTCTGAAGTAGTCAGAAAGGTGGGGGGGGGGGGGGAGTGTTATTTCATTGGTGGAAAACAAGGAGTAGGAGAAAATTAACCAGATCTAAATGTCCTCAAAGTGGCAAATACTTGAAATTGCTTCTGAAGTGTTGAAAGAGAGAAAATAGGCAATCCATGAGTGACTGTTTCTGATGTGTGTGGGTGGGGAAGGTCAGACCTTAATGGTCTTGTCTTCTGTGAAGCTATAATTAGGGAGGTGGTATAAAAAGGAAAGTTAGCAAATGGACCCAAGAGCCTCAATATTTGAAATTACATTTTATTTTCTTTGCTTACAAGCTATATGAACAGGGCAGATCAATTAATTTCTGAGTATGGTAAGTTGGAGTTGGAGGGAGCAGGAATTTTTTTGTAGAGGAAAGTGTTTTCCCATGCTCCCTAAAGACAGGATCATACAGAGTAAGTTGTAGAAGAGAGAGAAAGAGAGTAAGAGCAGACATAAGCAGCAGGGAGGAGTGGCTGGAGGACTTTTAAGAACTCCATAGACAATATTTGGTTTTAAGTTGTTTGGGTTTGTATCTTATTAAATCAGTAAAATCTGCCACAGGGCATAAAGTATCATGTTGATGGTATGTGTGTATGTGTGTGTGTGTATGTATGTATGTGTGTGTGTGTGTGTGTGTGTGTGTGTGTGTGTGGTGTATATATACTGTATATCTCTGTATGTGGGTTAAGATTAGGGGCTGAGTTCCCTGTTGCATTGATGTGAGGGTGGAGATAAATCAAGAATCACACATGGAGAAGAAAAAGCATGGATTCAGTAGTCAGAAAATTAGAAATGAAGTTGTTTCTAAAGCAGAAGCCCTCAAGTAATTTACAGAATTCTTTGGATAGCCATGAGGCAATCACATATGGAAAGCAGCACAACAGGGTATTAAAATATGCTAGCACTGGGACCAGACTACCTCTTTTTGAATCCTCTTTTGAACACATATAAATTGTGTGATCTTTGGTTAGTGACCAGTCCCTAATGAACCTCAATTTTCTCTTTTATTAAGCGATTTTGACAACGGTACCTACATTCTTGGGTTGTTGTGATGATTGAATGAATTAAATCATATATAGTAAATACATTGTGAAATTTCCAATGAACATTATTATTCAGATTTTGAACAACTCAGATATACTATGTCCTACTTCAAGCACACATATTTTCCTGATAAATACTTTTCATGCATCTGTTTCTTAGGTGCTGCCTTTCTGGTACTTGTCCATGAACCCTGGGTACCCATTGCCTTCCTCTGAGCTTATAAGAGTTGGCAAACCACTGGCTTCCTTCTGTGTCTGTGACTGGTGCTGCCAAGCATATCCTCTGATTGTGCTCCTAAGGCCTTGGCAGCAAATTTAGACCTTTTTCTCTTTAATTAGGCTGAAATTCATGCCTACACATGGCAGCTGCAAAGACGTATTCTCCTTATAATTAGACATTGCAATATGTATTGGTTCCTGCACTTCATTTTAAGTAAATTTTGGTGGTCCTCCTCTGCACCTTGGTTGCTCCAAGAGAGAGGGAGAGAGCATATGGCCCAGTAATTCCTTAAAGCTCATTTTATGGGCCATTCTCAGGCACTTCCTGCTGGCCCTTGGACTAGATCCTTGTTTGTGACTGCATTTTTGCTTATGCTTCTGCCAAATGTCTCCTCCAAAACCAGCAATAAAACCACAGGATCCACTAAGCCGTGGTCATCAGAATAGCTTAATGAGAGCAACCTCGACAATAGGGGTCTTTAATAGCAACCAGCACTGCAGGCTTGTATCTTGAGGACATGGATAGCCTGGGTAGGTCACCTTTGTGGTTTATGGGAATTTATCTGAAAAATAGATGGGACAGAAATAGAAACTGGTGGTTCTCCCTGGCCTGTCCTTACAGAAGAATGAAGCTCAAATTTTTAAAGGTCTAACAGAGTAAAGAAAATATTCATTGGCTGCTCTTACAGCTCCTTAATTCAATGGTCCTAATTCTATAGACCTAGCCTAAAAATAATCTAAATTACGTTATCCTTCAAGCTAGTACAGAGGTATTTGAAATGCAAGTTACATATTTAAAACAGATCTTGTTCAAAGCATGCATGTGAGAGGACACCTAGTTTAAATAAGGCAAATTATATCTTGTTTATGGCCTATATGTGTTATTAAAGTTTTAAAATCAGAATTATTAAATAAAACCTCTGAACTAGTAACATTTTGGAATGACTATGTTTTGATAGCTCGACGGACTTGTGTGACATTTGAGAAGAGTTGATTTCCTTTCATGTCAGCTAATAGAAACCCTGTTGTAATCATAAAAGGCATGGAGAAATTATGTTACAAGCAGATGCTATTTAAGTGGAAGTGAGCACGGAATACATTAAAATATCAGTGGTCTTATCATCAGTGCGTTATAATGACTTCTGATTAACACTGAAAACATGATTGATGTTACTGGGAATGAGGAATACCGACAATGTGACATTGAGAGAACTCAATCCAAAGCTTATTAATTTCATAGAATCATTCAATTTCTCATTACCCCTTTGTGACAGTTTTTGTTTTTGTGACCATTAAAGAGTAATGACAATTTAATGGTACCTTTCAGTGATAATAGTAAAAAAGAAAAAAAAAAACATTTCAAAATTCTCACCCAGTATTACTATTAGAAATAGAAACAAAAAGTTTAATGGATTTGGTTTCTGATTTTAAAAGGTAGTTTCTTATGGTAACTTTTATTAAGGGCTCATATACAAATTGATGCAAACCTAAGTCATCAAGGCCTCCCACAAAATTAAATTAGAGGTGCCAGCTGATGTGGGCTCATTTAATTTTTCCATAGTCAAAGAAGAAAGGTAACATAGTAAATCATTAATCGTCTATAAGAAACATGTAAGGCATGCCACATTCTAAGTTAAAATAAAACTCTTGATTATTGATCAAGAATATGTGGAGGAAGGGCACAGGGTGTAGTTGGAAGCAACTGGTGTCCATTTTGGTGAAATATTTTATTATTTAAGTAGAGTATATATCTAAGAGTTGCAAATTTTATATATCAGTGCATTTGTTTCATTGAACTCTTTTACTCTACATGGATAGAAAAGAAAAAATATTAAAAAACAAAAACAAGAGAACCTACCTAGAGAATATTTTTTAAGTTTGGATTCCTCATATAGAATCATTGACCTTCAAAATTTTATTGGGACTATAATGTACTATTTAACTTGTACTTTTAGATTAGGTTTTCAGAACTTCCTATCAGTCAGAGGAAAGTGTAAGGGTAAGCCATAACCACTTTGAAAGACAACAATCAAGGCAATTACCTCGTATCAAATATTTATTGTATTCCATTCATTATCTTATTTAATCTTCCAAACAACCCCATCAGATAGCTTTGTTTATTGCATATTCTAAGTTTTGAAACTACTTATCCAACTCTTTCCCATCAGTATCATCAAGAAGTTCAAAATTGTCAGAAAAAAAATTCTCATCTTGCACCACCACCACAAATTTGCACCTTGTCTCTGCACTTAGGTCTTTTGTCTCTTAAACTTGTATACTGAGAAAGATTCCTCCCTCCTTACCAAGATCAATCATTCCACATGGGATCCAGTCTCCACTCTTGTAAATTTCACTTTAATCTGAGTTTTGAATTGTTAATCTATTTCTTTACTTTCCCATCAAAATATCACCTTGTCCCTCCTCTAATCCCTTTATGTGTTTCTCTAAATCTTGGTTACCATTTGTACCCAACTCTACAGAGTTTAGTTTATTTGTCTATGGTTTCCAAGTTCTAACCTACTATTTACTCCAATTTACTTTTGCTTCTATCTAACTCCATTGAAACTTTTCTTGTAAAGATCATATGTGACTTGCATATTGCCAAATACAACATTTTTTCTTCCATTATCTTATTTTGCCTCTTAATTGCATTCCACATCCTATTTTGTTTTTCTCTCTTCTCCCTACTGCATCACAATCTACCATCTCAATTTTTCTCTCTTTCTTTTCCTCCTTCCCTCCCTCCCTCTTTTTCTCTTATCTCTGCAGTTCCCTATTCTATCTCTAAATAATGAATATTTTCAGTTTGATCTTGACCACTGTCCACTAAGCCACTGAGGCCAAAAATTTGTCAGTGATTCCATGGAGATTACATGTATTCCTATGGTATTTAGTACTATATAAATGTTGGTAAATTCATGACTCAAAAATCTCAACCTTGCTTCTCTGATTTCAGGATTATATATTTCATGGTTTACATGATATTTTCACTTGTATATCTCATGGATAACACAGACTTAAGTCATCTAAAGTAGACCTCATGATTTCCCATAAATCACACCAATAATTTTATTTCAATAATTCCTCATTAAATCTATTAAAAGTAATGAAACCTAAAAAAAAAATCATATGCACACTACAGTCTTTAAAATGTTTTAATATATAATAGAGATGCAAATAGTTTAATAATCTCTACTTCCACCTCTCTAGAACATCCATTGAAATAACCAATGTGAACATTAAAAAAAAAATCATTCTATAACATTATCAATACCCATTTAAAGAGATTGCCAAATTAGGGTTTTTAATTTTTTCTACCATAATTGGATGTAATATCAATATTAAATGACTTATTTTTTCTTTTGCTTAACTGTCATTAAGACTTTTCTTTCTAATCATTGGTAACATTTCATTCTAGGGATGGTCCAGATTTTATTCAACTTTTGCCATTGATGCATTTTTATGTTGTTTCCAGGTATTCCCTTTGCACTTTTAACAAAATTAAAATGCATTATAATATCTTTTAAGGTCCTGTTTACTGCTTCAGTCTCATTTGCACCTTGCCCAAGTTGCCTGTTCAAGCTACTATGGCTTGCTTTCTATACCTTAAAAATTCTCTGTTTTTCTATATATAGGTTATTACTCCTGCTTTTCTTTCTGCAAGAAATATTTTTCCTGTCCTTTATCACCTTTGCATGGTTGTCTTCCTCTCATCCCTCAGATCTACACCATGTTTTTGTCCTTCAAAAGATTTCTTATTTAGGGTAAAAGGTTAAACTGCTGGAAAAAGAGACCTCAAAATTCAAGCCCTCAAACAAGATAATTTACTTATTTCTGATATAATGATACAAAATCAATGATCAAGATATTTTATGCCATGGATAGGAAAATTCAATGTTATTAAGATGTCAATCCTGTCTAAATTGATCTGTAGATTCAATTCAATACCAGTTAAAATTCCGACTATTTTGAAGACTTGGAGAAGTTAGTTGTCAAATTCATTTGGAAGGTAAAGAAACCTTGAATAGCTAAAGATATTCTAAAAAAGAAGAGTGAAGTGGGAAGATTCACACTTCCTGATTTTAAAGGTTATTACAAAGCCATAGTCATCAAAACAGCATGGTATTGGCACAAAGATAGAAGTATTGATCAACAGAACCAAAACAAAAGAGTAGAGATTAACCATCAAATTTAGAGTCAGTTGATCTTTGACAAGTCTCTCAAATCTACTGAATTGGGACAGAATAGTCTTTTCAATAAATAGGCTTGGGAAAATTGGATATCAATAGTCAAAAGAATGAATGAAGACCCGTATCTTATACTTCATACAAAAATTAACTCAAAATGGATTAAAGACCTAAATATAAGAGCCAGTACTATAAAACTCCTGGAAGAAAATATAGGGAAATAGCTTCAAAACCTAGTAATAGGAGGTAGTTTCCTGAACTTTATACCCAAAGCGTAAGCAGCAAAAGAAAAAATAGATAAATGGGAATCAAAAGCTTTGTGCCTCAGTGATTTCATCAGAGTGGATGATCTAGATCAGCTGTGGCTCTGCTCCAGGCAACAATTCTATGACAAGGCTAATGACGGTTCTTTCATTTCCACCAGTGACTTCCAAGAGCCTTCATCAGAAGTTGTGGGAGTTTCTTCTCAAACATAAGAGATGGTATTTTTACTCATCATTTCTACCTGTCACACCTAGCTGCCAAAGAGTCTGGGAAATGTATCCTCTAGTTGAACAGCCATGTTTAATCTACACTTTTATTACTAAGGAAGAAGGAAAAATGGATTGTGGTGAACAGCTAGCAGTCTCCACCCTAGAACATTTAATACAGTTTTTAAATAATATGCTTGTTTTTTAACTAGTCCTTAGGTTTTCCTACTGGATAGTTTTACTTTCCAATATATCTTCTTCCCTTAATACTGCCCCCCCCCCCCATTTTATAGTAGTTGTTCTCTACATATTTGCTGAATGAATGAGGGAATGAGTTTTACTTTGAAGAAACTGCGGCTCAGAGAAATTAAACAATAGCTCCATTTGGGGAGGCTGGATGACCATATTCCAGGAATTTTGGAAAGACCCATTTGATCTCAAATGGATGGCTTAACAAGATAGCTAGTAAGCTGTCTTCCAACTCTGAATTTCTATGAGTCCATATAAGATCATGAAGCTGTTTTATGAAGGAGAAGATCAAGAGAAATTAGAAAACATCCCTTCTGTTTCATTGACTTGGTCACTTAAAACTGTTCCTCTCACACTGTTCCATCCAAAATTCTCAGATTCCATCCACACATCAAAATGGCAAGCAGTAATCTGAAAGGTAAAAGAGTGCAGCAAACTGGCTACATACCATTTTTAACAACACCTTCCCTGGGCTGGTGAAGTAAGTGTGTTGGGATTAAAAGATTTCCTGCTGGGCTACAGGCTGCCTAGGAAAAGAAAAGTAAACAGACAGTGAGTGATATTAACAACTGTCTCTATCACATACTCTAATTGTATTAAAAAGAAGGAGAAAAAAAAACACAAGATTTTGAGAGGCAGAAATCAGTAAGATTGAATTGAACCAATAATTGATTGAATTATTACCCCTCATAATAAAAGTATGTTTAAGTTTCTTCTTTTCAAAAATTCTTCTGCAAAAAATCTAATTTTAAACACACTTTTCTTTTCTTTTCAAGATATTGAAGACTTTGAAACCAAAACAAGAAGCACAGTGTCTGTCCGCGAAGGTCAAGGTGTGGTGCTTCTCTGTGGCCCACCACCACATTTTGGAGGTATGTTGGGGTAATTTAGGTTACACCATTAATGTGGTCCTCTGGGACAAAAGTGACATGTCAGGTCTTGACAACAATTGCAGTTATCCGTTAAGTCAAATGGACTGTGAAAGCTATTCAAGCTTTCTAAAACTGTATCTAAGCAGTCCGCATTCAAATCTTTCCTTTTAAAGATATTTGTTCAAGTAGCCACTCAATAGATTTTTCCTTAAGGAGAGGGAGCATGCGCAACACAGCACTGGAGCCTTGTTGTAAAACTAAACACAGCTTGGACACTGTGCTGTGACTTAGAAGCTACATGACAACGTCAATTTATTTAACCTCTTTGAGGCTCAGTTACATCATCTGTAAAATAGAGAAACTGACTAATACCTGTGTTATATTGTTGTTATGTTAAATGAGCTAACAGGTATAAATGAATTAGTTTAATGCTTAGTATTTCATTCAAATTAGAAAGCTAAGATTCTTATAATTCATTTTTATTCTTGGGTTCTAAGGAGAGACTAATTTCACTTCTGCTTTTGGCAACATCAGATTTAACTATTGAAAGAGAAGGAGAGTTAGCCCATTAATGGGAAACAAATTTCAGATGGTGCCAAAATCAGAATATCTGCTAGCAATGGTGTAAATTAAACAATACATGTCAACCTTCTACTTTAAAAGAATCTGAATTGGCCTACAAAGCCGCATGTTATCACAACCCTAAATGATCTATGGATTCTCTCCCCATTAAAGTTGCACTTTTTGAAATCCCAAATGATTTGGTAAAACTGGGTCTTGTTTCTCAACTAACAGTGAGCGTTTAAATTCATCATTGGAGAAGGAAGTGAGGAAACATCCATGTAATCATTTCATTTGGTACAATCCAATATCAAATTATATTATAAAAAGATCAATAATAATAACAAGTACATATAGAGAGAACATATACATGCACTAACTTTAAAAAATTGTCTCAACAGCACCATGAGGGAGATACCGTTATAATTATTATTTTACAGGTGAGTAAACTAAGGTAGAGAGAGGATACGTAGTGGTCAAAGGTCTTGCAAATGGCAGGCAATGAACCTAAGATTCAAATCCGGACTTGGAGTTTTTAATGACCACTTTCTCTCCTACAGTTGAATTTCACTCTGTAATGGAGATTTTTTAAAGCAGTTAGGATAGATGTTTACAAATAAAATGCAAGTATTTTCCTAATGTTAAACCAAATCTTATTTATGAGACTTTAAAAACTTGAAAATATTTCCCATCATTATTCTCGTTTTTATGCAATCTCATAAAATGCTGGGGCCCAAAGAAAAGGGAACTAATTAGAAATTAGCAAAATTGTATACAATAGTATTAAAGTGTAGTCTGTTATTACCTTCGCTTGTAATTTTAGGGGAGAGTTACAATGCTTTTAATGCTACTTGAGATAAAACAGTATCATTCTGAAGTACACAAATTGCTCAGAATCTTTAATAGTGATTATTTTTTAACTGTAGAAAAGTTTATTTCCTAGTACCATAATCTAACATGACAAGATATGCAAAATCCTAACTATCTTTGCTCTCAGTCTATGTCATTTTACGCTCTGGCACTGGTCAAAGATTCTTGACAGAATTGAAGATTCTTTTCATCTTTGTTTACTCCAATCAGGGATAACAAAAATAGAAAATATTTTAAACGGGATGAGTCACATATGCAAAACAATTGGCTAGGCAGAAGCTTCTCTTGTCACCTTGTTAAAATGTATGTTGACTTTTTAAGGCATGAAGGCCCTCATTGTAATAGTGCTTCTGAGATTAATGCCAGGCAATTAAGTCACAAGTAATTTTTAAATGCCTTAGATTAAGACCTTTATTACTGAATAACTAATCCCTGTTGCATGGGAGGTATGAAAAACTTCTTTGTTACCCAAGTTCATTATTTCATAAATAGAATTTTAACAGGGTTCCAATAAGTAGCATTTTAACAAGGCTGTCAGTATCGACTCCATGCAGGCACTATAAGGATTTTCATTTTAATATCTCTAGAATATGACATGGCTTCTTCATTTCTTAAAAAATAGAAATGAGGGCGGGCCGCGGTGGCTCAGCGGGCAAAGTGCTTGCCTGCTATGCCGGAGGACCTCGGTTCGATTCCCGGCCCCAGCCCATGTAACAAAAACGGAGAAACAGAATACAATAAAAAAAACAAGAAAATGTTTCCCTTTCTTCCTTCCTTCCTTCCTTCCTTCTATCCTTCCTTCCTTCTCTCAGTCTTTCCTTTAAAAAAAAAAAAAAAAAAAAATAGAAATGATAGAATAATGTTCTTTCATTCCTTATACCTCTTCTAGACCAGATCTGAGGGGTATATTGGCACACATTCATTGACCCAATTATACAAATAATGGCCAGTTAGTCAGAGGAAGAATGTATTGATAATAATAATTGTTGAAAGGTTACCAGGGCAGGCACTATGATAAAGACTTCCCATTTATGTTTGCATTCCCACAGTTCTAAAAATTAAGAAAAATAATTTCAAAATGAGGAAATTGATACTTAGATAAACTAAAGTGATTTTCAACAAATAGATAAAGGGGAGATTTGAACCAAGCTTTTTATGACTTTTAAAACTCCTAAGGATAGAGAACACTATAGTTAATGTTTAAATTTCAGTATTTTTTTTTTCAAATCAGTCTCTACAGTCTTACAATTCTAGGTTTTCTAAAAACCCTCAGATATACCTTTAATTGGCTCATTTAAAATAATTCCTTAATTTTTCCTTTTTCTGTCTTTCCTTCTTGTGAAGGTGAATTGTGTAAAGAAAGACTTTTAGAAAGAAGAGGAATATATTGGTTGAACGACTTTCAAATTAGATTAATGAACAGCTGGTTTAGTGTGGGTCAACTCTAGAGAAATAGGCAGACTTTTTTTTCCTGTATATTATGCTTGGGTTAGGTCTCCTAAACTATACATACATGTATTAGTTTACCATTGCTATGTAACATATTATTGCATATTTACCTGCTTAAAATGATACCTATTTATCATATTTATCAGCTCACAGTTGTGTATGTCAGAAGTCCATGGATGGTGTGGCTGGGTACTCTAATCAGATTCTCACAAGCATAAAATCAAGATTCAAATTCCTTTCTTTAAGAAAAAAAGTGATATGTGCCATATAAAATAACCCAATCACGGCATGATAGCTTATCTTATTCAGAGGTCCCACCCACACTCAGATGGAGGAGGTGATACAATACCATGAGTCATTGAAGCACACATTAGAGTTCTATATACCACAATATGCTTTTCATCTTTTTTCCTTCCTCTATTTCCCACCTCTTCTCTCTAAAGAGTCTGTTTTTTCCTGCACTCATGGAAGTAGCAGGGAGATGCCCTATAAATGTATTACTAGGGCAGAAGGGGGTTAAACAGGGCAGGATAGAGCAACCGTTGGCATGGCCAAATTATTTTAAATCTGTTATGTGTAACATAAACACTCACTGTAGATAATAATACAGCCAGCTATAAAGAGAAGTGCTACAGATGCCATAGTGATAGAAAGCCATAAAGGCTGACATTTTTATATCACCTTTTGGGCAGTTTGACCAACTTTTGGTCAAACTCTCTCTTTACTCATTCAGCAGCAATCGGTCTCATGAGTATTTTAGAAACAAGAGAAAAACTTGATATTAGAACATTTTGATTTCCCTTTATTTTCTCTCTCATGCATTTGCAGACAAACTTGCAAAACTCCTCTGGACCAAGTAGACCTAGCAAATATATTCCTGTGAGTTTTATAACGAAAACTTATAGGAGAGTAAGAAAACTTAATAATGAGACCAACTACTTTAAATTTGCCTAGCAAAGAATGGTTCCAGGACCAAAAAAAAAAGAAAACTTTTTTAAGTGTCTAAATTGCTAAATTGATTTTCCATGTAAATGAATGGTCACAATCCATGAAATAGAGTCATCAGGATAAACTAAACTGAACAGGAGCTATTATATATTTGCCTTTTCTTCTGAATAGAAAAATGAGACCTGGATCCATAGTAATTGATGTTGTCAATGTCTCCTTTCCTTTTTTAAACATAAGTGCAAAAAATCATCTTGCTCCTCCTCTAGGAGGAAAGGTTTTATAGTGAAAGGTTATTTGAAGGCAAAAGGCATCCATTGTTAAAAAGGAAAGGAGACAAGGCAATAATTGTGTTGTGCCAGAACATAAATCTGACACCTTCTGCTTTATCTCTTAGATTTGGAAGCAAAGCAGGAATTATTCTCTATAGTCTGGGGACAGGCGTTATATCCATCTCTTTAATCTGTTTTCTAACCAGAAATAATTGCGACTGGATCTCTGCTTCTATACTCTACCTTTAGAACCAGAATCAGCCCTTTACCCTATCTTCCTCCATAGTAGGGTTTAGTGAATGAAAGTTTTGTGGGGAGCTCCCAGAAAGGGGTAAAATGCACACCTTTTTGTAAAACACCGTTGAAATCCCCCATTAGACAACCCCTTTCTTTCTCCTAGACCCTCTCACTGGTAGTCTGTGGCTTCCTTCATCTCCCAAACAACCTATAACAATATCATCTATTGTATAAGGTAATCCTCCTCAACTTGCATACGCATCTCAAAATTATACAATTCTTGTTAGCCTCTCTGTGGTCAATGAAATCGAAATTTGTAGTCAGCGAAATAAAAACCATCTGTTTCTTCCACTATGTGTCTGAATGCTTCTGAGGTCACAGACGCAATTTCATGGGAAAGAAAGAGGCAATATAGTATTTGTTTTACTCATCTGGTAGAGAGGGGGGAAAGACTTAGTCTTGAGGTGAATTTTAAACCTTATGTGGAGGTCTTTATGCCAATAGTTCTCGCTCATCTGAAGGGCAGATTTTGTTAAGAGCCATTCACTTGTAACAAGGAGTCTGCACAAGTCATTTTCGATGGAATGGATAGCAGAATTCCCTCCAAATTTTAGAAATAAACATAAAACCCTTAAAGCCAAAGCTACAGAGTGAATATGAAAATAGGCACTCAATAGATCTTCATGGGTACAGTGAGCTAGTTAAGTCTCACATGAAATTTTTATTTAAAAATGATAGAATGAAGAAATGATACATGTTGTCTAAATAATTGAAATCACCTTCACTGCAAAGTGGTAGGTTCACCATACCCAAGGTAAAGCACACAGCTGTTCACTTTATTGTCTGGATATAAAACTCAATTCTGGGCTCATAAAAATTGTGCTTTTAAGACGTGTTTTAGAGAAAATGTCCCATTCTCTCCTTAGATCCAACTTTCAGGTTGGCTAAAACAATTGAATTTATGCCAGCAGTTAGAAGCATCTGTGTCTGTAGCAGCAAGATAGCACTGCGGCCTAAGCCCAGTACTTGTATTTGCGTAAATAAAGATGTTGATGATTCACCTTACGTTGAAAAATCATTCCAAGCAAAGGCTCAAAATTATGTTATAGAATCAAGAGGAAAATTGTATGGAGAAAAAGAGCTAAATTCTCATATCCCCTTCCTCCCATTTAGCCTGTTTCCCATTTCTGGAGGAAAAGACTCCAGAAATTGTATTGTCTTAGTTGCTAATTCAAATTGGTAGGGGAAATATTACTCTGGGGCTTCTTGCATATGTAAAGAGCAGATACTCAGTGATTGCCTATGGATGCAATAATAATAACGGTAACAAACATCATTATTGAAAGTGTTGCATATTCGTGCAACAAGTATTTATCACTGTTCACGGTTCTGAGTGCTAGGGACAGAGTAGAGAACAAAGAGGCAAACTCCTTAGCTTCAGGAATCTTTCATAAACCAAAAATATGAAAGTATAATAAATATAAAGTATGGCAGTAGTAATAAAAGGTAGAGAGAAAAATAAAGGGGGAGAGAGAGTGGTGGGTGTCGCTGTTGTATATTTTGCTATCCAAGAAGGCTTCATTGACATTTGAGAAGAGAAGTGAATGAAGTGAGAGGGTGATACATAAAGCCTGGTCTAGGCCGAAGGGACAGAGTATACAAAGGACCTAAGTGGGAAAATGTTGGCATATTGAAGCAACAGCAGTGAGGCCAGTGTATTTAAAGCAAAATGAACAAAAAGGAGAGTAGGTGAGGATACCTGGTCTTACTTTCAAGACATTATAGGGCCTTTGTATTATTATGCATAAGATTAAAATACATTTGAAGGTATTGGGCAAAGGATTGACATTCTTTCTCTGACTTTCATTTTTCTAAGGTTACTTTGGAGAATAGATCACAGAGGGGCAAGAATAGAAGCAGTTAAGAGGCAATCATAATAATTCAGATGGGAGATAATGGTGGCATGGGCCAGGATCACAGCAATGGGCAGGCTGATAAGTAGCACTCTTCAGTATATATTTAGAAGGTAGAGCTGAAATAATTTTGGGGAGACTTCAGTATGAATTATAAGAGAAACAGAAGAGTAAAACAGAATGCCAAATTTTGGGGGAGAAACAACTGGGAGAATGGAGTGCTCTGTATTGGAATTAGGGCAATGAAGGAGGAGCAGCTTTTGTTTTAGTACTGGTTTAGTGTCAGATACCTTTTAGGTATAAAAGTGGAAATGTTCAGGAGCCAGCTAGATATACACGTCTAGGGAGGAACTTGAGGTTTATAGAGCAAATTTTGGAGGTCACCATAGATAGGTAGTATTTAACACCATGTATTAAGAGATAGTAAGTACTTATGCGCAGGGCACTCAGCATAGCATTTGGCATATCTCAATTCATTTAACACCTGCAAGGGAAATATCTCCATTTAATGAGCTGAGTAACATGTTAAAGAGGTAAGCATTAACCTGGCCAAGATCCTGTCTGGAAGTGGAGGGATCCTGCCTAAACACCACTGCATTGATTACACTGCCTAATTTTGTCTGGTATAATCTGGCCTACAAAAGGCTCTTCATAATTGTTAAGTAAAGTATATTAGGAGATGGTAGGAATTCTTATAAATCTTGGAGAATTTGTAAACAACACACAGAGTGGTGGACAGATTTACCTAATTATCAGTGTAAGGTATTACAAGTGGGAAAATTATGGATCTTCCAGTTTATCTAGCCTACCCAATTTCCCAGAGTTCATTTCTCTAGGACCCATGCCCCACCTCCCCTCTCTCCACTTTCAGGTGCTCTATCACTCTTAGTAAGACTATTTTCATTTTATTCTAGCTCAGCAAGCAGACCTCTCAAGTTACAGCACCATACTGTTGGTATAGCCCAGGGTGTCTCAACCTCAGCATTGCTGACAATTTAAGGTGGTATAATTCCTTGTCACTGGAGCTGTTCTGTGCATTGTCACATGTTTGGCAGCATCTCTGGCTTCTATTAAGCAGATGCCAGTAGTGCCCAATTTCCAGTTTTGAGGATCCAAAATGTCTCCAGATATTGCCAGATGTCTTCTGGAGTCAAAAAATACCTCTGGTATTGTCATCTCTTCCATTCACTGTATTAAGTTCACCCATGAAGCAAGGGAATTGGGAAGCAAAAAGGAAGTTGCGCCCTTGAATATTTACGTCCCGAGTTGCCCAAACTTTCTTAGAATTTGAGGTTTCCCAAAAGTTCAACTCAGAACCTGGCATGTTTCATTTCTTCTCCAGTTAGGGTTTTCTAATACATAGTCATTTCTAGAGTTATAATAGGGACTTGGAAGTCTTTTCTCCCTGGTAGTTAATAGGCCATGAAGATAGCCATCTCCATGATTCCAAACAAAAGATGTGTAAATTAGAAGGGATCTAATAAAATCTAGGTGGCCGAGCAGTAATTGTGGAACAAATGGGAACTAAGTTAGGAGAAGATTGTAAAGGTGTTGGGGCAATTTTCTGTGTTGCATCATAAACTTACTTGGCACTAGTATCATTGACTTCAACCCAGAAATGGAATTCTTGTACTTGAGTTAGATCTTTGCCACTGACCTTGCATAACCATGATTTACCACCCAAATGCCAGTCCCACTGAACCCTGGAGCACTTCATGAGGTTTACAGTAATGTACATTCATTCTGGAATATTCCAAAAGGGGGATTTATCCTCTAAATCTGATTAGTTCAAATTCTTCATCCTACTCATTAATTTTCTACCTCATAAAAACAAGCTGCAAAGCCATTAGAAGTTCTCGATGTCAGTTTATCACTATTGGTCTCTTTTACTTCCCCTCTAATAAAAATTATATCCCCTATAATGGGTATAATTGCATATATCTTTTGTGTTTTTATTTTACATATCGCAGTATAAGATATAGGGCTGTAAAAGATGTCAAAACATAATCATGCTCTGGGGAAAATAGGATTTGTTGTATGCTTGAGAGAGCAGCAGATAGAGTCTTCAATTCTTACTGCAGAGCTGCCATTTCTAATAATAATAAGATTGTAGAGGATAGTGTCAATGTGAAACTACAGCAAATGCTTCAGGAAGGGCCAATTATCATTCAGCCCTAATGTTACTGCTGAATCATCATAGGCAAGATGCATCACAACCATTAATAACAGATAAATGCCATAGATGGTGAAGAAAATATTTAAAAATTCAATGGTTTCAACATAAGTGGCTCATGAATTATACATTTAATTAAGAAAAGCCAAATGGGAGGATTTTTAAACCTCCAATTTGCAAGGTATTTTTTTTCCTTTCCCCATTAAAAAATATACAAATTAAGCACTGCAGTGACTGATGATGATACAAAGTAGAAAAAAATAACCCACTGCTGGCTGGCTGTTTGGCTGAATGGAAAGTGCCAACTGGGGGGGGAAAAGGGAACTGGAAGAATGAGAGATACAGTGCCACAAACAGTAGCAGGGCAGGAATGGCTGCAGTTTAACATCTTCACCAATTCATAGAGGAACACAAAAGGGTATCTGAATTCACCACTCTGCTGCTACCTCTCTTCACTGCAAATTGAAGAGGTCGGACTGGATATCTCATATCCCTTCATTCCCAACATTCTGTGAATTCATGACCAAGGAAATCCTCTTCCCCGGGCTCCAACAAAAGGACTCAAAGGCGGTGTAGAAGGCAGCTGCCATTCATTCAAAACCTGGGGCTCCTTTCCTAGTGTGGCTTTCCAAAGTGTGGTGCCCTGGGACACTGCAGCCCCTGCCCCACCCCCAGTATCAGCATCACCTGGGAACCTGTTAACAACTCAGGTTCTGCAGTTCCTGTCCTGACCTACAGAATCAGAAACGCTGAGCATAAGGCCAGAAATTTATATTGTAACAGCCTTCCAGACTATTCTGATGAGCACTGAAATTTGAGAACATCAACTTTAGAGAGGCCACTTTCAAAGGGAAGAATTACTTCTTTAAGACATTACCTGTGTGTCCTATTCCCAACTAATATTAGCTGTAAACACTTGGTAGCAATTTAATATGACAGATGATATTAATTTTTTGTCTTACAAGATTCTGAGGAAATTGGACACGGGACAGGCATCACTGATGGGAAAGGGAATAAATGGTAGGAACAAATGTCCTAGAATGTGGGTGGGTTTCAGATAAGCTGTGAGCTTGGTAGTTTGGAAGGAATTCTGAGGATAAGGGAGAACCAAGGAGAGGAGATTGACATAGAAAAAAATCAGTTGGTTTAGATGAGTACAGTGTAGTGTCAGGAAAGGAACATAGGATTTGGCTGCTGAAAACTCTAGGTTCAAGTACTATCACTTCCATATATTAGCCATATGATTTTGGTAAATCTCCTTTGTACTCCTAGGTCTAATATCCTCTTCTTTAAATGCACATATTAGCAATAGCCAATTAGCCTGACAAAATAATCATTGGAATGATGTCAAGAATGTGAAATAATAGTGTTTTTTTAGTTAATTTTTATTCTTTACCTAAACTTCCCTATTTCTGGGGCAGATTATTCTAGCAACTTCTTAATGTTCCACTATTGGAGAAGGATGCATTGCATATTATGGGCAGATCTGAAAGTTTTAGCAGGTATGATCAAAATGAATTCATCAAGAGATGGAAATTACAATCTCAGTTCTCAAGATTACAAGGTGAAGAATCCAAAGATTTCTTGGGCAGCAGCAACCACCTGTAATTTCTTCTAAATGAAGAGGATTGCAGTGGGTTCCAGAAAACTAGAGCTTATTCTTCCCCAGTGGTCATTGACTAAGGATCCCTAAACTGAGACATAGCCCTGGAATATGCTCAAGATTGTCTTCATTTCACAAATGTTTCAAGAGATGAGGAGACAGAGACAATGGGGGCATCTGAGCTACATTTTTCTGTTCTTTGTAGCAAAGAAGAATTTACTATCTAGACAGCTCTCCGGATTCAAACAAAAACCCTTTGGGCATCTCTTTAGTGGAAACAGAGCATCAGGCTTAGAAGTCAGGCAGTAAAGGACACCACTAAAGAAGCGTAGATGCAGGAGACCACATGAAATGATGAAAGACTCCAGTAGGGATATGCAGAAGAAAGTGAAGTCTCAATACCTGAGAACAGGACCGGAATGTCAAAGCATAGTTAAAAAATAAGAAGTGAATTTCATCTGTGCATGCTTGATCTAAAAGCATAGATTCTTAGAGACCTCAAAGGAATTTTGAGGGGCTAGTGGCCTCTTCATAGAAAGAAAAGTTTACCTTCTTATCCATTGCAAAAATAAATCTTTTTTGCAACATCCCAAGAGATGGTCATCCATTTTCTGCTTGATTATTGCTAATGACAGAGAACTCACTATCTCATAAATCATTCTCTGCTGTAGCTTTCAAGTTTAGACTATTCTTAATTATATTAAGAACCAAGCAGCATTCCTTAACCTCCAAAAGCCACAGTCTTACTTTTACCTATATAGACAGACAGGGTTTCATTTAACCCTTTAAGTACATAGCAGCCCTTTAATGTATGGAGACAACTCTAAAATCTTCAATCTCTCTCCCAGAGTCAAAATCTAATTTTTAAATTTTCCTTTGTGACATAGCTTCTGGCCTTTACTGTGTTTGGTTGTCTATCTGATCATAATATTCTAATTGTGGATCTACTGCATGAGTTATTTGGAAGGTGTTCAAAATACAGATTCTATGGTGCCTCACTCTGATATAATAAAACCAAATTGCTAGGAGATATTAACGAGCTGTATTTTAACAAGTTTCCATAGTGATTCTAAATGTGCTTCCAGGTTTGGGAATCAATGCTTTGAATAAAACATAATACTCCTGTCTCAACAGTTCAGAGTAAGAATAAAAAATATTACCTGTCTTATATTTTTCAAATTGTAGTTCATTCTAGTGTTTAGTCTATCTTACAATATTTTCTACCTGTTGTTTCTTTTTCCATTTACATTATACATAGCAATATGAAATCCCAATATGTCTGAAACACATGATATAGATGGTAAAAGTCTTTTTGTATTTCCCCTGCTCCTTACCTTGAAATAGCCACTGTTTACATCTCCAGGGTTGTAACTAATACCTGTTAGTATGAAAGTATACCATACAAATACCCCCCCACATACACAAAATTTTTAATTGGATATTAATAAACATACTGATTTATAACATGCTTTTGCATATAACAATACATCATGGACTTATTTCTACCCAACACTACTCTTATAGGTTGAAGGCCACTTTTTCCATTTTCACATTTCATGTGTAAGTGGCATTTTTTGTTGTTGTTCATTCTGTCTTTCTCTCATACTTTCTTCATTCACAAGACCGATAAAAAAGTCCTAAGTATATATAGTTGAATTTATTTTGAAGATACCACATCCTTTCCTTCCCTCTAGACATCATTAATAAATTGGTTGTCAGAGTTTAATTTAGCTCCTCCCCATATTAATTCCTTTTACTTATAGATTTCACTCTTCTTTCCTACCTTCTTTCCTTTCTTTTGCTTATTTGTTTGAAAATCTGGTTCCCTAAGTGTATTGTTAATGCTATAACTATATATATATATATATATATATATATATATATATATATATATATATGTATTTTTTTTTCTGAGTGAAAGGGATGGTAAAAGATGGCACATAGCATTTCCCCAAGAGTTTTACTCTTCAAGTTCAAAGTAGTTGACAATCTTTACTGCTCCCCAACCCTTCGAGAATTTAGATGCAACAAGATTAGTTAAGAATGTTTTAAAGTGGCCTGCTTCCACTGGTGTCTATCCATGCAAAGCAAAACAAAACAAAACGAAACAGGCCTGCTTCTAGGTAAGGAAGTTTGTTTGGGCACGTCAAGAAAATTAGCCTCTTTTGTCTCTAACATGTCTCACTTCTGCACCAGTGCTTTTTTGTTGGTGTTGCTGTTTTTAGCATTGCTTTTTTTTTTTTTTTTAGCATGGGCAATGTATTAGTTAGAGTTCTCTAGAAAAACAGAATCAACAGAGAATACTTGCAAATATAAAATTTATAAAAGTGTCTCACGTGACCACAGGAATACAGAGTCCAAAATCTGCAGAGCAGGCTGTGAAGCCGATGATTCCTATGGAGGGTCTGGAAGAACTCCACAGCAGAGTCTCGCCAGCCAAAGCAAGAAGAGAGCCTGTCACTTCTGAATCCTCCTTAAAAGGCTTCCAGTGATTAGATTAAGCATCACTCATTGCAGAAGACACTCCACTTGGCTGATCACAAATGGAATCAGCTGTGGATGCAGCTAACATGATCATGATCTAATTCTATGAAATGTCCTCATCGCAATAGACAGGCCAGCACTTGCCCAACCAGACAAACAGGTACCACCACTTGGCCAAGTTGACACATGAAGCTGACCATGACAAGCAGGCACTGAGAATCAAATTCGTGTCTCTGGTGTGTATGGCAGCTGAGAACTCTGCCACTGAGCCACAGTGGCCCACCCTTAAAGTAGGACAGAGCAGTGACCAAATTCACTCACATTGCTGACTTGGAATGTTTTTTTCGTTGTTGTTTTTTGGGAATTGAACCTGGGTCTCTGGCATGGCAGGCGAGAACTCTACCACTGAGCCATTGTCACACCACCCTTAGCACTACTTGTTAATGTAAATACAGATGACCACTATGACCCACGGCCTCGGCCCAGGTGAGAGGCCCCTATAGCTCCATTAACTACTCTGTCCGGATTCTGGTTTCCAGGTGTGTGATTGATCATATGGTAAATATCTTTTTGACACAGCAATAGTATATTCCCTCTCCCCATTCCCAATACTTATATATCCTATCTATTTTTTGTTTCCTTTTGAACAAGGTATGTCCCTACATTTCCATGTTCTAGGCATAATTTCCATTTTACTTGGTTTCCATAATGCATATGGTTTCTTAGCTTTCAGCTATGACCACACTAATAAACTTTTAATCTGGAGACATATTTTCCTTTTTCTCAAAAACTTCTGCATAAAATAAAAATGATTGACAGTCCATGTTTTTTTTTTTAATGGTGTGGAACAACTTGAACTGTCATGCATTGCTGGGGCAGGTATGAAATGGTACAATCACTTTGAAAAATTATTTTCCAGTTTCTTATAAAGCTAAACATATATCTGTCTACATTATGAATCACTTCTAGGAACTTACCCAAGACAAATAAAAATATTCACAGTCTTACATAAGAATATTCATTTCAGCCTAATACATAACTACCCAAAGTTGAAAAACAACCCAAGTGCTCATCAATAGAAAAATGGCTAAACAAATTGTGGTGTATTCATGAAACAAGAATACTACTCAGCAGTAGCAAGGAAAGAAATTCTTACAGTTACAACGGGGCAGGTGACTATTAAAAATGTCATGTTGCTTGAAAAAACTCATACACAAAACATTACATTCTGTTTGGTACAATGTTAATGAACTTCAATACTGGCAAAACTAATCCATAGTTTTAGAAATCAGCTAATGGCAGTGATGGGAGTTGACCAAAAAGGAGCATGAAAAACTTTCTGAAGATATGGAAATGTTCCATATTTAATTTGGGGGTGTTTGGTACATAGGGTATATAATTACAACTACTTGAAATGAGACTTAAGAAGTATATTTTAGAGTATATTAATTAGATCTTAATTATATATTTACATATCATATTAATATTCACATTTACATTTATTACTATGGATGCATTGGCTAAGGTTCAGCAAAATGGCTCTGTTTCATCTTCAAAATTTTACTCATGCTATTTACTTTCTGAGCAATGTTCTTCTACATATCTTTTACTCACATAGCTCCTATTCATTCTGTCCAAAATGGTGGACATTAGTTCTACTGAGAATTCTTTTATGACCACAAATGGTGCTAGGCCCTTTCTTTGGGTTCCTATGACACTTCTGTCAAAGCACATATCATTTGCATTGAGATTACCTATACTAATGGCAAATGATGTGAGTTTTGTAGGGCATGGGCTTTTCCTTTGTCAGATTCCAAATCCTAAACTGTCACAGGTTAGGTATTCAGAAACTGTGTAATGATTGAATGAATGAATTCTAAGATCTGTGGTAGAGCCCTTAAACTTAAATGTATACATTAAATTTTAAATTAATTTTTTAAAAGTATCCTTATACATGTTTTACATTGCCATCCTTCTGACTACATAGCAAGAAACACTGTGCCAAAGTGAATATTCCCAGAGAATTTCAGTGTGCATTTTGAGCCTGTACTATTTTATATATCTTGCAACTTTTTCTTAGCAAATTCATCCACTTATTCCCTTGACATCCTCTCATCACTCCCAGTCTCCCCTTTAATACAAATAACCAAAAAATGTATAGGGTTACCATATAATGTCTCTTCTAAACTGGATATAGTTAGTATAATTAATGTATTAATAATTGTATCAGAATAACATGCATAAACTGGGCAAAGAGGTAGATAGATTTATTCTAATGATGGAGAAGTAGGGTGCAGAACTTAAAGATAAGAATGAATGGACAATAATATTTTTCTGTTTTCCAGATTTATCATATGCATGGACCTTCAATGACAACCCCTTATATGTCCAAGAGGACAATAGGCGATTTGTATCTCAAGAGACTGGAAACTTGTATATTGCCAAAGTGGAACCATCAGATGTAGGCAATTATACTTGCTTCATAACAAACAAGGAAGCCCAGAGAAGTGTTCAAGGACCACCCACTCCATTAGTGCAGCGCACTGATGGTAAGATGATGGCTTATCTTGGGAATGTATTTTGTTCATAACTCTTGCAGCCTGGTGAGAGCTACAGAACTTTCTGCTTCCCTTTTCATTAGTTGGTGCTACATCATCTATGAGTTTAGGTTCACTTCTCAAGTTACAATGACAATCAGGTATCCAAAATACAATTGAAAATTCTATTAACTCATCCGCATGTTACAGTATACATCGTCCTGGGTATACCGTGCCATTTCCCCTCTGTCATTGAAACAGATCATCTTATATTTGCTTAAGGACTATTTTTTAAAATATAGCAGTTTGTTTGAGGGACTTGATATGTATGTGTGTTGTACATATGTGTATTGTCAAGTTTATATAATTGAATTAGTATATTTTTACTGAACATATGATTCACCTTTTCTTTATTGCCCTTTTCTTTTCCGTATTTCCCTTTTTGTTCATGCTTCATTTACTTGGCTGAGAAAATGGAGGGAAAAGTTCATATCCAAAGAAAGCAAAGCAAGCTAACATTTGTTATGAACATTCCAAGGAAGAATGAAACATATGATTTTCATAATAACTATATTCCTCTAAGTAACATAATTTGGATCCATTTCTGACCAGTTTTGTATCTTCATTGAGTCATAGCTGGTACAAGATTTAGAGTGCAGGAAAACCTAAGCAAGTCTTTGAAGTAGAACAACTCTCTGGTTGGTTCTTAAATTAAATGTTCACAGTAGGAAATTCTGTGGCTAACAGAATTCTGTGGCTAACAGAATTATGGAACCAGCTCCATATAGGGATTTCTCCTTACAGAACTTTTATAATCACCAACCACTCAGACATATTTGCACTGTATTAATTCAGAATTCTGGAACCTCTGGCTTTATGTATCACCCCAGTTTCTCCTCTTCACTGGATACAGTGTTGATGACTCAAAGAGCTCATATGCTAATTATATGCATAGAGATGCAATCATATTTTCTCCATTTGTTTTCCTGTCTACTCTTAATTTCAGCTTCTTACTTTCTTAATTCCTTAGTTCTCTCATCTTCTGTATTTCTTTCCATACATTTATGGTTAAAATAGACCATAAGCATCATAAATAATAGGAAAAAATCAAATCATTTGAAGTGAGCACTCAAGAAATATAAGGTGTCAAATAAATGGAGAAAAATGAAACCTACCAATTCAGTTGAACGAAGTAGTCATTTCTATTTCCTCAATTATACTGTCTTTGAATGTTTGGGAATGATCAATGTCATAAAAATGGGGTGTTATTATTTTTATATATGTTTTTAAATTTTCACGTTTTCTGAAAATGTAGTGCCCACTAACAACACATTTATTTTAAGAGTGCATTGCAGTGATAATAACCTAAACATGCATTCCAGTTTGTTACAGCTCTTTCGGTAGATGATGTGTTTACAACATATTGAATGGCTGCCTTATTCTTACTTTAGCCTATATCCTTATTAGAAGTTTTAAAAGACTCTGAGAGCCAAAACGTTTTTCATATGCACCCAACAAATTCCTTTAGCAGCAAACTCCTGCTGATCTATTATCAGAGTGTTTAAATCTTTATCTCAATTAATGTGATCGCTTCATATATTTTGCTGCAGCCATACTGATATTTTGGATTGAGAAGTGATTGCACCAAACCTCTTAGGATATTATCTGATAAGTTCCTTATTCCTCAGGAGATCTGGTGCCACAGATTTCCTGAAACAGTGACAGATTTGAATACTACTAGAGAATGAACTTTTTATAAAACTCAGAAGCATTTTAGACTTTAGGGAAACACTTAACTCTTATTAAGATACTGAGTAGAAATCAGGGAAATTTGGTTACCTTTAAGCTAAATCTATATTTCTTAGAGTTCTTCCTTTTTTTTTTTTCAGGGGTGGGGTGAGGTGGACAGAGTAAACTAATTCCTTAAATAGAATCCATGTTCTTTGCCCTATCTTTCATTAATGTATGGAGAAATATTGTTAAGCAAAGGCCAAATAATCAGGCTTTGGTTAATGAACATTTACTTCATAGAAAACTTCTATTCTCAGAAATGCTGCTAGTTCTTTTGATATTTAACAGGTGTGATGGGGGAATATGAACCAAAGATTGAAGTGCGTTTTCCTGAAACAATACAAGCTGCAAAGGATTCATCTGTAAAACTGGAATGCTTTGCCCTTGGAAAGTAAGGTTTTTTTTGTTTTTTGTTTTTTTTTTCCTGGTTGCTTTAATTTTTATTTTCTTTTCTTTTTCCTTTCTTTTTTTTTTTTTTTTGTCTTTTTGATATTCAAACATTGCTCTAAGGTCAATTACAAAATAGATTTCAAATGCTGGATGAAAGTGGAGCTTTTGGATTGGAATTTAAACAAATATGTCTAATACTCTGAAAATGATTGGGACTGCAATTCTCCCCTAAATGTGCTGATATTTCCTCTGGTTTGAGCATAATGAGATCTGTTTGGGCAGGACATTGGAAGGGAATAATTGCTCTTCTAATAAGTTAGTGGGCAAGTCACTGAACCTTTGATATATCCTTCACTCCATTTCATACTGCATCCAGAAATACAAAGTGCCTCCTTGCTTAATTCATCAGCAGTTCTTGTAAACGAAAAACTTGCAGAGCTCATTTCCAAAATAAGACTAATTAAAGGCCATTACTCATAGTGGATTAATAGAATTGTGCCAAATGAGCCCTGCGAAGTGGAGATATTTGGTTTTATTTAGATAAACCAGAAACAGGTTTCACTAGCTTTTAAGCCAACCAAACACCTGCCTATTTTTACATGGAACACCAAGCCTATCTCTGTGCCTTTGTTGGCATTAGAATTTCATTTGTATTCCTTTAAACAGCAGTATCTAAGAACAGAAATGGATAGGTCAACTAAATCTACACATCTTACACATGCATATGAATTGCCTGGTATATGGTTGACTTCTGTTTCATCAGGTCTGGGATGAGATCTGATTTCTCCATTTCTATCAAACTCCCAGTTAATACTGATTCTTCTGGTCTAACGTGCACATAGACCCTCACTATGAGCTTTAAGGACTTATCTCTAAATGCAAAGAGTCTATTCTAATGTGGGCATCAAATTTATAAATAGTGATTTACGCTCCAAACTTTAAAAACAACCTAATATCCCCAGTCTTGTTATACTAAATATATTAAGCAACACAAATAATGCTAGCTACTAATTTTTTTGGTTCCTTTCTATGTCTAAAGTTTTATGGATATTTAAATTAAATTTTTAAGTTATTCATTTCTCAGGGATTTAAGGGGCTATATTTTATTTTTTATAGCACTGGTTCCATAGTATTTGTCAAATACATAATTATCCATTGAATAAATGACTCTTAAAAAACTGACAGCATTTAAATCAGTTTTTATTTGTTTGCCTGTCTTTTAAGATATGAACTTTTCACCATTTTTAAGCTTTCTCAGAAATTAGTTTACTAAAATACATCAAATGTTTGTCAGCAGAACACTTGAGAATTAGATGATTGAATTAATAAAAGAAACCCATGAACGATTATAACTGAAAAGAATGTTAATAGCTTATTCTGTCATACTTGGCATCAGAAAATATGGATTGGAATACTAAATATGCTTACACAATAAAATAACTGAACATTTTTGGGCACATTCTCAAGAATCTGAAGCGAATAACTTTCCTTTGTAAGAATCTATAAACAAATATTTATTAAATGATGTTATCTACCTAATCTTCATAATCTTTCAGGTTGCACCATATTTTTATTATATTTGATAAAACAGTCATGCATTGGATAGTTAACCTATTCAATTTCATGCTTCTGTTAAGAAATGAAGGGCAATTCAAACCTAGGTCCAACCAAATCCATATCCTGTGCCTAAGACATTTTGACTAAATAGTAAGATAACTTCCCTTGCAATCAGTGGAGGCAGTTTCAATTCCCAATGTCCTCAAGCGTTGGCTGACCTTCAGCAAAAGTGCTACTTAACCTCTATGAATTTCCATATTATTACCCAAAATGAGTTATAACCTCATTTATTTGTTGTGAAGATTAGGATGGGTAGTACATATAAAACCATCGAGGGCAGGACTTGGCATTTATGCAATTAATTATTTTTCAGGACCCAAAATGCATTTGCCATTCTATAACCAGGGTTTGAGTCACTGAAGATGGTTAAACTAGAAAGAAGTATTTCAGAGAGTTTGCTGAGGTCTCCTTTTCCCCCAGGCCACTCCCCTTCTGTGTGTCTAAGTACTGCAGGCAATAGAAGAGAGAAAACAACCATCAGGATTAGTCTGGAGTATGAAAGAGGAGCAGATGAGGAGGGGATTTGTTTGGCCAGTATAAATCTTTAAATTGCTCACACATCAGCTTTCTTAATTTTATTTGCTTCTGCACTTTGTTTTTTAAAATTCAGACCTACAGAAAAGTTCAAAGAGTAATACATGGACCATCATATGTTCTTCATCCAGATTCACCAACGGTAAACCTTTGCCTCCTCCCACACCCAAACACAGAACTACTAAAATAGTAAGTGGGTGATAGGTATTAACTTCACTTATTTTCGGGGACATACTTATTTCATTCAAAATATTGCTGAAGATCTACACTCACTTTTCAGCCCACCTTACTGTGAAATTGAGTGGTGGAAGAAAGGAAGAAGGTATAGTCATGGAATTTTGAACCTCCCACTTAGAGCTCAGCATTTGCATTCACTATTTTGATTCTGTCATGGGTCCATGCTATAAGAATTCATAGGAAGTATGTGGAGGAATTTGTTTAATAATCATATCAGGACAATTGAGCCCTAATACTATCTAAGGTAATATGTTGGGAATTTTTAGATGGAGTACTATAGAAATAAATTCAACAATCTTACACATTTAAGAATCAATCTAATGGTGAATATTACTAGATGAAAGCAATCATCACATTAAAAATTGACAACAAATAAAAGTGCACAAGGGAAAATTTGTTATTAACTGAAAAATATATGAGAAAACCTAAACTTCTTAATAAAATGTGAATAGCAGGATTTGATCCAGAAAAACTCGAGTTGGAAAAACTATGAATAAAATCTCTCAAAATGGAAAATTTGCATGTGCAAAAAAACCTTGATTGCTAATTCTTATGTTCATTGTAAAGTTTTTACAGAATAGTACTTTTAACATGAAAAAATTAAAGAAGAATTGGGAATTTTTTTTAGAATTATTTGATGGCACTTTATAGAAAAATTGGTGATAAAATAATTTGTTTTGATGAAGGAGAATCCATAAAATTTTATATGAGAAAATTAATCAATGCTGTGATTATGCTGATTAAGTTTTGTGATTAATGTGGAATTAAAATATGTTGGGATCAAAATGGAAAGTCCAGAGGGTAGTTCAGTGATAGGATTCTTGCCTGCCATGCAGGTTTGATTCCTGACCCATGCACTCCAAAACAAAAATAATTCAACAAATGGTGCTACGATAATTGTATGTTCACATGGAAAAGAAAGAAATGTGACCCCACCACACAGCATGCAAAAATAAAATAAATACAAAGTCCAAAGCAGCCACTGTGTCAAAGTGATGGTGTTAAAATGTACTTTCAAGAAAGCTGCAATTTCTGTATGTTTAATAGATACAGATATCTAGCTAGGATATAGCGATTGATGATGTGGGACAGTGGTTATCAAGATTAAAAGTACAATAGAATGACCAGGAGTGTTTTTAAAAACACTGATTGCTATCTCCATGGCCCTAAAGTTTCTGACCCAGTCAGTCTGGGTGGGACATGAAAACTTATATAACTAACAAGTTCCCAAATGATGCCATGGTTTGGGGAACATGTTTAAGAACCAATAACAAGGAGTGCCTGCAGTTTAAAGCACTGAAGATTAATTGCATTTAAGTCCCAGATTTTCTAGTTGCCTGTCATTTTGCCTAAAAAACTCACTCAATCCTTCTGAGATTCAATTTCTTCACATAAAAAATGAGGATGCCAGCATTTGATGTACACATGTTACCCATTTCTCAAGGAGAGAAATTTCTCATTTCTTCAAATGGCCAAAATCCATGTGAAAATTATTTGTATACTTTGGAAAGCATTGACCAAATGGGAGCTATGGCTAAAAAGTTTTTTATATGCTTCCCAATAGTTTTCAGAAAACAAATTGCATTGTAGTTCAAACATTGCAAGCATTATGAAAATGCTTTTTAGTCTATTATACATTTTGACATTCGCCAAAAAGTATAACATCTTTTCTAAATTTATAAAAATAAACATGAAACACCACATTTCTAAGAAATAATTCTATCATAGGCATAGTTTACAGTCAGAAAATAGCTTCATTTTTTTTTTCTTTTTAAATTATAAACCTGTATTTTTAAGCTCATTGTCAAGTGTTTACAAACTCTTGAATAATAATCATAAATAATATTCTATGAGATTTCTTCATAAAAATATTGCTTAACATTAATTTTTAGTTGTTTTTTTTCCAAAATGGGACTGATTTGCCCTGATCTATCAAAACCCCCTTGATTACCTTATGACATGGTGCACCTCTGTAAGATATTCTATATACTCAAATCTGAAAAAAGCTAATTAATTAAGGGAAGGATGGAAGCAAATTATTTGTCTGATTTACAATTGTTTTAAACAATATTGCTAACAAACCAATACTAACCAATCACTCACTAATATTTACACCACAAATGTATACATTCATTAAAATAGGGTGGATGGTTAGATTGATAGAGGAATGAGATAGATAGATGATAGATAGATAGATAGATAGATAGATAGATAGATAGATAGATAGATAGATAGATAGATAGATATAGATAGATAGGAAGGAAGGAAGGAAGGAAATAGGTGAGTAGGTGATAGGACAGAAAAAAATTTTAAAAGAAAGACAGTCTTGAATACTTGGGTCTTACTACATTTTTCATTATCAGGATCTAAGATAGTTCTGGAATATTGATTGATTTTCCTAGAATGCTTGTATAATGTACTACATATACATATTCACACATGTGTAAGGTATAGTTATACACATTTATGTCACATGAAAACTGGACGGTTTATTAGTCATTCATATTTCCATAGAGGATTTGTATACATTCAAATACAGATTGGAAGGAATATTGTACACTCATGTTTTTTTTACCTAAATTGACTTTAACCTAAACTTCATGCCATTCAGTTAATATTTTGGTATAAAGTACAAAATAATTTTCTTTTAATTATCTTATTTATATGGGCATTTTATTTTAAATATTACATATCTTCTAATTTCCCTGTTGATGTCTCCTTTGTCCCTTGAATTATTTATAAGTGAGTTGTTTAATTTCCAAATATTGGAGGATTATCCAGATATTATTTTGTTGTTGATATTTCATTTAGTTCTCTTATGGTCAGATAATATATTCACTGGAATATTTTAATCATTTAAAATTTTTTGTGGTTTCTTCCCCCTCAACATACGCTTGTTGATGAATGCTCAATATACACTTGAAAAGAATGTATATTCCTCTGTTTGGGGTTTTAATATTCCATGAATAGTCATCAGTGCAACTTGTTTTCTATGGCTATTTCAGCCTTCTAAATCCTTATTGATCATCAATCTAATTAAGCTATCAGTTACTTAGAAGGGACTGTTAAAATTTCAACTATAATAGTTTATTTCTCTTTCCTGATCTGTATACACACTTAAGATTTTTGTGTTCTTTTTGATGAATCAACCTTTTATTGCTAAGAAATATCCTTTTCTAGCCCTAGTGATATTCCTTATCTTGAAGTCATTTTATAACATATAAGACCACTACAATTTTCCTAAAATTATTGTTTGCCTGATATATTTTCCATATGTTCACATTCTAGCTGTTTTTTTCTATTTAAATTTTATTTCTTGTTAGATAGCATATGTTGACATGCTTTTTAAGCTAGCAATCTATCACCATGTAATGAGACTATGTATTGCAATTATCAGTATGGTTGGATTTAAATCTATAATCCTGCTATTTGATTTCTAATTGTTCCAACTCTTATTTTTTTTCCTTTTTATGTTTCCCTGACTTCCTTTGGATTAAATGAATATTTGTTGGTATTTTATATTGCTTCTTTCATTGTTTTTATTTCAATGTAACTTTTGTTATTTTGCTTTGCTTTGTTTGTCTTGGTCTGAAGTTAATAATACACATTTTTTAATTATCACAATATAATTTCAAATAATATTAGAACATCTCACATATAAGGAAAGAATAATATATTATTTTTCTTTAAATAGTTACCTTTTAAAGATATTTGAAAATGAGAAAACATTTTATATTTGCCCACATATTTACGTTCTTTTACTCTTCATTTGTGAGGATTACAGTTTTCATCTGCTATCATCTTTCTTCAATGCAAAGAATATCTTTTAACATTTTAGTGTGTATCTGCTGATAATTAGAACCATTTTTTAAAGACTAGTTTTATTGTTTGTAGAATTTTAGGCTGATTGGCTTTTTCCCCCCTTTTCATCATTTATTCTTCTTTTTGTCATTCCATTGTCTTCTGACTTTCATTGCTTTGGATAAGAAGCCTGTAAACATTTGCCACTTGTACATAATATTCCTTTTTAATCTAAATGCTTTTAAACATTTCTCTTTTTTTACTGATTATTGGCATTTTGATTATAATATGGTTTTCTGTGTTTTTCTAGGTTGCAGTTTGTTGGTCTTTTAGGATCTGTGAGTTTTTATTTTATCAAATTTAGAATACTTGGAGTCATTATTACCTTTAAATATTTTCTTGCCCCTTTTACTTTTGTTCTGGGATTCTGTCTACACGTACATTAGAAAAATTTATATTGTCTCATAGGATATAGAAACATTGTTCATTTCCTTCAGTCTTTTATTTTCTATCTGTGCTTCAGTCCATATAATTTCTCTTAATATGTATTTAATGTCACTGATCTTTTATTCTACTGTGACTAATCTCTTAATAACATCTATTGATCTTTTTTATTTCAAATATTGTGTTTTTCAGGTCCCCATTTGGATCTGTTTGGGTATCTACTTTTTATGTCCTCCATATATTCGTATTTTTTCTTTATTTATCAGTATCTACTTCTACATGTATCTCCCATCCCCATTGATCTATCTACCTACCCATCTATTATCTATATTGAATTTCTTGTGTGTTAATTGTATTAGCTCTCTCATTTATGGGTCTCTTTCTCCTGGCTGCTTTTTCTCCTAGTCAGTGTTCTCTCTCTCTCTTTTTTCTTTTTAGCATATCTAAGAATTTTATGTTGGATATAGACATAATGAATGTTATGTTGCTGACTGTTGGATTGTGGTGTATTTATTTATTTCAAAAGTGTTTAACTTTATTCAAGAAAAGCAATTAATTTATCATGAATCAGCTTAATTTCCCTGTGGCTTAAGTATGTTTTCCAATGACTAATATAAAGTGGACTTTAGTGTAAGATTATTTTACTACTAAGATGTGTCTCCTACTTGGTGTATTGGAACTTGAATGTCTTCCACATCTATTTGAACTCTGGAAATTTTTGTTTGCACAGTCTCATGTGATATCTCTATACAAAGCTCTGAAACACTTTCTTTTCGTACTGTTGCCCTGTGTGAAACACTGAAGTTTCAGCCACCTCGATCCCCCCAAAATATGTTCTTCTCAGCTCAGTGAAATAGTCATATTTTATGTCTTCTCCTTTCCCTGCTCCCTTTTCTACAAAGTGCCTCTATATAGAAAGCCAAGGCTACAAAATACTTGAATGATTTATTCTGCTTCTTTCAGGGGCACAGTTTTATACTGCCCATTCTTAAATTTCTGGAACCAGTTTATTCCACCATATATCTTTCCAGATTTCTAATTGTTTCCAGAAGTAGAGTAAGTCCAGTCCCAGTTACTCCAACTGGCCAGAAACCAGTTATTATTTTAATGCTGATTTTGAGAGAAACACAGCAAGGCTTAGAGTAATTAAGTGACTTGACTAATACGTTGCAGATATGTGATTCAAATCTACATCTCTTGGATTCTGACTTCAAAACTCATATTCATTATCATTTATTGTTTACATTAAGTTGATTTTTTAATGTAAGACTTAATTCCCTATATGAAAATTCAGTTTGATCCCCAAGTTTATAAATATATTCTTAAAGAGAAGCCTGAAAAAAATTCAGCAAAATGTTAACAATTATTTTATCTTGGCCATGGGATTATGGATATATTTCTTATTTAGATAATCTGTGTTAACTAATATCTCAGAAACCAGGAAGTTTTAATTTAATATATTAAACATATAAAATTATCAAAAGATAACTTTTTAAAAATTCATGCTGTGTGTTAATGAGAAGAAATAAGGGTTTTCAAAAATTCATGAGGTTTTGATGGGGAGCAAGTACCTCACTGTTATGTATGTGATAATGGCCAAGCCCACTGTTTCTAAAATTCTGGGGTAGATGATTAAGGAAAGTCCATAAAGCATGGTGACAGTCACAGAAATCCACCTAAGAGAATGCATATTAGATAGGCATGGTGCATAGAAGATTTGGTCTAAGAAAGGCTGGCTTAAAAATCTTTCAAAACACTGAGGAAGGTGTTTACTTACAGAATCGAATAATCTTAAACCACTACAGGCTCATATGAGTATAGCATAATTAAGACAGAGTTTCAGATACCTGCTTGAACTTTAATTGCTATGACTTTTGGGATATGTACTCACTTTCTATATTGGGGTTTCAGAAATGACATGATTGCAGATTTCAAATCTCAGCTTTGTCTCATTTGTTTAACATGGCAGATTCTTGATTATGTAAGCAGCAAATTAATTGTATTGTGAAATAACCTGAGAAGGTTGGTGTATAGGTGCTATGCAAATGCAGAATGATTGACTGATGAATCTGTGTGTCTTCTTTTAAGATGATAAGGGCCCTTGCTCTTAGTGAAAAACTTCAACTAATGGCCACCATAAGTCTATTCTATTGCTCTTGTAAACAACCAAGCATATTTTCCTTTTTTTTTTAATCTTAATTTAGTAACTTTGCTGTCAATGCTATCGAACGTAAATAAGATTAGTAGCAGCACTGAGTGTTCCTTTGTGTTCTGGAGCCTTCATGCAGAGGACTTATATTTATTTATACATGTATATCTTATTTATTCTTTCTAATTTATGAAGCAAAATATATCCAGCTTGACTATTAATGTCAAACAATAAATTTGAAGTCTCACTGTGAGGCTGTTATGTATTCCAAAACATTCAGATGACAGAACAGCTATTTCTTATGTTTGCTTTTCTTTTTACACATGTGGACATCATTACAGATTGTACTGCAGAAAGGTTTCTCAGGCAACTCAGAGAATGACCATAGTATTTTAAAATTAAGCTAACTATTAGTTGACAGTCAGGTTTTAAAAATTTTTAATTATTATTTTTAATTAAAGAGTTTGTAGGTTTACAGAAAAGGCATGTGAAAAATATAACGTCCTATATACCCCTCTGTTGTTGGCACTTAGCATTATTGTGGTACCTTTGTTACAGTTGATGAAAAAAGATTAAAATATTACTGTTAGCTATAGTCCAGAGTTTATACTAGATGTATTTTCCCATAAACTACCTTATCATTAACATCTTATAAATGATAATGTACACTTGTTTTAATTCATGAAAGAACATTCTTAGACTTGTACTATTAACTCCAGTCCATCAACTAAAACAGGGTACACTGTGTTATACAGTCCCATGTTTTATCATATAAATTTCATTCTAGTTTCATGTATGACCCAGAACTTCCTCTTTTAACCACATTAGTGTGCACAATTAGCACTGATAAGTATAGTCATAATAACGTGCTACCATCACCACCATCCATTCCCAAACCTTCACAATGAAATTACATAGAAATTCTGTACAAATTAATCATCAACTCCTTGTTCTCTACCCTAACCTGTCCCCTGGTAACCAATATTCTGTATTCTAACTCTATGGGTTTGCTTTTTTATAATTAGTTCATATGGGTGAGATCATGCAATATTTGTCCTTTTTTGTATCTGATGTGTTTCACTCAACATAATGTCCTCAAGGTTCGTTCATGTTATCACATGCATCAGAACTTCATTCCTTCTTACAGTTGAATGAAATTCCCTATTATATATATATATATATATATATATATATATATATATATATATATATATATATATATATATATATACCACATTTTGTTTATCCATTCATCAGTTGATGTACACTTGGGTTGCTTCCATCCTTTGACAATTTTGAATGATGCTACTATGAACATTGGTGTGCAAATGTTTGTTTGAGTCCTTGCTTTCAGTTCTTTTGGGTATATACCTAGCAGCAGGACTGCCAGATCATATAGCAGTTCTATACTTAGCTTCCTAAGGAGTCACTAAACTGTCTTTCATGGCAGCTGCACCATTTTATATACCCACCAGCAGTGGATGAGTGTTCCTATTTCTACACATCTACTCCAACACTGGTAGTTTTATGTTTTTAAATAGTGGCCATTCTAGTAAGTTTGAAATGATATCTCATTTTGGTATTGATTTGCATTTCCCTAATAGCTAGTGATGTTGACCATCTTTTCATGTGCTTTCCAGCCATTTGTGTTTCTTCATTGGAAAAATGTCTATTCAAGTTTTTGCCCATTCTTTAAAATTGGGTGGTTTGTCTTTTTATTGTTGAGTTGTAGGATTTCTTTATATATTCTGGATATGTGGTTTCCAAATACTTCCAAATATTTTCAAATATTTTCTCCCATTGTGTAAGATGCTTTTTGAGCTTCTTGACAAAGTCCCCTTTGAAAGATTTTGAATTTGAGGAGGTCCCATTTATCTTTATTTTTTCATTGCTTGTATTTTGGGTATAAAGTCTAAGAAACCATTGTCTACCATGAGATCTTGAAGATGCTTTTCTACATTGTCTTCTGGGAGTTTTATGGTCCTAATTCTTTTACTTGGGTCTTTGATACATTTTGAGTTAATTTTTATGTAAGGTGTGAGATTAAGGGTCCTTTCATTCTTTTACATGTGAATATCCAGTTCTCCCAGAACTATTTGTTGAAGTTGAGTGGTCTTGGCAGCCTTGTGGAATATGAATTGGCACTAGTGACCTCTAATATTGACCTCTGAATTTGATTCCATTAGTCAATATATCTATACTTTTACCAGTATCATGCTGTTTTGTCCACTGCAACTTTGTAATATCCCTTAAAGAAATGAAGTGACCTGCAACTGTGTTTTTCATTTTCAAGATGTTTTTAGCTATTTGGCAACCCTTACACTTCCAAATAAATTTGGTCATTTTCTTTTCCATTTCTGCAAAGTAGGTGTTGGAATTTTGGGGGGATTACATTGAATCTGCAAATCAATTTGGGTAGAATAGGCATTTTAATAATATTCAGTCTTCATTCCATAAGCATAGAATTCCCTTCCATTTATTTATGCCTTCTTTGATTTCTTTTAGCAATATTTTGCAGTTTTCTAAGTACAAGTTCTTTACATCCTTAGTTAAATTTATTACTAAATATTTGATTCTTTTAGTTGCTGTTGTAAATGGAATTTCATTCTTGATTTCCTCCTTAAATGATCATTACTATATAATAATATATTATATATAGAAACACTACTGAGTTTTTTACATGTTGCTCTTCTATCCCACCAGTTTGCTGAACCTGTTTATTAGTTCTAGTACCCTTGTTTTAGCTTTTCATGACTTTCTACTCATAGGATCATGTCATTTGCAAATGATGAGAGTTTTATTCTTACTTTATGATTTGGGTGCCTTTTATTTCTTTTTTGTGCCTGATCGCTCTAGTTAAAACTTTTTGACACAGTGTTGAATAACAGTAGTGATGGTGCCATCCTTGTGTTGTTCCCAATCTTAGAGGGAAAGATATCAGTGTCTTTCATAATGAGTACAGTGTTAGCTGTAGATTTTTCATATATGCCTTTTATCATATTGAGAAAATTTCCTTCTATTCTTTATCTCTCCAAGTATTTTTGTGTCGAGAAAGGATGTTGAATTTTATCAAATACCCTTTTCTATATCAATCAAGATGATTATGTGATTTTTCCCCTTTGCTTTTTTAATGTTCTCTAGTACATTAATTGGTTTTCTATTGTTGAACCAGCCTTGCATACCTGGGATAAAACCCACTTGATCACGGTGTATTATTCTTTTTATCTGCTGCTCGATTAGATTTGCAAGTATTGTGTTGAAAATATTTACATTTATATTCATTAGGGAAATTGGTCTGTAATTTCTTTTCATGTAGTAACTTTACCTGGCGTTGATTAGGGTGATGTTGGCTTCATTGAATTAGTTAGATAGTGTTCCTTCCCTTCAATTTTTTGGAAGAGTTTGAGCAGGATTGATATTAATTTTTCTTTGAATGCTTGGTAGTATTCACCTGAGAAGCCTGCTGTTCCTGGGATTTAATTTGTTGGGAGGTTTTTGATGGATGATTCAATCTTTAGTAATTGCTCTGTTGAGGTCTTCTATTCTTCCTGAGTTAGTGTAGGTTGTTCGTATGTTTCTAGGAATTTGTCCATTTCATCTAAATTGTCTAATTTGTTGGCATACAGTTGTTTACAATATACTCTTATGATTCTTTTTATTTCTGTGGGTCAGAAGTAAAGTCCCCCCATTCATTTTTTTTTAAGTTTATTTTGCATCTTCTATCTTTCTTTTAATTTTTAGTCTAGCTAAGGGTTTTTCAATTTTTTGATAGTCAAAGAAACAAGGTTGGACTTTATTGATCCTCTCTTTTTTTATTCTTTTAATTTCATTTGTTTTTGTTCTATTCTTTATTATTTCTTTCCATCTGCTTGCTTTGGAATTAGTTTGCTGTTCTTTTTGTTGTTGTTGTTGTTCTTTCAGGTATTTAGTTTAGTCTTTTATTTTAGCTCTTTCTTTTTGTCTTTAATGTAGGCATTTAGTTCTACTATAAGTTTCCCTCTCAGCACTGACTTTACTGAAACCCATGAGTTTGTATATCTTGTGTTCTCATTTTCATTCTCCTCTAGATATTTACTGATTTCTCTTGCAGTTTCTTCTTCGACCCAGTGATTGTTTGAGTATGTTGTTTAAATTCTGTGTATTTGTGACTTTTCCAGTTCTCTGCTGTGATGGTTAGGTTCTGGTGTCAACTTGGCCAGATGATGATCTATTCTGTTTCTGTGGACTTAAATCATCAGTATGTGAAATTCTTCTATGGCTGATTACATTTGCAGTCAGCTAAGGGGATTGCCTTCCACAATGAGCAACGTTCAATTTAATTAACTGGAGGTTTAAAAGACAGAGATCAGAAAAGAGCTCAGCAGTTCAGCATACCTCATCTCAGGATTTGCAGCTTAGCTAAGTATTTGGATACACAGAAAGGAATTGCCCTGGAGAAGGCTGTTGGAACCCAGAAGCCGTGAAAGAAGGCCAGTGGACATCACCATGTACTTTTCCACGTAACAGAGAACCTCAGATGAAAGTTAGCTACCTTTGCTCTGAAGAACTATAAATTTTTAATGTAATAAATCTCCTTATTAAAAATTGAGACATCTTTGGTATGCTGCATTCTGATGTTTAGCAAACTAAAACATCTGCCTTTTACTGATTTTCATCTTCATTATGTTGAGAGAAATTGCTCTGGGTAGTTTCAATCTTTTTAAATTCATTTAGACTTCTTTTGTGACCCAGCATCTGGTCTATCCTGGAGAATGATTCATGAGCACTTGAGAAGAATGTATATCCTGCTGTTTTGGGGTGCAATGTTCTGTATATGTCTCTGAGATCTAGTTCATTTATCATATCATTCAAGCTCTCTGTTTTCTTACTGATCTTCTGTCTAGGTATATCTATTTATGAGAATGGTATATTGATGCCTCTGCCTATTATTGTGCAGGTGTCTATTTCTCCCTTCAGTGTTGCCAGTGTTTGTCTTATGTATTTTGGGGTACTCTCGTTTTTTGCATAAATATTTATGATTGCTATGTCTTTTATATCTTTATATAAATATATATATATTTCTTCTTCATGTCTTTTAGCAGTTTCACATTTACAGTCTATTTTGTCTGAATAGTATACGTACCCCAGCTCTTTTTTGGTTCCTGTTTGCATTGAATATCTTTTTCCCAACTTTTCACTTTCAACCCGTGTTCTTGGATCTAATGAGTCTCTCATAGACAGCATTTAGATGGGTCATACTCTTTTTTAATCAATTCTGCCAGTCCATATCTGTTGATTGGAGAGTTTAATCCATTAACATTCAATGTAATTACTGCAAATACCATACTTTCTTCAACCATCTTATCCTTTGGTTTTATATTCAATATCTTGTTTTTATTTCTTTTTGCCCTCTTGGTTGTCCTTAGTGATGGTCCTCATATGTACACTCCTCTCCAAAGCTTCTCTCCTATCTTTGCTTTTCAGTCTGCAGAAATCCCTTTATCTTTGTAGGGTAATAGGGCAAGTCTCTTGTTGACAAACTCTCTCAGTTTCTGTTTATTTGTTAAGATTTTAAACTGTCCCTCATTTTTTGAAAGACAGTTTTGGCAATTATGAGTTCTTGACTGTCCATGTTTCTCTTTCAGGGTCTTAAATATATCATACCATTGCCTTCTCACCTCCATAGTCTTTGATGAGAAATCAGTGCTAGTTTTATTGAATATCCCTTGTATGAGATGAATTACTTGTCTCTCACTGCTTTCAGACTTTTCTTTATCTTTGGCATTTGACATTCTGATTAGTGTGTGTCTCAGAGGAGGTCTATTAGGATTTAATCTGTTTGCAGTATATTGTGCTTCTTGGATATGTATACTGACGTCTTTCATAAGAATTGGGAAATTTTCAGCTGTTATTTTCTCAAATATTCTTTCTGCCCTTTTTCCATTCTCTTTTACTTCTGGGACACCCATGACATGTATGTTTGTGTGCTTCATGATATCATTCAATTCCCTAAGACCCTGCTTAACTTTTTTCATACTTTATCTGTTATTCTGTCTGTCATATTTCAATTGTCTTTGCTTTTAATTCACTGATACTTTCTTATATCTATTCAAATTTGCTATTGGATGCCTCTAGTATTTTTGATCTCTTCTATTGTGACTTTCATCCTCATGATTTCTGTTATTTTTCTATTTATATTTTCAAATTCTTCTTTATGCTTACACAATGCCTTCTTAATATTCTTTCCCTCTTTAGCAATATTTTCCTTCATGTCCTTGTGAAATTTATTTAGAAGATCTGTTTGAATTTCTTTGAAAAGTTCCAAATTCTGCATCTCCTCTGAAATTTTAATTTGTTCCTTTGACTTGACCATGTGTTCCCATTTCTTAATATGGCTTGTAATATTTTGCTCATATCAAGATGAACAGATGACTAGATGAGTTTAATTTGAAGGTCAGTTTCTCTCTCTTACCTAAACTTTTATTGTTGATTGGGTTTGAATTAAATCTCTTCTTTTAATTCTTGGTTCCACTCCATTCTACCCCTTTAGAGTTCTACTGCTCAGATATTTTTTAGTTCTTCTTTACTTGATTCTTGCCTTGAGTGTGCAGTTCAATTTCTTAAATTTTACTATTTGTACAATTGTTTCACCCCCAGGGAAGGCTTCCTATCTTTTTTTCCTTCTCTAGGAATCTTGACCTGTTCTGTCTGTTTTTGTTTTGCCTCTATGATTTTATTTTTAACTCTCCTTTCATTGGGTCTACCTGCTTTTGCCTGGAGGGAAAATTTTGGGATGTAAATTACCCCAGAGATGATTTCCCCAAGTTAGTATTTCCCAGCCAAACAGGGCTAGGGATCCATGAAGGGGAATGCAGACCAGTTCGAAAGAGTCCTGAGGAGAGGGTCAAGGACAATGCCAGTGACTCTCTGAAACTATGCTTTTCTGGCCTGTGGAGCAGATGGTGTTTCTGCTGTTTTGAAATGATGTATGTACCCTAGAAAAGCCATGATTTAGTCCTAATCCCAGTTTGTAAAGGCAGCCTTTTCTTCTATTGTATGTTTGAAACTGTAATCAGATCATCTCCCTAGAGATGTGATTTGACCCAGAGTGGTTGTTAAACTGGATTAGGTAGAGGCATGTCTCCACCCATTTGGGTGGGTCTTGATTAGTTTCTGAAGTCCTATAAAAGAGGAAACATTTTGGAGAATGAGAGAATCAGAGAGAGCAGAGCAGACCGACACAGCCACAAGAAGCAGAGTCCACCAGCCAGCGATCTTTGGAGATGAAGAAGGAACATGCCTCCTGGGGAGCTTCATGAAACAGGAAGAAGAAACTTGCAGATGACGCCATGCTCACCACGTGCCTTTCCAGACGAGAGGAACCCTGACTGTGTTCGCCATGTGCCCTTTCACTTGAGAAAGAAACCCTGAACTTCATCGGCCTCCTTGAACCAAGGTATCTTTCCCTGGATGCCTTTGGTTGGGCATTTCTATAGACTTGTTTTAATTGGGACATTTTGTCAGCCTTAGAACTATAAACTAGCAACTTATTACATTCCCCTTTTAAAAAGCCACTCTGTGTCTCATATTTTGCATTCTGGCAGCTACTAAACTAGAACAGTGTTCTTCAGCAAACTTTTATCTGAAGACTTAAGGGAGACTTGCATCTCTGAATGTCCACTGATTTCACCCCTGTTGGTGGGTGGGTTTGAAACAATGGCTGTCATTCTCTCTCCAGCATACACTGAAACCATGGCTTAAAGCTGGGACTCAGCAATCCCAATTTGCCAGTCAAAAGCCAAGACCAGTACAAACCCCACCCTGCCCCTGTTCTTGGGATAAGGGCTTCCATGTCCCTCTTCATCTGCAGTTGGCAGCCAGGAACCAAACTGAGGTTTGTAGTCTGAAAAATGGGGATGGGTGTCGATGGCCACCAATGAGCACTTTGCTCAGAATTTTGTTGCAGTGTCTCAGCATCTTTGTCTGCTCTTCCCTGGATGCTGTAAAATGCTCCCCTGACCTCCAGAGCCCCAGAATAGTTGCTTCAGAAGGTCTATGCCTTCTCCTAGCTGTCTTTAGAGGAGAAGTGAGTGCTGTTGCTCCCTACTCTGCCCTCTTCCCCGAAGTCAACAATTGGTTTTTAAAAATACCTTTAGCAACTGTGTGTGTTTTTTTAAATTATTCAGGTATCTAAATTTGTGTAATAAGTAGTCTGGCTTTTTATATCCTCACTGAATAAAATGACTAGGGAACAGAATCTCTTATTTGCTCCATTTGCCCCAAAATATATCATCAGTCCTAATCTTTAGGTTCCTACTAACTGATTTGCATTTCATCATTGTATAATATTACTTGGCATAAAATAATATGACTGAATCTATTGAATAGCTCTCTGTTGACTAGGGGACTGGAAAATCTGCAACCAGCCTTTCAAAAATTGAAATTTTCGAATAAAAATAAATAATTTTCGCAAAATGGTACATTTACCATTTCAGGTTTTCTGTGTCTAATCTTTCTAAGGATTACTGATGTCCTTCCACTCAATTATTTGGCAAATTGAGCACAAATTGTTTATTAACATTGCAAATAAGTACTGAACATCTTGTCTGGGTGTTAATTCCTTTTAATAATAAAATAATTTTTTTAGTTAGTCTGCTAGCCAGGAGTTATTCCCTATGATAGGCTGTGAGAAAATGAAGATTATATAAAGGCCCTCAGGAGTTTGTAAGCCAGTGAATATGGGATTGATGTAACAATGCATGATCACACATTTCTCTTGGGATCTGCACTTTCCTTCAAGACTTTCAATGAACAAAGATTCAAGGATCCTCACTCTGGAAATTTTAATGATTATCTTTTTCTCAGACTGCTCTTTGTTAAATTGAGATTGGTGATGGTCACTCTCAATTCCTTTGATACAGCTCATTTTAGGTTATAATTTAAAAAGTCTTTGTATCTCAGAAATGGGAGATTCTTCCTTCCTTTTCCTTCTTTAACAAATACTTTTTTTTATTAATAGACTTTATTTTAAGAACTTTTTAGAACAGAAAAATTGGATAGCTCATTTGGAAAATTCCGATAGGATTCTTGCACACAGTTTCCCTTATTATTAACATCTCCCATTAGGAAAGTACTTTTTTGCAGTTAATGAACCAATATTGATACATTATTATTAACTAAAGTATACACTTTATTCAGATTTCCTTAGTGTTAACCTCTTACCATTTTTCTCTTCTAGCTAGAGTAACGCACTACATTTGTCATGTCCTCTTGGCTGTGACAGTTTTTCAGACTCTCCTTGTTTAGATGACCTTGACAGTTTTGAGGAGTACTGGTAAGCTTTATTGTAGGCTGCTCCTCTATTGAATGATGATTTCTTCATTGTTATATGTGGTTATAAGTCTGGGGAGGAAGATCATAGGGTAATTTTTATTACAGCACATCAAGAGTACAACTAAACAATTTACGATTGCTGATGATAGCCTTGATCAAGCTGGCTGAAGTAGTGTCTGTCAGGTTTCTCCACTGTAAATGTGCTCTTTTTCCTCTCCTTTCCACACTATAATCTTAGGAAGGAAGTCACTATACTTAGCGAATCCACACTTAAGGCATGGAGAATTATGCTTCATCTCTTTGAGGGTGCAATATCTACATGAATCATTTGGAGATTTGTCTATTTTCTCTATTTCTTAATATAGTCAAACATTAACTTATAGCAGTGTGGACCCATGGATATTTATTTTATGTCTTGGGTTGTAATCCAATACTGCTTTATTTACTTTGCTCTCAAATTTTTCACCTTTGCCATTGAGAGCATTTTCAATTGACTTGTGACCTTCGGCACACCCTCATCACTGTGTGTGTGTGTGTGGAGGGGCATTTCCTTATTTTCTGATTCTACACGATCCAAGATCATCCTGTATATATCTTGCTCTAATTTTGGAATCAGTTATTTCTTCAAGGAGTCCTTGTTCTTTTTTTCCCTTTTTAGAGGATTGTATTAGAAACCAGTATCTGGCCTGTTAGTGAGCTCTTTGCTACTGGGGTATCATTTATTTTATGCCCTCTCAGCTGGCAGAGCAAAGAAATATGTATATTCTAGTCCATGTATATACTTCTATCTGTAAATATTTCTATATGCAACCATCTATAGTATGTTAAGTTATGCAGAATTTCTTACTGACATCTACACCATGATCCATTATCATATGGATCATTCCAGCCTCCTCCTCTTGCTAATCAGTAAATTTCTCCTCCAACAGTGAACAGCCTGGCTACCGCCATCCATTCACGTAACTATTCAGTTCCATTATACTTACGTGCATTTTCTTTTGCCCTTTACAGATACCAATCATTCCCCCCTCTCTGCCCCCACTGCTTCAGTGAGGTTGTTTTATACATTTGTGATAGAGCTGGATTCTCTCCTCACAGTTTGCATTCTTTTCTGGGATCCTCGGCCTCCTAAATGATTTTTCTTAATTGTCATGCTCTTTTTGTGATATAAAGTTCTGTAGGTTCTGACAAAGACATATTTCATCCACCATCACAGTATAATACAGAATAGTCTAAAAACCCCATGTTTCACTTTATTTCTCTCTTCTTCCCTACAAACCTCTGGCGATCACCCTTAATAATTCTGTCTTTTCCAGAATGTCACGTAATTGGATTAATATGTGTGTAGTCTTTTCAGACTGCTTTCTTTCACATAGCCATTGTTTTTACGTTATTCCATATCTTTTTTCCTTTTTAAATATTTCATTTAATTTTAATTGTAACAAAATATATATAACAACAAATTATTTTAATTATTTAAGTGGACAATTCTTTGACTTTACTCATATCACTAATACTGTGTAAATTTCTCTAGACCATTTTTATCACCAAAAACCAAAACTCATACTCATTTATCAATAATTCCCCATTTCCCCTTCCTTCAGTCTTGGTAGCCACTATTCTGCTTCCTGTATCTATGAATTTGCTTATTTTGAGTATTTCATATAAGAGAAATTGTACAATGTTTGTCCTTTTGTGCCTGGCCTATTTCACTCCATGTCTTTTTTTTTTAACCCTGCATGGTCAGGCACTGGGAAATCACTCTGCATCTTTTTATGACTTGATGATCTATTTTTTCTGCCACTGAATAATATTTCCTCATGTGAATGTGCCACACTTTGCTCATGCAGTCATCTAATGAAATACATCTTAATTGCTTTCTGCTTGGGGCAATTATGAAAAAGCTGCTTTAAACATACATATGAAGGTGTTTGTGTGGACATAAGATTTCAAATTAATTGGGTACATGCCCAGGATAATCATTGCTGTGTCATAGGACTGTACCATTTGCATTCCCACAAACAATGTAAAGGAGTAAATCTCTTACTCTGCACCCTTAACAGCATTTGGTATTGTCAGGTTTTGTTTTTGTTTTCTTTTGGGAGTGTTAACTATTCTAATTGGTGTTTAGTGTCATTATTTTAATGGGCAATGAGAAATGATGCTGAGCATCCTTTCATATGAGCATTTGCCCTTTGTATATATTTTTTTTTGGCAAAGTGTCCATATATTTTGCCCATTTTCTAATATGATTGTTTGTCTTACTTTTGAGTTTAAAGTGTTCTCTTTTTTTGTTTTCAATTTAAATCCTTTTTCAGACATGTTTTTCAAATATTTTCTTAGAGTCTGGTTTTCTTTTCAGCTTAACAGTATCTTCCTCAAAGAATTTGTGTTTAATTTTAATGAAGTGCAAGTTATTGATTTTTTCATTGATCATGTTTTGGTGCTGTGTCATTTAGAAAGTTTATAGATATAGGTCTATATTCCATTTTGACTTTAATTTTACAAAGTGTGTAAGGCCTGTGTCTGGAATAATTGTTTTTCCATGGACTTCTAATTGATCCAGCATCTTGTTGATAGGACTATTCTGTATCCATTTAATTGTCTTTGCTCCTTTGACAAAGATCAGGTCCCAATATCTGCGTAGTCTATTTCTGGGCTGTATTATTTTCCAGTGATCTATTTGTTGTTTCTTTTGCCTCTTCCACAATGTATTGATCACTGTGTCTTAATAGTAATGTGTTTTTCTTCTTTAGTATTATATTGACTATTCTGGTTTTGTTTTGCTATCATTGTTGAGTGTTATGTTTTCCATATAAACCTTAGACTCAGTATATTTATGTCCACAAAATAGCTTTCTGGGATTTTGGTTGAGATTGCCCTTAATATTGGTCAAGTTGGGAAGAACTGACCTTTTAATATCTACTCTTCCAGTCCATGAACATGGACTATCTCTCCATTTATTTAGATCTTCTTTGATTGTTTTAATCAGAGTTTTGTAATTTTATGCCTATAGATCCTGCACATTTTATGTTAGATTTGTACCTATTTCATTTTTGATGCCAGTGTAGATGGCATTATGCTTTTAATTTCAAATTCTAATTTTTTGTTGTTGGTATTAAAGGCAAACAGTTGACTTTGATATGCTGTTGCTGTATCCTGTGAGCTTGCTATAATTATTTACTAGCTTCAGAGCTTTTGTTGATTCATTGAGACATTGTACATTGTCATCTACAGACTAAAGACAATTTTATTTCTTCCTTCCCGACTGGTATACCTTTGTTTCCTTCTCTTGTCTTATTGTACTGTCAAGGATTTCCAGTTTAATATTGAGTGAGAGTGCTAAAAGGGATCCTTGCATTTTTTCTCATATTCGGAGGAAAGCTTCCTGTTTCTCACCATCAAGTATGGTACTAGCTGTGCATTTCTTTGTAGACCTCATTTAGCAAGCTTGTAGAAGAAGTCCCCCTCTATTCCCAGTCTGCTGAAAGTTTTAAAAAAAATAATTACCTTTTTATTAGAGAAGTTTTGGGCTTAAAGAATAATCATGCATAAAATACAGGCTTCCCATACACTACCGCACCACCAATACCTCATATTGATGTGGAACATATATTACAATTGACAATAGCACATTATGCTGAGAGTTTTTCTGGTGATTGGTTTTGCATTCTTCCAATGCCTTCTATTCATTAATTTAAATAATCACATAATTTCATTCTTTATCCTGCTGATAATCTGAATTGGGCTAAAACTCTTTAAAGAAATTGAAACAATAACCTAATAGTCTTCAACTAAAGAAAGCATTTTCTTAATTTCCTGCTGATGTGGTAAATTACATATGTTGACTTTCAAATGTTGATTCAACCTTGCATACATGGAAGAAATCCCACGTGGTCATGGTGTATAAATCTTTTTATAATTTCAACATTGTAGATTGCACTTCCTAATATATGCTGAGGATTTTTACATCTCAGTTCTTAAGATAAATTGCTTCATTTTTCTTGTCATGATTTTATGTAATTTTGATATGATGGTAATGTTGACCTCATACAATGAGGTCACTTTCTAATGAGTTAGAAAGTGTTCATTGAGCTTCTATTTTCTGAAATGGATTTTGGAGAAATGGTGTAATTTCTTCCTTTAAGTGTGTGGTAAAATTCAATAATGAAACTATCTGGATCTACTGCTTTCTTCATTTGAAGACTATTTTAGGTTATTGTTTCAATTTCTTTAAGAGGTTGAGCCCGATTCAAATTATCTATTTATCCTTATATGTGTTCTAGTAGTTCGTCTCTTTCAAGGAATTGGTCCAATTCATCTAATTCATCTTTTAATATCCATTAGATCATTAATGATTATACTTTTTCCATTTTTTGTGTTAGTAATTTGTTTTCTCTCTCTCTTTTTTTTCTCTTGCTTAGTCTGGCTAGAGGCTTATCAATTTTATTGATCTTTTCAAAGAACCAAGGTTTGTTTTAATTCTTTTTCCTTACTTAGTTCTGTTTTTAATTACAAATACTTTTCAACTAAATTGTTTTCAGATGAGAGCTAGAACAAACATTCCAGAAATATGGGATGAGAAAAATTTAAACTAGGAGAAGGATTGATGTCAAATTCAAAGAGGCTACTCACACCTAATGTGTGGAGTAAAAGCAAAGTAGGTGAAGAAGCATCAGTAAGATAACATTAGATACTAAGTTGCTTTCCAGAAAGCAAAAATGAGCAGAACAGTCAGAGTAGTGGCAGCAAGCTTGGGCAAGCAAGGAGGCAAGTAGGAGACTACAAAGAGTTCTATTGAGCTTGACTTTAAACAAAATAAAACAAAAAGAAGTATTTATTGAGGGTTTTTTTTTTATTGCCTTTGGTACTGCAAAAGTCATACACATTCATTTAAGAAAATTATAAAATAAATAAAAACAGAGGCAAGCAAAAGAAGAAAATAAAGTAGTGTTAAGCTTAATTCCTCTCCCAAAAGATAACTGCAACTACTATATATATATACTTCCATCTTTATTCTAATTTCGAACAGTTATTATTATACTGTGTTTATTCTTTTGTGACATTCCTTAAATTTAAAAAAATGCTATGGACATACCTGCAAGTTATTAAATATTCTCAGTGCCCTCATTTATAGTGACTGGGGTATTCCAATACACATTTTTAGCCAGACTACTGCAGATGTACATTTAATTCCCTTTTGTTTTGTTTCTATTTTTGCTATCACGAATAAGGATGTAATGGATATACTTGTGGCTATAGTTTGCTTACATCCATGCAAATTTTCTCAGTATGTGTTCATAAAATTAGAAATATTGGGTAAAGAGAATGTAAAATGCCAAGGTTTCTGAGGTACCTTGCTAAATTCTCCTTAAGAAAAGTATATAAGGACATCTTCCAAAGTCCAGGGCCCATCCTGTAAAAGGGCCTCTTTCGACCTTGAGAACATACCTGAATCCAATGTCAAACATTCCTTTCAACTTCTTTTTCTCAAAAAGCAAAAGTTGGACTTTTACAGTGAAGTTTATAAAACTAAACTAATCAAAAAGCTCTAAAAATCACCCAAAAGAATATATATACTTTTGGAAGCACTCTTCATCCTTTCTGTCCCAGTCTTATCACCACCTCTTTCAGGAGACACCCCAGTTCTTACTTTTTAAATAATTGGCACTTTCAGGAGAAAAATATTTCAAATCCAAATAAGGACTGAGCTGGGAAAAAAGAATAATTTCCTTGCTTCCCGTTTTCTAGCTGACCTTGGAACCCACCCGTAAACCTTTGCTGGAATCTGAAGCCATCTCAATATGTAAAAAAAATCTCTTGCGATTTCACCTTTAATCATTTGGACAAAAAAGAATTCTACCTACTGTGTGCACAACCTAATTGTTCATTAGGTGAAGAGAATACTGCCAGGCATATGTTACACATCGTAATAAGGATTGTCCCCATTTGATAGCAAGTCCAGGTAGGAGCAGGAGAGAATGCTGATTTAGAGCTCAGTCTCTGTGGAAAGACAGGCCTGGGTTCAAATCCTTTTTTTAAAAAATATTTGCTGGATGTTGTTGGGCAAGTTGGTTAAATTCTCCAAGTCTCATTCTCCTCATCTATAAAATGTTAAAGACAATAGATGCATATGTCATAATGTGATGGAATGAATTCTATTAAATATCTAGCATAGCACCTGTCATATGGTACATGCTCAGCAAATGTAGGCATAGCAATGAATAAGATTATTAAATACTAATATGCATTTTCAGTGTCTTCTTTTACATCTTTATATGAAAGTTTCTGACCATGAACTGAAGTAAGGTAAAGCCCTATAAATTTGAGGCAACACAAGCCTTTTGAACCCCATCTGCCTTGAAAAAAAAAATGATCATTTTCTCTGTTAAAGCAGCATAGAGCCCTGAAAGCTGGAGAGGCATTTCTCTAGGGTTAGTATTATGTCTAAAAAAAGATTATAGACAATGTTGGTAATTAACTGCTAAATACAGTAGCATTTTCATTTCCTACCACATTTTGAAATGAAGGTTTCAGTTTAATGCTTCATGTGTAGTTTAGTAATTATTTAACTTTTGTTTAAAACTGTATAAAACAGCAACAGATTCCTAGGATCTCTGGACAGTAGAACCTTCCTTTCTTTCATGGTAATTGTAGTTATAAGTGATAACTGTGTAAATAAAGCAATTATTGCACCTTATTTTTATTCAAACTTTTATATTTCAGATGCATTCTTACTGATACTTCTTCATTTTATATGTTCAAAGAGACTTTTATGTACCTATTGTTATTTCTAATTAATGTAAAAGGAAACTGAGGGTCAGAGAGATTGGGTAACCTACATTCAGTCACACGAAATCTACCTGCATCCTTCATTTGTAAGTGCAAAAGTAATTCAGCAACCATTGTTATTATGAACAAAATATTTGCGGCTTTTCCATTTTTCTGCTGCAAATGTAATGTCAGAGACCAGACTGGTACACCCATTCCATAGGATTTCCACCCCCAAGGCAAACCTGATATAGACACTTCCCAGTAAGATAAGATCAATCATGATTACGTTTAGATTGTTCAGCATTTTTTATAAAAATGTTTTCCCTTTTTTCATAATAGTATGATTGCTTTTCTGCAGAACTCATGAATTTATCCATATTGTGTCCCCATAGGACAATCTTATATTCCGAGTTCTTTGCACAAATATTTCAAGTTGAGAAATGAAAGCAGCTAGCTGAACAGTCTGAAAATTTAACAAAGGCATTCTTTGTTGGTTCTGTTATTCTGCTTCACTCTCTTCGAGTAAAAGAAAATGGCCACGGACAGGATTTTCTGAAATGAGGTTCAAGTTAAGAATAATCTCTAATACAAACATCTTAGGAAACTGGTTCTCTATACCAGTTTCTAGTTAAAATGTGGTATGGCCTGGATTTAAGCTGTGGATAATGAGGTTTAAGAAATCCAGGGGAGAAATATAAGCCTTGTCAAATAGCATTAGTAACGAAAATTCTATATACAGGCTAAATGTATAGAATTGAAGCACAGTTTGTCCTAGTGTGTAGAGAGCTTTAATTTAACTTCCAATTCAAGTTGAACTAGGCCAGATGGTTAACAAATGTATTCTCTGTATTCAGATAAAATTAATAGGATGCTCACTAAATAAAAGCTTAAGGACATGAGAGAATGGATGAAAAGTCCTCATTTGTGGCATTGCTTTTTAAAGTAGCACACAATCAGAGAAGAAAACAGACAAAAAGGGAAATTTTGCTTTTATCAACTATTCGTATTTCAAAACCATGTTTAGGCCAACTTTATTTAGAAAATAGGGACAAAATAAGAAAAAGTTTTTGCAAAACCCCTTTTGAAGTAAGTTGAAAGATCATGAATCCCTCATCTAAACTTTGAATGAGAGAGCTGCTTCAGATTGGTTTTTCTTTATTGAGATTTGCAACCTGGCTTGATTTCTACATCATACTGGAGATGATTCAGGAAAGGGGTTTGCAGGGGGTAGAGCAATGTTGCCAGAAATGGCAGATTTCTATAATTAGGAAGAAACTAATTATTCTGACTCACTTTCTACAATGGCACAGTTCTAAGAGATGAAAAATAATCTCCTTTCTGAAGACCCTTTATAGAGTTCCCTTGACCCCTTCTGTTCTTCATATTATTAGCATATTACTTTTGCATTTTAAATACAGTACTTATTTTGAGCCAAAATGAACTGCCAACAAATATTGCATTACTAATAGCATCAATATGAAGGAACCAGGTAAACCCTGCAAAGAAAACTCAGACCACAGAGAAGGAGATGTCTGCTAGTGCTTATAAATGAGTCGGTGGCAACTCAAAGAATTAGAAGATGGATCCTGGTGAATTAGCCAGTTATAGAACAATGTAGAAGAGAATTGGCAGGTAATTTAGCAGGAATTACCTGTCAAAATATAAATACCTTTCCACAAAGGTCATAGAATTAATACTTGCCTGTGGAATGGTTAACGCAAACTAACACAAGCAAGCTATCTGTCATAATGCCTGGTATATAGTAAGCACTCAATTAATGATTGTTGATAGCAATAAATATTACCCAGAGTTTTACACAGGATGCTCTTCTGTTTGGAGAAGTCTGTGTAATTCCCTTCCTTCTTACCACCTGAAAGATTAGCCAAATTGGAAAAACAGTCCTTCACAGTAATGGATACCTGTCTCACATGAGCAATCCCTGCCTTCTTGATGAAGAAATGAGCCAGAACTATGATCAGGAGAAGTCTCACCATAGGAACTAATGCAGAAAGCAGTGGGGTCAGGAACTTTACTTAAAAGGATATGTGTGCAAGCTTGTCTACCTGTTGAATTCATAGGATGGAGATCTGAGTTTTAGTTTATGCATGCGTTATGAATCAATTTTTACTGAATGCCTAGTTATTTAAAATTCTTAATAGAAAGCAGATAAATAAATATGAACTAGGATTCTTGCTTTTAAAATGATTATAATAATACTCTTAAATGATATTGTTTAATGTGTGCTAATAGGGTATGAGCATCCAACGTGGATCATCTCATTTAGTCCTCATACTAATCCTGTGAATTATGCACTACTAATCCCCATTCTATAAATGAAAAAAATCATGCCTTAAAGGCTCAAAGAAACATGGCTTTTAGGGATAAGACCTTCATTCTAAATGTATTGCATGATAATTTTTATTCCATTATCATAGACATTATTATTAAGCATCATTATACTATTATTTGCATAGAATGTTATATCTTGGAAAAATTAGCCTGCAATAAAGAACTAAAACAAATTCAACTTCCATTGATTTCAGTTCTTCCCACACACTGCCCACGTGCAATGGCTTCAGAAAAAAGAGAGGGTGTGAAATCTAAAAAAGCTTATTCAGTGGCATCATAAGAAGTTCTAGGAAAAATTGGAACTTTCACTGAAATACATATGTATTTTTAAATAATCCACATTTTGCATTTATTCTTACTGCCTCTATATCCCACATTACTAAAGATAATCAAGAGGATCATGGTGTTCTTATTTAACAGTGACATAATAGATCTGAAAAATTTTCAGCATTTAATTAGTAGCTGTGAAATCCTATAAAATTGCTTGATTTTTCTCCATTAGAATTTGTTAACATGAAATGCAGTGACAAAATGTAAGGCTATGATTTTTAACTATTTTTCAATTTTTAAAAAATGTGAGTGATTAGTTTTTGATGAGCTGAATTGGTCTGAAGATTCTAAAATGTTTGGAGCATAAAATATTATATTCAAAAGGAATCTACCATATCACATGCTTCAATCACTGTGTGGATAAAAAGTAGCAAAGCTAGCATTTGAACTCAGGTATTCAGTCTCATTTTGTCAATTTTCTGACTTAATTCAGAAAAAAAGAGTACATGAACGTAATTGAAACAAGCACACACAGAGGACACATTTTTGGCATCATACGTGACTTGATCTAGGCAATTTCAAGTTTCTCTCCTCTGTTTTAGCTTTGAATTTCAAAGTTATCTTTTTCTATGTGGTGGGAAATTTGTTGACAAGATGCTCCAATTTTCCTTATCCTACTGTCTCAGCAGATCCCAGCAGGAAGAGAGCCTCTCCAAAAGCTCTTCCAAAGGTAGTCCTAGAATTGAGTTTAGTTACTCTGGCAGATTTGGCCTGGTTCCCAGTCTTGACAGATTATGGTGGCTTGGCCTGGTGTGCAAGATTGTGCAAGCAAGGCCTGATTCATGTGCTCTTTCCTGAAGCCAAAAGTTTTAGCCAGCCCCACTTAAATCATCTGGATTAAAGTAGGGAGGATTGCATTTCTAAGGAAAATCAAAATACAGGCAAAAAAACAAACATAAGTCTATTGCACACTTGGAATCCAGGACTCTGAATCTTGTATTTTTCTTCAAAATTGAAAGGTGTTATGTGAGAACCTAGTGCACTGAGTCATCTACCCTTGTTCAATATTGAATGGTTTATGGGAGAAGGTTTATAATTCAAATACAATTGGAGTAACAAAGTAGAAAATTCTAGAAAAATGTGATTTTGAAAGTGAAAAACTCATCTGCCTCTGTTCAATTTTGTGTCTCTTTTGCATTTCATGCCTTCGATATAATTCTGCTATAATTTTGTCCCTGTAGAGCACTATCTCAAAATATGTTCCATGGCTCATGGATTTTTACAAAGGTTCTTTGAAAGAATGTCTATCTACTCTTTATTTCATTGTGTATGCCATAAATGCTAAGTTCCATAAACTTTCCTTTCTATGTAGAAAGTATTACTTGCATTTGGTATTGTAATCAACATATGATTGAGGTTTTTTTAGCTTTTTATTTTTTATTTTATTTTTATTTTTTTTTGGCTATTTTTTTTTATTAATTAAAGAAAAAAAAGAAATTAACACAACATTTAGAAATCATTCCATTCTACATATGCAATCAGTAATTCTTAACATCATCACATAGATGCATGATCATCATTTCTTAGTACATTTGCATCGATTTAGGAAAAGGACTAGCAAAACAACAGAAAAAGATATAGAATGTTAATATAGAGAAAAAAATAAAAATAATAATAATAATAAAAAAAGAAAAGGAAAAAGGAAAAAACAAAAGACACAAACAATCAAACAAACAAACAAACAAACAAAAACTATAGCTCAGATGCAGCTTCATTCAGTATTTTAACATAATTACATTACAATTAGGTAGTATTGTGCTGTCCATTTTTGAGTTTTTGTATCTAGTCCTGTTGCACAGTCTGTATCCCTTCAGCTCCAATTACCCATTATCTTACCCTGTTTCTAACTCCTGCTGGTCTCTGTTACCAATGACATATCCCAAGTTTATTCTCGAATGTCGGTTCACATCAGTCGGACCATACAGTATTTGTCCTTTAGTTTTTGGCTAGACTCACTCATTAGCTTTTTATTTTGAAATAATTTCAAACTTACATGAGAGTTCCAAAAATAATTCATATCCCATGCAGAAAAGTCCAATGCACCCTCACCCCTCTCGGATACCCAATCCACCAATTTTAAAATTTTGCTGCTGTGGCTGAGTCATTTTTTCTCTCTTTCTCTTTCTCTGTCTCTCTGTTTTCTGAACATTTGATAGAAGGCTGCACAGTCATAACTCTTGAGCACATAATATTTCCATGTTCATTTCCTTCCAACAAGAATATTTACTTATATAATCATGTTAAGTACAATTGAGTTCAAGAAATTGAACATTGATAGAAATCTCACATTCTATATTCCAATTTTTTCTTATGTGCCAATGTACTTTTGAGAATTTTCTCCTCCATTCTTAGACCACATACAGTATCATGTATTGCATTTACTTGCCATTATATCTTTTTTTTTTTTTAGCTGTGGAAACATATATGCAACATAAATTTTCCCTTCCCAATCCCTGTCAGGCGTGACATTCAGTGGGATAAATCACACTCACAGTGTTGCAGTACCCTCTCCACCATTCATTACCAGAACTTTCCCTGTACTTGAAACCAAAATCTTGTACTCATTTTGCATTCATTCCCGATTCTCCCTACACCTCACTCCTGGTAGTGTGGAATCAGTCTCTTTGAGTTTGCATATTCTGACATTTTCTTGTGGTTGCTGTAGGGCTTAAGTTTAACATCCTAACTCTATAACAATCTCATAAAATTAAAAAAAAAAAACTTCAAAGGCAAACATAAACTATGTTACTATACCCCTCTGAAACTGTACCTTTATGTGGTTTTTGGCACAAACTAGATAATTATGCATTATGAATTTAAAATCATTAGTTGTCATTGAATTTTATGCTTTTATTTTAGAGTAGAGTTAAAATAAAAAATAAATAATAGTAGTATTTATATTCACCCATCTCATTATCTTTATTGGAGATCTTTATTCATTCATGTGACTTCGGTCAGTTTTCTAGTATCCTTTCTTTTCATCCTGCCATATTTTCTTTAAAATTTTTGTAGGGCTGGTCTAGTGATGACAAATTCCCTCAGCTTTTATTTAACTGGATATGTCTTAATCCTTCCTTCATTTTTGAAAGAGACTATTGCCAAATATTGAATTCTTGATTGGCATTGTTTTTGCTTTCAGCACCTTAAATATGTCTACCCGCTATATCATGCCTCTATAGTTTCCAATAAAAAATGAACATAATCGTATTTAAGCTCCCTTACATGGGGCACGTTGTTTCTCTTTTTCAGCTTTTAGGATTCTTTCTTTGTCTCTTTCCACAGTTTGTATGGTGTGGTGTGGATCTATTTTGGTTTATCCTGTTTGGAGTTTGTTGAGCATTTTTAAGTGTATATTTATGTTTTTTGTTAAATTTGAAGTTTTCAGTCTTTATTTCTTTGAATATTCTCTGTTCCTTTCTCTCATTCTTCTTCTGAGACATCCACAATGCGTATATGGTACACTTGATTACGTCCCACAGGTTCCTCAGATTTTGTTTGCTTTTCTTCATTCTTTCTTCTTTCTGCTTCTCTGAGCTGATGATTTCAAGTGTCTTGTTTTCAAGTTCATTGATCTTTCTTCTGCCAGGCCCAATCTGCTCTTTAACCCATCTAGGAAATTGTTATTTGCTATTACTCTGGTCTTCAGCTCTGTTTGATTCTTTTCCGTAATTTCCATGTCTCTATTGTTATTCAGTTTGTGTTCATCTGTCATTTTCCTGATTTCCTTTAGTTCTTTGTCCGTGTTTTTCTTTAGATCTCTGAGCACATTTATGACCATTTTTTAATGTTTTGTTGGATGTTTCTGGTCTGATTCTCCTTACTGTTAGTTTCAAATGCTTCAATCTTCTCCTTTGCCTGGGCCACCACTTTCTGTTTGTTAATACGTTTTATAACCTTTTTTGAAACCTGGACATTTCAATATTTTAATGTATTATCACTGGAATTTAGACTGAAAGATATGTGCTCCTTAAGCTTATGTCCAGCTGATGTTATGGCAGAGCCTTCCATTTAAATGCCTGGAACTAACAATGACCACAACAAAAACAAAAACAGAAGGAAAAAATGGAAATGCCTTTTTCGTTTTTGCTGATTGATCTATAGGAATCCTCTTGCTCAAAATTTATCCATACAATGAGACAGAAGACTTGCTCTAGGTTAAAGCATGGGGCCTCCTTGATCCTTTCTATACAAGCCTCTTTGGCATGCTATTTGGCCCTAATAATTCCCCTGTTTACATGCATATAAACGTCTCTTGCTCCCTAAGAAACTGTTTTCTTATGGCTCTGGGCCATTGTGTGTGCAGACATCAATCCCTTTTCCCAGTCAGCCACTAGACTGCTCTCCCATAGCATTGTGTAGGAAAGCTGGGTGAGTCACCTTCTATATGCAGGCCAAGTTCTGTAACAGCAAATCCCTCAAGCCAAAATGAGACATACATATTCTCTGTATGTGCATGAGGGATCCACACTAGGACGGTAGGCCAAGAAACATGTAGCATCAAACAAAATTCCACAGAAGTTAAAATTGGCTCAGTCCTGTAGGGGAGCTCTGGGGAAAGTACAGGTCATACCTAGAAGCATCCTAACCAGAACAAAGGGAGCAGGAGTATATTTACACACCAAAGGCTGCTCCTGGGGGCACGTAAATTCCCAGATGCCTTGTGCTTTCTTAGTTTGAGAGTAAAGTTGGCTACAGCAACTAGGAAGCGGTCTGCCAACAAAGAAATTCAAAAACTGTATTTTGAGGGTAAAAGCATGTGGGGGTCTGGACTGGAGAAAGATTTGGAAAGGATATGAGTGGAGCACTGACATTTTCTGCTATACTAACCCTTTTGGAAAAGCATACCTGTATGGGATACCCCTCTTCACCTATCAAAGAAAAAAATGCTTTCCTGGTGAGACTTCATTCTTATCAGTGGAATAGTTTTCTTTTGAAAAGCAGAAATAGTTGCAATAGGTGGGACTTGTTTTGGTCTCATAGTTTGTGGTCAATTAACAGCAACCATTTGCTGTGATGTTTCAATTATTATTAATGTCAACATGTTCAAACATATGGATCAGAGACTTAGGTGTTTAACTATGCAAAAAATCAACCTATCTTCACAATCAAAATAGTTAGGACAAATATGGGGAAAATTGTCAATCTTCACCGAATTTTTGTTCATCTGAATACTTTAGGTTAAATGTATTTTTAGCATGTTCTTGAAATAAACCTCAGAAATACCTGGTCATAAAGTATAGGGAAGGATGGTGAATTCAAACAGGTAGCAGAGCCTGTATTCATTTTTCATTTTTTTTAAAAATGGTTTTCCTTAGAAAACTTTTACTATACAGGAACTATGTGCTCATTGTAAGAAAAAAAATGAAAATAGAGATGATTGGAGAAGGAAATACAAAGATTTCATATCCCAACTACCCAGAGGTAATCACTGTAACAAGTTCATATATATATTTTCTGATTTTTATTGAAATATATTTATTCTTAAGTACGGATCATACTGCATATGCTGTAAAAATTCACCAGACTTTGTGAACATCTTTCTATGTAAATAAATTTTTTTCTGGGTCTTTATTTTTGTTATTTAGTATTGCATAAATGAATGCATAAGAAAACTTAGTTATCGGAGTTTAATTGTGGCCAGTAATACAGCATCTTACCAAAATGGCAACCTAAATTTGTGTTGTGTGAGACTTTTAAAAGCACAAAAATAAATTTATGAAAATATGTATTTTATTTTGTGTTTAACAGAATTCAAGTTATAAGAGGTGATTCACACATTGATTTTGGCATACTTTTTCTGAAAAATATGTACAAGTGCATGTTATAACTTTTTGCACTTTACCTTTGATTTGCACAGGAGGATCAAATTTTTTTTGCCAGGAAAACAATTCTAGGGCTTTATCAGTTTTTTTGTTTCATTTAAAGCCTCTGCTTAAGCACACTCACCAAGTTCCTTCTATGGTAGTTTCCTGTTCAAACTCAACAGATCCTTATTTGTCAACCATTTTGCATGTGATGAGACTGTTTTCCCACCACAGTTTTGTTGATTTGAAGACATTCTGCATCTTTACAAGCTCCACAACTGAACTTTGAAAATTGATTTTATATCATTAATATTAATTTGAAATAAATTTTAAACAGAAATATTTAAAACATCTTGCAATTTGTAAGAGACATTAGAATGGACAGAAAGAGAGGACAGATGTTAATGTGGAAAAACTGAGGATTAATTTTATAAATGATCAATCTATTAGTGGATCTTTTTTTTGTTATAACTTTTTTCCCCTGTATTTCCTTGTATTATACCAGTAATAGTGAGGATTTTTACACCAAGAGTTTCTAAAGTCATTCCTTGTTAATTATTTAGATTCACTCATTATAAAGTTTATTTTTGTTATCTAAAAAGATTCTATGAACATTCTTATTTAATTAAGCTAAATTCCTACAAATGAAGACACTCTACAAATCCTTTCTACCAGAAGACAGATTACAATGTGAATTCATATTTTTTTTAAAGATTGGACATAAGTCAATTATTTCGTGATTTATAGAACCTATTTTCCCAATTCACATGGATCAATGTTATAGTTCTGATCCCTCCTGATAATCCAGCTCTCCCATCACATATGTCTTCAGTGACCTATTAGGACTGATTTAGCTATTGCCTTAGAGACTATTAATGTAGGTAAAGTCTGCCTAATCTTAAACGTCATATTCTAACAGAGAACTTTGTGGCTACCATATTTAAACTGATATAACTGTAACTACCATATTTAAACTGATATAACTATAACCTTTGTTTCAGGTATTAGAGTGTATGATTTTTTGGTTTTAAAAATTTGTTTATTATCTGTTTCTTCTTAGTCTGTAAGCTCCATGAAAGCAGGAAACATGCCTGTTTTCTTCACCAATATAAACCTTGCACATAGCCACCCTAACTTGTGCACATGGCAAGCACTTAATAAAGTGTTAAATGGCTGGATGAGTGAATGGTGAATGATTACATAATGTGAAAACTAGTTTTTCCTTGAGAGTTATATTTTTAAGGACACGCTTATCCTGCTGTTGTGAAGACTAAACCGTCTAATGAGGTATAATTGTTTAGTCCAGTCCCTGATATTAGTTGGAGGAGGTTGGATGGAAGTCCATTGCCAGGGAAAATCAAGTACAGCCAATCCAAAGCTATCCTTGAAATCCCGAACTTTCAACAGGAAGATGAAGGATTCTATGAGTGCACTGCAGGAAACCTTCGAGGAAGAAACATTGCAAAGGGTCAACTCATTTTCTATGGTAAGCTAATAGAATTTCAAAAAGAATATTTAATATTTGGTAATATCCTCCATAGTAAATAGTGAAAATCATCAGCATGTTGTGGAAAAATGTCATGGAAGAAATAGGGAAGACATGTTTTTAGGTCAGGATCCTTAATACAATGATTAGCAGGAAGGAGTGACTATCTTTAAAATATGACTTTAATTCCAGCATGGTCCATGCATGCTATTGTTTATTATAATTGCCTTGAAATATCAGCAATGTCATGTTAAAACCATAAAGTTTATAGCACAATGTAGCATGGAATCCAATATATTCCCCATAAAACATTCAGCAGCAGCCTATGGCAATCATAATTATAATTCTGCAGAGAATCTACAAATGAAGGAGAAAAATGATAGGAAAGAATAATACTGAAATGGTGGTTTTTAATATTTGTTTCTACTTCCCAGGCTTTGTGTATCCAAATGTAAGTAACAAAAGCAAAAAGCTGCATTACTTCATTAAGAATATGTTTGCCTCATTCATCAAAATCTCTTATGAACTTAAGAGAGATGATGAAAGATATATTAGCTAAATGCTGCCTTTATGCATTCTTTCATTCAGGCCAAGATACACACTTGCTTGACATTTTCTTTTTTTTAATTAAACAAACTATAAAAGATACCTCTAAATTACCAAAATGTTTGGTTCTTTAATAAATATCCTTAACTTCTTTGCTGAATTCAATATATCTGCCCTAGAGAACTTTTAAAAATTATTTATACATGGCCAGGAATACTTTCCTATGTGACATGTTTATAATCAATGATAAAGTGACTGGAGAAAAAAAATCTTTTTTTGATAACTAGAAAACTCCAAGGTGTTCTAATTGCCTCATAGGAATGCCAAGTGCATGCCCTGTGGGAGGCTGTGTTGTGCCTTGGTTATATTATTTTCCATTTCCTTTAGAATTTCTAGTTTTAGCCTGGAACAAAACTGGAATTTTATATATAGAAGATCATTTCCTAATGATTATTACCTTACCATTTTAGCAATGCTAACCAAGAACAAAATACACTTTCAAAAGCTCCTACTTTTTAAAAGAAAGACTTTAGAATTCAAAATTCCTTATAAATAAAATAGTAGGGATGCATCTGGGAGTTTTTCATGACACCATGATATTAAGAGCTTTGGTTAGTTTTTAACAAAAATTTTCCATTTTTTGCATTCAGCGAACAAAGATATAACTTTGAGAGATGAAATGGAACATAGAGGTATTTATATATTTGAAATCAATAATAAGGTTTATTTCCCTACATCGATATAGCAGTCAGCTTACATAGAAAAATATAGATTTTTAAAATATTAATTCATTTAATTCTTACAATAATCTTAAAATGCACAAAACAGGTTCCAGTGGCATTGTAAGTAGGAAACCTAAGATGAATTGAGCAAAATCTCACAGATCATGATTGTCAGAGCCAAGGTATGAGGAAGAGTCCTCTGAAAGTTGACTCTCTTTACCTTACCATAACATTTCAACCTGGCAGCCAGCATCCATGGACAGTACTTTTCACACAGCCAGATTAGCCATTTAGCATCCAAGTCATCCTCGTGGAGGAGAAATGGGTAAATGGTCATCAAAAAATTAGTATGGTTTTTGGACACATATTAAATCACATGTCGAAGTGTTCCCTAAGAAAGCAGAGAATTGATTGAATTACTGGAGAACTGAATGATGCTTGTAACATCTAAGAGAAGGCTCCTTCAGCATTATATTATTACTGTGTTTGTTACATTTTAAACCATGGTAATATAAGATATCCCTCTATATTGTGTCTTTATAACATTCCCTAAAAACCTAAATATTGTTATTATTCCAGGAAATAGAACAGATTCAGAAGTATTGAGTGGGTCTCCCAAACCAAACAGTTAATATTTTAAAAAAGAAAATCCGAGGCCATATATATATATAGACTCCCCCAAAGCCTAAGCTCTTTTTTTCCATGAATTAACTGTTCAATATAACATTTAAATTTTTACTCTTCATGATTCTGAGAATTAAAATAATGCACATATTAAATAAATAACTATATTTTAAAGTTATAATTATTGCATTAAAGAGCACAGCTGCTATACATTAAACTTTAAAAATTATGTAAAATGTATATATAAGTGAATAGCATGCATTTCTTCTCCCAAGTCAAACATGTGTCAGGACAACATATAAGGTATTATCTATAAATTAAAAAATTATTTATGATATCCAGAAATATGATTCAATTCCATCAATACAGCCACTTATTCTAATTCTTGCCATACTTTTTTCCTTAAGGCTGTGGGAATTATGTTCTATACGTGAAATTGTCCTGATTTCCATGCGTTAGGCTTAGTTCTTATCAGCCAGAGACATCTCAGTTCCTTCTTCTGAGTGATAGGCTCCCGGAAGGAACTGCTAACTTAGTGGTGGCAGGTGTTGCTGTGGAAAAATCCCAAAAGTAAGTCAGACTTGGGTTCTGTATTGGGAACCTTTGCCCCACTTCTTGCCCCAGCTTCTAGTGTAGCAAACAGTTCAGCACTAGGCTTTTCAAGTGCAAACCAACAGAGTCTCATCTCAGATGCTAAATAAAGTATGCCTTGTTTCCTGCCCTCAGTTTTCTTTGGCCCCTTCAATAACAATCTGCAAGTGTCAGTAGTTAAGGCCCGTTCTTCCCATAAGTGCTTAGGAACTGGAGCCAATGACCGAACACTTCCCCATTCTTTCCCTGGATACATGTACAGTTCATAAAACTTCTTAGAAATTCACAAAGGATGGAGTACAAGTGGCTAACTCAAGGATGTATTCATTCCCTTTCTTTCCTGTTGACAACCCATTTTCCTAATACCTTCTTCTTGGAGTAGCATTCCCAAAGAATCAAACAATCCTTTGAGTTAGGCTGTGCTTTCAAGGTTCAAACTTTGACTTTTTTGTTTATAAGTGTTGTATTAAGCAGGTTACCCATCATTTCTGCAAATACGCAGAGGGTTGGTAGAGAGTAGTAAATGCAATTACACTGTAAAACATTTAGCTTGTAGAAGCCTGCGATTCCAAAGGAAGACTCATCTATTCCTACAGACCTAAATAAAGGAGAAGGATTACTTAGCACATCCTAGCAGTTTCCCATCATCTTTACGGGAGAAATATTAATATTAAAACATTAAACTTACACTCCACTTGTTTTTCATGAATGATAGTAAGAATAGTACCAACTTAAATTTTTATTATTATTATTATTTTAGATACATTAATCTAGGAGGGCTTACCCATTTGGAGTATATCCACTTTTTCTAATGCCTTTTTGCATATGGAAATATTTTAAATACAAACAACTTAAAAAAATTTTGTACTAAATGATTTTTCTAAATCACTTTCAGGTCTATGCATCTGTGATTAAAGTTCATCAATAGTCAATTTGAAAAGAAATGGAGTTTTTAGCTGACTACAAATATAAAATAAGCTAATGACCTAATTTGGCTGTTAAAGTGGCTGTGTGGTCCTTAACTGTGTTTAAAACAATCTGATGTTCATATCACAGGGAGCAATAGTTCTCACTGTCTGCTTTTTTCTTTTTTTATTAATTAAAAATTTTTTTTAAAAAATATAACAGCAAACACAAACATTCTTAACTTATGATCATTACATTCTGTATATATAATCAGTGATTTACAATATCATCACATAGTTGCATATTCATCATCATGATCATTTCTTAGAACATTTGCATCAATTCAGGAAAAGAAATAAAAAGACAACAGAAAAAACTCATACATACCATACTCCTAAATTTAGTTTAACATTTGTTCTCCCTATTATTTATTTTTATTCCATATGTTTTACTCATCTGTTGATAAGATAGATAAAAAGTACATCAGACACAAGGTTTTCACAATCACACAGTCACATTGTGAAAGTATATCATTATACAATCATCTTCAAGAAACATGGCAACTGGAACACAGCTCTACATTTTCAGGCAGTTCCCTCCAGTCTCTCCATTACATCTTGACTAGCAAGGTGATGTCTATTTAATGTGTAAGAATAACCTCCAGGATAACCTCTAGATTCTGTTTGGAATCAATCTCTCAGCCACTGACATTTTATTTTTTCTCATTTCACTCTTCCCCCTTTTTTGTTGAGAAGGTTTTCTCAATCCCTTGATGCTGAGTCTCAGCTCATTCTAGGAAATCTGTCCCATGTTGCCAGAAAGGAACACACCCCTGGGAGTCATGTCCCACGTAGACAGGGGGAGGGTGGTGAGTTTACTTGTTGTGTTGGCTGGAGAGAGAGGCCACATCTGAACAACAAAAGAGGTTCTCTTGGGGTGGGTTCTTAGGCCTAAGTTCAAGTAGGCTTGACCTATCCTTTGTGGGGTTAAGTTTCATATGAACAAACTCCAAGCCTGGGGGCTCAGCTTGTTGCTTTGATTGTCTGCACTGCCTGTGAGAATAATCAAGAATTCAACTTCAGGAGTTGAATTTTCCCCCTTTCTAACCATTCCCTGAAGGGAACTTTGCAAATACTTTTTTATTCACTGTTCAAATCACTCTGGAATTTATCAGGGTATCACTCTGGACAAACCAACAAAATCTCATGCCCTACTCAAGGTTCCATGTACTCATGGTGTTCAATTAAGCTGTCTCCATAAGTTATATTAGGAAATGCACTAGTCACAATATGAATTTTGTACCAAATAAACATTTCTTGCTTTAGTCTCACACACGTTAAAAATTTTAAATATTAGTTAGCATCTATTTTCAACACCCTGCAGTAATGACATTCCTTTGTTCTTCCTCATACAAAAACATTTTTTAAATATGTACAATTAGTCACTATCATTATACACTCTAGGCGTTCCTAGATTATACCATCTCAGTCTTTATCGTCCATCTTTCTTTCTGATTTCATTTGTGCCCCCAGCCCTCCTCCCTCTATCGTTCTCACATTCCGCTTCATTCAGTGTTTTAACATAATTGTATTACAGATTAGGTAGTAATACCAACTTAAATTTAACTAGGATTTTACCAATCAATTATGCCATTTGATTTTTGTTTGTTTATTTAGCCTTAATACTTTGTAGAACTATGTCAGATTAGAAAATAAATTCTGAAAAACCATGTCTAAGATTACAGTTAGATGTTGAACCTGCATATAATTACAAAAGTTTTGATTTCTTGTCAAGAATTTCACTTAGAAAAAATATTTAATTGGATTATCATCCTACCAAAAGGTTTATACTTCAAGCTACTGAGTTGTAGTTGTGCCTTATACAGGTATTCTTACTTGTAGTTAGTTCAAACTATTTATTAGTCTAAACTAATTAATGCAGTTAATGGACATTTGCCCAGAGATGATTTAGATTCCACGTACATTTTCTTCTAATATTTAGCATAAGATTGTTCTTCTCTGGTCCTGTTCTGCCTTTTGATCTTTTCCCACAACTGCAAAGTTGTTATACAGGTGCAACAAAATAACCAATGATCAATGTTTAACTTAATACCCACTGATATTTGCAACAGGATCTCTGTTGTCCCACATTGAAGCTCCTGTGTTTCCCCCCAGTGAGATTTTGTGTGGACAGTAAAAATGGTCCCAGTTATACTGATCCTCTAATTTCTATAGGTCTTGGATTACAGCATAATATCTTAGATAATTGTCATGCCTAATGGTTGCTCTTGCCTCTTTCGAAACAGCCCCACCAAAATGGGAACAAAAAATCCAAAATACATACCTGTCTATCTATGACAACTTGTTTTGGGAATGCAAAGCTAGTGGAAATCCAGACCCTTGGTACACATGGTTGAAGGACGGTGAGCGCCTCATCCAGGAGGTAAGCAATTATGTTGATATTAATAATTCATCTACTGTACTAAGTAAATTTATATATATATATATATACACACACACTTATGTAAGTGTGTATATGTTAAATGATTTACTTAATCCTTAAAATCTTGCCAAGTAGCTATTAATATTATACCCATTTTTCAAATGAGAAAACTAAGGGTGGGAAGGAATAATAACTGGCAGAATATCTGATAGCTAGTCAATATTAGATCCATATTCAAATATAATGATCCCAGTAATCATCATTTATTGAGCTCTTATATGATACAAGTCCTCTGTTAAATACTTTTCATGTATTATCTTATTCTGTTTTTACAACATCCTTATAAAAGAGATACTAATATTAATGTTTTATATAGATGAAGGAAATAAGTCTCAGAGAGGTTAAACCAATTGTCAAAGTCATGCAGCAGCTAGTAAATATTAGAGTAAAGTGTAAACTGGCTCTAACTTCAGGTTACAGGCAGTTATCCATATTTTTCAATACAAAGCATACTTTCTTTACAATATCCGGAAAATAAGACAGAGTTTGCTCCTCTTCAAAATATCCAGATAATTCTGTTAATTCTCCATTTTACTTTGCACAGATAGAGATACAATGAACATCTTAAACATTTGTTGTCTGGAGACTGAATATAATGCTGTTCTTTGTTTCAGCTTTAGTGGAATTTTCTTCCTATATTCCTTTTGCATATAACATTCTCTGTTCCCTCCAGCCTACTTTTATTATCTTTAGAAGATGGTAATAGGTATCTTGAAATATTTAGTTTTAAGTTATATTTGCACTATTAAACTATTTCATTATGTGCTGTCAAAATTTTATTTCTATGCCCCAAATGGGACTCTAACAGATTCTGGCTGTTTAAGTGTACTTTATAAAGGCTGCAGAAAAGAAAGACTCAGTTCCTCCAAATTACGACTTCATTTGAGAATTATCAAATCATCAAATTTTAGGCCTTTTTGAGACCTTATGATGGAAAGCCTAGGAAATTTTCTAATCATAATGTCCATATCTAATATAATCCAGTCAACCATGTTTTCTGGAATAATTGGAATGATGGAATATTCCACATTATTTTACATACCGTATAGGAGAAAACTAATACCCAATGCAAGAATGCCAATTTTCAAAGAAACCAAATACCACAAAATATACTACCACTAAAATTATGCTAGGCATGTTTCATTTTTTTAAACATCAGAAAGTTTCTCAAGATCTTACAGTATATTAAGCTCATCCTCATAAGCAACATTCCTTCTATATCAAGGTATCTGATCTCATAGTTATGTGCAAATTTTGCTTAATAAAGTATTCCTAGCTTAACATACTAGCATCTTTACTTGCTTCTTCCTTCATTAGGAGAGAATTCAAATAGAAAATGGAACACTTACCATAATGATGCTGAATGTGTCAGATTCTGGTGTCTACCAATGTGCTGCAGAAAACAAATATCAGATCATTTATGTAAATGCAGAACTGAGAGTATTAGGTAAGCTGTTCATTTATAACCAAATAATTTTAAATGACATTTTAGCAAGTCAGATTATATGTAATTGGAGCCAATTTTTTTGTGACTTAGATATTGCTTTCCTTTTAAATAACTGGAAATGTCTAAATTAGCTTTTTACAAAATGCATGATGGGTAATTCTTATTCTGCTTGGGCAATATACTAGGATTTGTGAAAGTGAGCACCATTGGTGCTTCCAAACCAGAAGAGGCTCCTCCAAAGCTGATCGTAACATGAGGTTTTGAATACAGCTCAAAGTATAGCCATTAGGAACGTTTTCAGCTGAAGACAATAAATTAAGGAAAGAAATACCTCACTTTTAGTTACTTAAAACAGAAACTCATTTTGTCTCTTAACAACTGATTTAGGGGTGACTGGCTGCCAGCCACCCTCCTTGTAGTGCTGTCAAGCACTACAGCTTGACAATGTTATTCTTTAAACCTTTCCCTCAGGCCTTCAGTCTCATGGTTCAATGATGGCTGCTGTAGCTACAGACATCAAGTCTGTACTTCAGGCATAAGAAGAGGGAGAGAACAGAACTGACCATATCTGTCTTTTTTATTAGAAAAGGAAAAAAATTTCCCTGAACCTTTCTTGTCTCATTGACCAGAACTGTGTTACAAGACCACCCAGACTTCAAGGGAAGCTGGGAAAATATGTCCTGAAGGTGGAAGGTAAAGAGAGTAACAGTTTGAGAATGATGTTTTAGGATACCAACTGGTGTTGGGTGCCACAATACATGACACATAGATAATAATTTTCAACCCTTCACTTTCTTAGTTGTAGGTTGAAAGAAAGGAAAGGACCCTCAATAAGAGACAGAGTTTTATGAGCTCATGGGTTATGAATATTCATTAATTTGTTCATTATTTCAACTGCTACAGTTTAGTGAGCATCTTTTATTTACCAAATACTAGAAATATAACTACTAAGAGCGAAGTGGTCATTAACTTCAGAGAGCCTGCAATTTCACTGAAAAAAATATTTTTTTAAAGACGATGAGTATTATGATCAAGAATTTAGTAGGTGTTATCAGAACATACTGCAAGATAAACAGGGTATTCTCTTTAATCTGAGATGAGAAAAATGAGCATTCAGTGTTCATTTAAGGGTAGATAAGCACAACTGAAAGCCAGAAGCAAAAGAGCCCAGAATTTCTGAAAGAACTTGAGTAGACTTGGTTCTTTACCTGGGAATGGGGACTGGACAGAGGGGAAATGTATCAGACATGGATGCACCCCAAGAAGTTTAATAATTTCAGACACTCCTCAACTGCTGTTTGTTCAGAATTTTTTAGTGGCAAATAAATAAAGCTGAAATTGACAAGGTCTTAAAAGAAAAATTCTTGTAAAAGTCTGATTCTATAGAAGTTGGAACATTTACATTTTGTTGGTTAAAGGCATGACACGGAGAAAGCTGACTTACACAGTATTTCTGATTTATTTCAGTGATATTTCATTATCCCTTACCTTTATGTAAATATTTTTCTTTCACATTTAGGATCATTATCTTGGCTTCAATCAGTTTAATGATTTCCCAGATCAGGTTAAAATTCCTTGTTTTGTTTCTTATGCAAACATCTCCACCCTCTTTATTGGAGGTGCTTTTAGGATGTGACTTTCTAACTTGCTTCACTCTTCCCCAACCCTATCTTGATTTTGTTGTTATAATAACTACTAGCAACACAAAAGTAAATTGTTTACTGAGCACACACTTTGTGCCAGGTACCATGCTTATGCATTACAAATGTTATTTCATTTAACCCTCATTCTAACGTTCTCAGGTAATGTCTATTGTCATTTTCATTTTACAAATGGAAGCCGAGATTCTGAAATGTTAAATCAATAACTGGCCCCAGATCACCTTGAGTGAAGTAGGTTGAAACAGAGTTCTAGCTACAAATATTAGATTCTATCTGGTATGAAAGGAAGCCACAGATCACTAAATATTAATAGAGTAATTTAACAATTTCTTTTAAACCTTGTTTTTAGCTTCAGCACCTGATTTCTCCAAAATTCCTATTAAAAAATATTCAGTTGTTCAAGTTGGTGGAGATATTGCTATTGAGTGCAAGCCAAATGCTTTCCCCAAAGCAGCTATCACCTGGAAAAGAGGACTGGAGAGCCTGAGACAAAGTAAAAGGTAATTCAATCTTTATTTTTAAAATTTCCACCTTTTTGATAAACTTTCAATGGCCTATCCAGAGAAGCTAAAATTTTTTATCTGATAATAAAAATAAAAGGATCTTATAATACTAAGACCTGATTGTTTAATTTGGCTATAATACTTTCGGTATATGCACTTGTAATAGATACTTTCGAGAAATCTTTTAAGACCTTTTTCTGTATTCAGGCTGAAGGCTTTTTCCTGACCTGGCCTACTGAGAAATCAGTGAGCAAAGCATTACAAAAAAGAGAGAGACACGCATATGCACACAGCTGGTGTTGGGGCTTTAAATAGTCACACAGGTGTTCACTCCATGACATAATAAATTCACCACATGCAAAAACATAGAAACGTTCCTGTAGAAAAAGAAGAGAGTTTCCTTCCATAATGGATGTAGTTTCGAGACACTGGATCACTGCTGTTCTTGAGTTTTGGCAAAACAAAACAGGTATATTTCTCTACTTATAATTCACCTCATTGTGTAGCTCTATATCACAGTGTAGCTCTATTCTAATGACCCATGTGTGTTACTAGGTCACTATCAATGCGTTGAAACCCTACTATGAATGAGCCATTGGGCTTGAGATTGGAAAAGGTCCCTTTAGTTCAGTGAATATGGTATGTGTCATGAATTCATATGCATGCCAGGTTGGGCAGCTAACACAAATAAATGAGACAGGCCAGATGAAAGATAGGACAAAGGAAGTGTGGTGAAAATGAGGATTCCTTTGTCATGAAAGATAGACCTACACTAGAGAATGAGCTCTATGCCAGAAAAGGTCAGCCACATCTCACACCCCATGGTTTGTGGGAATATGGGTCCCATGTTGCAGTTCTTCCACTATATTGGGAAAAACTGGAAATATGGAATTTGGCATTGAATACCCAAGTCAGGGGGAAAAAAATGTCTACAGGCTGGATGCAGAGACACCATCTTGTCATTTCTAATCCCAGGATTGCATTTGTGAGCAAAGAAGGCAAAAAAAAGGTAAAACCAAATAAACAGATCTGGGTCGATTGCTTAGAGTGCCCTGGTGGTAGTAACTGCTGCCTTGCAGGCCCACTCCGTGAATATGGGGAGCACATGAGGAGATGCCCAAGCGAGAGCATCCTGTGGGGCATTCCTGCTTTCCTTACCCTCTCTCCTGGCCACAACTCTCTCTACAGCCCTGGACTGAAGCTTTTCCCAAGGCAGGGTTTCTGACAAATTTTTCTTTGTATGCCTTGTACCTTGGCACAAAAATAAAACTTCAATATATATCTGTGAAATATGTGATTGTGTCAAAAAGATGAATGCGTAAGGCATTACTAGCTTTAGAAAGAAGATTTTCTTGGGGAAATGCAAGACATGAGAGCAGATGCTTCAAAATTAAGTTGAACAGGAAGGTGAAAGTAACCCTGTTGCCTTGGCCAGGGTTTAGACCCTTCTTCTGTGTAGACTGCCTAAGGGATTTCCACAAGCTTCCCAGCAGATTAGGATGTGGATTCTTTTAAAATGCGTCCTCTTCCATTCCTGAAATTTAATCAAGGTTTGAATACACTGCCATCGAGCAAGAAAACTGAAAAGATCTCATGGTATTGAACACAACACTGTATAATGAGGGTCTGGATTAATTGATTAGCTCTGTTTCGTTTAATAAAGTGACTCCAAAGTGACTCCTAAAGAAAGGAATGATTTCCACATCTTTTTAGGGTACAATTACAGGGGATGTGGGGAAGACAGAGAAAAGGATGCAGTGTGGGTAGAGGTAAGGAAATGAGGGGAAATGGTTTTGAAGTTTACAAGGAAACCTGCTTTTTAAAACTACCTTTAAGTTTTTTTGTTTTGTTTTGCCTCATGGAGGATCATTCTGGGATCTTTTCAGCCTCAGAACATCTAGGACTCATACAGATGCAGATTTTAGCATCGTCTCCCTAGGATTAAGAAGTGATCTTGTGATTTCTATTTGCAGATTCTTCTTCCATAATTCTTTCCTCTTTTCACTAGGATTTCATTATATGTTTCAACAAAGCCGAACAAAATATTTATCTCTTGAATGTTGAAAAAATATATATTGGATTGTAAAACTTTCTTAAAAGTTGGGGGAGAAAAATAGAATGTAGCAATTACAGAGTTGAATCTTTGCCCGATACTCTGAGCTGCAATTTGCGAAGGTCACACAGCCAGCTCCATGAGACTTAGTCTCTCTGGACAGCCTATCCTTCCCCTCTTCTAGAGCCTTCTGACCTGACTGCTTTCATTAAGTGCATGGCTTCAAGCTGCTTATTGGGAAACACAGTGTCTATGCTTCTATTTTATGTTGGCTGGATGGCTTTTTTTTTTTTTTTGGTACTTTTATCATGGGAACTCCTAAATCGGTTGAAAGTAAAAATTAGAGAAGTAATTTTAAAAATGAAGAAGAACAAGAAAGAACAAAAATTTTAATAGTATTTTTTTAGAAGTCCAAGAAAGAAAGAAAAGGACATCATTATTTACTGTAAAAGTAGGATGATATACCAAAGAGAGTTCACAGCTTCTACTCTACTCTAATTAGAACATAACTTTGAACAAGTCATTTGTCCACTGTAGGAAGCATTTCATCTTCCTGAAATATTAGAGAGAGCCAAATGGTTTCTTTCAGGCTATTCAGGCTTAAGATTAATTGCTTCTGTATTTTTGGTTTAAGTCATAAGATAGTAACCAATCTTCTTTTTTTTCTGATAGTTATTAGAACCTTCCTCCTCAAATTAGTGTTGGCAGGATAAAACCCAAATCCTAAAAAAAGTAAGTGCAATCAGATTGCAAACAACCACTACATTTGAAGAAATGTTTGAGAAGAAGAATATTAAAACAATAGGTAATGCCCCTAAACATTTCCTCTGACATTTGGTATATACGAATAAAGATCATTTGATTTGGTGAATGTGTGTATATTTTTAAGTATGTGTGCATGTGCGTGGAAGGGAAGGCATCAGATTTCCAAAGTAAAGAAGATTGAACTTATATATTCTAGGAGCACGGATCTAGTATTAGGCATAGAGGTTGGTTGGGAAATTAATTTCTCAGTTTGAGTAACAAAATTCAAGGTTTATTATATATGTAGATACACTGTTCCTTGTTATATTTGGAACTGGCATTAGAGATCATCCTAAACCCAAGCACAGACTGCTGAGTCCCAATACATATATTTTTTTTTTTTTTTTTTTTTTTAAAGAGAGAGGGAGGAAGGGAAGGAAAGACAGAGAAGGAAGGAAGGATGGAAGAAAGGGAAACATTTTCTTGTTTTTATTATATTTTGTTTTTGTTTTGTTTGTTTTTTACATGGGCTGGGGCCGGGAATCGAACCGGGGTCCTCCGGCACGGCAGGCAAGCACGCTTGCCCGCTGAGCCACCGCGGCCCGCCCCCCAATACATATATTTTTAATGGCATAACTGATTGATCCTTTCTCTTAAATAACAAAATGAGTATAATTCTTACTCTCTCATACCTTTGTTATAGCATGACACAATTATATTTGTAAAAAGATTAAAAGAATTAGAAACAGGAAAAGTTTAATTTTTCCCAATGGTTCCAAGCAGGAATTTTTTTTACTTCTTGACCTTGGAAATACCTATGTGGGGAAAATTGATGTTGCAATCTCTGTTATAAAACTTCTGTTTCATTGTCACTAACTCATGCAGCCAATAAAGTATAAATACTTAGAGATGGTTGAGCACAATGTAAAGAAGCCTATACAAAACAGCTTGACTATATTGCCTACTTATAAAAAATGGTGGCACAATTTGTATTTTGACAATTTCTTACAGCTTTACATTAACTGGGACAACATCCATCGCATAATAAGTGATAAAATTTAGATTAGGTGACAAGTCTTCCATCTCTATATCCATATTTTTCTTCTCTGCACATAATGGAGAACATAATCACTTTTTTTTTTCAAAGGGCTATTGTCACATGATTTGGCCTAATTTGATGTGTCAATAATTTATATCAAGAAACTTTTCTTAGTATGCTTAGTGTGTTTCCTATAGACCTATGTGATATTATTGAAGTCTTAACCGTTTTAGCAGTTCTATCTTTATAGCAAGTGTCTATATTCATGACAGGCTGTCAGAGCAGAGAAGATTTCCTTGAACTAAAAATAGGTAGATGACATTACAGTGTCCCAAGGCTGCCTAATTTCCTGCTAGGAATGGATTTCATGCGACATCTGTCTCATTCTTTTTGGAGCTACTAGTGGTCTAGAAATAGTACCTAAATTGGAGGGAAACAAAAGATATGTTCCTGTGGGAGGAAACCGTGATGTATTTCAAAATGTTCTATATTAGGAAGTAGGAAGCAAGGGTTCTGTCCCCCTCTGTCATTGATAAGTGGTGTGATTTTGGGTAAAACCATCAGGCTGAACTTTTTATGTTGAGATTACCATTTCTCACTTATAAAATATAGATTTATTTTAAGATGAAATAAATATGAAAAAACTTTTAAAAATATTAAAACTATATCCATGCAGTGGCTGCCTACACTGAGATTATATATTAGAATTTAATATAAAACATTAACCTGACCGATTGAAATTGCAAGTTCTAGCATAGTTATAATTTTATAGGTAAAGCTATATGGGTCTAATGATCTGTTATGATGATAAAAAACTAAGCCAAACACGGTGATTGTTGTGATTTCTGAAAACAGCTAAATCGTTCCAGGTGGTAACAGAGAGTGTTGGCAGCTAGAATGTAAACTGCACGCAGGCAGGATCTTTTATTTCACCATTACAGGCCCAGTGCCCAGCATAAACCTGGGATATAACGTTCAATAAGCATTTTCTGTTTTACTAAATCAACAAAAGTTAAAATTCATTTTGTTTTATTTATTTCTTCTGATTTTGAGATTTTGCAGAGAAAGCAAAAACTTATTGAAAATTAATAGGCCTGTGATGTGTTCATTCATTCATTTTGCATTTATTTACTGTGCACCTATTATTTACTGTGCACCTATTATTTACTGTGCACCTATTATTTGCCAAATACTGCACTAAATGCTGTGGAGAAGGTGTTTAAACTAGATAGCTAGATGGCACAAATAATTCCCCTTCCTCTTTCTTAAGCATCTGTTTTTCTTTAAAGTTATTTGGAATTAAAAAAAAAATCCAAGTTCAAGTCCCAGGTTCACTTCTTATTTGATTGGTAATTGTAACAAGTCTTTTAACTTCAGGGGTCTTCACTTAGTGCCTTTGAAAAATGGATAAAATAGTATTCTCCTCATTTTGTGTTTTCTCAAACGACATACCATGTATGAAAAGGATGGGGAAACGTACACATTTATTGCTGTTATCCTAACATTGAAGGAGCGATCAGTTGTGCAGACTTACCTCTCTCTCTAGCAGCCAGAGGAAACACTGTAAACTGCCTCATGGAAAGTCAAGATGAATACAGATTAGGCTTATCTCTGCAAAGCATTCTGAGGCAACATAGGGAATCAATTCCACATCTGCTAAGTTTGATTAATCGCTTCTTTTTTTCCCTTACGGATCTACTTAGCAAGTGAACTGACAGAAATCAAAGTCCTAGATTTGTCTCTTTATGCCCAGCTACTGCTGTCTACCTGTTCAGCCATCACCTCTGGAATTTAATAGGAAATGTTTACCTGCTGGACAGACAGTTCAAAGTTGTCCTCTGACAGGTAGTATTAAATATGATGCCTGATCACCTGAGGTTTGGTCATAGTGGACATACCTGCTCTGAAAAATAAAAATAAAGAGCTGGAGAGAAGACACATTTCCCCTATTATTGAAAGATTAATGATTGGATTATTATTTTTTTCTTCCTCGTTTTCCTTAAAAAATTCAGGAGCATGTCAGAAAAGTTGTTAATAATAATAAAAGCAACCATTTTGAGCACCTCCAATATGCAAGGCAGTATACCAAGCACTTTTTTATATATCAAAAAATTAAAGCACTTTTTGTTTTTACATTTGGATACATTTCTGAGGGTCAAAGTTGTCACAGGGTATATGGCTTGTGTTTGTACCACTTCAACCCTAGTGATCTCAAAGAGCTAAAAACAAAGACACTTCAAAATGCATAGAGAATCAAACTCACTCAGTCTTAGAGATTTTATTCCTTGACAACTGGCCTCAGAATGTGACTATATTCCACAGGTATGAAGTAGAGGGATATGGCCATGCACATGCATGCATACACACACACACATACACATAGATGCATATAGAGTACATATATGTCTGCCACAGGCCCTGTCACATCATAATGGAATCTGTGTGCTTTATCATACAATGATGACACCATTGAACACTGCATGGTCCTGGGCACTTGGCAAAAGGTATGTGCTACATGGATTATGTGAACCTGTTATGTGGCATGGAGGTTAGCAGTGCAAATTCAATATTTTTGTCTTTAAGCACAAAATTCAGAGAAGGCCCACTCTAACTTCATCCATTCACCCCAGCCCACAACACCTCCAAGACCTTCCTCTTAGCATAATATTGAACTGGGGGTAAAAGGCAGGGAAAGTGGAGAGAGGGAAGCAGAGGTGAGAGAGAAAGGGATGGGTGAAAATGATGGGATGCCTTTTTTAAGGCAGCAGTGAGCCATTTTGCAACAATTGGCAAGCAGGCTTCTCTACCCCTTCCTCCTCCTTGCTGAGCTTCCTAATGGAACAAGCAAATAAACCTAATTTTATTTTGTATCACCAACTACTTAATGTAATAGTGCTTAGTACATCAGGTAGCATGAGTATCAAATAGGCAAATGAACCATATGTTCCCATGTTTAAGGGAGAATGACAGTCTGCATAATGCCAGGCTATTACGGTCTCCCTTCTGTGCTGCCTCTGTGTAATAAAGTTTTAAATTGTTCATCCTCAGTTCCTGAGAGCCTTGTTAAGGTGAGCCTTTCCAGGGGAATACATGCTGAAGATGTCAAGAGCTATCTGATACTCTTGCCTGTGTCACACAAAGATGTAATAGGCTAAAATCCTATGTGTGCCCTTGTCAGTCTTGCCCTAGTTATTTCCTCTTGCCAGCCAGTCCTTCTTTCTTTATCCCCACTGGCCTACAGCAGGCTGGACCATTGACCCTTTCATACAATGAGTGGAGAACTGCCTGCCTGTCATGATCTGACAGATCTCCAGTTCATTAAAGATGTAAAGCCTGCCTTTAAACCCAGACTGCTTAGCTTGGTGTATGCTATTTTATACTGCCCTGTGTTGGTTTATGGTTAGAGAAGTGCCCTATTTAAAATGTTTTAATGGTGTGCAGTCATGCCCTGTGGCTTTCAACCAAGGGCAAATATGCCAAAGCAAAAAAGTTCAGCAAATAATTAACATCTTCTTGTAAACGGTTACACTGTGTCTCATGGAAAAAGTTGTAAGCTTCGTTGTAGAATTACTGTGGATTCATAGGCTGCATCAGTAGGTTTAAAACTTTATAATGCAAAAGAACCTTGTTAAAAATGTAGCTCTCAGACCAATCTTAGAATTTTGATTCAGTAGATGTGAAGTAGGGCCGAGGAATCTGAATTTTTATAAGACCCTCCTTCATTCCTTGTGCTCCGAAGAGAATCAGAGGCTGTTGTATGTCATTGGCTTAGTGCATACATATATACTTATAAAATAAAACTTACTTTATCTCCATTCCCCTCTGAACTTGCTTCTTATTCTGAAAAGGTCAGTGCTTCATCTTTTCTTACTGTTGAGGAGATGCAAGTCTTCCTTCATTTAGTTTCATTTTGGAAATAAGAATGCAATTAAATACAATTAGCCTTAGAATGGTGTCCACTTGATTTTTAGTATTCACTTCTACTTTTGTGACATTTAAAACTTCCAAATTTTACATAAATATTCAACAGCAATAATTCTATAGGTAAAAAAGTTCAATTATTAGTGTATTTTATGCATATGAACTTTTCCTCTTGGTTTTATTTTGGGGTAAAGACATGATTACTCAAAATGTTTAAAGTATAATGCTCCTTACTTAAAAAGAAAATGGTTGCTTGATAGGTATTTGCTACACTTATACCTGCTTTTAGACACCAGTGGGCAGATTAAAAAATAATAGTAATAAATAGAAATAGAAATCACAATCCAGTTGAAAAAATAAAAGCTGGATCAATTTTGTGTGGTGATCAATCTTATTAATATCTTCAAAATGGGGAAAGAAGCTGTCAGAATTGTTCACTCACTGGTTATATTCTTCAAAGTTTCTTTTTGTTTTTTTTTTTCCCCACAGTGAAATTTTTTATTATTCTGAATTAAATTTTATACAAGATCCTGCTTCATATAACAGATAAAACTGAAACTGTCTGGCTAAAGCCCTAATGAGAGACTCCCAACCCTGTGCAATGCTCTCTCCGCTTCCTCTTAGCAGCTGGCAGCCATTAATGTAACAAAGGGTCCCCTGGATCTCTTGAGGGCGTAGTTGGAGAACCACTGATTTCAAGCACATACCTGATACTCAAGTGTGGGTTGTCAAACTATTCGTTTATTTATAAGCAAGGTTGCAAACCAGTTTGACAGGCCTTGAGAAAGATTGTGGGTTTACAAATTTTGAATGGGCTCAGAGTCTTGCGGAGGTAGGTAGGTAGGTCAGCTGTGACAGGGCTCCAAGTATGGGTAGTAATTCTTCCCAGAAAGGCAGTTGTGGGGTGCAGGCTGATTCTGTGAATGTTTTATTCCATACTTAATGTTATGCTTACTGCCATTTCCAAGGTTTAGATATAGACTTCCCCCATAATTCCTAACAACACAGCCAAAGGAGACAGAGCATTTTGCGAGGCATTCAACAGCTTTAACTAATAAAGGGATTGCATTTAGTTAATACCATACATATTGAATTCTTGACCCCATCTCAAGCTGACTTATATAACTAGAAATATCTTCTCCATACTTGACTCTGAGTCCCATCATATGATAATATTAATCATGGTGATGAAAACATTCATTTATAGAATACCCATTTTGAGCAGACAGGGAGTTCGGATTTGACACAAAACATTTGATTTAATTTTCACAACATACCTATGAGGGACTTATTGTTCATATTTTTAGTTGCATAAAACTAAGAGAGGTTAACCATCACACCCCCAGTCACACAGCTAGTTAAAACATAGAGAAGCATGCAAATTCAGGCATCTATGACTCCAAAGTTATGTTCAATCTTAAATACTACCCTGTAAGCTTTTAATTAGCTTTCTGATGTATTATAGGGTCTAACTATGGAGTGAGTTGGATGGAGGCCATACGATGCTGATTATTTTCCTCTTTTCTCAAGGTTAGCATAAAAACTTATCTGAAAACAGTGATATATGCAGTCAAACTATTTTTTTCTACCAATATGAGCTATCAAATATATTTATATGTCATGAAATACTGATGCATGGAGTCTTAATTGACATTAATATAATAAAATAAATCAATCTTTTTAGTGGCTTAGCTTGCCACATTCACAATGTTCAAAAGACTGCCTGCATTTTTAATACGGTACAGTATAATTTTGGTGACATAAGGATAGAGGTTTGCAAATTCGATGATCAAATTTCAACTCCCTAAACTCCAAAAGGAATTGATCTAGGGATGAAATTGCATGTTAAGATGGAGATGAAAAGGTTAGGGTTAGCGCACAAGGAGGCATTTCCAAGTTGGTCTTCTATTTGCAGTCACATTTGTAAGACTACGCTTACAGAGCCTGAGTAATATAATAATTCAGTAGCCAAAGGAGATTCCAAATGGGAAATTTCTTTATCATGTTACTTTCAAAACCTTGCTCAAGGTAGCAAAGGGAAGCATTTCCCAGATAGGCTTATTCAGAAATCACTAAACTACAGCGCTAGAATGAACAGGGATAATAATCACTTAATATTCCATCCCAACTTCCTCACTTTCTCACCTGAAGGAAACAGGGGGACACCCCCCTACCAACCATCCAGGGCTAAATTACTAGTCTAAGGTCATCTGGCTATATTTAAATCTCTTCTGTCTATCTGGAAGTTTGCTGCAGATCCAACCTTACATTTGTGAAATTTCAAAGCCTTGAAAAAAATCGCACAATAGGCTTATCATAAATGTAATGGAAAGCACAGCCAAAATGTCCTCACGTTCTTCGAACCTCTCAGTTCAGTTCTGCACAACTCTCTCTCTCTCTCATTGTCTTTTCAATCAGTTCTCCTCTAGTTATTTCAGGAGGACACATTTTTTTCCTAATTCCCTTTAAGTCTTATATTCACGAACTTCTTCGTCCTTTGCCAACTTTATAATTTCCCATCTTTTTCTTTTGATTTGCTTGGGCTGTAAGGCATGTTAGCATATGAATCTATATTAAATTTCCTTTTGTGTTTTTTGAGGCATCTCAAAATACTGCAGCAAATGGAGACATTTTTCTTTATCTTTTCCTTCTTCTACTGAACAGCTAAATATTCCTCTTAGGCCTACTTCACTGGATTAATTTAACTAAGCTTTCCATCTGATGCTGTTTTGTTAATGTTAAATCACATTTCCTCAAAATTTCATGGGAATCAGCCTAGCAGCACACTTTTCAGCATGCCAGTGGAGTAAAGACGCATCATGACATCAAATAATTATGTTATTTAGCAACTGGTCTTATCTGCTGTCTCCTCATTTGTATAATAAGCCAATCACTCTGAATCTGTGTTTGGGCTGTATCTTGGCCACTGCAAATCTGGCATTTAAATGATTTGCATATATTAAGCAGGGAGACACATTTTGATGCATTCGGAGGTTTGAATAACTGACGGTGATTTCTGCTTTGGGTTTTAGGTCAGTTGAAACAAAGACTTAAGCGTGAAACATTTGGCTGTTCACATCAGTAATTACATACTAGACAAACGATATACCTGTATAAACTAGGTGCCCTGAAAAATTTGATGCAGGCAGCAGTAAGATTTTTATTCCCATTTAAATTAAAATGTGTTTGAATATATTTCTAATCTCTGGGCAACACTTCTAGTCAATCCTTTGCTAATTAAAACCTTTCAGTTAGCTGCATACAGACCCTGATTGTTCTTGAATAACTAATTCATAGAGAGCAGATACTTAGCTATTTAATCTGTTTAAAATATATATTCCTGTAGTCTTCTGAGAGTGGCAGAAAAGGCAACTAAAAAGCACTCATGCATGCCTGTTTCTCCCTTAAGGACTTGAGGCAAATCTGCTTTCTGACAAAACAGCAAAATTGGATTTATTTGTGCTACCAATTTATGATGTCACTTGATGTAGGTTTTTATTTTCATTCTCCTATCTCACCATCCCCTTCTGAACCATGCAAGTTATAATACACTATGCCTAATGTTACTCAGTAGAGGAGCCAAAGAAATGCTATTATTTGTCTGGAGCTAGGATGGACTGAAAAAATATGACAGATTTTATCACATTTTCTGTGAATCAGTTCAAGTATTTAGGGACCCCTCAAAAGAACCCATATTATAATAATTTATAAGGATATAGTATGGTCTTTAATCTGATCTTAGTTTCATGAATGGAACTGCACAAAAGAATAATGGAAATTTTTTCTATAACTTAAACCTTACCCAGGCAATTTAAACATATTTCTTTTACTCAACTCCTGCCACTTCATGAGGCATGAGCAAACTTAAAGAAATGGACTTGGTCAAATAATCACATTGTTTATAGCTATAGCTGACTTTAAAATAAAACAAAATGTGGTTATTTGACTAAGTTTACTGAATTTATTGATAGTATTAATAAGTATAGATTCTTGCCTGGAAGAAAAAAACTAAAAATTCAAGAGTAGGTATGATCATAAAATACGTATTATTAACAACCTGCTAATTGTAGTTATTCTTGGAGAATACAAAGAAATAAACAATATTAGCTACATTTCTTAAGCAGCAATTACGATTAGCACTTTTTGTATGTTCCTTTATTGAATCCTCAAAACAAACTGAAATACTTGTGGCTATTATTTTCTCCATTTTACATATAAAATTTGCATAGAAATCAAGCACATTCTAAAAAGACTTGCATCCAGGCCTTGATTAAGAAGTGATTTACCTTCTTGCATCTCAATTGACCAATGTAGAAAAAACATCCCTCTAACATAGGCGAGAGAGAGAGTGTGTTGTGTACCAAGGGAATGGGCTGGACATTTGGCAGGGAGATAAAGAAAGCTGCAAATCTTAGCCTGAGTTCCCCTCGGAAACGGAAATAAGTACCACTTTTCTGGGAGGTCCAATCTTGGTGCTGTAAAAGTGAGGCAGGTAAAGAGAGGATGCAATCCAAGGTGCTATGCTCCTGCTGTATTTCACTTCAAGCAGAGCTGCCTCACTTCAAGTCACAAAGAAACACAACTGCTAGCTTGGCCTCTAGGTTCAGTCAGCCACACAGCCTGTCTCCAAATAGGTGGTACTTGAGAAACTGCTTGGGAATAGCCCATGCAAAGAAAAAAGAGGAGATTTAGCTGCTTGGCTGCTCCTTTTGCTGGACATTCTGACAGCAAAAACCACCTAGAAAACCTGGGGAGATATATGAAAGATTTTTCTGAAAAAGTGGGAAGCAAACCAGCCTTAGGAGGATGGATGGAATTCAGATAAGCAGAAGGGAGAGCGAAGACTGTGGGCAGACTAAGGAAAGGGTGTCTAGGATTTTGTCTGGGAAGTTCTGTGACAGGGTATGTGCTCTAAGAAAGATTTTCAAATTATGAAAGTTCCTTTAGAACTTACGCAGCTCTTTCCTGTAAAGTATATTTGTTTCCGTCTCAGTGACAGGAAAAATAAAAGAGAAGAATAAAATATTTAAGAATTTATTCCATAAATTTTCCTCAATTCTCTAGCACATAGTTCCCTTATTGAGCACTGATTAAAGATTATAAGTGCGTTGTGCTTTGCTGAAGATAATTAACATCATTTAGTACAGAGACACTGGACTTAATTTCTGTGGTCCATTCAATCATTTCTCTTTTCAAGATGGCACTGCATCTTTATCTCTTTTGATTTTTCTCATTTTTTATTACTCTCGTGATCTTATAAGGCATAATGAAATAGGTTTTCATTAATTTGCTGATTAAAAATTTAAATCTGGCCTTGCCAGAGGTGTGAGTTATTTTTGGTGTTTAATGGCCATTAGTGTCATTTAAAGTTATTGACCTAAAACTTTACTTTGATTTAAATGAGTGAGCTTTGATATTAACTTGTTTGTGATCAATTCAGTCATTTTTTGGTAGTTATTAAAATAAAGAATTTTAAAAGATAGCTTGATAAATGACAGCAAGAAATAGATTAGCTATAATAATTAGGTACAAGAATCATTAAAATGTAATATCAATATTTGATCTAAACTGGAATCCAGTGGGATATTTTACTTAAAATCTAAATTGTGAAGAGTCAAAATTCATACATACTTTTCTACTTCTTATTTGACTCATTTTTATCCAATTTATTTTACATTTTCCAGATATCAGTAAAATTAGACAGTCAATTAAAATTTCATGGTCTACAGTATTATCTTTAGACAGAACTGGAAGCAATACTCCAGTTAATAATCTAACTATAAAAATAGCAGTATTGCTCTAGTTTCAGCAAAAAGAAATTATAATTGCCCAATGTCCTAATTTCTCTTTGTTTAAGAAATTTAGCTTTTGCTACTCTTCTATGTCCTCAAACTTTGTGATAGACTATGCTTGATATTGAACAAAAAATTGGAACTTCCTCATTTTCTTTTCACTCTTTGGAATCTAAATATTTAGAACTGTTTCTTTTATATAGACTTAATTTAAGGATTAAATATGCATTAAACTGCTTTTTAGTGATAAAATAAATGTGAGCGTTAATCTCTATTATAGTTATAAAGTTTATAGTGAACAAGTATCACAGCAGGCAACCTAGGACTGTAAGGGTAAATTATTTCCCTTTAGTCTTTATGTGCTTTCTTGGAATCACAGAAAGCTTTGTCATCCATGTTTCAGGTAAAAGAGCTTAGCAAATAAATTTGATATGATACCCAAGCTTGCTTCTGTTTTATTCACAGTAGCCAATCAAGTGGAAGGGAAAAGGTATGAAATCAGACAAAGTCATCTATTACTTTTATTTTCCTTTTATGCTGCCCACCTTGCCTAAGATTTAAAAGATTTAAAAGATTCAAATGTTGGGTATTCAGTCATTCTATACAGTCTGCCTTCAGCATGTCTGTTAACCTTGAAATGTTTACATACTTTTGGAGACCCAATTTTATATATGTTCTATTTTTTAATGCCACTATAAAATCTATCAATGTCACTTAACTGTCAGGCACAATTAATTGTTCCATATTTCTGCCTTTTTGTGTCCATAATGCAATTAAAGGAATAATGTGGTACAAGTATTCATTCATATTTTCTATCGGTTGCATGATCAAACTACATCTACACATGTAATTGTCTTCAAATTTTTATTTTGATAGAACATTTAAAATGAAATGCCTTAATTTGTGATCTAATCATTAAATAAACACCGACTTTTGATAATTTTGGAAACTAATTTTATTCAATTATGCAAACGGTTTAAATATTCCTATTAAATGGACATCTAAGAATAAAGACTTGAGAGAAAAAGTGTGATCAGTAAAATGTGAATCACTGTAGTGGGAAGGTTCAGGAAGACAGATGCATACACAGTAAATCAAGTATCAGTGTTTGGTGATACCAAAACTGAGAACAGTCCAGGGACTGAAAATCGTAGGTTAGTTAAAGCCACAAAACTTTGTGCTGAAGTCAGTCAGACACCGGAGTTTTAGGACATCAGGCCTCAGCAAGGACCACAGTGAGAATAGAAATAGTGGCCTTGGAGAGCAAAGGCCAAATATTAGTATCAGCAAAAAATCATTAGATTAGGGTTAGCATTTCATTCTCATAAGAAATCTATTACCATTCCCAAAATAGAAATAAGGCATTGTGGCCCTGAAAGATCATCTTGCCAAGTACACAAAGATGGGAATTTGAGCAAACTCAGTGAATGATCTTCAGCTTTAATACTGGGGACAGTCTTTTTGGTGTTAGGTACTTTTCAAGAAGCTTGGCAAATACCTCTGAGGCCCCTTTGTTCAAAACAGATTGTGGCAAAATATCTCCTCCTTTCCTTCTGTTGTTTCTCTGCATTGAGTTCTTTGGCAGGATGAGAAATTGGGTTATTGAACATTACTTATTGATTGCTAAGAAGGTATCAGGCATAGTGCTAAGCACTTTAAAACGTTCATATCATGTAATACTCACGACTCTGTGACACAGGTACAGTTAATCCCCACATTGCAGGTGAGAAACCTGAGGACTTAGACCGTTCAGTAACTTGGCACACAGGTCACAGAGAAATCAAATGTAGGGACTAGGATTCAGACACAGGCAGTTTGAACCCAAAGTCCACATTCTTACCTACTCTGCAAGCAGCACCATGATTGTGTAGGATGGCAAAAGAGAAGAAAAGTAATCCTTAGGATTAGCATTGCCATCATCATTAGCCCACACGTGAAGACATCTATGGTTAAAACCCAAAGTTAGGATTATCAAGCCTTCCTTTTAGATCTCACAAAGGCTAAGCACCTTAAAAAAATGCATGTGTGTACATACAAAAATGTTACATCACATTTCAAAGAGTTATTGGAATTCCTAAAGGTCAGATTAAGAAACTCTAATATTGAAAGTCATTTATATGCAACTAAAATTTAAAGCTTTTTTATCTTTATATAATGCTCAAATTTGTGCTGCTCTCAGCAACCATGTTATTGGTAAATTATGCTTTGGAAACTTGACTGGTCTCAAGAGTTAGACTGATATGGTAGGATTTTGATCCTACCCTACCTAGTGAGTACTGAGTCAGTTACTGCTTTTCCCTGTGCCTCAGTTTCTCAACTTGTAAATTGGGGTGATAACAATAGCTAGTTCAGAGGTTTGTCTTAAGGATTCAATGAGTCAACATTTATTATATGCTTAGTAGCAAGACAGTACAAGGTCAACTCATAATAATAGTTCATAACCTCCTTTAATTTTGACCAATGAGTTTTAATGTCATGAGGAAAACAATCCTTTTGATACATTTATTTCTCACCTCCCTATTGTAACAACCAGAATATCGTCTTGAACACATAATTCATTTAGTAAGTATTTGCTGAATAATTAAAAAGGAAACAAAATTTGAGTATTGTCCCACTTTCAAATATGCATGTAAAGGTCTATTGCATTTTTGGAAGCCTTATCATATTCCATGATGCTCACATTTTAACATACTTTTAATGTATTGTCTATAAATATTATAATCTCAACATTAAATCCTAGTACAGCATATATATACAGATATATATTTTTATATGTAACCAATTACTTTCTTGGCTTCTGCTTTTCTTCCCTATATTTTTGTTGCTAATTATTCATGCAAATCTCTGAATTTATTTCTAGTAAGTTTCTCCAATTTGTACAGATAACCGGGCTTATCCATACTTGTGGTTGTGTTTTGTCCTTAAGTACCAGGGAAACTTATATGGGATGAAAGTAAATTACTTGCATGTCTTTTATTAATATGTCATTTTCAACCCTCTAGTTACCATTGTAACTATCCTTTGAAAGATTTCAAAGAAGGACAGAAAACTTCTATCTTTCTCTTTCTCTATGAATGTTACCAGAACTACCAATTAAAATGTTCCAGTTGAATCTCATATGTGTATCCTACCTTTTTTTAAAATGTCAGTTACTTGGTACAGTTTGATTTTAGTTGTGGATTCTTTCCTTTTTTTGTAAATTATTTCTTTATTTTGTAAATTATAAACCATATTTTGATATGTGAAAGAGCTGGAAATTCTATTTCTTAAATATTTGTTTTTAATTTTCTGCATTAAATTAATGATATGATTAGGTAGTTTGCGTCCATCTACATTGTAGCAAGACTAAGTTTTCTTACTGTGTTTTTTAAATCTCTTATTAATGAAAAGAAAAATTAAATGAGAACATAAAATATCTATACTAATTATGTCATAAAATCTCTAATTACAGTTAAATCTCTGGTTTTCTTTATCTTAGAGTGCCAAGATATTTTATCATCTGTTTGTATGATAAATGCTTGTTGTTTAGTTTCTTTCCATAAAACATTTAAGGCTGATATTATTTATTCTTAAATAAATGTTTACATATTATTATAAAATAAAATGCATCCTTATATAACAATAAAAATTATCTCTAGATTAAAGTTTGAATGATAATGCATAGATTAAATGCTTCTTAAATATTTTTATTCACACCAGTCACCTGGTATTTTGGCAAAATGCAAATTTCGATTCAGTAAGTGTGGGGTGAGACCAGAATTTGAAGAACAAAGATATAGGCCATCTTCAGGTCATCTAATGATGATTCAACAGAAATTGCCTGACTATCATAATTAAAATGCAGAATTATTCTGCATAAAGCACATGAGTGCTAGATAAATATAACTTACTTTTCTGGCACTTACTAGCTGCTTAGGCTTGGGGAGACTAATTTTTTGTAGTAATTTAAAGGATGAACACACTTGAGAACTACTGATTGATTGGTGGATGTTTCAAAATAAATCATCAGTTTTAATGATTTTAATTTAATTATTGACTATCAGCTTATGAGCCTGAAAAGACTGGTGTACTCAGGGCAATATCAGACCACTGTTCTTAAGAATTGTCCTTTTCTGAAAGTTAAGGGAAAATTTTATGACATATAAACTTTGACATAGGCAGCTTGGAAATTTTGTTTGATGAACTTTAGATATCAGCAGATATATTTTTATAATTTAAAATGTTTTAATGACCAAAATGCATGTTTCTTTGCTATTGAAAATTCTTTATTTCTAAATCCTGGAGGTAAATTATGCACTCAAATCCTTCTCATGATGTGCTCTTCTAATTGAATAAGATAAAGAATAATATTTGGCCAGAAATTTGCTGCATGCTAGAATATTTTTGTGTGACTTTGTCAATAATGTTGTGATTCACTTGTTACTGGGATCTAGTAAACTAGAGCTTCCAGAAGTTAAGTAAGATCTCACATAACTGTAGGTGGGGAATACTCCAAGTTACTCACTTGAAAAATAAATCTGATCGTGTGTCTTGGGACAATTCTAAACCCACATAAACTCCCTTCTTCTCCAATGATGATATTACGTGGACCATATCATTAGTAATAAACCAAACATTGGAAGCTTGTTTCTTACAAATTGTATTGGCTGATATTCTCTTTGGGCAATTAATTATGTTATCTGTATTTCATTTTATATAACTTTTACAAATACAGATACATTTACAATTCAACAAATACTGTTTTGCTCTTGTTAGTGAATAGGGCATGTATGCCAGTTATTTTATTTTCTTTCCTTTGCAGCCATCATTGTTAAAAATTAGTTTATCATTACTTGTTTCAATATAATGCTGACTACTCACTAGTGTTTTGGTGCTATTTGTAAGAGGTTGGCTAATTAAGTTGGTAAGACAATATATATAAGCCTAAAATTGGGCAAATGTCTTTATTTTTCAATTTTTTTATCTCTCATTAAAACATTTGACAGTGATTTTTGTCACGAAACCAGTCTTGGAGTTTTCTCTGAATAAAGTGGCATTCTGATGTCAGGATTATTTTGGAATTTCAGAGGAAATTTAATAGTGATGATTTTATGAAAGACCAGAAATGTCTTAGAAAGATATTTCTCTATTTTGCATTACATGATCACATGTATTTTAAGAACACTTTGATTCAGTCTGATTAATAAAGCCTTCATTCTTTATACTCTTCTTTTCCTTGTTTTGATGGGATTGGGAATATAACATGCACAGGCCCTTTCTTTGACTATATAACAGCTTCTTCAGCTGACTAGCCCTGTTAAGAAACTATCATGTTTGAGAACCTGTTGTTTGGTGGCTGAAAGCTCTTAATAAGGTCATGTTTAAAACCACACACTAGACAATGTGGGAATGTGCTTGCATTTCTCTACAGCTAAGTTCAATTTTCACTAGCAAATTGGCTAGGCAAATTGCACAGCATTTCTTATTCATCAGGCAATTGTGCACTGTAACATCAAGTACTCATTTGCTTTTTTAAAAGTGAATTAGAATCCAAAACGATAAATTCAAGTTATAGCATGATAATTATCAAAACTGTGTCAGAGTAAAAGCAAACGCCATTCATTCTAATCTGTAGGTTCAGAGATGGCTCACAAGGGATGGGGTAATAGGAAAGGAATAAATTCATATTGTTAGACTAGACCCATGATTTTGGGAATGTTTTACAAAAGAAAATAGGTGGTTGTAAATTACCAATATTAAAGAGCGATATTTCCATTAATTACATATCTCTCTTCAGAGTGTTTCTCTTGGAGGATGGCAGCCTCAAGATATATAACGTTACCAGGGCAGATGCTGGACCATATACATGCATGGCCACAAATCAGTTTGGTGTTGCTAAGAGCACTGGAAGCCTGGTCGTAAAAGGTATTTCATTATCTTCATTTGTGCCTGATGAATATTGGAAATAGGTATGCGCAGCATAACCTCTATCATAGAGGCAAACCTGGATCATGTTATACGTGAGAAATATTTGACATCGTAATGTATTTAAGAGTTGTATTACCACACTCATTAATACTGTACACACTTTGCCAGTAGGATACCATGGTCAGTGTCAGTATTTTGCCAGTTGAAAATCCTGTCAATGCAGAGTTCAACTTACAGCTAAAATATTTGAAATTTTACAAATACCTTTGTGTGGGGGGCCATGGACTATTTTGATAAAACCACTCTATTATATTGTTCTTGGTTAAACTTCACTCAAAAACTCTGATTTTTTCTGAAATGTTACATTTATATAAGGGTACTAAGTATGTAACCAGCTTATTTATATAATTCTAGGTATACAACTAGTGAAATGCAGTCTGTTGCACATACTTTAATAAGCAGTTTATTTCAAAGAGAGAAAAAATTAAAACATAATGCCCATGTGAGTCATTATTATATTCTCATCGTAGTAAACAGATAAGCTCATACAATTTGGGAGGGTAAAACTGCATACTCTTTTTTTTTGTATGCTGTATGATGGGGTCACATTTCATTCTTTTTCCATGTGAATGTCTCTCAAAGCATCATTTGTGGAATTTTTGTTTGTTTTTGTTCATTTCTTTGTTTGGGGAAGGCATGGACCGCGAATCGAACCTGGGTCTCCCACGTGGCAGGTGAGAATTCTGCCACTGAAATACCTTTGCACCTCAGGCATACTCTATTTTTAAGACCTTTAAACTAGTATCAATCCAAACGTCCCTATATATATATCACCAAGGGACATAATTAGTATTGAGGTGTCTAGTCCCATTTTTGCTGTTTTATATTATTGAATCTCAGCTCATAAAACTAGTATGTTTACTGGAAACAATGCCACTGCTATCATTTGCTTGCCTCCCAGATGCATAAAAATGACTGTCTTGATAAAGCAGTTTGAGCAGCTAATGAAGCCCAAGTGATTAAATTCTGCAATTGGTGCTTTCTCATCTTTTCTATTAAAAAACATACATATTCAATAAAAAGTAGTTAGCTGCTAGTCATCAACTATCCTTTAAAATGTCCTAAGGAAAATGAACACCCACTGATATCACTAAAAGATACTTCTTTCAACTTGTTTCAAGTATATTACATTATGCCAGCAACTGTCTGAGGAATTGCTCAGAGGAGATATGACTGACATAACCTGATGTCTCAAGATCCAACCAGTGGGGTACATTTTGAAAACTGTATTTCCTTAACATTGTATTCTCTTCATATTTTTAAAACAGAGATATACTTATTGTTTCAAGATCTGTGCTACAGCTATATTTCATAATAGGATATTTCTTCAACAAATTGTTGCTAGTCATATACTGGAAAAGATGAATGTGTTATGTTTAAAGAAATAACATGTCTATTTAAAAAAAAAGAAGAAATTCATTACATCATTAAAATTAAGAAAATATAGGTAGTAAACATTCATTTTTTACCACAGAACATTCAACTATATCGATGAATAAAAAGACATTGCAATTAAGGGATCTGTGTCTGTAGAAATTCAGGAGGAATTAAAATATGAAATATAATGGTTAGAAGTATAGAATGAATTTCCCAATAAAGTTTCTATAGAATGCTAGTGATCTGTGAGCTAGACCAATGGTTTTGCTGTTAAAAAGGAATGATGGGGGTGCACGGGTGGTTCAGCAGTAGAATGCTCACCTTCCATGCAGGAGCCCTGGGTTCAATTCCCAGACCATGTACCTTAAAAAAAAAGAATGATGGGGATTCAGCCTGACCCTACCCCTACCCTAAAACTTCACCTCACCCCCTACCCCTACCCCAAAACTTCACCTCACCAGCTAAGAAAATAAAATTAAATTAATAGGTGGTTTGAGCTGAATGAATAGTTTTTCCTCCTAAAATTTTCCTTAAATCTTTGGGATCATGTTACTTCCTACTTGCTATGAATTTTTGGGAGAAGATGCATAAATATTAACTGAGAAACTCAGAAACAGTGAAATGTGCTTAGTTCTTCTGGCTGTTTGAAACTATTGTGTACCCAAGAAAGCCATGTTCTTTATTTCTCATACGATATTGCTGGGTGAGAGCTCTTTAATTTCTTCCATGGTGGCATGACCCACCCAATTGTGGGTGGTAACTTTTGCTTAGGTAGTTTCCATGGAGCTGTGTATCCATCCATTCAAGGTGGGGTTGCTTACTGGAGCCCTTTAAGAGGGAACTATTTTGGAAAAAACTCAGTGCCGGCAGAGCCCACACAGCCAGAGACTAAAAGAGTTCTCAAGGTAGCAATTGCCAATGTGTGACAGCCATGTTTTCTGCTAGAGAATGTCCAAATTCTTATGATGGAAATAAGTAGCTCTATGTTTTAGGATATTCCATGAAGAACACCGTGATCCCCAGATACTTTGTTCTCTCTACAAATAAGAGAATATTTTATCAAGATTGCTCAGTTAAAAAAAATCAATGATAACCTGACAGGTTTTTCATTTTAAGCCTATTTCTAGTTTTCTTTGCTGGGGCCATTGAAACACTATTATCCCTTTCTGCATTCCTAATCACCTTGACCTATTGCAATTTTTTTTTCTTTTGAAGCACTCTTCATCTTCCTATAAACTACATAACGTACTTATTTATTATGTATATGTTTTCTTGTCTACCCTTCCCTTCCTTTAGAACAGAAGCATCATGAAAACAAGGATATTTGTTTATTTTATTCAACTGTGAATCATTCAACCTAGAATCATAACAGAAATCAATATTTCAATATATTCAATATATTGAATTATATGCAATATTTCAACATAATCAGTATTTATTGATTGAATGAAAGGCTCTTATCTTACACTCTTTAGTTCACAGGGATATTTACCATCCTGACCTCTTTGCTCTAAAATCTGGAAGTTTTTCATTTTTCAGGGTTTAAGCTTCTTAGAACACTTTGCAGGAAAGAACACCAAAGGAAAACAGCAAATTTTGAAATGCTTTCACTTACCCAATTTTGGGATGGTAGTTGTCTATTTCTAGTAGACACAGACCTCCTCACTCTGCAAATGAAGCCAAACATGGAATGCAATTAAAGACTTCATAGAGCCAACTCACCGTTCTGGTACTTTCAGCACAGGCCCTGAGGAGGATATACATGTATAAGCAAAAAGAGTGCATGTTAACATAGCTGATACCAATATTCATGATTATTAATTTATTTTCCAGTCATTTGTACCCAATAATAAGAAAGAAATTTTGGTTGCAATTTTTAACCTTCATGAAATATCCATATCCCATTTTAAGAAGAAACCACCTTGTCAATGACAATATAAATAAAATGACACATACACAATATACAAATATATGAATAAAAAAAAGGACTACAAAATGCAAAACGTGTGTACAGTATGAATAAAAGCATCTTTAGAAACTCTGCTTTTTTAATTGATCTGTAACATATCATCTGTGTTAAACTGGGTGATTGCCATACAAATTCAGTTCCTATTTAAGTCTGTTATTAGTACATCCTCCTAACTAGACTGCTCTTTCTAGTTCCCTTTCATGTAGAAATGTTGATGGCATCACTGCCAAGGGATTATTATTTTCCAATTTATGAATTTAAAGCTTTGACCTGGGAAAGGGTTGTAATAGGGTCCATTGACTCAACTATTTTTTTGACTGTTCAGAGTGCAGCCATGTGGTAGTTAAGATGACAATGTGTGTGTGAGTGTGGATTTTCTCGTGTGTAATATTCATCTGATTGCTGTTCCAGAGTAGAATATGATTTTGTTTCTCAAGCCAAAACTAGCATATAATGACCTTAACAGTAATAAGATGGTAAGGAACAAATGAGAAATTTCAGTAAAGCTGATAAAACAATCATCTCTCTTTGAATTTACTTATCAGCCTCAGTCATGCAAGAAATGTTGTTGTTAGATAATATGTAAAAAGATAATCGTTACAGCAGTAAGATATTTTCCAGCTTAGTTTTTAGCTGATATGGCTTATCGGCGTTAAGAGGATTCTGGAGTTATCTGCACTGTATATCAGAAATTTCCATTTCACTAATGCAGCAGGATAAGGCAATTTTCCATTCAAACATCACTAGCACAATTAGCGACAGCCTTGCCAGAGCCTCAGAAGATGCCCAGTGTAATTTGAGGACCTGTTCCATAGGCAAAAACAGAGAATCGAAAGGAAATAGAGTTTAAAATTTTCATTTTGGAGGACTTAGATTAGAATTACACAGTGTACAAACACTAAGAGGTATATGAAAATCACATAAAAGGGGAAATTATTTGATCTGGCATTTGGAAAATTATTAAAAAGCAGAGTAACAGCAGGCTATAAAAATGATCTTGTTTGCAGGCAACATTTGTTTTTGTTTCCCCACTGGAGAAGTTTTGGATGTTCAATTATAGGCCTCATTGCTTCAGCATTATTTTAAACTGAAATGTCGGAACTTGGAAAAGCATATCTAATGTGCAAATTAAGTTTATTGCTGCTCATTTAGTTGTTTATTCTTTGTGATAGAAGTCTTTATTATACCAGCATACAGAGTGGCCTATTCATTTTCTTCTGCAGAATGGGGGTATTGGGTAATATGGGTCTACATATACTAAAATAAATACCCAAGATAACTAAATAATTAGAAGCTTTACAACTTTCAAAGGCAGTTGAAAGGATTTGAGGTGTTGAGTTCAGCTTTATGGAGAAACCCAGCTTTATTGAGTCAACTGAAAGTAACATTTCAAAGAAATAAAAAGATACACTGGCATATATCCTATCACATTGTAAGTTGTTAAAAGTACTCCCAGTATTGCTAACATCACCCTCAAAATGTTCAATCCCAAACCCAATACTCTACAAAGGGTATTTTGTAATGTTTTAATACAACAAGGATTTTTATTTAAAACCTTGTCAGTACGCACAATTTTCAAGGTGAAACATGCAAAGTGAAATACTATACTGGCCAGAAATGAAACTTTCTTTCCACCTCTAATATTGAAAACAAGGCTAAGTGAATTCTTGAAATCTGAATACCATGATCCCTTCAATGTAAAAATGTGAAAACAGAAAACTTATCGATTGAAGCAAACGCATTGCTTTCAATGCCATGTAGGTCTTCATAACAATTGAGCTAGTCCATAGTCCTTTAAAAGCATCAGGGATACCACTCAGAATAAATTTCCAAGTATGTTAAGCAGTTATTTTTATGAATGTGTGGGGCAGCATATTAAACTAGTTAGGAGCACAGTCTTCAGAATTAGATCCATTAGTTCTATTACTTACCAGCATGAACACTGGAAGAGCTTTTTTCTTCTCTTTCTTTCTTTCATTCTTCCTGCCTTCCTTCCTTCTTTCCTTCCTCCCTCCTTCCCTCCCTTCCATCCATCCTTTCTTTCTGTTATTGTTATTATCATTTTCATTATTTTTATCATAAAAAGCAACATTTATTGAATTCATATTCTGTGCCAAAAGCTTTATGTATATCATCTCACTGAACTTTCAGAACGACACTTTGAAGCAGACAGCATTAGTGCTGCTTTTTGCCAGGGGAGACTGAGGCACAGGTTACTGAAACTACTCGCCCAAAATCCCTGTGTAAGTAGCAGATATTGTTTTGTTTTTTTATTTTTTAAAATTTATTTTCCTTCTTTTCTAACTTCTACTACATTTATATGACAATAAAGTAATGAGACCAATAAATGCATGATACCATGACTTAAACCCCAGAGGACATGAAAATATAGTAATTTGCACATATCAGTACACTTCCTCCTAAATACCTCAGCATTGATTCATTATCTTGAGTATAATATTTGTTTATATTTTTAAAAATGAGATAAAAATGTATATATTATGAAATGCCTAACTGCTAAGTGTACATTCACTGGATTTTGGCAAAAGCATTCACATATCCAACCCTGTATATACCAAGATATATAATATTATCATGCTAGTGTAGAGGGTTCTTTCGTGGCCTTTCTTAATCAATCCCTGTCTCCACTCCACTCCTTGAAGCAACTGTTAAGACTGTGCTACCAAGATTGCACACGCAATCTAAATTCGAGTAAAATTTCATACAAATGCAGACTCCTTTGTATCTGGCTTCCTAACTTCAAGATAAACCACTAGCTATGCATTTCCTATTTTTATTAAAAATAAACAATATAAATATAAATATGAAACAAAATAAATTTTAACCAGTAGTAGTTTTAATCTGTGCAGTAAAAATATCTTGACCCGACCCACGGGACAGACGAACCTGGACCTGAGGGAGGGAGTGAGAATTGGAGGGACAAGAGACACAGAGAATGGAGACAAGACAGGATTCTGATCAAGTCTCGTTTATTGAGGGCGAATTCAGGGTATTTATGCAGTAAGGAAGGGGAGGTGACTTGAATCGGACGTCAGCAGAGGTTGGGCATTACCCTGCAGTTAGGCAACCAGTCAGCAGAGACTAAGCTGGGAAAGGCAGATCAGCCAAGGTTGGTCAACTGATTTCGGGGAAGGGCAGAGCAGAAGTGAGGAAATAGAAACTTAACTTGAGATAGAAACTTAACTTGAGTTAGTACCTAAGATGGCGTCAGACCACAAGATGGCCAGCACACTGCCGGTGCCATAAGCAGTTTCCCACAATATCGTAATCAAATAAACAAATCAAATCAAGTAAATATCTGAACGTACAAGTACTAATAATTTATCCTTTTATTTCACTTGAACTCTAAGTCTCTGTCTTCAGTTCCCCTCTCAAGTCAGTACATAACGTATTTGCTTGCACTTGTGCTCTCAGTATTTGGCTAATAACTGAAAGTTCAGTAACTTTTCTTTGACTTTATTCTGATCCTAAAAGAAACATTTAGCCTACTCTGTTTCTCAGGCATTCAATCTTTAAGCTAGCACAGTGTTACCTATGGTCTAGTACCCTGTTTTAAGAATATTATATAGCAGTAAGAAGTAAAATCTCCCAAGTACGACCTAGGTTATCGGTGGTCTATGTATCTCGACTATTCAGGTGAGTAGTTAGAGAAGCCCAAAAGGGATGTGGAGGGGAAAGGATGAAAGGGAAAGAATAATCAGATATGATAAAGTGCAGCCCAATTCTCCCCTTCTGGCTTTTATTTTCTCACTTTTAGCCCCAACACAATCTTAAAATTTCAGAAGGAATTACCCTTTTTCAAAGGAATTACCTATGTCCTTGCAAAATAAAATTTCTTAATTCCATGTCCTAAAAAAAAACTGCAGAGGTCTTTAAACAAATAATTTGCTACAGTCCAGCATAAAATTATCAGTTGGAGAGTGGAGAAACTGCTATGTATTTATAAGAATTTAAATATCAGGCCATAAGTACAGAGTCGTTCCTTGTTATGTTTTAACAGCTTTGAAAATGAATAGCTGACATATGTATTTTATTAAGTTTAATCTATAGTGCATGCTTGTTTTAAATAGTTGTCAGTCCGTTTTAATTATTTGTTAGCATAGAAGGTCTGGTTTTGCATCCGACATTATTGCTTGCTAGAGAAATATTAAGTATAACTTTGCATGATAACTGTGACATGTTTTCTTATTTTGACATCCCAACTTTAAACACTTGTTTTCTCTTGATTGTTCCTTCATTTGTTTCTTTTACTCTGGGGAACTTTGCAGTATTTTAATATTTATTTTAAATAATTTATATATTGAAATGGACAATAAATAGGTCGTAGTCCCTGCAACTGTAGTAGAATATATTGACCATGATTACTTTGTGCATTGAAACAAAATTATATTCTGCCTGTGGTGGTTATAATAAATTTTGAATGTAGATTTTAATCTGTACAACACATGCCTGAATAGATAATCTTGCACGTGGCTAAGAGGATATAAAACATCCTAGATTTAACAAGTTTCTGTATGAAGAAGTCATATATATTAAATAAAGACTAATAACTACCTCATTTTTGCTTGCTAGAGGTAGAGACTTAAGGACTCCATCATACTGATTGCGTTCTTATTTAAATGTTTTTCTCTGCCCAGGATTTATTAGCTTTTATTTTTCTGTGTTTGCTTTCTCTTATGTTGGTAATTTTTTTTTTTTTATGTTTGCTTAGTTTTCTGCAGCCTTGACACTAATCTATTTCCCAATTCTGTCCTAATAGTCTTCCTTTTATATCAACCTTCCCTTGTTTTCTGAAGTTGTGTTGCCTAAACACAATGGCTTTCTCTTTCTTAATACACTTACTCATCTTGGTAATGTCCACCAATATATTTTTGAGAAGTAGTTCAAGAAAGGTGATTTTTTGAGATCTTTCACATTTGAAAATGTCTTCATTCTATCCTCACACTTGATTGACAGTGAAATTGGTAATAGAATTCTAGATTGGAAGTCATTATCTTTCAGAAACTTGGAGATGTTACTCTTCTCTGAATGATAAAACCATTTTGATCCCTGGTCTGCTATTGTTTGTAATTTCTCTCTCTCTCACTCACTCACTCACTCACTCTCTGTTTTGCACAGAGTTCTACTATTTTAGGATTATGTGTCATGTTTTAAATCTATTTCCAAACTTAGTTTTGGGCATTTGGTGGGCCTAGTCATTCTAGAAGCTCATATTTTGTAGTCCTGAAATATCTTCCTAAAAAGCCCTATTTAATAATTTTCTCTATTAATTTTTCTAGAACCCCTGTTATTTAAATGTTAGATTTCCTAGACTGGTACTCTAATATATATGTATTTTTTTTTTTTTCATTTGACATCTCAACTGTGAGGCAATTGGTTTCTCTAGATTGGTTTTTCATTTGTTTATTTTACTATGGGGTTCTCTGCAGTCCTTTAATACTTATTTAAAATAATTTAAATACTGAAGTAGAAAATAAATGGCTAATGGTACCTACCAGTAAACTGAAATATATCAACCATGATTACTTTGTCCACTAAGCTAAATTATATAAAATTGCACATACATATATAAATAGTATATTATGGAGTATATGGTGCTTTCTATTATATGTGTATAGACCTTCTATTGAATATTTTTTCCTATTTGTTTTTCTAAGTGTTTCTTGTTTTCTGTTGCTTCCTTTATATAATTTCCACCCTCAGTTGCACCTTCAGCAGTTCAGAGATTCTCTTTTTCATATGCTCTTTAGAGAATAGAGCTGGTCTTCATTATTCACAGATTTTTGAATTTGTGGATTTGCCTACTTGCTAAAATTTATTTGTAGCCCCACAATGAAAACTTGCAGCACTTCTTAAGTCATTCATAGGCATGTTCAGAGTAGTGAAAATATAGATTTGCCCAATGCGGACATGCCCAGCTGAAGTCAAAGAAGCCAACACTCTTCCCTCTAATTTCAGCTCTCATATTATAAATGAATGTTCTTGCTTTATTGTTCGGCTCTTATGCTGCAAACATGTTCATTTCACCATATAGTTAGTGCTACATTTCTTGCATCTCGTGCTTTTGGTTTTCTTTTTGGTGATGTTCTTATTTAAGATGGCCCCCAAGCATGGGGCTGAAGTGCTGTCTAGTGTTCCTGAGCCCAAGAAGGCTGTCTTGTGACTTACAGAAACAATACGTTCATTAGAGCAGCTTCATTCAGACATGAGTTATATTGATGTTGGCCGTGAGTTCAATGTTAATGAATCAAAAATATGTATTAAGTAAGTAGTCTTTAAACAGAAGCACGTCTAAAACAAGTTTATGTATTGATTGGTTGATGAAAATGTGAGCAAAGGCTTGCAGGAATCTTCCCCTGTATTTCTTCTGGGAACAATGGTTCAGTATTCACCAATTCAGTGTTCACAGCTGCTATATAGATTGCAACTATTGAGACTAATGAGAATTGACTGAAATTTGCCAGCCTTTTACCAAGATGGGGAATAAACTTGAAGCTCAAATAGCATTCTATATAAACCTCAAAAGGGGTGTTGAAACTATAAATGCATTTTTCTGCACTTTTCCCACTGCCAGCATAGGATTGGTCTTTTTGCTAAGTCACTGTGGAGCAAGTTGTTGTACGGTATGTCACAGGAGAAACTCAGGCCTAGGCACAATAGAGACTTTCATCAAATGACCAATTTAATACTTACACGGCAGAAAGGATCCAAAAAAGAAGACAAGATCCGTCATGACTGATACCCCAGGGAGGTCAACTGATTAGGTCAGGATTTGCCACTCCCCACACTCCGCTTCAAGTCAAAGATAAAGGACGCTTGTGCTGCCGGATTGGTTAGGTCTTTAGATGCTCCAGAGGGAGGGAATTCTGCAAATGAGTAAAAAACTTTCATCTAGCAACCCCTGTGACCTGGCTAGTAGCTTAGGCTGGTTAAGATCGATCCTATCCCTCAGGCTGCCTCAGGGTCTCTTGCTAAATAGAAAGATAACAAGCAACTGCATGCAAACAAGCAAATATGGATATAAACAAAATACCTGCACATGAACAAGCAAGAGGGGAAAAGGACAGGGGTAGGCAAAGGGTGGGAGATGGGGGCTGAGTGTTCCCCTCGTGATATCCCCAGCAATCAGTTATAACTCATTCAAATTCATTTCAGATTTTCAAATTTTGTTTCTTCTCATATTCTTTGTTTTGGTGGATTAATGTCTTAAAAATATTTTGGTGTCATTGAATTGTTTCTTGGAAAGCAAAGAAAATAAACACTATATTTGAAAAGTCATATTTACAGGGTATTGCACATCCCGCTTTTCTATTAGGGTACTATTTTCCCTACTAATTTTTAGAAAAAAAAAATCAAGTTTCAGTTAATTGCTACTTAAATAAAATTTGGTAAGTGACCAAGAAAGCAGAGGTTAGAAGATAATGGATCATAAACTCAAATCTTCCACTTGGGTACTAGATCCAGCTCCCTCTTATTTACGTAGAGACATCTCTCCCTCTCGTGCATCTCTCTTTCTCCTTCTACCACATCTTTCCCAACAGCATTCATACATATTGTTACTCCCATCATTTAAAAACACGTCCTTTTCCTGACCCCACTTCTTTTCCAATGCTTGTCTTATTTAACCATTTTCCTTCAGAGAAAAACCCTTTAAAAATGAGTTGTAAATATTGGCTTTTTTTTTCTAATTTCTTTCTCAATTCTGTTTTGAATCAAATTCAGTCAGATTTTTTCCCACACCATTCCATCAAAACTGCACTTAGCCAGGTGGCTAGTGACCCCCACATTGTGAACCCAGTACTCACTTCTTCGTCCTCACCTTATCTAACCTCTCAAAATTGCTGATCGTATCCTTTGCCCTAAAACAGGTTCCCCTGTCAGTTTCTCAGGATATCATATATGTCAGGTATGCCTTTATATCATGGATCACTCTTTTTCAGTTTCTTTTGCTGGTTCCTCTTAAACTTCCCAATTTCCGAAAATTGAGTGTGCCAGGAATTTTCCCTTGAGCTCATTCTCTGCTAGAGCTATCCCCATTCGCTTGGTATTTCATCCAGTCTTACGGCTTTAAATTCCATCTCTAAGATAATGCTTAAAGTTAAACACCCGGCTGAAGTATCTTCCCGTAACCCCCAAACCCAACTGTCTCTTTATCATTTCACTTAGAAGTTTACCACTTGTTAATACTGAGTTTCCCAAATCTTACTCCTAATTCTTGCTCCTACTGCAACCTTTCCCCTCTGTATTAATGAGTCTGTACTGACAGGAGCTCAGATCAAATCCTTGTAGCCATTTTTTACTCTTTTCTGTCTTTCAAAGCGTGCACTCATTTGTCCAACAAATGCACTCAGTTTCAAGATACACGTAGCATACAACCACCTCCCACCGCTTCAGTTATTAAACTTTGCTTTAAACCACCGTCATCTCATTCTTAGATTGCTCTACCTCACAGGTTTTCAACCAGGTTGATTTTGTCTCCAAGGGTACATTTAGCCATGTATGAAGATATTTTTGGTTGTCACAACTGAAGGAATTACATTGGCATCAAATGTGCTGAGACAAGGAATGTTGCAATGCCCAGTAGAGCCCTCATAGACCACCCCCCGCTCCCCACACCCACACAACAAATAATTAGGTACAAATAATGGTATTTGAGAAACCCAGCTGCAATATCATAAAGTATTTATTCTAATTCTCTCTTTGTCTCCCTTCCAGCACTAGAAAGTTCCTATTAAATGTAGATGCGATTTTGTCACTCTGATCTTTGAAATCCTCTAATGGCTCATCACTTTTGTTGCAATTATTTTGCTCAATATTCACACTGATGGACGCCTTGGAGAAATAAGGTTTCAATACTAATTAAATGATTTGTATAAGTGATTGATATTTATACAACTGATACATTGATACATACATTGATATATGTATACAAAATATACAAAATTAGTACATTTCTATGTGAAGGACTTCTACTTCTATATTAAATAATACTTCTTTCTCCAAGTGGAATCTGTTACCACAATCTTCAAGCTATTTTCTAAAGTCCTGTTGAGAGATGGTCCAAATATTTCTATCAATACAAATAATCTATTATTAAAAATTAATAATAATAAACTTTCCTGACTAGTAGAAGTAGCTTTACAACACCAACATTTGTACCACTATCAACCACAAATATTGCTAAAATACTTAAAAATACATAAGTACAAATAGCTATTTGAAGGAATTGTCATTATAGCAAAGGCATCTATACCATAAGTGGCAATATCCTAAAGAAAAGAGAAGCACAGATCGGTGAGCCCAACATTCCTTACTGCTTTTCTTCAGAAATCTGTCAATCAAAGCAGTATGAATCATGGGAGCAAGAAAACTAACAGAAATTTGTAGCTAAATATCAAAACAACAATTTTTGTAGTCTTCCAGTGCAAGGGAGTCAAAAATTAGAGTTCAAAAGGATGCCAACTCATCAACCCAGCCTTGAATTAGGAAACCTGAAGAACTATGTCTTAGTAATAAGAATAATGCAAAATAGGCAAGAACTTAATATAGCTGAGGTCTTGAGTCATATATCTATTCTTGATTAGATGCCATACTACTTCTAACTGCCTGCTGGGAAATAAAACCTAAATCTGAGACAAAACTAACATTAGAAGAACATTTACATTTTTTGATACATGATGCCAGACATTCAGTAAAAGTATAGGGAATAGCTGGAGCTAGGATCGATGACTAAGACTCAGAGCAAAGGCAAGCAAGGCCAATAGGTCCTAACTGTTGGAAATATTGAAGTTATTATACTTTTAGTCTTTAAAATAACTATGGTTACCATGTTCAAGAGGATAGATAATAAGATGGAGGATTTAAGAAGAAAAATTACATCTTAAAAATCATTTGGAAATTCTAGGACTAAAATATAAAAGCTAATATTAAGAACACATTACCTTTTTAAATACATGATTAGATACAGTAAAAAGAGGATGAGTAAAGTAGAAGATATAAAATATTGGAGTAAAATATCCAAACTGCAACAGTAAGAGAAAATATAATGGAAAGTACAGGAAAGACCATAAGGAACATATAGGTCATGATGAATACTTCAAACATAGGTGAAATTATAGTTCCAAAAGGAAGTAAAGGGAAGGAGAGAACAAATGAGGCACAAGCAATATATTAAGGAAGATTTGCTGGAAAATTTTTAAAATAGAAAACGATAAGAGACAGCCTATTCAGTAGGCTGTGTGAGCCCCAACAAAGAAATGTTTAATGGAGCATGAACTAGTTAAAACCAAAAGAAAAGAAAAATAAAGGTTTTCAGAGAAAATTAATACATTATCTTCAAAAAAAAACAGTAAGACTGACAGTTATATTGACAGAAATCATGGAATCTGAAAGACAATGGGATGACATATTTAAAGGTCTGAAAGACACAACCAAGAGTTCTATGTGCAACAAAATTATACCCTCAAATGAAGTCAAAATAAAGATTCTTTCAGAGAAATAAAATAAAATAAGAGAATCTATCATGTTCAAACCAGCACTAAAAAAAAAAAAAAACGCTAATTGAGTTCCTTCAGTTATAAAGGATACAATCTCAGATTGAAACATATGAATGAAAAAAGAAATAAAGAGTAATGAAAAGGCATAATATGCAGGCTAATTTAATGATTGACTGTATAAAACAAGAGTAGTATCTTCTAGGTATTTATATATTTTGAATTAAATAATTGCAGTATTAGTAGCTCAAATGCTGGAGGATTATATGGAGCTAAAATATTATGTTTATTGTATTTTCCAGAAAGAAAATGGATAATAATTAATAGTAGTAGCTGATAGATCGAGCTTGTATATGGTAATCCCCTGCATGACCATTAAAGGAGTAATGAAAAATAATGTGACCATAAACTAAAGAGGGGTATAATTTCAATCTATATCATTTACATCTACATATCTCTGTCTCTATATATGATTAATCCAAAAACACACAAAAAGGAGAAAAATAAAGAATATATGGGATAAATGTAAAACAAATATAAAATACTGAGAAGATAAATTTGACCTCAAACATATGAGTAAATTCATAAATATATAATGTAGTCTGTGTTATTAAAGAAAAAAACAACATGCTGCTTATGAGACAAATATAAAATATATAAAGATTGAATGTAAAAGGATATAAACATTCACACCACGTCAGTATTAATAAAAAAATTTTGTTGTAACTAGAGTAACATTAAGCTAATTAGATTTTTAGGCAAGAGACATTACTAGAGATAAGAGTAATAATACGTAGTTGGTAAGGTCACTTCCACAGGAAATGTAATATTCTAAATTTGTATGCACATATTAACAAGTTCAAAATATATAAATCAGAAAACCACACAACTAAGCAGAGATATAAACAAATACACACTCATATTTGGATATATTTATATAACTGTCTCAATATTTCCATAACTCCTTTAAGGATTGATAAACAAAAAAAAGTAAAAATTCAACCTAACTAAAATATATATGATACTGCATGCAACACCTTTTGAATATATATTCAACTAGAATGCAACGATACACTCAACAAAATTGGCCATTTTCTGATTGCAGTGTGGAATAGAGCTAGAAAACAGTGTTAAAGCAAAACTTGAAAATACACAATTTTAATATTTAAATAACCAATGTGTTAAAAATAAATCATAATGGTAACTGGAAGATATTGGTGGTAGAAAATATAAAATATCAAAAATTGTTGGAGACAGCTTAAGTTATGTTTATAAGGAGATTACTAGTATTGAGTAATCTAGTCAAATAGGAAGTAAAAAAATGAAACTTAAAGATGTAAGTATTTATATCAAGAAATAAGAAAAGGAACAACAAGTTAAACTCCAAGATATTAAAAGGAAATAGTTAATAAAAATAAGAAATTAAATAGAATATATTCCTATTCTAATGAAATAGAATATATTTAACATATAGAAAATTAATAAAATTAACAAAAGCGATGTCATTTCTTTGAATAGACTCATAAAATTAAAAAAAAAACTCTACCAAGATTGATCATATCAAAATCAATTTAAAAAAAATAGATCAGTCAAAATTTTGAATTTCAGGGCAAAGATCAGGGTCAGGGAGCATCACTCTAAGTCATACAGTGAGTGAAAAGATCACAATTCTATGCCAATGCACTTTAAGATTTAGATTACATGGGCACATTTCTGACAGAACGGTTATAAAAACTGACACAAGAAAAAACAAAATTTTAATAGTCCTAGAGAAATGGCTTCATCAAACATTTAAGGATGAGTTAATACACATTTTACACAAACTCTTATAGCATAAACAGAAAGAAAGAACATACTTTCCAACTCACTTTACCACATAAAGTTTAGGAACCATGTTAGTAAAACCTGACTGGGACATCCTAAGATACTTCTTTCATGTTAAGTTTGTAAGGATCTTTATATGGATAGTCAGGTACAGCAAGGATGAGTGACACCAGAGATGTATGAACGAAAAGTTTATATAGTATTCACAGGTTCTAAAACAGATGGAAGTGTGAAGGGCAACACAGGGAACACACTGGGAACATAGGCCCAGCTAAGCAGACAGGAAGCAAAAGGCTACAGTGAACCTGGGGATTACGATTTTAAAAGGTTTCATGGGTGGAACTGTAGGAGTTGGTCAAGCAAGACTGGGGATTGGGGAGTTTATATTTGACTTTAACATGGTCCAAACCCAGGTATGATATGGAGAGGAGAGGGAGAAGATGTTTACCTTGCATAAGCAGGTATCAGGTGTGGTCACTGAGGGACCTAAGGACAGGTCTAATGCTGAGGCATCATGACGATGCAAGGCCCCTGTATTATTTTAATTTACTACACTTGTTTATAGATAAAGAAAGCCTAAACAAAAATTAGCAAATGGAATTCAGTAATATGCAAAAAGATTTATTTCCTTTAATATTTGGAAATAAGTTGGTGTAATAGATCACCAATTTGGACTATCAGTGGATGCAGAAAAAGACAAAATTCAGCAACTATTTATGATAAAATAACAGAAGAAGTTTAGCAACTAATAGGAAAAAGGGATTTAAGTATCTTAAACTACACAAACACATAAAATATCATACTTTATGGAAAAATTGAAATCAGATTTAATAGTGAAATATTGAAAGATCTAAGATAGGGAATGAGAAAATGATGCTGCTGTTACCAGCCTGGATATATTATGCAGGGAAATAAGATAAGAAAATGAAGTAAAAGTCATTAAGATTAAGGGAGAAAAAAAAGAAAATGCCATTAATTTCAGAAAACATGGTTATAGAGGTAGAAAAAAAAGTTAGAGTAGATTTAGCAAGAACACTGGATACTAGAGCCATAAACAAAAAGAAGTTGAATTTCTATATTCTAATAGCAAGTGTGCTTAAATTAAATTTAAGTAATTATGCCATTTATAATAATATACCCCAAAATCAAATAATAAGGAAAACATGATGACAATCTCTTTACATTGGAAAATACTGAAAATAACTTAAATGTTCCTGTACTCCTAGGAAAAAGTCAATGGACCTGTGGCCATGGCATCATCTTAAAACTGATTTTAACCCCATTTTAATTGACCTATGAGAAATCATCTCAAAGAAACTTTTGCAAGTCAACCAATTAATAATAACATGTCACTTCTGACAGTAACAGTTTCACTCCAAAAACTGACTCTGAGTGTCAGCCATTCAATAGTAGTCTCATCCAAGTAATCAAGACATCAAAATGACGTCAGCCCAAGGATGCTTTTGAAGATGTATCAATTCCCAAACTCCAGGTTTATAAAAAATCCTACCTAAGATCAGCCTCTGCTCTGCTCATAGAGACGGTACATGATCAACATCTGTGTTCTCCCTTTGTTAGCAATAAATTCAGCTTCGGGTTTTTAATTCAAACATTGAGTATAGCTGTCATTATCTTTAAATGGTACAAAATATTAGTGAAATAAATATAATAAACTCTAAATAAGTGGTGGTTTTATACCATAGTCATGGGTTGGAGTATTCAGTCATGTAAAGATGTCATTCTCCCCAATTTTATCTTTCCGTTCAATGAAAACTCAATCAAAATCTCAGCAGGCCCTGATGAAAATGAGTAAGCTAATTGGAAATGTTATATAAATATATGAGTGAAGAATTGCCTAGAAAATCGTACAGAAGAATGACACAATCTGTTGGAGTACTAATGCTATGTAATATTAAAGCTTATTATAAAACTAGTGGCATGGTCCAAGGATAAATGAATGGATCATTGGAATAGAGTAGAGAACACAGAAGCAAATCCATGCCTATATAGTCACTTTATTTATAACGAACTTTATTTATAATGAATTTCAACTGTAATTCAATGGCAAAAATATTAGCCCTTTCAATAAATGGTCTAGATCATTTGGGTAGTCATGTGTGAAAAATTGAATCTTGATCCCTAACTCATAACATATACAAATCAATTCCACTGGAATATAATCTGAGAATATCTTCCTGACCTCATGGTAGGCAGATTTCTCAAACAAACACTAACCGTAAGTAAAAAAGCAAGGCTTTGGAATTTATTACAATTAAGCACATCTGTTAATAAAACAATTCTACTAAAACAGGGAAAACGCAAATAGAAGACCAGAAAAACCAACTGTTGGTGTGGATATAGAACAACTGATGAGTATATAAATTAGTAAACTCTTTGGAAGTACCTACTAAAGTTGTACATATGAAAATCTTGTAAGTCAGCAGCTTTACTCCTAGGTATCTACCTAACACAAATGAGTATGTTTGTGAAATATGTGCACAAATAGACATGTATGAGAGTGTTTGCTGGCATTATCAATTGTATATACAGCTGGAAACACCCCAAATGTTTATTAATCATGGAATGAATAAAGTGTGTATGTTCATTCCATAGAATATTAAAAGCCATCAAAATAAGCTGTTGTTACCTAGAACAACTTGGATGAATCATGCCAACATAATGCTGTGTGAAAGGAGACTGATAGAAAAGGTATAAATTGCTTGATTCCATATGCCTGAAGTAAAAAAAAAAACAATAATAATTTCTGGTGATGGAAGTCAGAATAGTTGTTATTTTGGGGGCAGTATTACTGAGAAGGTATTAATTTATTTATTGATGTAACAGTTGCATAAATATATTTAATCATTTAACAAGGCATTTGTACACTATTCTGTAGGTAGGCTATCTATCAATAAATAGGGTTTAAGATAAATATGTAACCCTTTTATTGGTATTAGCATTCAATAATCAGTTTTAAAATGAAAGGAAAATATATATTCACTAAATATAGAAATGTTCTAATATTTCCAATACCAAGTATGATTGATGGTTAGGTGAATGTAAGTTAGGTGTCAACTTGGCCAGGCAATGTTGCCCAGTTGTCTGATCAAGCAAGCACTGGTTTGTTACTGCAAGGATATTTCATGGCTTGTTGATAAACCAAAAGGATGGTTTATTAAATCATCTGTCAATTGATGCATCTGTGGTTGCTTACATCTATGATTATCTAAGGGTGTGTCTTCCACAAACAAGACAATCCAAATAGTTGGATTTGATCCAATCAATTGAAGACTTTTAAGGAAGAAGAGAATTTTCACTTAACCAGAGGGTGTCTTCAGCAGAAGAAGATTTTAATAGTCAAGTGGATAAGATGACCTATTCTGTGGATACAAGTCATCTTCTTTCCCCAGCCACTCCTGCCATTGCCCAATGGGTTCATAACCAAAGTGGACATGATGGTAGGGTGGAGGTTATGCATGGGCTCAGCAACATGGACTTCCAACCACCAAGGCCAACCTGGCTACAGCTACTTTTGAGTGCCCAATCTGTCAGCAGTAGAGATCCACACCCAGTCCCCGATATGGTGAGTGGTAGCAATTTGTTCTCACTGGAATGGACACGTACTTTGGACATGGTTTGCCTTCCCTGCATGTAATGCTTCTGCCAAAACCACCATCTGTGAACTTACAGAATACCATATTTACTATCATTGTATTCCACACAGCATTGCTTCTGATCAGGGAACTCATTTCACAGCAAATAAAGTGCAGGAATAGGTACACACATGGAATTCTCTGGTCTTACCATGTTCCCCATCACCTAGAGGCAGCTGGGTTGATAGAACAATGGATTGGCTTTTTGAAGAACCAGTTCAATACCAACTAGGTAGTAAGACCTTGCGAGACTTGAAAAGTATTCTCCAGGAGGCTGTGTATTCTCTGAATCAGTGTCTGCTCTATGGTGCTGTTTCTCCCATAGCCAGGATTCACAGGTCCAGGAATCAAGGAGTGGAAATGGGAGTGGTACCATTCATTATCATCCTAGTGATTCAATAGAAAACTTATGCTTCCTGTCCCTAAAACCTTAAGCTCTGCTGGTCTGCCAAGAAACACAACAATAATTCTGCTGTACAATACTGCCACCTGGACACTTTTGGCTTCTCATGCTTCTGAATCAACAGGTAAAGAAGGAGATTATTGTGTTGGCTTGTCTGATTGACCCTGACTATAGAGGGGAAATAGGACTTCAACTACACAGTGGTGGAAAAGAAGAGTTTTCCTGGAATGTAGGAGATCCTGTAAGTCCTCTCTTAGTAGTACCATGCCCTGTTATTGAAGTCAATGGAAAGATGCAACAATCCAATCCAGGTAGGACTACCAATGGTCTAGAAACTTCAGAAATTAAGGTTTGGGTCACCCCACCAGGCAAAGAATCAAAGCCAGCTGAAAGTTCTTGCTGAGAGTAAAGGGAACATGGAATAGGTAGTAGAAGGTAGTGATAAATATGCCCTATGACCACATGACAAGTTAGAGAAACAAATACTATGACGATATGTCAGTATTTCCTCTTTGCTTTGTTATGACTTTGTGTTTGCACATAAAGCAAATATCTTGTTTTCTTCTATCATATGACATAAATTGTACTGTTCATATTATACTACTAAGTTATAGGATACCAAGTTTAAGAGTGAATGTTACCTAAGAACTTTCACCCTATTCTAGAAAGATTTAGTGCATTTCCAGTTGTACACAGGACAGTTGAATATTATTGGATGAAACATGTATCTGTTATTTTGTTCTAGTTAGAGGTTAAGTATGGTTTAAGGTGATATGTATAGTTACAAAGTTGACAAGGGATGGAGTGTTATGGTTAGAGTCTGGTGTCAACTTGGCCAGGTGATGATGCCCAATTCTCTAGTCAGTCAGGCACTGGCCTAACCATTACTGCAAGGGTATTTTATGGCTGGTTAATAAACTACAATGCTGATTTATTAAATCATCAGTAAGTTGATTGCATCTATAGCTGATTACATCAATGAGCAACTAAGATGTGTCTCCCACAAATGAGAGAATCCAATCAATTGGACTTGATCCAATCAATTGAAGATTTTTATGGGAGAAGAAAGAATTTTCACTTTTTCTTTAGCCACCCAGTCTCTCCAGTGGAATTCAAGACCTTTTATAAGAGTTGCCAGCCTCGCAGCCTGCCATAAGGGTTTGAACTTATGCATCCCCACAATTATGTTAGACACTTTAATAAATGTCATATTTACAGCTATCTCCTGTTGGTTCTGTTCTCTAGAGAACCCTGACTAATATACCAACTAAGAAAATATAAAGAATATTGACCTGGTGTAAATGAGATTATACTTTAGTCTTTGGTGTATTAATGAGATTCTGTGGAACTATTAAGAGGATCAGATTTTATAAGTATGCATTTCTGGTCTTCACAAGAGAACTAATGAGGGAAGAAACCGGAGAATTTTGTCACCTGTTTGAAGTGCTATTTATACACTAGTTTACTTTTTATTGGTATCTTAGCAACATTTGCTATAATGTCACAGAATAATGAAGGCCAAGTTGCATGTGTGTACGTAAGGAGATGGGTTTGGTGATTTTTCTTATACATTCATTTCATCCATTCTTTAAGAGATGCTTGTGACACAAACAAGCAAACAAACAAAAAAACCACACCTGAACACTTATTACTCTGAAGAACTATGCTGAAAGATTATCACTTACAGAAGGAGAAGGTACAACAGAAACGCAAAGAAAAGTGGCAAAATTTAATATTTTCTGAACAACCAGGTGAGGCCAAATACCCATTTGACTGCCATTCCCTGGCTTCTAAAAACATAATTAGGTATCTTCTTATGTCATAGTTTGCTTCGCTATTGACACAGGGAACCAGTCCAATATGTGTTTTTTAAAAATTATACAAAACAATCCTGAAATCATGATATAACTATTTTTCATGTCTGCTCAGGTGCTCATAACCAAAGATGTTTTTTGAAACAAATGCTTTTATAATGATGTGAATTTGGTCAAGCCTAATCATCAAAAGCATCTGCGTCTGTTTGAAGCTGTACTGTACCCCAGAAAGACATATTCTTAAATCTAATCCGTTCCTGTGGGTATGAACCCACTATACATGGGATCTTTTGATACGATTACTTCAGTTAAGTTGTGACCCATCTCATTCAGGATGGGACTTATTACTGGCATCCTTTATACATGGAATGAATACAGAGAGAGAAAGAGAGAGTGGGAGTAAATTAATGAAATCTGAGAGAGAAGGGAGAGACTAGCAGACACAGCCATGAGCCTTGCCAGGCAGCAGAGAAGCAAGGATCACCAGCAGCCAGTCTTTGAGAATAAAGCATCACCTTGATGATGCCTTGTTTTGGATATTTTCAGGATTCTAACAGTAAGCGAATAAATTCCCATTGTTTAAGCTGAATCATTTCATAATATTGCTTTAGGCATCCTAGGAAACTAAAAAGCAGTAGCATCCATTTTCTTCAACCCTCCTCTGTACTTCTTTAAGAATAAGATTTTTAGATTCAAGCTGATTTTTTATCATGATTTTTATGCCGCTGAAATAAGTTAAAAATGGTAAATAAAATTCTGTAATTTCATGAAATTTTGACATTTATGTTTAGAATAAGCTTCAAAACATGATCTGTCTACATCACATCAGAAAATGAACGGGTAAGACCCTTCTCTATTACGAATGTGAACATTCAGTCATTCCCTACCTCCCCCAAATCATTTTCTTCCTGTCTTATTTTTTTTTTACAGAAAATTACAAATTCACACAGAATTAGCAAGGATATTAGAAGGATTTCCAGTCTATCCACTATCCAGGGTCAATAATTATTAGTTCTTATCCAACTTTGTTACATATATATTTCTACCAATTTCTCCAACCCCTACTACATTTATTTAGATGCAAATCTCAAACATAATATAATTTCATCCATAAATATTTCATTATATACTTCTAATAGACAAGGGCTTCTTCTTTTTCACAAACAACTTTCCTATCATAAAAATAACAATTATTCCTGAATTATTCAGAGTTCAAATTCCTTGAACATCTAATATATGTACATATGTATATGCATGATAAGTAAATGTATGTGTATGTTTGTATGTTTTCATTCTCTTCAAACATGGGAAGCAGCGTTTCAAAAGTTGTTCCTCAGAAACCCTTATATCCCCAGATGTATTAAGAAGTATTACATGGATCAGAAATCCTCTATAATCTGGTAACAGTTTGAAACCTTGAAATAAATAAACTTTAAAAAATTTCCCTAATCCAGGAAGACTCAAAGTTTTAGATATGCTAAAATGTACCGTGAAACTCTAAAAGCAGATACTGTATACAGAATTACTTAAATTAAACTTGGACCTCTACCTTTTTTTTTTCTGAGGCATTACTAATAACATTTTACTTGATATAACTTTTTCTTGGAATCCAAAGCACTAGAGACTTTCTGACAATACATTTTAAGTAGCTTGGATTTTCCTCAAATAGAAATTTCTGGTTCAATTTTCAGAACGTACGGCACTATGTCTCAAAGCGTGGTCCCTGGACTAACTACATCAAAATCAACTGGAAAAACCTGTTAAAAATACACATTCTAGGGACCCCTGCAGTTATACTGAATCAGAAATTCTCACTCACACAGGAATTGACATTTTAAAAAACTTCTCCAGTTGTTCTTATGCACGCTAATATTTTAAAACCATCAGATAAAACTTTCTAGAAATATTTAAGGAGTATGCAAGAAGAATGCAATTATGCAAAATGAAAAAGAATAACTATTTTTCTATTTTGATTCAATGTAGAAGCATAAAGAATTTCAAAGTTTCATAAATGATGGAGTCTAACAAGCATTTTTAGCTGCATCCTTGTATACATTTGTTGCAATTCAGGCCCTAATGATCTAACCTATCCACAAATACAGAAAATGTTTTAGTGTTAATGAGCTTCAAGATTTTGCACCTATATCTACTGGTAGGCAAACACTCCTAGGAGAGTATATGGGTATATATACATTACCACACTCTCATAGTGCTTAAAGAAATCTCTCAGATGCCTGGGTTTCTTAAGAATTTAAGGTACATACAAAGGAAGAATCTGAACTTGTTGCTAATGGGCTAAAGCAAAGTCCTTGTTCTTTCCCCAGAATGGCATGGAAGATTTGGTATGTTTCTGCTGCTCAAGAACCACTTTGTTAATCTCCGACAAATGTGTTTTTTTCTCTGTGGTGTATTGACTTTGAGTTCTCAGCTGGATCTGTGCATGGTCATAGACATTAACTCTTAGGGATAGCAATCAACAATCCTAAGGCTGTCAGAATGCTGCCTACCACAGGATGAAGACAGCTATACATGAGATGTGGGAGAGCATTTAAAAAATATCTCCTGCATACCCCCTCACCCATTCAGAAGGCTGTTCTTCAGGGAGAACTACGCTTAGATTATGATGCTGAAAATACAATTTTAAATTTTGGTTGTTACTTGTCATCACCATTACCTTAAATATATTTTATAAATAAAAAAAAAACTTTTAAGGTAAAAAGTTTTATATTTAGTGCCTTGAAGGACACATTTTTCCTATTTTTTGAACTCACATTTTCGATTTGCACTGGGACCAGCAAATTACGTAGGTGACCATAGTAGCACCTGCAGTTTGCATCTTGACTCTGCCTATCATCCAGACTCATCTTTCCCACTTTCTACTCCCTTTTAATTCCCTGCCTAGTACTACATTTATCCAGCAAAATAACTGCTTTGCATCCAAAAGCTGCGTGTCTTCTTTGCACAGATCCTTCATATTTGCTCTTACCTTCATAGAAAATATAGTTCCTTCTCTCTACCTGCTCCTTTTAACAAGCTAACTCCTACTTGCCTTTCATTTCTCAGTTCAAACTATTCTTTCTAAAGAAATTGACCCCTCAGGTTCACCAGTTAAGCATGTTCATGGATCATTTACTTCTAATATATGACACAATAGAACTATATGTTTGTCAATATGATCTGACTAATATCAGCCTCTCTCTGTAGAGTTTAAATCTCCATGACAGTAGGTGCCTTAATTAATTAATTAATTAATTGGTGCTATTTTCCCATCCCCATCACCATTGCATCTTTAATACTTAGTAGAGGCTGATTCATGGTTGGTTTCCAATAAATTCTACTTACAAAATGAATAAATTAATTAACTAATGGAAAAGAGTGAACATTATCAATTATAATAATTGATTTCTCATTCATGAACTTTTAGTCAGTATTACTGTATTATCCATGAGCTGTGTATATAGGAACAAATTTAATTTTGTCACTGCATAGTGTCAAAAATGGAAGAAATGGCTGCCATCTTTAATGTTTGAAAGTTATCCTAACTGCATGATCTGAAACTTTAAATCAGGGAAGTTTTGGTCTACTAGCACATCCAATTAAGCAACTTATCTTTCTATAAATGTAAATTAAACATTAGAGATATATTTTTCAGAGACCACAAGAAGAAAAATATGTTCCTTAGCCCAAAATTTTGTTGAAACCTTGGGTGTAATTTATTTGTTCTTTGGGGGAAGAATGCGAATAAGGCTTGGAATTAAGAAAAGACAGTCTATAAAAACATTCTTCAATGTCTTCTTAGAAATTATTAGAATTAAAAAAACATATAGACCCAATAATAAGGGAAAGGATATTTTTTAAAAGTGAAAAACATGAGAACTTATCTTACTGAGTTAGTTTTTGTACATTATATTCAGAAACATATACTTTTATACTTTCATAACTTTTATCAACATATACCATAAAACCCAGGATTATTACTTTCTAACTTCTATTTACTAAAGAAACTGCTCCAATTTTTTAAATCTTAGGTTCATAATTTAGCATCCTATTGGTAAAATACAGTGCCACTCTATGATCACATGTATATATGAACACATAAATACAATCTCAACAATGGCTCGATGTCTTCAGCAGCTTGAAGAAGCCAAAATGAAATGAAGCTTTTAGTCCATCTCCCAAATGGCTACACTTAGGTTTGTTCTTTGGTAAAGATGAAAGTTTATTTGATGTCTGACTTTTAAAAAAGAGATTCTCTAGGATCTTCATTTCACTATTTTGAAATTCAGTGTGTGATAATTTTTCACTATTGTTTCCCTAAAATTCTCATTCTTGAATATAAATGCCTTAAAACATGTTCTTTGAGAGTGAACATACAAATCCAAACATGTGTTCATGACTCTTTATGATTACTGAGTTGCACTTTTGATCAATTCTCGACCTTCTAGAAGTGAAACTCTTTATTTTGTTATAAATAAAGTACTCAAATATGATCTATCATGCTGAATTTCTTTTAGCAACAACAAAATACAAGACTCACAAACATACCTCAAATATTTTTGGAATATTTCTTTGAAATTTTGGTCAATAAAATGCTAGGACTTGTAGAACAAGGGTTGTCACTCAGAGCGACGTTCCTCAAGGGAAAGGTTTTATAGCGGATACCTTATTTTATCAGTACAAAATCTGGATTAAAAAAAAAGTAAAACTTCCATCTCTCCTATTCATGTTCTATCTTTAACTAAAATGGAAAATTGTTATCACAATGATGTTAAAAATAAGTATGCTGCATTCACACTTTTAAATCCAAGCTTGTGATTATGATTCTTTATACAAATTACTGTAGTTATGCTCTTAAGGACGTATTTTGTCTCATAGTTTATGAAATTAACAGACTATTTAGAGATGTTACCAGTATCAATTGTTCTGTTGTGACTGGAATCTTAGTTTAAAACTAACAAAAAATGTGTGGTATATTGTAAATACATATCTGGAATTCTGTCTTTGGATGTCTACTCTCTTTGCAAACTATTTTTACCTAAAATATAAGTAAAAATATGCCCTTTTATTATAAGTTATAAGCTACACTGGTAAAAAAAAAAAGTGCAGAAGTATTAGGAAAAAGGGGAACCAAATTTTTCATATTAAATATAACAGCAATCCGCATTGCATTTAACTACTTCAAACCATTGCAAAATCATTAAAATATATATATGTGTTTGTGTGTGGATATGTGGCACTTAGCACAGTTATAAGTATGTATTTGTTAATATGATTTTATTAGTGTCAACCTCTTTCTGTAGAGTTTTATCTCCATAAGAGCAGGTACCTTACTTTTAATTTATTCATTGGCACGCTTTTTTTCTCCCCCTTTGTCACTGTATCTCTAATACTTAGCAAAGGGCTGCATTTATGGCAGGTAGCCAATAAATAAGAAATAAATATATTTTGGCCATATGCTATTGTTTTATTAGCTCTTGTTAAATAATGGCATTTTTCTCAACAGCGAAGACTGTTATTACTGTTCCACCTTCCAAAATGGATGTTACTGTTGGTGAGAGCATAGTCCTGCCCTGCCAGGTGTCTCACGACCCCTCTGTTGAAGTTGTGTTTCTATGGTCCTTCAATGGACATGTCATAGACTTAAAAAAAGGAGTGGCTCATTTTGAAAGGATCGGTGGAGTAAGTGGCTGGCATTTTTACATGCTTAATAAAGTGAATCAATTTTTTTTATGTGAGTCAACATCTTTCACAATTATTCTCTCCATCTTTATTTCCACGGATAATCATCATCTCTTTATGAAGTTGCATCTGTTTTAATTTTGCCCTATTTTCTTTTATGTATTTCTTAGAAATTCGTGTTTTTATATGCAATTATAATAAAATGTTAAAAAGATAAAAAATGAGAAACTATGATGATACTAGTATATCTCCTAATTTTATAGCTGTCATATTTAATATTTATCCAGCTCTAAAAAAATGATGTGATTTATGTTATTTTTCTTTTTTAACTTTTTTCCTCTTTGTATCTACAGGAATCTGTTGGGGACTTGATGATAAGGAATATTCAATTAAATCATTCAGGAAGATATCTATGCACAGTACAGACAACTTTAGAAAATTTATCTGCTGTAGCTGATATCATTGTTAGAGGTAAGAAAAAATGGTGAAAATAAAGGATCAAATGGTTTATTCAGAATAAAAAAATGTAATGTCTAAATGGTAGCTCTTTGAGGGAGCACATTATGATAGGGACACATGATATGTTCTTAAAGACTATTTTTCCACCTAAACTCCAAGACTCCAGGATATGGGTAGGGTGTATATTGATGTTAAGTTGAATAGGTTTTGTTTATTTATAGTGAATGGTCAGCCTAGATAGGCAGTGTCAGTCCTTCGATTTGCCTTCTATTCGATCTAAGAAGTTTAGATTTGCCTTCTATTCATAATAAACCATAGTTGTCAGAGCAGGGTTAAACCTACGTGCTCCTTTAGTTCTCCACATCATTGCATTTCGTTATTAATTTATATATGTGTGTGTGTGTACATGCATATTATTTATTTATTTTTACATGGGCAGGCACCGGGAATCGAACACAGGTTCCCAACCTGACAGGCGAGAATTCTGCCTGCTGAGCCACCATGGCCCACCCAGTTTTTAATTTACATTTTGAGAATGGAAAGGGAGGAAACACTTCCCAGTTTTTAAGATGAGTTCCCTATTGGGTGATATTCAGCCACCCCCTGACTGTAATTATCAAATCTTCAAAGGAGATATTTCAAAATTAATCTCTCACCATGTAAACTGAATTAATAGAACTTTACCTCTAATAATGAGCTACTAATAGTTGCATTATATCAGTATTTGATTTTCTAAGTATAACAAGTAAGAATAAAGTATCACTGCCACAAATCAATGAAGTTAATAACCTGCGATATAGTCATCATAAAACATCCTTTTCAAGGTCCTCCAGGTCCCCCAGAAGATGTGCGAGTGGAGCACATTTCCAGCGGGACTTCTCAGCTGAGCTGGAGACCTGGTCCAGATAACAATAGTCCCATTCAAATATTCACTGTTCAGACGCGGACCCCGTTTTCCGTGGGATGGCAGGCTGTTTCGACTGGTAAGTCATGCAAGTATCTTGGGACCATTTTCTAAAATTGCTTGATTGTTTGTCTTTGGTGCCAGTTTAGATGTCTTAAATGTCTTTTCAATGTCTTCAGTCCCAGAAATTCTCAATGGCAAGACGCACAACGCGACAGTGGTCGGTTTGAGTCCTTGGGTGGAATATGAATTTCGGGTAGTTGCTGGGAACAGCATTGGGATTGGAGAACCAAGTAAGCCATCAGAATTGTTAAGGACCAAAGCGTCAGGTGAGAAATCACTATCTTCTAATAATGGGAATGAACCTTCGTGTTTTTAAAATTCTTGAAGAAAACAATAGGAAATATTTTATAGGTTCTGTAGCATTTTTTTTGCTCAAAATCAAAGGCCATAAATCATTGCATCAGGCAAGGTGTAATTCCCCCGAAAATTGGGTTCAATGAGATGATCTCAGTGAAGCCGGCATGTCAAAACAAGTGCTGTTCAGGAGCTGTCTTCACATCTCATCTCTTTTCTAGTGAAAATCCAATAGAGATTTAGTAGATTTGTAGATGCAAATGAGTCACTACATGTCTCATTAAAATGTTGTAGCCAAAAATTAATTGAGACTCTATTGGTGCAGTCAGCCATACATTTCCATCTATTTCTCAATTCCGACCTAGTTGCCGATTCATTGAGCAATAGTATAAATGATTCCTTATGCAAATGAGGTGAATCCTAAACTCATTTAACAGAAGCCCTAAATGAGAATCAATTGGTTCACCGAGCAGCAGAACAGAAGTAGAGACTGGCTCAGAAATTACGCCTTCTTAAGCCCTTATCAATGGATCCTCTTTGTTCCACTGTTGAACTTTCATACCCAGGGTGACATTTGATGTGCTCGCTGCAGGTAGCTAACAAAGTTTACATTCTTATTTCATCGCATGCCTGAAGGGTTGTTTTGCTGTTGCAGGCTTTGTTTAGCAAACACAGCTTACCTCAATGAAGTGTACTCGACTGTCAGATGTCAATAACTCCTTTAAAAAAAGTAGGTTAGCATTTTTGTAATGGATGGGGCCTAGAAAATGACATATTATATAGCAATATCATAAATTAAATGATCCTAGAAGTTTAGAGCTTAGAGGATATTCCTTCATTTTACAGAGGATAAAAATAAAGACCTGGAATGTTAGCTGGTTGTAACTGACAGAGCCAGCATTTGAAAACAGCCCTCCTGATTTCCATTCCGGCATTCTCCCCAAAGTAGGTGTCTAAATGGGATGAGCTATAGATTGGCCTGGAGAAGTGTGTAAAGATGCAGATTCCCAGGCCCTGCCCCAGACCTGCTGTGTTCTAATCTCCAGATTGTGGCCCATGACTCTGGATTCTAGCTTTAGTTTCAGGATATTTGCATGCAGCTGACTTATATTTTGGTGGTTTTGTGTTTGATTGACTAATTTTTTCTTCAGTCAAGTTCCTATGCCACCTTCTACTAACCACAAATCTCTGTTAACACGCTGATATTTCAGTAGCATAATGAAATTTAGTACTCATAAAAATATCCATGAGGTTCCAAGTTACGCTGAATTGTTTCTTATTTTGAACCATCAAAAACTGAATTCTTCTCAATATGGTTTTAGGATTAAGTATGTTTCATTAGGAAATTGAATGAAGAGAGGACATTTCTGTTACAGGGAATATTTGAAACTTCGTGGAGAGTAAATTGTAGTTTAAAATAATTTTCCTTATGTAGCTAAACTGCTTAAAGGTCCTGAAGAGTTGCTCAGTGCTTTAAACCCAGCACCTACATAGAATTAACTCTGATGTGCATTGTGTTTGCCAAAGGTGTTAGAAATCAGAAATTAGGGTGCAGCTAGAAGGCAGACCTTTAAATCAATTAAGAAGATCAAAACAGAGCAAAGTTAGGGTAAATCAGAATTTGAAAATGGATGTCTGAGAGGTGCCATAAAAAAGAATAATCAGATTTTATAGAACTGTCATTGATAGAGTTAAACATGTATGTGAAATGGGATTAAATTAGCAGTGTGGATTTCTCTGGATGGTCTCTGTAGCTGAGAGAGACAACTTTAAAATAAGCAATTAATCATTACATGTTGTAATCCCTACCTACCATTCCCCACCCATACCCAGAAGCTCCTACCCTACCTCTGGATATTGGTTAAAAATGGTTTAATAAACACAATTTCAAATTCAACATTTAAAAAATACATCCTACAGATTTATCCACTATCACAGATGTAGAATACTTTTGTCATTGTGGCAGGAAAAACAATGTCTTTCAAAACTTTTACATAAATAAAGTACAACTCCATTCTGATCAAATATTATAATGCCTCCACCCACCCACGTACACCACACAATTGTCATCTATTTTACAATCTACCTTCATTATACTAATCGTCCCAAGGGTACAATTGAATGACATATCTTTTCTAAGTCAGCAAAATGACCAGTGTCTGTTTGAAATGGTCTCCCATAGAGCCTTCGACTACTGCTGTTAAAGAGAGGGAATCTCTTGACTGAAGAAAATCTCCTGATTCTGTAATGAAAAGTTAGAGGAAATGTCCTTCTTCTTTTATCCTGAGAGACTGGAGATTCAAACATGGAGTTTTAAGACAATAATTTATTTACAGATTTGTAAAGAATTTGTTTATAAATGTTAAAGTATCCAAATGACTAACAAATAGAAGAATTATTTTAGTTTGCTTATTGAAAAAAAAAGAATTAATTAATATACTGCCTCAGTAACTTGTTTACAGCACAACTGCATAATTAGGTACTAAATCAGCAGTGTCACTGTTACCATCTGAATGGAACATCATTTTGCCAATTAGTAGATGATGCATAATAATGTCAAATACACGGTGTTACTCGATTTTTAATTAATTTTGGAGCCAGAGTGCTCATGTATCAAACACAACTGTGTCCTCTCTCTTAGAAATTTGGATATGTGTAAACATAATTTATGTTCATTAAAAATGCAAAAACTCTCTCACAATGTCCCTGCATGAGATTTTGAAAGGTGAAATCCAGAAGCAAAATTCTTCCTGATGAAGACATATTTTAATAATTTCCATCACTTGTTTCTCTTGGTTGTTTTTAGTCCCCGTCGTGGCACCAACAAATATCAACGGAGGTGGAGGAAGTCGATCTGAACTCATCATTACGTGGGAGGTAATTTTCTGTCCAAGTGAGTTATTTTGAAGGAAAAAGATTTCGCTGGGCAGGAAGAATACTGAAAAACAGAAAGATTTTTTTTATCACTATTGAGAATACATAAAAATACATGGCATGAAACGACTCCTGATGAATTATTTAGAGTAGGTATTAGAAACTTTTATTTCTCCTAAAGTGAGAGAGTATGAGCAACTCAGCACAATTTTTTCTTAAATATAAAAAAAACATATTCAATGTCTGTTGAGGGTGGGTCAGTAGCATTGTTTTACTTGGTGAACTAGAAGTTGTTTTATTTTGAATGAGTTGGACTCTGTAGACCATAGTTAAAAAAAAGTTGCATTCCTCACCATTGTTCTTGCAATTCTGCCAAGTTGATCTCTGCATTTAGATGAAAGTTTAGGCAGATGGCCTGCTGGTGGTTTGTAAGCATTAACACAAAAGCTCATTTTTTACTTACAAAGAATTTCAGTGTGGTTTAGACTTTCAACCATCCTAAAGTTTCTCACTTCCTGTAGTTCAGGTCTGCTTCAATCTAGGAATTCTGTAGCGAGGAAGGGAATTTGTCATCAGTTACTCACCTTTTCTCCACTCTGCTCTTCAATTTCTCTTTCCCCATTCACTATGTTACCTCTGGTTCTTCCAGAGTTACAGTAGGTTGGGACTTGGAGGAGAAGAAAGGGGTTAAAAAAGGTACAATTGCTAACACGTTTGTAATATGGCTATAGGGTATTCTGAATATGGCAAATGATCTGATACTGCTATTTCACAGGATATTTAAGGGACTTCCTGGGAGATGCCACCCCCATTGGGAACTTCCAGTTTGATTTCTTGGTACAGGCTCAACTGGCTTCTTGTTAGTCTTCTCAGTTCCTGGATTCTGGTGGACCATGTCCACACTTTTCCTACAGAGGTTCTTTCTCCTCCAGATACGTTTTGTGGGCAGAGTACCTTCAATACTGCTCACGACTGCTCCCTTGTGGGGGTTCCACCTTTTCCCTCAGAAAATGTACACCTTTGATCAATGTTTGCTGGAAGTGCTTTGCAGGCCCACTTACCGTATCTCTTCACCCTGCTGTCATAGTTTACCCTACTCTCGTCTCCCCTTTAGAAGTTTTCTCAGGCATTGGACAGGCAAAAGAAACTGCATCTCCCAAATGCCAGATCTTATGGTTCTTTCTGAAGCTTTCTTCACTTGGTTAGATAGTGGAGACGAAATAATCCCTTTACTTCACTTTGGTAGAGAGGTAGGAATGTAATAATATGTCCCTAAACAAACTGTGCCTTCCTTTGTATATGTTTTATATAGGTGATAGGTTATGTTTTTCTAGAAAACTTGATGTAAATGGTCTGATGTCTCCCTTTAGAATGCATGGCACTTCATACTTTTGCCCTTGGCTTTGAGCCTTAACTGAAACTGATAAAAGAGCATGTCATTGCTCTGTATACAGGTTTTTAACATTGTGTTTATTTCTTTTATATTGTGAAAGCATTCATTTCCTTGGCCATTTTCATACTGCATCTAACAACATGAGAGCCATGAACGTTTTAATAAAAAATCAACATGCCTGATACAGATCTCAGGGGTTCTCAATGGAGAGCGTGCTATTCACACACATACCCAAGGGACATTGAGCAGTATTTGGAGACATGTTCGACTGTCACATCTGAGAAGCATGTTACTGGCGTCTGGGTAGAGGTGAGGGATGCTACAAACACCTTACAAAACATTGGCTGGCTCCCTGTGATAAAGATGCATCCAGTTTAAAATGTCAATAGTGACAAGGTTAAGAAAACTTACTGTAGAATAACAGTGATTTCTTGCCTTTGTAAGTGATTTTATAGTAGAGAAATTCTACTATATACAGTTCTATTTTTTCCTTACAAAATTCCCATTTAAAGAGAGTAGTTTGAATGGAAACTGGAAGAGAGAGATGTTGTTTTCACAAGGTCATAATGGACAGAGGCAGAAACCAGGTGTAGCTGCCATGCACCTCGTCTTTTGTAGATATGGAATTTCGTGCAACATGACGGACCTAGTTCAGTGCCTGAAATGTGGAATGACCTCAGTAAGGACCAGGTGAATAGATGGATGTGTACTGAGAAAGAAGGAACCCTCAGAGGACTGAGGAAGGGTGGGACATGATATTTGTCGAGCACATAGAGAGCTTTAGGTGCTCTGCTGAGCACATCAAGTCATTTTGTCCTCACAAAAATCTAAGGAGGTAAGTAATGCCTTTTCAGATATGGATACCTAAGCTTAGAAATGCGATGTAGGTGGACTTTCTTCCCCATACTCATGTTACTTTGTCCTACATTAGAATGACTATTATCTTCATGCAATTTTATAGTTCAGGGTGAGCCAAAAGTCCTAATAGATCTACCTTTGGACTAAGTTCACTGAATTATTTTTGCTCCTCCAAAAGTATTTTCCACCGGAAACACTGATTATCAGGAGAGTCAACAAGATAGTTGCTTTGTTTGTGACAGTGAGTAGGTGATTTAGATTTCAGTACTGTTTGAAGGTCACATAAATGTTTTCATCATACCTTATTTTTTCAACTTCATGGTGAAAAATTCCTAAAGGTCAACATATAATTGTTTTAACACAATCTATGGGGAGAGGAGTTTCCTGTTTATATTATTCTTAAAAACCTAAAACAAGAATCCACAACTTGTGGCCTGCTACCTGTTTTTGTAAATCAATCCATCCATTTCCACAGCCATTCATTTATTGCCTGTTGCTGTTTCCTTGCTATTGTGGCAGAGACTCTATGGCCCTCAATGCCTAAAATATTTACTGTCTGGCCCTCTACAGAAAAATGTTTGCTGGCTGCATTTTAAAACAGTTAAACTAATGTCCTCCTTATGTTTTATCTTGGGATATCAGATATGCAGATGTTTGCAGAAACCAAATTAATGGGTGCAGGTAATCCCACTTATTATTCATATTTGGCATCACCTGCATACAGATACCAAGCCAAATTTTTCTGGTGCCCCAACTTCTTCAAGTAATAAATTATATACATTTATAAATATTTGTACATTAGTTTAGATGACCAGAATGCATTTAGTAACTTTTTCTATTTAATGAACACTATTGAGAGGGCAGCCTCGACAAATCATGAAAGGAGTTCAGGAACGATATCATCCTTTATAAACTTAAGCAGGTTCTTAATAGTCTTTATATAACTTTATAGTTATATGTATATAAGAATAAAACAGGCAAGATAGATTGCAAAAGAGAAGAGAACAAATAAGGCAATTGAAAGAAAAAAAAAACAACCACAGCTTATTTGAAATATATATATAATTTTTAAAATCTATATTTTGAAAGAAAGTTTGGGAAGAGAGACCATAGCAGGCCAAAGTCACTGCTAATGAGGATATAAAATAATACACTTTGAGTTCACAAAACAAATACAGACTCCACAGACCATTTTAAATTCAGTCAGAAGAATCTACCTTTATGGTATTTAAGTAATCACTTTAGTGGTTAACCCCCATTGCAGCTCATTTCAGTACACTGTTGTGCAATGTGCCTGAAATATGCACCCTTCCTGTATTTTCTCCAGTGCCACATTAATGTGAGTTCAGTGTTCCTTTGTTTGTTTTGTTTTCTAATCGCTTAGGCATGAATGTTTCAGAATATAAAATCTGTTAAGACTTTTCTGGGTAATTTTATTCATTATTTTCTTATAATTTATACCCCCAAAAATATTTGAGGTGCTTGTGGTAAATATCTCAAATAAAATATGACTATAAAATTAAATACACAAGATAAAATATAGTAAAGTTATAAGATAGAAGTCTATACTGCATGTTGACACATTATTTTATTTAAAGGGTCATATAGTTAAGATATTCAGCTTTGCTTGCTGTGTTAGTTTGGAAGCTGCCAGAACGTGATATACCAGAAATGAAATGGCTTTTTAAAAGGGGAATTTAATAAGTTACAAGTTTATAGTTCTAAGGAAGTGAAAGTGTCTAAACTGAGGCACCAACAAGAGGTTGTCTTCACTCAAGAAAGGCCTTTCTTGTCAGCTGGAAAGTCACGTGGCTGGCATCTGCTGGTCCCTTGCTCCTGGGCTCCATTGCTTTCAGCCTCTGCTCCTGTGGGGTTCCTCACTTTGCTTCTTCAGGGCTGGCTTTCGTCTTTTGACTTCCCTTGGCTGGCTCCAGGTTCTGGCTTATTTAACATCTTATGACAACATCTGCTGGGGCTCCAAGCATCTCCAAACATCTGTGTCTCTGCTCTCTATCAGCTCTGTCATTTCTGTTGACTTTGTCATTTCTCTCTTCAAAATGTTTCCTCTTTTAAAAGATGCCAGTAAACTAATCAAGAACCATCTAATCAAAAGGTTACACCCAAAATTGGGCATGCCACATCTCCACGGAGATAATCTAATCACAGTTTTACAACCTGCAATGTTGAATCAGGATTAAAAGAAATGGTTGTTCCAACAAGATTGGATCAAGATTCATGACTTTTCTGGGATACATAGTACTTTCAAACTTGCACACAGGCTATGTGATCTCTTCTCAATTCTGCCATTGTAGCTAAAAAACACCCGTTCATACACAAATGGATGCTTGTGGCCTTGTTAAAAAAACAAACAAAAAACAAAAACTCATATGCAAAAAGAGACTGCTGGCCAGATTCAGCGCAAGAGCCATAGTTTATTCATCTTTGTCTTGTCTTTATTCATACTAAAGACAAGACAGACGCTGGGTTCATAATTATATTATTTTTCTTTGTCCATCTTAATAGAAACTTTCTGAACTTCTTTATTCAGAGCATTTTCGTTAATAAAGGAGAAAACTTTTTTTGGCCACCTCAAATTATATATATTCCTTCATCATTTGGCTCTCTATCTATATAAGAATAAAAGGAAAATCTAAATAAATCTTATGTTCTTCCAACTACACATGTTGAACTCAGATCTTTCTTGAGAGAACGCCATGAGAATGAGAAATTCTAGTTCTGCTTTATAACAAAAGGAAAAGTTTTCTATTTACTTGGATGAATTGATTAAATCTGAGATCAAAGAATCATCAAAAATTGAATGCTCTAGTAAGTTGCTTAATGTGGAATAAATCTCTCCTATATCATTCAGAATTGAATCTTTCATTCTACTCTCCCTGTGAAAGAGAAGAGAAACTAATACAAGGAAACATTTTCTTTCCCCAGATTTCAAGACCTGTATTTGTCTTCCTCTTTTCACCTTTTGTATTTGTTAAACTGTTGCTCCTGGCAAGAAATAGACACCAACTCAGGTCATCTCTGTTAATGGGTATTTATTTTAAAGCCACAAGGGAAGTAATGAGGACAAGAACAAGTTTCAGCAACCAAGCAGGCAGGTCAAATGAAGAGCCAGAACACCATTCCTCACTGCTCTGAGCTCAGTCTGCTGTCAGCTGCTCTGGTATCCAGCCCCAGCTTGACTGGTTTCTCGTGCTTGGAACTCAGTTCTTTCCATTTGCTTTACTTCCAATTTCGTACTCGGCCACCAGCTAAATTCTATCTGCTCCTTCTCTAATTATTTACAGTTTGTTTTCTTTTAGCTTTTAGTGCTTCAGCGTTCCTGCTATTGCAAGAATTCTACTTATTACCTGCTCCATGTTTATCTATTTTTGCCCCCAACCTTGTGTCTCAAACTCTTTAAGGGAGAAGAATTAATTGGGTTCACTAGTCACTATAGAGTATGAAGATTTTTTTCATTAGACCACGCATGGTGACTGACCAAGTTGAACGCTTTTAGTTCTGGTGTCCATAGCTGGGTAATCAGGTGTGGTCCAAGTGCCAGGATAATGTGATAAAGCAAATGGTGACCGATGAGTAAGAAAGCCCCGGAAATGAAGATGTGTGGATAGGGACTCAGAACATTATGTCTTGTCAGGTGTTTTTTTAAGTCTATCAGCATATTTAAAGGAAAAAGAAGAGTGAAAACATTTCTTTTGGAAATAACTCCATTCCATTGATTTTTAAGTATAATTTTTTTGTAATCAGGTGAAATGTTCATCTACATTCAAGCACACATTCATTTTAATTTGCTTATTTCACATAATTATAATTTTTAAGGCCTGAAAAATTGGGCAAAACATGTATCAATTTTTATTTTGTAATTGTAATAATGTTCGATTTTACATGTATTTTACAGAATTTTGTTTCGGTTGGAAGTAGGAGAATATTTTTGTTAATGTCAAGAAAAATGCACACATGTTACAACTAATGACGATGTATATTTAAGCCAATATTGGGAAGTCCTTTACACGCTTTTGTGGGAAACATGCTATGCAATCTTAAAGAATGTATTATCTACATCTTAAAATATTTTTTGAAAAATATTGTGAAAGAAAAATATAGCTAGCCTTAAAATAGTTAATTTTGCTCTGAGTTAAAGCACTTATATTAAAATTTTATTTTAACAAAGATTATAAAGCCTTGCAATCTCCTGAACCATTTTATTACAACAAATTATGGGTAATCATGGAAGGAGATATAAAAATAGCAAAACCTCTTTTTATTTTCGTTTAAATGCTTCAACTATTTATCTGAGTACCTTAATTGGCGTCATTTTCCTAATTGGCATTCCAATAGAAGTGTCATTTTTAAATACTTCATTAAACAAGGTACATACCCATGTTTATCTCTACAAACAAAATAATCAATGAACATTGCAATAGTTCGATGAAGTATTTTTGTAAATATTCAGTGATTGATCACATTCTGCCCAAGTCGATTCCAGAAGAGCTACAGAATGGAGAGGGATTTGGATATATCATCATGTTTCGGCCAGTTGGCTCAACAAGATGGACCAAAGAAAGAGTAGCTTCTGTGGAATCATCAAGATTCATTTACAGAAATGAAAGCATCATCCCCCTCTCTCCCTTCGAAGTCAAAGTGGGTGTCTATAATAACGAAGGAGAAGGATCTCTGAGCACCGTGTCCATTGTCTACTCTGGAGAAGATGGTAAGTTGCAGTCAGTTCTAGAATGGTTCTCCCTGGGACTGCATGCATATTTTGCATTCAGTTTACCATGAATTACTCTGCTAAAGATGGTTGTCTTTCTCTGAATGATATAGAACCTCAGCTGGCCCCAAGAGGAACTTATGTCCAGAGTTTCTCTGCTTCTGAAATGGAGGTTTCATGGAATGCTATTGCCTGGAATAGAAACACTGGACGGGTGCTGGGCTATGAGGTAATTCACAATAATTTCAGTTTTCCTTTATGTACAAACCGCTAAGTACACAATAGCTCCTTTTCAATCATATACTCCTAACCTAGTTCTTAACCTGTAATAGTACACCTAAAGTTATAGAGGAGAGGGGAGGTGATGTGGTAGTCTTCCCAGGTGATCTTAATCATGCAGCTTAACAAATCATGGTCATTTTAAATGTGATCAAAATCAGGTGATGATTTTATGTAATTATTCTCATTGCAGCCTGCTTCTTGGGGTGAGTAAATGTTGAATCCTCAGTCGTCTTAAACCATAGAAGAATTTCATTGGGAAAACTGCTCTGTGAATTGGAGAGTGATTTGAAATGATTTGGACATCTTGGAAAAGGCAGAGTCTAGTTAAGTGATAAGAGAAGACTTAGATTCTCCTAAATCTCTTCTCTGCAATCTATATGAAATAAGGCAAATCATTTAACATTTGTGGGCCTTCATACTCACAAGATTAAAGGAGATTTATTAATATCTCACCATTGTTTAAACTTGTAAATTTGCTGTCTCAAAAATGAGTAACAGCTTATTTTATTTTGAGGTTAGGGTAAATATATAATTCTAACTTCCTTAATTTTGCCTTGTACTTTTTAAATTTTTTTAATATGAACCTCTGGTCCAAACAGAAAGTTCTGCTCATATGCTAGGTGTTTCTGCCATTCCATTTCTGGGGTGACTTACTTCTTACCTCTTAACAGAATCCTTTTGTATTTCTCAAACTCCATTTCTAGTCTCCCTTCCTCTATGAACTTTTTCCTGATCACTTTCTGACATTGTCTTTCTTTGAACTCTTATAACATTATCACTTCTTTGGAATGAATCCTATGCTTTCTTTTCACATATATTCTAACTCTGTAACTAGTTTACAAGGGGCTTGAAGGCAGGCACCAAACCTTATTTTGTCTTCTTCAACCTCCTTTGTCTTCTTCAAGGTGCCTAAAACATTGCTAATACCTATAACAATATTAATGCAAAGTATAGGTTGAATGTTTAATTAATATATGATTTAGAGAACTCTGGAAAATATGTCAGAAATAGTAAAATGTCATAACTGAAATCTTCAACTGATGGTGCGAATCTTGTTTGGGTCTGAATTATACTCTTTGTTCAAGCTGATAATCTTTAGATATTTCATGAAATACTTAATTTTGACAATATACAAAAGCCAGCTTCTCTAATTTACAATTTGAATCTGTATCATACGTACTTGTATTTCATTCTATAAATATTAGGCTTATTTTGTTGTTGTTATTTAACCATTTTAATTAGAACATATTTTGTCATTTATGTTCTTCTCTCCTTCTCACACCTATTTTAGTTGATGGTTGTTGAGAAACAATGAATTACTTGCTCTTTGCTTTTAATCATCAGGTCTTATACTGGACAGACGACTCCAAAGAATCCACAATTGGCAAAATTAGAGTCAGTGGAAATGTCACAACCAAAAACATCACAGGGCTGAAAGCTAATACCATCTACTTTGCTTCTGTGAGGGCTTATAATACTGCTGGGTCAGGGCCCTCAAGCAGCCCAGTCAATGTCACCACCAAAAAGTCTCGTGAGTATCTATCACGCTCCAGGTACCAAGATTCATCTATTTATGGAAACATGTTCCTTTACTCAACCTCCCTTTCTTTCCTCTCACCTCATCATTTTACTGCTTAGTTTGTTTGTTTGGTTGGCCTGTCCCTTATATGCAGATAATTGTTGAAACCTTTTAATAACAATCAAAATCAACTATTTGCTTTTACTAGAATTCCCAGATGAGAAGGTACTCTGAGTAAGTAGATGAAAGGCAGAAGAGTGTAATGTTTAAGAGAACAAGCTCTGATGCCCTTTCCCAACTTGAGTTAAAAAACTGAGCTCATCTTTGGCAACTTAAGTGGTTATTTGTTCTTTCAGAGTCGGTTTCTTTTGCTTTAAAGTGAGGAAAAAGTAGTACCTATGTCCTCATAGAGTTTTATTTAAGATTGAAACATAATTAATATAAACTGCCTGGCACATACATTAGTGAATACTTAGTGAATGTCCTTTTTTCATCATTGAGCCCTAGATTGTACCCAAGTGTTATTCTAGCATTGTGTTATACCTAGATCTTTTCTTTTAGGGCATCTTATCACTACAATTTTTCTGTAAGCCTTCTGCTTCTTTTTCTTTGCCTTAATGATCAGCCAGGTATTTTTCATGTAGCCAGTACCTGCTGAATAAAAGCTGAATGCTTACTGAGTCTGGAATTTGCAAATATTCATAATCTGAGGCACAGTAATAAACAGGAAAAGGTCTGGTCAAATATTACTTAGAAATATCAGCAATTTATACTTTTAGGATTGCATAATTTTATATATTACATATACATTACAGACAATATAAATTATTTGTGTTAATAGGTTTTTAAAGACACATTCTTTGGTCTCTGAATCCTGATAAAGAAAGAATAACACATACTATTGCTGGTATTGAGAAAGACCCAGACTTGAACACACTGCCACAAACAAACAGCAAACAGGAAAAAATATGGCTTGCCTGTAAATGTTGCATTCTTATTTCTCTTCTATATTGGGAAAAAACTTGGCCTAGAAGAGTTTGAAAATCAAGTAATATTGAAGGGTTTTTTTCCCCCTTATACATATATTTCCCCATAAAGTACTTATAAATGAACTCATTTAACAAGCTCTTATTTACAGAGGGCATTATCCAGTTATGTCTACACCACCAGACCAGGAGTCTCAAGCCTGTGTTCTATTTCTGGATGTATCACTGATTTATGACCTAAAACAAGATGTGATATTTCATTTCTCTACTTTTTCTCATCTGTTAAATGGAAACATTCTCTGTGCACACTGCCTTCTTAAATTATCTGTGAAAGGAGGTGTATTAGCTAGGGTTCTCTAGAGAAGCAAAATCAGCCGAAGATATCTGTAAATACAAAATTTATTAAAGTGTCTCACGCAACTCTGGGAATGTACGAGTTGAAGATCTGTAGGGCAGGCCACGAGCTGGCAGCTCCAAAGAAGGTGCTCAATGAACTATCAGGAGAGGCTGGCTGGCTGAAGCAGGAAGAGTGATTGTCTCCTCTGAATCCTCCTGAAAAGCTTGGTGATTAATTAAGCATCACTCATTGCAGAAGACACTTCCCTTAGCTGATTGCAAATGCAATCAACTGTGAATGCAGCCAACGTGATCATGATTTAAGTCTATGAAATATCCTCATAACAGACAGGCCAGCACTTGCCTGACCAGACAACTGAGCACCACCACCTGGCCAAGCTGACACATGAAACTGACCACCACAGAAGGCGATGATTATAGAAACACCTTGGAAAATACAAAGTAGAACCGTTAAGAACGGAAACACAAGAAGAAACTAAGAAATATGAAAAAAAAACTTCTAGAATCAAGCCATTTCAAGTTGAAAGTATATGTGGACCTTAAATTCTTGAACAAGCTCAGCTTGGCAAAGGCAGGTCTTGAGTGTTCCTTAAGAGCTAGTTAGCTAGAGATGGAGTTAGCCCTCATCCTTTTTTTTTTTTTTTAACTTCATGTTGACTAAATCAGTGAAGTTATTGCCAGACAACTGCATGGATGGTTTACTTTCATGGACTTGTAGAGTCTAGCCACTTCCATCTCTTCTGCAAATCTGGTGGAAATCTCACATTTAATTTTAACTAGTTGAACGATGACATATGCACAAAACTCATTTGTGATTCTGTTTTTGGTAAAATCAAAGGTGTTTAGAACTGTTTAAAGGTAATATTTTTTAAAAGCCAGATATATTTTGATAAGCCAGCAAATACTTCAGTGTATTTGATGAGTCCAGACTCAGAATAAAAAGATACATTTATATATATATGTGTGTGTGTGTGTATGCGTGCATGTGCCTCTACATATGTGTGTACAAATGTATGTATGTATGAATATCTATCGATTGATATCTATGCATGCATTTCTGTGACCTGGATTTGCTAGTTTGATTGCTCATGCAAATTAAATTAACCATAAGTTAGCTTGTGCTACCCTGTTTTTTAAGCAGAAAATTATTTGTTTTTAACATGTGGCATCTGGTATATTGGTCCTTGACTACCAGAACATGAGCTGGCCTGAGATTTGGAATAGATGCCAAAAATATCATCTGTGGTTTGCCTAAGGGTTAGCACATGTATAGCCTCATCAAAGAGTGGGGGGAGCATGGATTTCAAAAGATTAAAAAGGAGTTACTTTACCCCAGGTACAATGCTGACATACATCTATTAAGAGGAAAATGAAATGAGAATCAGAAAATTAAAAAAAAAAGCTTAGCGTTTCTTTTAACCATTCATTTTCTTTCTCAACTAAAATAAACAATCATAAAAACAAATGTTTAAAAAACTTTGTAATTCCTAAATTATAGGAATCATAATTTCAAACCTTGTTTCAGTATTTCCTGAATTTGTCTTTCACAAGCCTATATACTTCAGCAGCAGCATCAAAATAGCCAACAAAGACTTTGGAAAAGGTTATGTAAGCCTGCATCTCATTGTATTTGAATAACATTCAAAAGTGGAATTTCTTTCTTTTGGCATTCTGTATCACCGAGACTGTGAAAATACAAGAGTAATTGTTTTAGTTTTCTATTGCTGCTGTAATATATCACCATAGACTTGGTGGCTTAAAACAGTCTGAGGTGCAGAAGTTGAAAATGAGATTCCCTGGCTGAATTGGAGGTGTTGGCAGGGCTGTGCTCCTGCCAGAGATTCCATAGGGCAATTCATTTCTTCGCATTTCCCAGCTTCTAGGGGCTACCTACATTACTTGGCTTCTGACCACTTCCCCCAATCTAAAAAACAATGGCATAGCAAATTTAGATCTCTCTGTGACTCTGACCCCTGCTTTTGTCATCACTTCACCTGCACTGACTCTAAGCCCCTGCCTGGCACCTTCCCCTGTAAGGAACCTTGCAACTACATCAAGCCTGCTCAAGTAATCAAGGATACTTTTCCCATCTTAGCATCCTTAACTCAACCATATTTGCAAAGTCCCTTTTTTTTTCATGTAAGATAATGTATTCACAAATTCTGGGAATTAGGATGTGGACATATTTGGGACCCTTTATTCTGCTACCAAGTTACAGAATACTTTTGAGTACTTCTCTGAACCAGGCCATATGTTAAAATTTTATGTTCATTATATCACGTAATGCTGACACCAAATCAAGGAGATTGGTGTTTTAATCTCCTGATCTGAGAAAGTAGATACTTTGAAAAGGTTTGTTATGGCATCTGTTATATTGACCCACTATGAACATGGATCCTCTGAATCTCTTCATCCAGTCACCCAGAGCTAGTTTACAAACTTCACTTCTAATGATCTAACTGATCTCAATTCCTCCAGGCTCTCACATATTCAGTTCAAACCTCATTCTGCTTTGAGTTGTCTTCTAAATGGACTCATACCTTTATTCTCTGCTCAAAATGTCATTGTCTCTTCAACTCCAGAGAATAAAGACTAGGATAAAGGTGAACCATATCTTTCACATTCTGTCCTAAACTCTTTCGCTGTCCCTCTTCTCACCTATCCCTGGCAACACCAGACTTAATGTTCTTCCAAAGTTTAACATTCGCTTCTCTGTCTTCATTGATTTCCTCAGCTTGCAATGCCCCTGCCCTACATATAAACAGTGAAATGCCCTTTCCTCTGCTGTATAGCTTTCTTGGAGTTTGCCCTTTAATGTAATTGCATCTTTCTGGGTATTTTCATAGCTTTGGCCCATTGCATAATGAGAAAAGCATGGATTTCAGATTGAGACAAAGGTGGATGTGAGTCCCAGCTCAGCAACGTTCCAATTGCCTGACAGATCTAATAGCTTGATAACTTCAAACCCACTTCTTCATCCTAATAAAACTGATGAAAAAATTACCTCTAGAGTTTGTTCTGAGATATAAGTGATATAGTACACACCGACATGACCCAGAACCTGACACACAGTTAGTTCACTGTGAGAGGTAACATGTAATATTTTCTTCCTTTAGAGATTTCATTTTCTTTGCAATTTTTTAAAGAAAGAAAACAGAGTAACTTTCTACTTTCTTTCTCTTTCTTAAAATTTGTTGCAGAAATTTCCTTCTAGGGTCATGGAAGGACATCCAAAGCAAAAATGAGAGAGGGCTTTAATGAAACACTGAAGATAATCCTGATTCCAAGTGCTAGTGCTGGCTCTAAATTTGATTTCCCATGTCCTTGTGATGGCACAAGATTATCTCAGAATGGTGGTAATAGGAAAATTTCTGACTCCATCACTCATTCATAGTGTACTGTCTAGATTTTCAATCTGAGATTTGATCTTCCATTGTAAATTCTGAGAAATCAGAGCTCATATTGACAAAAACCTCTGCCTACTCTGATTGCTTTAGCTAATAGAAGACAGAGCCTTTAAAAAAATGATCAAGGAATAATGCTTCACAAGCATCAGCTTAGGGTTAGATATTGAAGGTCTGAAGGAGATTAGAGCAGGCATGGTTCTAAGTCTTGAATTGACTTCAAGCAATTTCTCTTATTGTGAGGAGGCAACCTAAAATAAGTAAAAAGACAAAGAATGAAATGATAGTAATCATGAAAAGTGTGATAAAGAAAATAAATAAGAGGCTAAGATATACTTATGAAGGAGGGCCTATATGAGAGAACTACATACATTTTTGAAGTTTTTATAACCTATATGCTTATCACAATTTCCCATTTTAGCCACAAAAAAAACTACTAGAGCTAATAAAATAATTTAGCATAGTCACAGGCTATACAGTTTATATGCAAAAATCAGTAGTGCAGGCAGGCAATAGTGGTGTGGTGGCAGAGTTCTTGCCTGCCATGCCAAGAGACCTGGTTCAATTCCCAGTGCCTGCCCATGCAAAAAAAAAAAAAGAAAGAAAGAAATCAGTAGTGCTTCTATAAAAAAAAAAAGAGTACACTCACAATAGCTTCTAAAAGAACAAAATACCTAGATATAAATTTAACCAAAGAGGCAAAGGACTTGTATGCTGATAGCTATAGAACACTGCTGAAAGAAATCAAAGAAGAACTAAATAAGTGTCAAGATATCCCATATTCATGGATAGGAAGAGTTAACATTGTTAAGATGTCAATACTACCCGAAGTGACTGTCCTAATTTTCCAGGTGGCTATGACAAATACCATACCACAATGATGAGTTGGCTTGAACAACAAGCATGTATTAGTTCACCGTTCCTGAGGCTAGAAATCCAAATTCAAGTCATTAGTAAGGCAATACATTCTACCTGAAGTCTGTAGCATTATGGTCCTTTTTTGCCAAAATCCTTGGTTTTCCATGTCTTGTGTCTCTCCTTCCCATCACATGCTGATATGCATGCTTTTTTTTTGTTTTTTGATGACTTCTGGCTTCTTCCCCCTCGTGTAAGCATCTCTGACTTATGACTTCTGGTTTCTTTTCTTTTGTATGGCTTCCAGGAATAAGATTGTGACCCACCTCCATTCAGTTTGGACATATCTTATCTAATCATAACATCTTCCAAAGGTCCTGTTTATATGTGAGTTCACATCCAGAGACATACATATTAAAATATGTTTCTTGAGGAGGTACATAAATCAATCTATTGCAGCAGTCTACAGATTTGATGCAATACCTATAAGAATCTTATCAGCCTTTTATGTATGAATGGAAAAGCCAATCCTCAAATTCACATGGAATCATAAAGGGCCTGAATAGTGAAATCAATATTGGAAGAGAAGAACTAAGTTGGAGATCTCACACGTCTCAGTTTCAAAACTTACTACAGTGCCACAATAACTAAAATAATGTGCCATAACATAAATTAATCACTATAAACCAACGGAATAGAATTTAAAGTTTAGAAAAATCCCCAAACATCTATGGTCAACTGATTTTTGACAGGAATGCCAGTTACATTATTTGGGGAAAGAAAAGTATTTTCAACAAATGATGCTGGGAAAATTGGCTATCACAAGCAAAAGATTGTAGATGGACCCTCTACTTCACACCACATACAAACATGAACTCTACATGGATAGAAGGCCTAAAAATAAATGCTAAAATCATAAAAGTCTTGGGAGAAAACATTGAAGGAAACTATATTACCTTGGACTTGGTAGCGATTTATTAGAATATGGCACCAAAAGCATAAGCAATAAAAGAAAAATAGATAAAATAGACAATCAAAATTAAAAACTTTTACTCATCAGAGAGCATTATCAAAATGAAAAGACAAACTACAGAATGGAAGAAAATAATTGTTAAACATATACTTGTAAGAAGTTAATACCCAGAATATATACAGAAAAGCTACAACTTGACAACAACAACAACAACAACAAAAAACCAAATTAAAAATGGACAAAGGTCTAGAATAGACATTTATCCAAATATAATCTTCAAATAGACAATGAACACATGAAAAGATGTTCAGTATTATTGGTCTTAGGGAAATACAAATTGAAAGAACAATGAAATGTCACTTCATAGCCATTAGCATAGCTGCTATTAAAAAAAGTAAGAAAAAACAGAGTAACGAATGTTGGCAAGGATGTGGAGAAATTGGAACCCTTATATATTATTTTTGGGATTGTAAAATGGTATAGCTGCTATGGAATTTGTTTGCTGGTTCCTTTTGATATGATAGAAAAGATAAAAAGGGAGCCTGTAGGAAAGGAACTTAAAAAGGATGGACCAGCATATGCAAAACTTTGCAGGTGATTGTTACTGTTATGCTGTTAATAATGATGATGATGATGGTGTTTTTAAAAAAACAAATATCTGTAGTTCAACTGTAAGAACGGTAGCTTAGTGAAAATCATTTATTTTCCAAAGACATACAAGGGGTGCTCCCAATATATTGGGATCCACACAGATTAATTACATGGAATTTAAATTTACAGCTAGAGGTAGAAAAATATTTACATCAATTCCAAAAGGAAAGGGGCCACTGTGCTTTATATAGAGAGAAATAATCAGACGCACTAATAATGTTTGCAAATTCTGGCTCAATTTGGCCTCTGACGTTAACTGACTAGCACTCTACTAGATTCTTCCTTGCTGTAAATATGCAATCAATCTGTATTTAGACATAAAGGAAGCATTAAGCTTTTATTTCATCTTGCACTTATGTTCTTTCTCTTTTGCCCAAATGTCAACCCCATGCTGTTACATAGAACTGCAACATAAGAAGTTGTTTTTGAATTGAGTTCACAGTATGAACTACAGTTGAATATAAATGCCATCTAGAGAAAAATTGATCACAGGGAAACCATTAGAGCTGTGAAGGGCTAGTTTTAATGTTGCTCTGTCATTTGACTTATTAGAAAAGGATTTAGTCCTTGAAAATTGCCTGGAAACATTTAAAAAATTATAAAAGCGCTTATTTTTTTAATTTGCCATTGACCAATTAGGGAAAACATGTGTTTCATATTATCCATGTAACAGTATTTACTTTGGTTTTTCAAAGTAATAAAAACTTCAATTTCATCATAGATATACGAAATCCAGCTTAAATAACTACATCAAACTCATGAAACCAGAGCTGTTAGCAGCATTCGAATTAAGGTGGACTTCTAAAGTAGCTTTAAGAAACAACTTTTCCTTTTATTGCCAGACATAAGGCAACATTGAATACACACACAAAGATAAAAAAAAGTCAAAAGACTTGAGAACCTCCCAAATAATTAACTAAGACTCCATCACTTTATCTTCCTTTTAAAAAGCATCGAAAGAACCCAAGAAAGA